>NC_083320.1:24460559-25099101 GCF_963455315.2 Globicephala melas | reverse complement strand
GTAACTTTTCGTCTACAATCTATTTCATGCTTTTTAAACTTTTAGTCTACAATCCATCTATAATCTATAGTCTTTCTGATGCCTTTTAAACTTTTAATGTACAATTCATCTCATGTTTTGTTTTATGGTAGGGATCTAACTTTATTTTTTCCATACTGTGAACCATTTGTTCTAACACTATTTATTGAATAATCTATACATTTGCCATTAAAAAATGTTAACTTTATAAAAACCAAATTACCATATAGACTTTAGACCCTATCCAAACTTTCTATTACATTCCATTGAGCCAATTCCATTCTGAACTAATACCATACTGCTTTAATACTTATTACTTTTTAACATTTTAATACTTGGGGAGTGTCCTTCCACATAGCTATTCCTTTTAAATGTCTGGCTATTTTATTAAATGTATTTTCCAGGAACACTTTAGATTATTTTTGTTCAATTAAAAACAAAATGAAACATTGGGAATTGACTGAAGATGGTTAAATGCATAGCTTAATCTTAGAACAACTGACATTTTCATCATTTGAGTCTTCTCATCTTGCAGTGTGGTAATTCTTCATTCATTTAAGTTTTCTGTTATGTCTTGGTAAAACACTGTGGTTTGATTTTTATTTTAAATTATCTGTAATTACCTGTAAGTGTCAGAGTCTGTCTTTCTGTCTCTCACCTCCACCCCTCCCCTAGTCAATGAAATTAAATACACCTTAAATACATGCAACATCCTCACTGTATAGAAAAATAATCTCCCTGGGTAACAGTTATTTGAGTTCAAGAAGTATTCAAATCAGAACAAAACCTGAGTTATTCTTAGAGTCATAATGCTCTATCATCTCCATTAAAACAAACTTCAGGGCTTCCCTGGTGGCGCAGTGGTTGAGGGTCCGCCTGCCGATGCAGGGGACACAGGTTCGTGCCCTGGTCCGGGAAGATCCCACATGCTGTGGAGCGGCTGGGCCAATGAGCCATGGCCGCTGGGCCTGCGTGTCTGGAGCCTGTGCTCCGCAAAGGGAGAGGCCACAACAGTGAGAGGCCCACGTACCGCAAAAAAAAAAAAACTTCATGGGCAAAAGGACTTTGGATAAACCAAAAATAACCATTATCAGTGAGGTAGTAACGTGAAAATTATGTTTCCAGTTTATCTTTTATAACTTCATGATGAATTAATATAGTGACTATTTTGGAAATATCTATGTTAATGTACAGAAGCATCCATGATACCATTATAAACTGTCAAATTTAATGCATAAAATTGCTATTGGCTTGAGAAATGGAGTATGTCTGATATTTAGGAAATTCACATTTATCCTAATATAATGAGTACAAATGTTACTTGACATAAGCACAATTGACGAGTATCCAGTATCCCCTTCTTTTCTTCCTCATCCCCATGCCAGTTCCTTAATTCTTCCTCCAGTTGAACCAATTAAGTCGATAAATAGATGATACATCTCAGATTAATGCAAAGCAGAACTCTAAGGAGGATATTTTTCTCCAGGCTTGTGCAACTCCCTAACCATGAGAGTGGTATGCAAGTGCTTGCTTTTCTGAGAATGACATCTCACACTTCTTTTTTCCACTCCTGTAGCAAACAGTGAGTGTTCTGTTCATCAAATGACACTCTCATATCACATGTAGATAATTTTGAACTCGTCTATAGTCAAAGATAGTATTATAATGACAGTCAACTCTTTTGCTGCAAAACATTCAGAATAAATGATCATTACTACCATAATAACAAAATTCTTCTAATCGTAATATTTTCAGATATTTCTGACTTTTCTTCTCAATGTACTCTCAATAATCCTTCAAATGTGTAATACTCACTCTCTGATCTCACTGCTAGGTTACCTACTTCTACCCAACCCACAGTTTGCACTCCTGCGGTGTAAGTGCCTGACATTAGGCTTTTGATTGTCAAGGCATCCATTTCAAAGACATCCATCCCAGATGAATATATTGCCAGCTGTATGACACAGCTGCTAGTATAACACCTAGAAAAGAAGCCAGACTGCCCCCACTCATGAAGTTCCCCTTTCAGAAAGCTCTATGTAACCTAGATAACTAATGTTTTAAGTGACCCCGCTTTTTCCATTCCCACACCTGAATTCCTGCTCTTGTATTTTAAATTTGCCAATAAAGAGTGAATCTGTGAAACCCTAGGTACCCCACTCTCAACTAATACAGGAAGAGCCCCAGGTTCATACTTTGTCTTTCTCTCTACCCGTGACCTCGCCATGTAGCCATTGAGCCTGCCATACCTCCAAGACCTGTGAGTGACAACCCTTGCTTTTTCAAAGTTCCCTGATGGTCGTTGCTGAGGTGTGTCTTGAAATCATAATAAGAACCACAAGGACTCATCCAGCCACAATGTTGACTCTGGTCCAGAAAATGTCTGTGGGTACTCCCCTCAAGTAGTAGGGGGCCAGGTGAGTGCCTCAGGCATTCCTAGTAGACAGCATCACCATCAATAGGCTAAAACTGCCACAAAACAATTCTCCCAAACTATCTGTACATAAATCTGTGTCTATGACTATGCCTGTATCATCTATATCTACGGCTAATAAACACGCACATGCATACACATGCAAATATCCTAACCATGCAAAAAAGCATGAACAAAAATCATCTTTTTTCAAACTTTTCATTTTGTAGATGAGGGAACTTAGGGAAACTGAAGTCCTTGAAACTGACTTAGTTTAAAGCTAGGACTACATCTCTCTTGATGCCCTCAGTTCAGTATTCTTTTTGACCTTTTCAAACATCCCTCGGCTTCGTCTTGTACCAGAGCATTTCCAGAGAACAGGCACAATTTTATATACTTTCTTTATACCCCTTGAGCCTTTAGCATAGCATTAGATGATATTTCCTGAATCACATTAAACAGTATTTTACAGAGCATTTCAAATAACTGTATCTCCTATAATTAAAATGAACATCCCTTTCTTTAAATCTGAGAAAGATCATCAAATTACAACAAATATTATCAACTTATATCAAAATGAACAGCATATTAGGAGAGATTTTTCTCTCATTTTCCACAAGGATATTTTTGAGTCACTTTTGGAAATGTTTTAGATGGGCATAATTTTAGAAATGTATGCAAATAATGAGTCTATCGTAGTGTTTCCCTTAATTTTACAATATCTCCAGAAACTACAAATCCAAAAAAAGGAAAAAAAAAAAGAAATAATTGAAATCAATAAGAAAGCTTACGGACATGCAAAGTTATTAGTAAAATACAAAGGTTTTAATTAAAGATGTTGGCTTTTAACAAAGGCTTGCTGTTATCCTGATTGATCGAGCCTGCTGGCTCAGCGCTTTCTCTTTTCCCCATTAGCTCCCACTTGCTTTTCTCTGCTCTAATTGGATATTTACTACATTGGCACCTTCTTTTTAAAGAGGGTTTGTTCCACAAAGATTGTAAATACGATTACACTTTAGCAAACTGTATCTGTAAGCATGTATGTAAGTATAATTAGTATATTATTTTCATAATTTGTCATTTTGGTTTTGCAATCTATAGGAAACTTTTGGAAATTTCATGGAAAAAAGTATAATTTAGTTTCAAGTTGCTACATTTTCTTGATGAAATTTTGAGGAACAAAAATATATAATTATTTTCTTAGGTTTTAATATTCACTTCAAAGAAGTTCCAGATATATTTTAGAATGAATAAAAGTAGATATAGATATATAGATATTTCTAAACTTTGCTCTAGAACTGAATAGAATTCATAAGCCAGACCAAGTTTTTTTTCCTTTTATGAAACTGAAAATTTTAATATATTGCAACTACTGAAAGTAATTTTCTGTGTGCACAAGCATAATAAATTAATGAGAAAAATGCTAAATAATTTCTAATTTTTTCCTAGCATGTTCTATAATGTCTGTATAGAAACAGTAAATAACATAAAGTGTTGTTTGGAACAAGTTTTTACTTTGCCAATATAGGAGTACCCTCCATTCACAATTATCTACAACAGAACAATACACTGCTTGTATTAATTTCAATGCTACTTTATTTTTAATTAAAAAAAAAGATTTTGAGATAACCTAGCTAGGAAGAATACTTTAGAAGTAAAGGGTAAATTCCCCAGAAGTTTTCTTTTTGTTAAAATAATGCCTTAGCTTCAATCAATTTAATGAACATTTCAGTGGTCAGAAGACATCTGTTTACTCCAGTAATTGAAACATGCATTTCCTCATTAATTTACCTTTTTTGGTGTGACACTTTGATTTAAGAGACAAACAATTTTTTAAACTATTGTCAAGTGCACTTTATTTTTCAATTAGTTTCTAAGCAAGAAATGTTACTTATAAAGCAACTAGAAGACTGAAGAATAGATTGAGTGGTAATCAGCTGAGAAAATTGTAGTTATACAACCAGCAGTTAAAGACAATTATAACTACTTTAATACACAATGTGTAAGGTTGGGGGAATCAAACTGTAATATTTTGATACAAGCTCCCCTCATCCTCTAAAATGCAGTTCCTAACTGAGATGACAAAAGGAACGTGTAAAATGAAACAACTACCCAGGCTGATAATAGGAGGCTGGAGAAAGCTGGCCTGATATTGTGCTTAAAGATAAAAAAGGATATGCAGCATCTATTTTATATGAGATGTGTGCTTCATATATCTTGCAGGGACAGAGAAAACTTCTTTCCTCTAATCATTATTATTTATTTCTTAAAGCTTAGTCTCTCTCACACCTAAACCTATGAGCTCAAACCTTAGGACTCAGTTCTTATGCATAGAGAGAGTTGTCATTCTTACCAGTAAGCCTGCTAAATAATACTACTATAAGCTTCAGACTTCACACAGCAGATAGGTTTGTCTCCCCTGACATGAGTACATTAATCCACTGAATCAATTTACTTAAGCTGTGCTGTGGAGCAATGCGGACACGATTTAACTGAGCTTAAAAGCACTTTCAAGTTTGAGTCACGGCTCCATGTATAATGCAGGCCCACAGAATTCCTTCATAAGTTCTATTATGACCTTTTGCAACTATGTGAGAAATATTTCTGTTAGGTTTATAGGGTCATGATGATCTAACATCAAAAAGGATTTAAAAAGAATGAATTTAAGTTATTTTAGAAAATCAGACTCATGAGTAAAACAGTAAGAAGGGAACAGCTGGCTAGATTCTACCAGCACAATGAACTTGCTTTAATATTTATAAAATTCTTTAGGTTGTTTAAGTTTGTTTTTTTTTATCTTTTTTTAGGAGTTTGTTTAGAAAAACATTTTAATTTTTGGATCATTTTAGAAAAAAACTTTTTAAAAATAGCTGCTGGCTCCAGAGTTTACAGTCTGAACATTATGAAATGCTATAGAGGAAAATGATACACTTAACATTATTCAACATGCAATCAAAGCTAACTGTAGCAACCAGTACACAGAAGAAGCTGCAACATGTTACCAAATTTTACTAAAAATTTATAAAGTTTTTATAGTTATGCATGGTGAACTGTTGACCATAGCATTGGGAAGAAAAATTTTCCTCTACCCTTCTAGATTCTTCTGGCTGGTCTACGAATTATATTGACATGAATCAGATTAAAAGGAGAAAATCAAACAAAAGTTGAATAACCTGTATACACTGGAGAAATCCAACAAAACTGAATAACTCGCCAAAATGGCTGAAACTCTCACCTTAACTACCATCTTCAGCTAAAGATAAAAGAGGATGTTGGGCAAAGGTGTTTGGGACTTCAAAGGGGAGGAAGCCAACTGACATGGAGAGAGAAAAGCAAAGGTTTGGTACACAAATGTTTGCGGGGCTATGCAAAGACACTGGGACTCAGAGAGGAATATTAACAAACAGCCTTTGCTAAGTTCCCCCTCATCTACCACATCTAGTTCACACTATAGTTACCTGTGGTGATAGTTCCCTCCCTGGAACAGGTCCTCTAACTACACTCTTTTAGGCAGTTAGGGGGAAGGTTCCTTCTGAGTCTTTCAGGACTTAAAAATAATCAGCTTAAATTAATCCTCATGCCAAAGAGACACATATTAGGGTGTCAAATTTTGCTTCCCTGCAATAGTAAGCTGTCAATTTATTCATGCTCTCTTTCCATTTCATGAAATCTATTAAAAACAAAACACAAAACTTCTTCCTCATTTCTTCTTTTTAAAACTTCTGACCCCTACAGACTTGCTCTCAAGCTTACCATCGTTGTCACCAGCATTTTTCCTTTCCCATATCTCTGTTCAGAGATGTTTTCATTCTGATCATCACTCTGCTTCATTTTACCCTAGCAAGTCATTCATTATCATGGACTTGTTCTCCTAGAACCTGAAGCATTTGTCTTTATGGTGACTCCTCACCGTTTAGTGACACAGAGGGTCATTCCTGGCATACTTGCTTTTTTAGGAGGAAACACCTGTGGGAGGATGTCAGCATTGATATAATGTGGTGAATGAAATATATTCTTAATGTCAGTTTCCTTAGCTAAGGTGTGGCGCTTCTAAATATTTTACCTTTCTTCCCTAATATATGCAAAATGTCCAAGAGTAATTATCCATAAAAATAAGGAAATACTTGGCAAATCATGATGTTGAATACCTCCAGAGAAGCCCTCAGTGAAGTGAACTTATTTCAGTCATACGGAAAGACATCATTTGTAAGTAATGATATAAGATCATGTCTTTCAGATCCTAAGATGTACTTTTGTATGGTCAGTCAACAAAAAAAGCAGAATATTTTCAAAAACTTGCCCAGACTGTTTTCTGATTTTTAAAAAGTTCAATCAGGGTTCAGAGATAAGTGCATCTGAAGTGGGCCTAAGAGTAATATACTTTAACTAACAGAAGGGCTATCGGCAATGTAAAGGAAGCCTGGAAATTTTACATTTCTTTGGAAAAATGTTCAATCATGGATGTTACATCTCCATGGACTCTCTGGAGGTCTAATATCTCTATGGAATCTCTCATGAGGTCTAATTCTCAAAATTTCTGATCGTATTTCTAAAATTCAGGTCTTACAATAAGTACATCTTTGAGTACTTCCAAAATACAATGTGCCCCTGGATGTTGGACTTTTTAAATATGGATATGTAATTTACCTTTCAAGTATCTCAAACAAGGAGAGAGAGAACAGGAGCAAATGTCAAGGGCAAGCAGCCTCCACTTCACTCCAGGGTTTCTGCTTTTTTATTCCCCAGCCATCTATGTCAGTAGCCTTCACAGGTGGAACTGACCTGCAGGAGTTTTGCTTCCACACCCATTCATTGTTTTAAGTTGGATTAAGTTTTCTAGGAGTATCTACTTTATCTTATTATAACATTAGCTATTATTTATTAGGCCCTTAGTATATGCCAAAACATTTTTAAGCATTTCAACCACATTATTGTATTGAATTTGATTACAAAATAGCAGCCCTCTGAGGTAAGTGTAATATCTCCATTTTATAGATATGGTAACTGAGGTTTAGAAAAATTAAGTCACTTTCTCATGATAGAAAGTGGAAACAGCTGAGATTTGTATCATCTGGCTGATTATAAATCCAGTGGCCTTGCCCACTAAACTGCTGTGCAATATTGTATACAGGAAACAGTACTATCCTTAGATTCAGGACACTTAAGTTAAAATCCCTGGTATCAGCTGTGTAAATTTAACAGCTCCCACAATCATTTCCTCAGCTTACATTTCCCCAATTGTGAAATGAGGCTAATGAAAACTGTCCTCGTAAACTAACAGGAATATTGTGAAAATAAATTTTAAAATGGAAATGTTTTATAAACCATAAAGATCCAAGTAAATGAATACTACTCTAAAATTTGGATTTGCACATAGCAGATACAAGTAAATGTTTACTGAATTTAGACTCTGTGGAATAGGCATGGTGACCATTAAGCCAATTTTATGTTATTATAGTAAGTTTAATTTCTACACTGGAAAATTAGGTGAATTTAATGACTGCATGGCTGATGATTTGATAGCATGAGCTATGGCTTGATGACTTTCTTAGTCAAGACTTCCTCCCACCCCCACTTGGTGGCAAGTAGCAAAAGTAATTTCAATGTACTAGAACATTGTGTTTCTTAAGGTTCCTAACAACAAAAAAAATGCATTTGGACCTCAGGAAGACCAGAGAATCAGGGACCAGAGAGCTCAGGAAGAACCAGGGACCTCAGGAAGACAAGAGAACCAGAGAACAACTTCTCAGGAAGACCAGAGAACCAGAAAGTAAAAACTGTCAAAAACTGTTACTCTCTCTCTGCAATTCTCCTTTGCCTCTGCATGGCTGATTTATCCTTCTGTGTCATGAAGGACTGGTTATTTCTGCTTCTCATTAATACACATTTTCTCCAATACCATAGTGAATGCGCTTCACACAGTAATCTAATCTTACTTTAGAATCCTGCTTAAAATTCTTGTCAAAACATTGTTGCCATAAAACATTGTTTCTATTAAATAAGTTAATTTAAGTCTATACTTTAATCCAACAGTATAACAGATGTCCACAATATCTAATATTTGTATGTTCAAATTTTTAATATTTTCTATGTCTTCTATGCTAAAAAAAGAAATACATTTCAAATAGCCTCCACATTGTTTTCCACTTATTATTTCAGCTGTTATTATAGCAGGAAGAAAAGTCTTTACCATTTATATAGACCATTTTGTATTTCCTTTTTAAAGAAAACATTTATCCTTAAGATTAGTGAAAGTTCAGTGCTGATTTAAGTATCAGATGACTTTAAGAATGCTGAAAACATTAGATATTTGTCTTCATGTTCAGTATACTTTGTTTTTAAATGTCTTAGCAGTGATTATCATCCCTCATACTTATTTTAATGACTAATACAAGAAACAATATACACTAAGGGTGAGATACATTTTGTGATTTAATAGTGAATCTATATTTATAATTCACATAGTTTATATCTCTGTACCTGGAACACAGTGGGTACAGAGTACACTCTTCCTTTCTTTTTTGTTTCTCCAGTGAATGAATAGTGATGTAACTATTTGGGAAAAGTACTGAGATATTCAGTTAACCTGAAATTCAGTTAATTATCATTTTGTATACATTTGGTTTTCCTACTTCCTCTGATGTACAGACTCTGAAGTCATGGTTAATAGCAACACATTTGTGTTGCTATCATTAATCCAGAATCCACAAAGAAATATAGGAAACAACTACATATTACATTTAATTTGAAAGCTTTGAGATTAGGCAGTTTACTTAGATAGAATCAATCTACCACAAGGAGGCAAAAGCTCATTTTCATGTTTCTGATAACCAGAAGTGTGAAAAGCATCAGTTATTAAAATTACTTGACAATTTCAAGGCTATGTCTTTTCACTGTTGAACACTTACAAGTCTGGCAATGATTTTCTGTGGGTCCCCAGCATCGGCCAGTGCAGGACTTATGGCAACGTCCACCTGTAGAACAGCAGAAAGCACATGTGTATTATCTTTCACTCTGACTAGGAGTTAAGACCTCAAAGGAAACATTCTTGCCCCTTTATGAGGATTTTTAATTCACACTAGAGTTGAAACATAGCTCATAAAATGCCCATTTAAGTAGCAAAATCTGAATGTCAAATACATGTGAAGCAGAAATACAATCTCTTGATATTCAAAATCCTCTCATCTCATTTTATAAGAAAAGGAAATACAGAATCTGTAAATGTTCCTACATAGTCAGAAGTAAATATTTACATGAAATAAGTTTCACTTCAACTATTGAATACTTTTATTCTATTGATCTATATCCTACTTGATATAATTTCAAAAGTTCAGGGCTTACTGATACCAACAGATGTTAAGGATTAAATCAATAGTTAAAAAAGAAATTGAAGTCTATGAAAACAAGAATATATTACAAACATGATAAACCGTCAGAAAAAAAAGTTTTATATATAATTTAGATTATCTTTTTTTTGTCAAAGGTCTATTGTGTCTTTTTAAAATTTTTTATTGAAATATAGTTGATTGACAATGTTAGTTTCAGGTGTACAGCAAAGAGATTCAGTTATACAAATATATGTATATATATACATATGTATGTATGTGTCTGTGTGTATATATATATATATATATATATATATATATATTCTTTTTTTACATTCTCTTCCATTATAGGTTGTTACAAGATATTGAGTATAGTTCCCTGCACTATACAGTAGGTCCTTGTTGGATATCTATTTTATATACAGTAGTATGTATATTTTAATCCCAAACTCCTAATTTATCCCTCCCCCTCTTTCCCCTTGGGTAACCGTAAGTTTGCACTGTCTTTTTAAAAATTTCTTTACTGAAGTATACTTGATGTACAATATTAATAAGTTTCAGGTGTACATCACAATGATTCACAATTTTTAAAGGTTATATTCCACTTATAGTTATGACATAATATTAGCTATATTCCTGAGGAGGAGGTCATTAAGAGGTTGTGACTGCCAGTTGACCTGTGAGCTGAACCCAGGCAATCAGAGGCTTCTCACCCCCTCCCTTGTCCTTGAAATATATGTCCCTCCAACTAATCCCATGCTAGCAGCTGTTTCAAGGACATAGCCTGGAGAGAGTAAGGTGTTGCTGAGACCATCTGGACTGAATAAGTGACTGAATTTAGTTAGGACCCCTACACAAACTTTTAAGACTCTGGCAGGTGGATGCTGAGATCTACTCACGTTGCTGTTGCCCAAGACAAATCTCATAAATAAGTTCCCTTGCTTATTAAACCTGTCGCCTACTAATCTGCAGTGGGCTGCCTCTTTCTTCTGTCTCTCCTTGTCCTTTAGGTACAGGGGCCAATTTGCAAACCAACATCTTTATATAAGTATTTCAAGCATTTAAAACAGCTAATTTTTTAGGAATCTTAATTTCAATTATTTTATATCCTCTTCTAAAAATTTTATTGATACTACCTTCATTATCAAATATCAGCCTTTATTTCCTATAGTCTCATTTTCCTTTTAACGATGATGCTACTATGGGTATTTGCCTCAGCAAATACAGTTGTCCCACAGAGAAATTCCCTACAATCTCAACAAAAGAATATTAGCTAGAAGAAATAATGTTTAATGACTTTCTTTGAAGTTTGCAGCTGACTTTCATAGGCTTACTCCAAATTTTTGTGAGTACAAGGATATGGAATGGGCTCATTTTTAGGGAAAAGTGGACATGAAAATCTATCAAAGACTAAAGTTTTCTATAACAAAGTTCTTATTAAACCTTGTCTGTTAATTTTCTAATATAAATTGTGAACGAGTACATGCCTATTCAAGTTGTTTATTTTAAAATAGTTAACTTCACTGTAAAAATTATGGAATAAGGTTATATCAAAAGTTTCCATCTTTCCTTGACCCAGTTTTTTTTTTTTTTTTTTTTTTTTCGGTACTGTTGTGGCCTCTCCCGTTGTGGAGCACAGGCTCCGGACGCGCAGGCTCAGCGACCATGGCTCACGGGCCCAGCCGCTCTGCGGCATGTGGGATCTTCCCGGACTGGGGCACGAACCCATGTCCCCTGCATCGGCAGGCGGACCCCCAACCACTGCGCCACCAGGGAAGCCCCCCTTGACCCAGTTTTTAACTCTTCCTCTTGGAAGTTCTTACAACTTGGGCAGCTTTTTTTTGTTGTTTGTCTTAATCTCTCCTTCTGAGACTGACTGAATGAACCTAGTATGTTAAACGCTTTCACAGTTAAGGGACAGATTCAGCAAACACCCTTTCTCAGGCTAAACCTCAGACCATCCTACTGGTCTACTCTTCTGCAAGTGAACAGTACTATTTCCAAGTTAATATAACACTTAAGCTCAGTCCCAGCCACCTTCTTAAAAGCATCTAGATCCTGGCCTCAATGGGGTTTATTTAAAGCAATTCTGTTTGTGAAGCACTGAGGCTGACATCACAAGCGTATAATATCCTGTCACTCTGCCATCTGTTTATTTAGATCCAAACACATTATAACTACATAATGCAAGCTCATTCTAGCTGACAGGAAAAGGACTCCATCTGGCTTGAACAATATAACTTTAATCAGTGATAATGATAATTATTATTAAAAACCTACCGGAGTTCTTTTGTATAAAGCTAATAAATCTAAATTGATTTATACCAGAGGAAATTAGAAAGGACTGTGAGACAAAATGGAAAGCAGTGCAAACTTTTTCTGAATACAAACTTTTTATGAGAAAGTAGCTAATGTTAATGTGTTTCTTTAGGTGTGTTAAAATCCTTTAAATCGACCCATTAAGTAGTCTGTTAATTGAAGATATCTGAAGCAGAGGACGATCTACCATTTAATCTATGACTTCTCTAATTGGGTTTGGGCCTAATAAAATATTTAGCTTTATTTATGGTTGCCAAACAACTATCTGTAACTGTTAATAAAAAATGCTGAGTAACATTAGACATTTTAAAACTTCAATGATTCCCTTTAATTGGATTACATATTTTTTTTTACCTTCTTATTCTTGCAGTTTCAATTTACCATCTCAAGACCTACTCTCATATCTAATAGAAAAAGAAATATTACTAGAAATTTTGTTTACAATTCTTGCCAAAGTATCATAGCGAGACCCACCTAGTTGGGCACAAGTTAAATAGTGTCCGCACAAACACAGAACGCTTAAATAATTTAACCTTGTCTAAATGCTGTGAAGAGATTTCATTTGTTAGTTTCCATTTTTCATTTATATAAAAGTAGAAATATCAATTACGTCTATAACAGGAAGCCGACAACTGTTTCTTCTCTGGGATTTTACTCAGACTTATATTCCCTCCACCCCTTTTGAAAACCAAAAGGAGGTGATTGCTTGGCCCACACACTTCAGAGTTCTGTCATGACAAGTGTGCTGCAGGACCGTGAATTGAATGTGCCTCAGTTAATGGCTGCTCCTTCTGGCCTGCCCTTCATTTCACTGTCTCTAGGGCTTTGAGGGTTTTGGAATCTGCTCAGGCACTCAGTTTAGTTTTGGTCTTCAAAACTGTGTGATACACGGCACTTGGGCTAACACTATTTTCACTGAATTGTTGCAATTAACTAAATGTCAAAGTATCTGACCAAGATCTCTGCCTACAACGATGTATTTCTGAATTAATGCATTTTTCACACTTTCACACCTGCAACCTTGGTTTGATTCTTGCAGACAATTGAATAGTGTAGTTTTTTTTGCTTTTTGTTTTTTTGGCGGTACACGGGACTCTCACTGTTGTGGCCTCTCCCGTTGTGGAGCACAGGCTCCGGACGAGCAGACTCAGCGGCCATGGCTCACGGGCCCAGCCGCTCCGCGGCACGTGGGATCTTCCCGGACCGGGGCACGAACCCATGTCCCCTGCATCGGCAGGCAGACTCTCAACAACCGTGCCACCAGGGAAGCCCTGAATAGTGTAGTTTTAATGGGCTACAATGTTTAATATTTTTAAAAATCTGGTTTTAGCGTTTTGTTCCCAACATTTCTGCTGCACAAAAGCGTTTCCTTAGTAATTATTAATCTCGAATTGGAAAAAAAAATTCTACAAACTTTCTTTCTTACTTTCCTTCCATCCATCTATCCATAAGTATTTCTTGAGTACCATCTGTATCTGTGTATCAGGAACTATGTTACATATCGGAGTTAAGCTGAAACAGACATGGTTACTATTCTAAGAGAATTCAGAATTAATTCAGCATTATTCTGAAGGGAAAAGGTTTTGACTACTCTATATATAATGTTCACCCTCCATGTGTTTAATGAAAGAAGGTGATAAATCTGAATTTTCAACAGTCCCCTAGCTCAGGAAGGAAGAGTTGGACAAAGCCACGTTGAGCTGGACTGTTTCCAATTTAATGCCTGGTAGCTCCAAAGTCTACTGTATTCCTTATATGTGATTTATCTATGTGACATCTAAAATGAGATCTACCCAGAGCATTTCAGTGGAGAGGATAAACATGGCCTCTGAAGGGTCCCTTGTGCGTCTCCTAACAGGAAGGGAAATATTTTAACTATGGCTCAATAGATATCTTACTGGGAACTTTCTTCCGGTCCTCGGTTCTCGGGTATGCAGTACCTCAGGAGGCCTGATTTCACAGGGAAAAGAGACTGTATATGTAAATAATTTTTAGTGTCACTTAGCTTTATAACCTACTTCTCTAGTAGAGTGTTTTTTAAAATGAGGACAGGAAAAAGAGGAATTAGTCAGATACTAGCCTATGTAAATGGGAGAAACATTTTGGGGCACTGAGACTTTGCCAATGCTGTCCAAATCTGCTTATTTCCATGTTTCAATCTACTACATCATTTTTTTTTCATTATTTATTGTGATAATTCTTTTAAAACTATTTGAGAAAATACACCACTTAAAAATAAGAATCTGACATTTCCATTCAGCTTAGTGATAGCATAGTTATTTAAATTAATATTTCTACCTCCTGTCAATCTGACCCAATTGAAGATCTTAACTATAGAATAAAACAAAAATTTAAACAAATATTTGTCACCTTAACAGCTAATTTTAAAAAATAAGCGCTGATTATTGCATTATATGCATTATATTGCATTATTTCAATTCACAGGCAATCGCCTCTGACAATGCATTATTCATCATAGAAGTTGGCAAACATAGCTAAGTTCATCTTTTATGCTTGTCCAGCAGATGTTACTAAAAATGTAGCTCCTGTATTTTTTTTTAAGGAGCTAGAGTCCCTGAGCCACTTTGATAATTTTAAGAGTCATAAAATCATGCTGGAAGTTTTGCTTTTATTTGGAACTGCCTGACAGCAGAGATGGGATTTAATATGTACCTCTGTACTGCTTTCTGCAAGTAATATGCCAGGACAGTTGAAGAGTTACAAAATATAAAGTCACAGACAACCATAAATGATTATATCCTCAAACTGCCTCTAGTTAAAGGTGATGAAGTTATATCCCTGGATTCTTCTTTCAATTCTTTTAAAAGCTGGCATTCTTGACCTCTTAACACTACATTTACTGGGGAAGAGTGAGAGAACAGTATCTTTTTTATGACCATGAATTTTAAAAAAGGGAAGTGGAACATTTTTGAAAGTCTACACTAAACCAGCTCCTGTTCTTGGCCAGACAATAAAAGATGAATAAGTCAGTGTCCTGCCCTCGAGGAGCTTTCAAGGACCAGGAAATAGGCAAAAATATAGGCAAATAATTATAATAATCAAAACATAGGTATGCATAAAGTAGAGAAAAAAGATTAAAAAAAAAATGCTCTCCAAAGGGGATGGGCATTTCAAATGGGCTTGGATATCTTGTTTGCCCCGTAGAGAAGGGGAGGGAAGAAAAGTTCCAGGCTGAAAGATTAACCTAAGCAACAACACAGAGGCACGGATGAGCACAACTCTTTGGGACCATAATGAATACTTTATGGTCCCTTGAGCAGTTTGCACAGAAACAGCTGTTGAAGTATGAGCTTACAAAGTGTCTTGAAAGTCTTGGTTGGTGTTTACTCTGTACAGGTATTATGGTGTAGGTCAAGGTTTTTGAGCTTTGAATTGATGTGGTTTGACCTGCAAGGTAGAAGAGGGTGTCAGGGTATGCTTCCTAAAAGTCAGTGTTGACACTTGAGTACCTTGTGCAAAATGCTGATTTTATAGTCTGCAATGAGGTATAGGAATCCATATTCATACAAAGCAATCCCAGGGATTCTAATGATAATGTTTCCAAGACAACAAAGCATATATAAAAAAAAATGGTTTGGCATATAATTCCAAACTCTATTAACATTATGGCCATATTTTGTGACAGTTAGATCTGATCAGATGCTTGTTGACCAAACGTACAGAATTAAACAGTGTAAAAATCTAGCAGTCTCTCATTTCTCAGTATTTACTCTGACTTGTGAATATATTTCCATCAATTTGCATTTTCTTTTCCCCCAGGAGTCCTAGAAAATACATAGTTTTTATTTTCAATTTTAAATTATTATGAATCACCCATATGATAGTAAAGTCACAACATGATTCCAGCAAATGATATACTAGTAGGGTTAATAATATTAATGTAAGGTGGAATTGTTTTTTTTTATCAGATGTTAAACTTCCCTTATTCTTACCCGACAGTTCTCATTGTTATGTGTTTATTCATCCTCACACTTTTGTCCTGTAAATTGAGCTTACATTTTCTTCTAGTCTTAATCAATCTTCCTATATTATCTATGATTTGAAAGTGAATTATTGAATGGAAACTTTACTGTTATACATTTTGCTGTTCAGAAAAAAGATGGGCAGGTATTTTCACTAACTAGAAAGACGAATTTAAAAATTAAAAATATATATATATGTGGAATTTTTCATCTAGCAGTAAATTAAATCAGGAATTAGTTGTTTAAAATGTTTTACTAATCACTGTATTGAAAAAGAAATAAGTAATATCAACCTCATTGTTATTCATTTCAAGAAATCTAAAGCCAAAGGATTGAGAGGAGCATATATGATCATGTGATCAAGATTAATTTTGACCAAATATATCAAGTTTAGTCTGCAGCACTTCTATCCATCCTTTCCTCAAAGGCTCAGCAACCTAGGACTAATCTGTGACTGCCAGAGCACACAGTAGCTCCAAGCCCAGTACCACTTCAGATAGGATTATAGAGAAATAGCTGATAGACTAACAGTTAATGTGGCACACAGAATTGTGCAAAAGTTTGAAAGTACTGAGCCTACGGAGTAAATTTTCATTTCTTCTGAGGCCTTCTGTAAACACAAATCAATCTAGAGTAGATATGATAATAGCAGTAACCCCAGATACAAAACCTATAAGAGTGCCATTTTTCGGACTTCCCTGGTGGTGCAGTGGTTAAAAATCCACCTGCCAATGTAGGGACACGGGTTCGATCCCTGGTCCAGGAAGATTCCACATGCCGCAGAGCAACTAAGCCCATGTGCCGCAACTACTGAGCCTGTGCTCTAGAGCCCACAAGCCACAGCTACTGAGCTCGCGTGCCACAACTACTGAAGTCCGCGTGCCTAGAGCCATGCTCCGCAGCAAGAGAAGCCACTGCAATGAGAAGCCCATGCACTGCAACGAAGAGTAGCCCCCGCTCGCCGCAACTAGAGAAAGCCCACGCACAGCACTGAAGACTCAACCCAGCAAAAAATAAAATAAAATAAAATAATAAATTAATTAAATAAAAGAGTGCCATTTTCAAAACCTCTTAAATCATATATAAGGGTAAACAGGTACTCTATTAACATGCTGAGTTTCGATGTTTCTACCTATAGATTCAAGGAGAACAGCGAGATCTATACAAATTTCAGTGTCAAAAAGAAATTTGATGATAACCAATTTAAAACTTAAAATTGTTACTTATTGCTTACATCTACAGCCTCATGTGATCATAAGAGTGACTGATAGAAATGACATTAACATACTAAAGGAATTGTATTTCTCATTGAATATAAAGATCTGATATAATGCTGTCTATATTACTATTCCATACCTTCTATACTTCTCCCAGCATACCTTCAAACTCCTGAAAGCTAACAGAGACAAACTTCAAAGAGAATAGCAAAGGGGCCAAATACTTTTGTAAAAGTCAAACTATCAGCAAAACAATTTGACTCAAATTATAAGAAAAAAATTAAATTTTTTTCCTGAAAAACTGGAAGATTTCATATTTGATACTGTCAAACATTTCTTTCAAATCAAGCAATTAGAAAGCATTAATTATCACTGTTCATAGCTGTGAGCACAGAGTAGAATATAGGAATTCCACCCGCTGAGGAACATAATTATCTCCGAACAATGTCAAATGTATTTCTAAAACATATAAATAAGAGGTATGAACAGACTGGGGAACCTTACCAGCAGACTTAACATATTAAGACCTGTCTGCTGTCTGCAACCAACTACAGTGATAAGAATAGGTAGATTTATGAGCACTTATGATGAACCAGCCAGGGCCACCAAAAACTGCCAAGAGCATACTTCAGAGTGTAGTCTATCTAGATGATACTCCCTTGAAGGTCTGCAGTGTACAGCCTGTTCAGCCTTATGTGGTGGTAGCCCTTTCAGGAACATTCTAAGAATTTTATGTATATTAACTCAAATACCCTAATAGGCTGATACTCTCCAAAATTTATATGTCCAGCCCAGACCATGTGCAAACAGGTTTATACTTCGAACTGTCTATGAAATATCAATATCTGTATGATTAGCAGGCCTTTAAATATTTACATGTCCAAAAATTAATCCCTGATCTTCCCACCCCACCAAAAAAATTATCACTGTAAAGCCTTCTCCGTCTCAGTCAATGGCAGCACAATCCTTCCAGAGGCTCATGTTAGACAGTTTAAAGTCATTCTCAGCAACCCTTTTTCTCTCACATCCCAGATCCAAATTCATTAGCATATCCAGTTGACCCTAACTTCAAAATATATCTGGTGTCCAGTAATTTCCCACCACTTCCACCACTAAGCCACTGTCATCTCTTGCTTGGATTAATGAAATAACCTCCTAACTTGTGTCCTAGTTTCCACTCTGGATCCTTTACAGTCTCTTCTCAATATATTAGCCAGTGTGATGTCCTTAGACTAGCTCAAATCCCAATAACTTCCTGTCTCTCTCAGACTAATAGTCAAAGTCCATTACAATGGTCTTCAAGACACTAGAATACTTGGTTCTCTCCTTCTTGCCTCCATAACCTTACCTCCTGGCTCACTCCTCTCACTCTCACTCCTGCTGTTTCTAGGACATAAACTAGGTGCATGACCCACTTAGGGTCCCTTCTGTTTTACTTCCCTGGACCTCTCTTTCTCTGATAGCTTGCAGTCAGATGGTTCACCTGCTTTCTTGCTTTTCTTAGATGCCACTTCTCAGTGAGGTCTTCTCTTACCCACACTATTTGCATTAAATATTTCAGATGGATTTGCTAGATTTTATTTCTAACACATGTCCAAATTAAAGTGCTATAAAATGAAAAGTGTAAAAGAAGAAAATAAATATCATGCATAAACTTTGCACTTTGGTGTTTTTCATTTTTTTGAAGTATATATAATTGTTTTGAAGTTAATATAATAATCTATATAGTTTTGTAACATTCTATTTTCACTCTATATTTTATCCTGTACAGTTTCAAGTGATGTTAAATAAATGTCATTATTTTTTGGGTGGATTTACCTCCCATCATACAGACAAACTAAAATTCAATTAACTTTTTTGCTTTATGGAATACTTAGGAGATGCAGGAGATCAATATATATTTTTTAAATGAAAATACACATTAAGAAAATATCACTAATTTCATGTCATATTTTAAAGATTTAAAGGTCATGGAGGGACAATTTGGATATCAGAAGGAACTTGACTATGTCTTTCTTTATATACTTCTGAAAAACATTGATGGAATCTGGA
Source organism: Globicephala melas (assembly GCF_963455315.2). Lineage (NCBI taxonomy): Eukaryota > Metazoa > Chordata > Mammalia > Artiodactyla > Delphinidae > Globicephala > Globicephala melas. The sequence goes on along the minus strand of NC_083320.1, from coordinate 25,079,774 downwards.
ACAGATGTTTGGATCTGTAGATGACTGGCACATGTATCAGAACATTTGATAAAAGGATTGATGGGGCTTCCCTGGTGGAGCAGTGGTTGGGAGTCTGCCTGCCTGCTGCGGAGCGGCTGGGCCCGTGAGCCATGGCTGCTGAGCCTGCACGTCCAGAGCCTGTGCTCCACAATGGGAGAGCCACAACGGTGAGAGGCCCGCGTACCGCAAAAAAAAAAAAAAGACTGATGTCCTGGAAGGCTTAGATTGATCTACTGGTTCTAGTGGTGTGTCAAAGGCCTCTGTACATATCTATCATATTTGACCTTTTAATCACTGAGTTGGATAAAACAATGAAATATGCTTACCATTTTTGAAAATGACACAAATCTGGACGAAGCAGTGCTTGCTCATACACAGGATAACGGTTCAGATTTTAAAAGCAAATGAGTCAAAAGTAACAGCAAGAAATTTAAAAGAATCAGTGTAAAATTCCTGCATTTATGGTTTTAAATCAGTATTTCATGTGAATATCAACAGACAGATATACACATAACACGGAGTCTATCTGGCATGGGACAGGTAAGAATTTCAATTCTCACTCTGTTACTGTGTCATTCCGTAGTCATGTTAGTTAACTTCTCTATTTTTTTTTTAAGTGTTCATCTTATACATGGAGGCTTACACTATGTTGCATAATCCAATCTAGACATCATCATCAGCAACATCATCAAACTTACCACATCATCTACCATTTATTGAGCACTTTCTATGTTCTAACTAGTAGACTAAGGGCTTTCCACATAGTATCTCATTTAATTTACACAATAACATTATAAATACTATTATTTGTTCCATTTTATAGGTAAGAAAAGAGAAAGCAGCCTTTAAATGGAAAAAGAGACTACTTCCTTTACAGCATGTCAGAACTTTTTATACTTAGCATATTTGCTTGTCAAAAGTTTTTGTTCCTGCCCATTTTTAAATTTCTAACTGACATTTACTTTGCTTCTATTATTTTTTTAATTAAGGTTCAACTAGAAATGGGGCTAAAATAAGTGTCAATTAAATATAAACACATTTTAGCAATTGGCAGTTATAATTGTAATAGGAAATTATACCCCTGGTTGAGAGAAGATAAAATATTTAAAAATACTATTATTTAAAAATGCTCTTTCATACACAACCAATTTACAATTTTGTCATTTACTGCTCTAAGAGTTCATATATATGCTGGCAAATGCAGAAAACATAAGCTTTGATATCACTTTTATCTGCATTCAGTTTTAGTTATTTACAATTAGTGGGACCTTAGGCAACAAACTGTACCTAAGAGCTGACTTTCCTCATTTATAAAATACAGATGATAATACTTACTATATATGTTAGGAGTGATTAAGTGGAATGGCATATGCAAAGTGCCTGGCACATCATAAGCTTCAATCAATGTTAGTTCCGTTTTCCCTCCCTCACAACGCTGTATATAAAAACATAAAGAAAAACAAAGTGAGACAAAGAGATGGAGACAGTCAGCAGAGGTGACACGGTAGACAAATGAAGTAACCTGGAGACAGAAGCATTTATGCAGAGTTGAAATGATCACTAAGGTACCACACAGTCAAGCTATAGGAAAGAGGGAGGATGTGAAATCTTAGGAACTTTGACAGGCTCGGCAGACAGGGACAGTGGGTTTCAGAGGTCTCTGCATGCTTCAGCAAAGTTTGAGAAGTCATAGTCTCAGCAGGAATGTTACTAATAATCCAAATGCAGTGAAATTTCACTCTGCTACTGAATATTTCACTCTTGAATATTTCGTTTAGTTGCATAAAGGAAGGGAAAGAGAACAGAGACTATTTCAAGGTATGTGACAGAAAGAGAAACCCATGGTGGCAAAATACTTTGGATTACTGTATCCCTTAACCCTCATCTGTGAGTTCTCTAGTCAGAGGTTCTAATGGATCACTGAGGAACCATAAACATGCACATGTTCAGTTTGTGAGTGGTCTCACATTTGAGAAGCATGGTTCAAAAGCCAAAATTCACATAAAAGAACTCTACTCCTCTCAAAGGGTATTTTAAATGGGATCCAAAGCATTGCCCATGGCCACGATTCTAAATATTTTCTCAACTCTCACTCTCTGAAGTGTCTCATTCACCACAACCCCATCTTTCAAGTTCTCTCTCTCTCTCTCTCTCCATGCCTTTTCCCGTCACAAAGCTTTCATCTTTCTACTCTCCCCCATTGTATCATTATTATGGCATTGATTGACTTAGCCATTCTCCCTAAATAGTTTTTATCCCATCCAGCTCTCTGGTTAAATGATTTTCTGCCCATTTTTTAATGCACTTATATCCTAAGTGTGCAATGCAACATTCTAGGAGGACTTTGTGTGTGTGTGTGTGTGTGTGTGTGTGTGTGTGTCTGGAGGTGTGAGGGACAGTTTGGTCCAGTGTGCTGGAAATATCAGGCTGGCAGACACGGAATGTTTGAGCAGGTGGGAAAGCAAGACCTCAAATATTCCCACATTTGTCATTTATATCCTGTCAGAGTAGTCATTACTTGAGAAGGGATGTACTGGTTCTACATCACCATGAACATTACAAAATTCCCAATATCTGTGTGTGGCATGGTCTCCAAGAGCAGCCTGTTTTCATCTGGCTTCTACTTGACAACTCCAAGAATAGACCTGTCTCCTCTATGAATTAACAAGAAATAGGCATTATCAAGGGAAAACTGAAATGGATGAAATTATTACAAGCTCCTTAAGGGAAGAAACCATTTCGTGTCCACAGTTCCTAACAGTACTCGAAACAGAGTAGGCTTCCCATATCAAATAACCCAACATTTTCTTTACTACGAGACCAATATCTTCACACTATAGTGATAACCCAGCTTCTTCCACCCTGAGTAAAATTTGAAAGGTCTTATAATATCTGTGGTTTGAGACTTTATAATTATGGCTGGGGCCATTATTCTTGTGGCCTCCTTTTTTTTTATTATATCTGAGATTGAGACTGAGTTTTTGTTACAGATTGCTAGCCTGCAGCAGTCAGTTGGGGAAATGAGACATCACTGAGACAGATAACAAAGAAAACTAGGTAACAAATTGCAAAAGATTAAGTAGATTCATGGCACTATATTAAACAAACTCTTTGAGGTATAACAGCCAGAAGTCTCATCTTATGTTCCTACCATTCTTTCATCTGCCAAAAGGACTTAGCTGTTTTTATACACATATATTTTTTCCTCCCCCAAGTCCTCACACTTAAAATCAAAACAACCGCATTAACAAAGAGGCACATTTCTAAAGTGCCACTGTAAGCCTACAGAATGAAAATGTGATTTTAAAATTGATGAAGGTTATAAGAAAGTGACCCAAAAGGCATTACAGTAAGTAATGCACCTAAAATGTCTTGGCATAAAATGTTTTCATTAAGTTGCCTTTGAAGTTCACACACAAAAACTACAACTCAAGATTAATGGATTTATAATATATTTTTAAAATAGTATTCCATCAACAAGATATTTCAGTGGAGTCTCTTGTTGATGTACTACTAGATAGATCTGGAAACTGATCCATTATTCATAGAAAAAAATATAAATGATTTGTAAACTACTGTATATATATCTATTGTTTTCCTTTGCAAAGTCCTCATCAGCTGGCATATTCAAGAGTTAGTCATAGTTTAGATATAATGCAACTTTATCATGTAGCAGGCATCATTCTAAGCTACTTATTTCTCATGACAACCTTAGAAGGAAAATATTACTACAGATGAGGAAGCTGAGTTCTGAGAAGCTTAATAACTTGCCCAAGATCATACAGTAAGTGACAGACCTGGGATTAGAGCCCAGAAATACAGTTTCCAGATTATACACCCTTAACCAATATAATTAAGTTTCTTATTTCTGTTAACAGATACAAGAATAGAATAGTCATGTTGGACAAAGGAGGACAGAGCACACAAAATAGATTAAAACACACATAGGAAGACAAACTTTAACTTTGTCCCAATAAGGCCTGGTTTTGATAGGATTAGAGCAAACACTGAGTAAGTTCAATGGATTTTAGGAGGTCAAGAAACCAGTAGGCACGGATGTTGAATGAGATCATTAACACATACTTATTGAATTATGGTTTTCTCAGGGAATATGCCCAGTAGTGGGATTGCTGGGTCATAGAGTAGTTCTATTTTTAGTTTTTTAAGGAAACTCCATATTGTTTTGTGTAGTGGTCGTACCAGTTTACATTCCCACCAACAGTGCAGGAGGGCTCCCTTTTCATCACACCCTTTCCAGCATTTATTGTTTCTAGATTTTTTGATAATGGCCATTCTGACTGGTGTGAGGTGATATCTCTTATAGTTTTGATTTGCATTTCTCTAATAATGAGTGATGTTGAGCATCTTTTCATGTGCCTCTTGCCCATCTGTATGTCTTCCTTGGTGAAATGTCTATTTAAGTCTTCCACCCATTTTTTAATTGGATTGTTTGTTTTTTTGATATTGAGCTCCATTAGCTGTTTGTATATTTTGGAGATTAAACTTTTGTCTGTTGTTTCATTTGCAAATATTTTCTCCCATTCTGAGGGTTGTCCTTTTGTCTTTTCCTAAGATGGGGCGAAGTGAGAGTAGCACTGACATATACACACGACGGAATGTAAAACAGATAGCTACTGGGAAGCAGCAGCATAGCACAGGGAGATCAGCTCGGTGCTTTGCAATGACCTAGAGGGGTGGGACAGGGAGGATGGGAAGGAGGCTCAAGAGGGAGGGGATATAGGGACATGTGTATGCATATGGCTGATTCACTTTGGTGTACAACAGAGACTAACACAGTACTGTGAAGCAATTATACTCCAATAAAGATCTATTAAAGGTGCAAAAAAATGCATATTGATTCAAAGTCACCTAGGGAATGGCTTGCATAGAGTTAAACGATGATTTGGGGTCACTTGCTAAAATCTTTGAGGTACCTGAGGAACAAGCAGTATTTAGCAGATGACTTCAATGAGCAGGGTGGAGGGGGTACTACAAGTGGATGTGAAGAGCATTAAAAATGGTGTCCTTCCCCAACCCACTTTGCAGCCCCACAGAGTCAGAGGCATATTTACTTATAAATGGTGATGGGGAGCTAAGAGAAGGCTTTTCACAGTCCCCAGCATTAGGATAGGATACAGAATAAGCAGTGCTTCATAGGAGGAGCAAATCTCAGTTATAAACACTAAAAATGTTAACAACAACTAACATTTATTGAGCACTTACTATGTGGCAGGCATTGTTTTAAAAATTTTCATTTATTATCTCAGTTAATTATCATGTGAGAAAAATGCGGGATAAAGGAGCTAAGCAATGACAGTTAAGAAATTAGTTAGAAGAAACTCTTGGAGTCAAGATTCAAACTCATGTAGAAACCCAGAGCTTGAGCTCAGTCACTAGGCTACCATCTGAGGCAAAGAAGCAGAAGAATAATTGTGCAAAGAGAATGACGATGCAGGGGGCTTTGCTCTGGAGTAGGGTTAGGTAAAAGCTTTTAAAAGGTAGGAAAAGAAGGGAGAGAAAGAACAGTAATATCTAATTTTTCCCTACGATTATCCATTCAAATATTTTTTGCGGCGGGCCTCTCACTGTTGTGGCCTCTCCCATTGCGGAGCACAGGCTCCGGACGCACAGGCTCAGTGGCCATGGCTCACGGGCCCAGCCGCTCCGCGGCATGTGGGATCTTCCCAGACCGGGACACAAACCCGCGTCCCCTGCATCGGCAGGCGGACTCTCAACCACTCCACCACCAGGGAAGCCCCATTCAAATATTTTTAAAGTAACATATATTCTTACTCTAAATTAAGTTACTATCGATGAAACAATGTTTCATTTTTTTTTTTTTCCTCCCTCAGATAAAACGTCTGGGTCCACTGTGTGGATTAGTAGAAATAATTTATTATTTCATAAGAACGTTACAAAACTGCATGTTAATTTATCTTTCTCTACTGATTCAAACAGGAAGATCCCTGTCAGTTATACAACCATAAGGAACTTCACACGTGTATTTATTCCACTAAAAATACACTGCAAATTTTTTCAATAAAATATTTGATATTTAAAATTATGCAACTAAATAAAATTTAGAAATGAAGAAGTGTTGGTTATCCAACATTTTATTGCTTTTAAAAATCTTTTAGGGGGCTTCCGGGAAGATGGCGGAAGAGTAAAACGCGGAGATCACCTTCCTCCCCACAGATACACCAGAAATACATCTACACGTGGAACAACTCCTACAGAACACCTACTGAAAGCTGGCAGAAGACCTCAGACCTCCCAAAAGGCAAGAAACCCCCACCCCCACCCCCACGAACCTGGGTAGGGCAAAAGAAAAAAGAATAAACAGAGACAAAAGGGTAGGGATGGGACCTGCACCAGTGGGAGGGATCCGTGAAGGAGGAAAGGTTTCCAAACACTAGGAAGCCCCTTCGCAGGCGGAGACTGTGGGTGGTGGAGGGGGAAAGCTTCGGTGCCGCGGCGAAGAGAACAGCAACAGGGGTGCGGAGGGCAAAGAGGAGAGATTCCCGCACAGAGGATCAAGGCCGACCGGCACTCACCAGCCCGAGAGGCTTGTCTGCTCACCCACCGGGGCGGGCGGGGCTGGGAGTTGAGGCTTGGGCTTCGGTGGAGCGCTGGGAGAGGACTGGGGTTGGCGGCGTGAACACAGCCTGCAGGGGATTAGTGCGCCATGGCTAGCCGGGAGGGAGTCCGGGGAAAAGTCTGGACCTGCTGAAGAGGCACGAGACTTTTTCTTACCTCTTTGTTTCCTGGTGTGCGAAGAGAGGGGATTAAGGGCGCTGCTTAAAGGAGCTCCAGAGACGGGCGCGAGTCGTGGCTAAAAGCGCCGACCCCAGAGACGGGCATGAGACACTAAGGCTGCTGCTGCCGCCACCAAGAAGCCTGTGTGCGAGCACAGGTCACTATCCACACCCCCCTTCCGGGGAGCCTGTGCAGCCCGCCACTGCCAGGGTCCCGGGATCCAGGGCCAACTTCCCAGGGAGAATGCACGGCGCGCCTCAGGCTAGTGCAACGTCACAGGGGCCTCTGATGCTGCAGGCCCGCCCCACACTCCGTGCCCCTCCCTCCCCCCAGGCCTGGGTGAGCCAGAGCCCATGAATCAGCGGCTCCTTTAACCCCGTCCTGTCTGAGCAAAGAACAGACGCCGTCCGGAGACCTACACGCAGAGGCAGGGCCAAATCCAAAGCTGAGCCCCTGGGAGCTGTGAGAACAAAGAAGAGAAAGGGAAATCTCTCCCAGCAGCCTCAGAAGCAGCGGATTAAAGCTCCACAATCAACTTGATGTACCCTGCATCTCTGGAATACATGCATAGACAACCAATCATCCCAAATTAAGGAGGTGGACTTTGAGAGCAAGATTTATGATTTTTTCCCCTTCTCTTTTTGTGAGTGTGTAAGAGTATGCTTCTGTGAGAGATTATGTCTGTATAGCTTTGCTTCCACCATTTCTCCTAGGGTTCTATCCGTCCATTTTATTTTTCTTTCTTAATAATTATTTTTTATTTTAATAACTTTATTATATTTTATCTGGCTTTATTTTATTTTACTTTATCTTCTTTCTTTTTATCCTTCCTTCCCTCCTTCCTTCCTTCCTCTCTCCCTCCCTCCCTCCCTTCTTTCTTTCTTCCTTCCTTCCTTCTTTCCTTCCTTCCTTTCTTTCTTTCTTTCTTCTTCTACTAATTCTTTCTTTCTACTTTTCCTCCCTTTTATTCTGAGCCATGTGGATGAAAGGCTCTTGGTACTGCAGTCAGGAGTCAGTGCTGTGCCTCTGAGGTGGGAGAGCCAACTTCAGGACACTGGTCCACAAGGGACCTCCCAGCTCCACATAATATCAAATGGCGAAAATCTCCCAGAGATCTCCATCTCAACACCAACACCCAGCTTCACTCAACGACCAGCAAGCTACAGTGCTGGACATCCTATGCCAAACAACTAGCAAGACAGGAACACAACCCCACCCATTAGCAGAGAGGCTGCCTAAAATCATAATAAGTCCACAGACACCCCAAAACACACCACCAGACGTGGACCTGCCCACCAGAAAGACAAGATCCAGCCTCATCCACCAGAACACAGGCACTAGTCCCCTCCACCAGGAAGCCTACACAACCCACTGAACTAACCTTAGCCACTGGGGACAGACACCAAAAACAATGGGAACTACGAACCTGCAGCCTGCAAAAAGGAGATCCCAAACACAGTAAGATAAGCAAAATGAGAAGACAGAAAAACACAGCAGATGAAGGAGCAAGATAAAAACCCACCAGACCTAACAAATGAAGAGGAAATAGGCAGTTTACCCGAAAAAGAATTCAGAATAATGATAGTAAAGATGATCCAAAATCTTGGAAATAGAATGGACAAAATGCAAGAAACATTTAACAAGGACCTAGAGGAACTAAAGATGAAACAAGCAACGATGAACAACACAATAAATGAAATGAAAACTACTCTAGATGGGATCAATAACAGAATAACTGAGGCAGAAGAACGGATAAGTGACCTGGAAGATAAAATAGTGGAAATAACTACTGCAGAGCAGAATAAAGAAAAAAGAATGAAAAGAACTGAGGACAGTCTCAGAGACCTCTGGGACAACATTAAATGCACCAACATTTGAATTATAGGGGTTCCAGAAGAAGAAGAGAAAAAGAAAGGGACTGAGAAAATATTTGAAGAGATTATAGTTGAAAACTTCCCTAATAGGGGAAAGGAAATAGTTAATCAAGTCCAGGAAGCACAGAGAGTCCCATACAGGATAAATCCAAGGAGAAATACGCCAAGACACATATTAATCAAACTGTCAAAAATTAAATACAAAGAAAACATATTAAAAGCAGTAAGGGAAAAACAACAAATAACACACAAGGGAATCCCCATAAGGTTAACAGCTGATCTTTCAGCAGAAACTCTGCAAGCCAGAAGGGACGGGCAGGACATATTTAAAGTGATGAAGGAGAAAAACCTGCAACCAACATTACACTACCCAGCAAGGATCTCATTCAGATTTGTTGGAGAAGTTAAAACCTTTACAGACGAGCAAAAGCTGAGAGAGTTCAGCACCACCAAACCAGCTTTACAGCAACTGCTAAAGGAACTTCTCTAGGCAAGAAACACAAGAGAAGGAAAAGACCTACGATAACGAACCCAAAACAATTAAGAAAATGGGAATAGGAACATACATATCGATAATTACCTTAAATGTAAATGGATTAAATGCTCCCAACAAAAGACACAGATTGGCTGGCTGAATGGATACAAAAACAAAACCCATATATTTGCTGTCTACAAGAGACCCACTTCAGACCTAGAGACATGTACAGACTGAAACTAAGGGGATGGAAAAAGATATTTCATGCAAATGGAAACCAAAAGAAGCTGGAGTAGCAATTCTCATATCAGAAAAAATAGACTTTAAAATAAAGACTATTAGAAGAGACAAAGAAGGACACTACATAATGATCAAGGATCGATCCAAGAAGAAGATATAACAATTTTAAGTATTTAGGCACCCAATATAGGAGCACCTCAATACATAAGGCAAATACTAACACCCATAAAAGGGGAAATCGACAGTAACACATTCACAGTAGGGGACTTTAACACCCCACTTTCACCAATGAACAGATCATCCAAAATGAAAATAAATAAGGAAACACAAGCTTTAAATGATACATTAAACAAGATGGACTTAATTGATATTTATAGGACATTCCATCCAAAAACAACAGAATACACATTCTTCTCAAGTGCTCATGGAACATTCTGCAGGATAGATCATATCTTGGGTCACAAGTCAAGCCTTGGTTAATTTAAGAAAATTGGAATTGTTTAAGTATCTTTTCCGACCACAACGTTATAAGACTAGATACCAATTACAGGGAAAAGATCTGTAAAAAATACAAACACATGGAGGCTAAACAATACACTACTTAATAACGAAGTGATCACTGAAGAAATCAAAGAGGAAATAAAAAAAAATACCTAGAAACAAATGACAATGGAGACAGGACGACCCAAAATCTATGGGATGCAGCAAAAGCAGGTCTAAGAGGGAAGTTTATAGCAATACAGTCCTACCTTAAGAAAAAGGAAACATCTCAAATAAACAACCTAACCTTCCACCTAAAGCAATTAGAGAAAGAAGAACAAAAAAACCCCCAAAGTTAGCAGAAGGAAAGAAATCACAAAAATCAGATCAGAAATAAATGAAAAAGAAATGAACAAAACGATAGCAAAGATCGATAAAACTAAAAGCTGGTTCTTTTAGAAGATAAACAAAAGTGATAAACCATTAGCCAGACTCATCAAGAAAAAAAGGGAGAAGACTCAAATCAATAGAATTAGAAATGAAAAAGGAGAAGTAACAACTGACACTGCAGAAATACAAAAGATCATGAGAGATTACTACGAGCAACTCCATGCCAATAAAATGGACAACCTGGAAGAAATGGACAAATTCTTAGAAATGCACAACATGCCAAGACTGAATCAGGAAGAAATAGAAAACATGAACAGACCAATCACAAGCACTGATATTGAAACTGTGATTAAAAATCTTCCAACAAACGAAAGCCCAGGACCAGATGGCTTCACAGGCGAATTCTATCAAACATTTAGAGAAGAGCTAACACCTATCCTTCTCAAACTCTTCCAAAATATAGCAGAGGGAGGAAGACTCCCAAACTCATTCTACAAAGCCACCGTCACCCTGATACCAAAACCAGACAAGGATGTCACAAAGAAAGAAAACTACAGGCCAATATCACTGATGAACATAGATGCAAAAATCCTCAACAAAATACTAGCAAACAGAATCCAACAGCACATTAAAAGGATCATACACCATGATCAAGTGGGGTTTATTCCAGGAATACAAGGATTCTTCAATATACACAAAACAATCAATGTGATAAATCATATTAACAAACAGAAGGAGAAAAACCATATGATCATCTCAATAGATGCAGAGAAAGCTTTTGACAAAATTTAACACCCATTTATGATAAAAACCCTGCAGAAAGTAGGCATAGAGGGAACTTTTCTCAACATAATAAAGGCCATATATGACAAACTCACAACCAACATCGTCCTCAATGGTGAAAAACTGAAAGCATTTCCACTAAGATCAGGAACAAGACAAGGTTGCCCACTCTTACCATTCCTATTCAGCATAGTTTTGGAAGTTTTAGCCACAGCAATCAGAGAAGAAAAGGAAATAAAAGGAATCCAAATTGGAAAAGAAGAAGTAAAGCTGTCACTGTTTGCAGATGACATGATACTATACATAGAGAATCCTAAAGATGCTACCAGAAAACTACTAGAGCTAATCAATGAATTTGGTAAAGTAGCAGGATACAAAATTAATGCACAGAAATCTCTGGCATTCCTATACACTAATGATGAAACATCTGAAAGTGAAATCAAGAAAACAGTCCCATTTACCATTGCAACAAAAAGAATAAAATATCTAGGAATACACCTACCTAAGGAGAAAAAAGAACTGTATGCAGAAAATTATAAGACACTGATGAAGAAATTAAAGATGATACAAATAGATGGAGAGATATACCATGTTCTTGTATTGGAAGAATCAACATTGTGAAAATGACTCTACTACCCAAAGCCATCTACAGATTCAATGAAATCCCTATCAAACTACCACTGGTATTTTTCACAGAACTAGAATAAAAAATTTCACAATTTGTATGGAAACACAAAAGACCCCAAATAGCCAAAGCAATCTTGAGAACGGAAAACGGAGCTAGAGGAATCAGGCTCCCTGACTTCAGACTATACTACAAAGCTACAGTAATCAAGACAGTATGGTACTGGCACAAAAACAGAAAGATAGATCAGTAGAACAGGATAGAAAGCCCAGAGATAAACCCATGCACATATGGTCACCTTATCTTTGATAAAGGAGGCAGGAATATACAGTGGAGAAAGGACAACCTCTTCAATAAGTGGTGCTGGGAAAACTGGACAGGTACATGTAAAAGTATGAGATTAGATCACTCCCTAACACCATACACAAAAATAAGCTCAAAATAGATTAAAGACCTAAATGTAAGGCCAGAAACTATCAAACTCTTAGAGGAAAACATAGGCAGAACACTCTATGACATAAATCACAGCAAGATCCTTTTTGACCCACCTCCTAGAGAAATGGAAATAAAAACAAAAATTAACAAATGGGACCTAATGAAACTTCAAAGATTTTGAACAGCAAAGGAAACCATAAATAAGACCAAAGACAACCCTCAGAATGGGAGAAAATATTTGCAAATGAAGCAACTGACAAAGGATTAATCTCCAAAATTTATAAGCAGCTCATGCAGCTCAATAACGAAAAAACAAACAACCCAATCAAAAAATGGGCAGAAGACCTAAATAGACATTTCTCCAAAGAAGATATACAGACTGCCAACAAACACATGAAAGAATGCTCAACTTCATTAATCATTAGAGAAATGCAAATCAAAAGTACAATGAGATATCATCTCACACCAGTCAGAATGGCCATCATAAAAAAATCTAGAAACAATAAATGCTGGAGAGGGTGTGGAGAAAAGGGAACCCTCTTGCACTGTTGGTGGGAATGTAAATTGATACAGTGGAGAACAGTGTGGAGGTTCCTTATAAAACTACAGATAGAACTACCATATGACCAAGCAATCCCACTACTGGACATATACCCTCAGAAAACCATAATTCAAAAAGAGTCATGTACCAAAATGTTCATTGCAGCTCTATTTACAATAGCCCGGAGATGGAAACAACCTAAGTGTCCATCATAGGATGAATGGATAAAGAAGATGTGGCACATATATACAATGGAATATTACTCAGCCATAAAAAGAAACGAAATTGAGCTATTTGTAATGAGGTGGATAGACCTAGAGTCTGTCATACAGAGTGAAGTAAGTCAGAAACAGAAAGACAAATACCGTATGCTAACACATATATATGGAATTTTAGAAAAAAAAAAGTCATGAATAAAGACACAGACCTACTAGAGAATGGACTTGAGGATATGGGGAGGGGGAAGGGTAAGCTGTGACAAAGCGAGAGAGAGGCATGGACATATATACACTACCAAACATAAGGTAGATAGCTAGTGGGAAGCAGCCACATAGCACAGGGAGATCAGCTCGGTGCTTTGTGACCGCCTGGAGGCGTGGGTAGGGAGGGTGGGAGGGAGGGAGACGCAAGAGGGAAGAGATATGGGAACATATGTATATGTATAACTGATTCACTTTGTTATAAAGCAGAAACTAACACACCATTGTAAAGCAATTATACTCCAATAAAGATGTAAAAAAAAAATTTTAGTTTTATCATTATATTTATTTCTAGCAAAGCAAATTTCTTTATTCTGAAAAACACATTTTGATAAAACTATTAACTCGTAATAGTTAATTATCAACAAAGTAACTAGCAACTTGGGCGTATAGATAGCTCTTCTGACGCTGTATTCTACTTCCAGAGTACAGAGTTTGAACTGATTCTATAGAAAATATTTTTTAAAAGGCTACTTAGATCAAAATCTTAGTTTAATAAAGTGTGAGGAGGTAGGAGAATAAAAGTGGCTTATCAGGACACCTAATTTTGAGATGACTTTTCCTTTGTACATTTTTTTAATCAAGGTGGGTTTTTTTCTTTTATATATTTCTCTTACATATACTTAAAGGAGAACTTTAAGAGAAATGTCACTGCGTAATTTCCTTTCCATTTTCTCTTCCCTGCTTAGAAAGAGCACCTATAATTGCCGAAAGAATCACCTCTAAATAGAACATAATTTGTTCGTGCCAGGCAGCAAAGAATTAAATAAAAGTTGCATAGGGTTGCTTGCAACAATCTAGGCTTGAAAGATTGCTAAGTGGATTAGCAGCTTGATCTCCTTATTCATCTTTCCCCAGCTCATTGTAGGGATGCGGCTCCCCTGCTCCAACCCTCCAGCGTAACTAGTAGTCTTTCGCCCACCTCTGCTCCAAACTGCAAAATAAAAGTGGCGTAGTGAGTGGAACCGATAGGAGAGGGAAGACGTCTGAAAATTCTTTGCAAATTTTATGAAAGGGAAAACCTGAATACACCATTTTCAGTTACTTTTTTCTTTCAGTTCCTAGCTTTCTCTAAGTGATGAGAAATTAGAGAAGAAAAGGAAAATGTAAGCTCTTTAAATTCTACTTAATTGTGCAATTGAGTTTCAGGAAAAAAATTACATTAGTAAGCAGGAATAAGCATGTAAGGAAATCCATGAGTGATGGTTGTAGAACAGGACACAGACATAAACATAATCACTTTTAACCCATTACAGAGTAAACAAATCAGAGAAAAATAGCAGAGGGTAAAACTGAGTGGATTCAGCACAATTTTCATTCAATTCTACATAGTTGCTTTAAACATCAGTATACAAACAGGGCTTTAGGTTTAAAAAAACAAATCAACCATGGAATGCTCTGTAATCTCTTTCATATTAATCAAGTACTTGTTATTTGAGTCCACATAGAATTTTATTTGGTTTGGATAAGTTTCAAACTTTCTGAAAATTTAAGTCAATTTTGATCAACTTAGCATTTCAACCCCTACACCTAATTCTTCCAAGCTTAGAATTATTTGCAAATCCTCTTATAGCAGGATGACTCAAAACATTACATAGGGGGACATTTTTTTTAATTGTAGAAAAAATAGAATAAAAAATGTGGAAGATCACCAGAGGTCTCTTAGTGACAGTCACTTACGTTAATGTTCCTAGCTTTACATTTCAAATATTTTTTTTTTATTGTGGAAAAATACGCATAACATAAATTTTACATCTTAACTGGTTTTAAGTGTACAGGTCGGGGTACTAATACACTCACATTGTTGTATAACAATTACCACCATCTACCCCATAACTCTTTCCATCTTATAAAACTGAAATATACTCATTAAACAATAGCTCCCCATTCTCCCTGCACCTCCAGCCCCTGCAACCACCACTATATTTTCTGTCTTTATGATTTTGACTACTCTAAGTATTGCATATAAGTAAGGATCATATGGTATGTGTCTTCTTGTGACTGGTTTATTTCACTTAGTATAATTTCCTCAAGGTTCAGCCCGGTTGTAGTGTATGTCAGAATTTCCTGCTTTTCCAGGCAGAATAACATTCCATTGTATGTATATACCACCTTTTGCCTATCCATTCACCCATCTATAAGATACTTGGGAAAGATTTATTTTTGATTATATTACTTTTATTAGATTTTCTGTGATTGTTACCCAATTCAAAGTGTGTAGCTCTTATTACTTTTTTTTTCCAATAAAAAAGACATTATTCATTGCTAAAGATCTCTAATTCCAAAAACTTTCCATTTCTAAAAATGTTAGGAGTTACTACTTCAAAGAAAAGCTGATTATTCTGATTGCATGGCCTTTTTCCACTCTGAACAGTGTGAAAACCATTTTCATAATATCAGCAACTTTTAGTTAAGTAACGATATATTTTTTCAATGAAAATTTCCATAAGTGAAAAGACTTGTTAAAATCTAAAGTAATCTCAGACAAACAATAAAATCTTGATGGCTGCCCTTAACTTGACAATTTGAACCTAGAGACCTGCTATTTCATAAAATTTTGATCTTTTCACACCATTCACTGGAAGAAAGCGAGTCCTTATTGCTAAAAATTTATCTCAGCCACCCCAAATGGGACTCTTAATATCTACCTTACAGACTTTCTATAAGAATTAGAAATACAGTTCTTTCAATGCATGTCATATATCAGGCCCAAAAGGTCACAGGCCCTTAAAGCATTGCTATAGTTATCAATGAAATTAGTGAAGGAAGTTTCACATGACAACAGAGCGCTACATATTCTCTAAGAGGGGACTCATGTATTTGGTGGTCGCTCATTTGCAGCAAGCCTATATATTCTACATCAATTTTGAATCAGCATAGGTCTGAGATGTCTTAATCATAATAGGCTTTGCTAATCATTTTACTAGCATAGAAATCCTACACCAGATCAGTGCTACCTACAACCTGTCGCTAGAATCAATTAGAGAACTTTGATGATAGGTAGCCTCCCATCCTTAAACCAAACTGACCCAGTGAGAATCTCTGGGAGTAGATTATGACAAATGTCCAAGTTTGGAAACCATTAATCTACTTATCATTGGACATAAAAACCCTTGCCTTTTGTAATGCTAGACCATGATACACAGCATCTCTGCTATTTCCTTCCAACAAGCTATGGTCATGAAGATTTATTTGAAGGTAGAAATTTGAACATTTTAAGAGCTAGAGCAGTATGTTTGTGGGGTACAGAGGAATCAGTCTTTGAGGCAGAAACTCAGTTTACTTTGAGAGGGTAAAAGAGGCTTACTCTGTAAGCAAGGCTTTTAGTGAAAGGCTAAACAGGTAACTTCTATCTGTTATTCTTGAGGAAATCTTGAGTGTAAGACGTTAACATGAATGCAGAAGCTAAGTATACTGTTTAATAATTTAAATGAAAAATGTTAGCAGAATATGACCCTGAAGATATTTTCCTCTATAAATTTTGAATTAAACTGGCTTGTCTCTAAAGAGGTTATTCTTTCCTGAGTTGTGTGTATGTGTGCATGTGTGTGTGTGTGTGTGTGTGTGTGTGTGTGTGTGTGTTTATTCACCATTTGCCCCAGAGGAGACTAGGGTCCATGATCAGTTCATACCATGTATGATGTGTATGCTTAATTTTCCTTTTGCATCCTTACAGGGAGAAATGATAAGCACTGTACTGGGCTTAGCCCAGCATTACCTACACAGGGCTATGATGTTCACACATGGTAGTAGTGTACTTAGCTGACTAGCTGACTGTCAGATTTTCTATAATTGTGAGAGCTGGTTCTTAAATGCAGCCATTACTAAATATTAAAATATATAAACCCACAATTTAACTTTTATTTTAAAAAGGCAATATATACTTAAAATTCATTATATCCTGATTAGTTCACATCTATTGACTCTTTATGCTGGAAATACTACCTAAATGTATGCTAAGTGGGCATCTCTTCCAAAATCCACATTGGTTGCTAAAAAGGGATAACGTTAGGAATGTTTACACCATGAAAATCAGCAAACTCTACAAGTTGGCGTGTTTTCTTCTTTATTTTGTGAAGAGAGGTTATTAAATATTTACCGGCACACTACTGACATGATATAATTTTAGACTGAAGAACTGATGCTTGGGGACATGTACTACTAAAACCTTTCTAAGGAAGCCACATTATATTCGATGCCTGGAGTGGGCATTTTCTTATGCAATGAATTGATGTTTCTACTAATTCAGAAACAGAAAATGAAATGAGCCTTCATCTGGAGAAGGGGCAAAAAGCCTAGCAGACAATAAAAGAGTCGGTTCTTAAGGTTTACAAATGGTCAGAGGGTCCCAATAGTTAGGGATATCCTCACCTACAACACAAGAGCAGGAACACAAAAATCAAGTTTGGGCCTCTCTGTCCCTCAATAAACATTATTATTATTAGCAAAATCTTGTTAATAACTAATGTCATTTATGCTTTGAGGAAATTGGGGGTATAGTGGGTCTTCACAGCAGTTGAGGGACACAGTATAGCTGTGAGGTTTACTGTAGTCATTTGTGGCAGAAGCTGGGGTTGGCAGTAAGAGAACACAGCCAGAGTGGAGAGACTATGGAACTTATTCCAGATTTTAGGTGGTTTATATGTAAAAGGAAAGTGAAAACTAATTTATAATCATAAACTATTGAGGCCAATGTGTGTATATGTAAGTGTATGTGTGTGTATACACACATTTATACAATATGTTTACTTTATAAGTATATATTATATGTAAATGCATATATATATATGATTTGCAATAAAATAAAGTACCCCATGATATGAATGATAAATATGAGAACTGAGCTGAGCTAGGAAAGGTCTATTGTGGGAGAATTCTTCCATTCTGCCACCTGGGGTTGAGGTAAGGTACCCCTGAGGAATATTCTATCACTTTCTAGACAGCAAAGATCATACTTCTTTAATTTTATGTACATATACTATTTGATGAAAAAGTTAATTGAAAGAAAACTATTGCATTTGATGAAAATAAAGATTTGTCATAAAAAATTTATTCAAAAAGTGATACAATGCACTCTTATTCCAGGAAACTAAAGAATAAGAAAACCAAGCTAGCAGATACATTGTGCTTGTATCTTGTAACATTCTTACGTAACAGTTTATCCTGGAGTGAATTTCAGTCAACCTGGAAAACCTCTTTTTATAAATATAATGATAAAGGCCCTCTCAGATAAGGGTAAGATTCAAGTCCCTACTCTCACCAACAGATAAAAAATATGTCAGAACTGCCACTTGCTCTTATTTTCTTAAAATATATTCCTAGATTCTATTCTGTTTGCTAATATTTTGTTTAGAAAAATTGCATCTGAATTCAATAAGTGATTTTTAGTTCTTTTGTTTTGTCAGATGAGATTCATGAAGAATTTATTTTATACATCTTTTCAAAGAACTATCTTTTGGGTTCATGCAGATTCATTTAGGCTTTCTAATGCGTTTTCACATTTTTCTATTTCCCTAATTAAAACTTTTATCTTAAAACTTTTAAAAACAATATGCATAATTTGATTCTATATATGCATTTATGTAAAAGTGGATATGTGTGTATATAATACACAGAAACTGAAGCTGTATTGAAATGCACTGTGGGCAAATTTTGTTTTTATTCTACTACAAAATTCTAAACTTTGAAGAGTGCATGTATTTTACGTAACTATTTTAACAGTGAAGGAGTAACAACAGGTGATAAACTAAGAAAATCAAGTTTAACTGTATTTTGACATCCGATTATTTTCTAGTTCAACAAAATTATCTAGATAGGACACAACATGCAGTATTAGTTAGGAGCAGACAATTATTAAGATATGTAAGAGTCATTAAAAGAAAAATATAGTTTTAAGTTTTACTAATTTTTTTTTTTTTTTTTTTTTGCGGTACGCGGGCCTCTCACTGTTGTGGCCTCTCCCGTTGCGGAGCACAGGCTCCGGACGCGCAGGCTCAGCGGCCATGGCTCCCGGGCCCAGCCACTCCGCGGCATGTGGGATCTTCCCGGACCGGGACACGAACCTGTGTCCCCTGCATCGGCAGGCGGACTCTCAACCACTGCGCCACCAGGGAAGCCCTACTAATGGTTTTAATGCAGGTGGAACATCTGGTTTAAACAAACGATTAGTCTTCAGATTATGTTTGTGAACTTAATGCTCTTTTATGAATCTTCCAATTCCCCCACACTCCCACTGTGTCATTAGCTGGTATTTGGTTTGAGAAAGCAATTGAGAATGAGAGGTGCATCTGGTGTAAGCTAAAAAAAAAAGACTAGGATCTGCAGCATCTGAGTTGTAGCTTTCAGTGTCTCAGTGAGATCAAGCTATGAAATATTATCTTCTGGATGCTAAAACACACATGAAACAGAAATATAATAGAATATCCACTAATTAATATATAATGAAAATGTAACTGTCACATATAAAAATAATTCTGTCCACATATGGTCAAGTCATATGAAAAAAACAAATCTTAATCAGAAGACACTTTATTCCTTTACTATAAGAAATCACTCAAATTTTGACTCATATTAACTCATTTCTTCCTCATAATAATCCATAATAACCCTAGGAAGTTGATAATATAAGCTCTTAGCCAAGAACCTATGTGTGATCTTTCAAGCCTGACCATAGGTAGCTACGAAGGCTTTACCTGGCAGCCCTCACAGAGGAAAGCAGCCCTCCTTACAGCAGAGGTGGTGCACAGTCAATGTGCTGAGGTCTCTGAAGGGAGCTGCTTTCAAGGAGGACTCAGGGCTCCCTGACAAGCCATGCTTTTAAGCATGTTGACATTCCTAGCCCAGGTGCTTCCAGTAGGAGGCCTCTTTTTCAAGTGCCTGCCTTGGGTGCCTTTGCTGAAATGTCCTTAGAGGGGTGGGGGGGAACCCACTCTGGCTCATTACTCAGTACTTTCCCACTCTCAGCCCTTTCCCCTCTCCCTCCCTCCCCTCTCCCTTCTGGCCCCCAGATCCATAAAACTTCAGGCAGGAGCCTTTGCTTGGGGGCTCCCTCAGCAGTGAGACAATTTCCTGTGTTTGTGTTGATCAGCCTGATCCATCTGACTCTCTCCTGGAGCTGTTCCATGGTGAAAAATGGCACGGTGGAGGACTTGGTGCTTTTTCCACTGCAGCTTCTTGCTTATACTATTGCCTTAAGTGATTAAAAGCTTGAGTGTTACCTTCTTTTTGGTTCTTTGTCTTAACTGACCACCATGAAATCTAGCGGCTCAGCTAAGCTCTTGACTCTCTCCTTTTATAGTCGTGGAAATGGAGATGCTGAGAGCATAAGTGACTTGCCCAAGGTCACATAACTAGTAAGAGGCAATGTTAGATTTCAAACAAGCCTGTTAGCCTCCTAAATCCATTCTCTTAACTATACATCTTCTTCTTGGAAAATATCGTTGTCTATTTTTCCATGTTCAGATTCTGATCTACTTCCATTTGCTTAATTATTAGAGGGCAAGTAATTTCCATCATTTTGATATTCTCATGTTGATGAGCATTATTATAGAGCTCCAGGTAAGTGAAACATAACTCACTATATGATTTTTTTTCACTCTGAAGGGCAGCTTGTTGCACAGGCCCTATTGACATAGCTATTCAAGGATGTTAGAATGTTAGAGAAGTCATGCTAGGGATCTGTACAAGAAAAAAGACACTCGTCTCTACTTTATCCTGCTAAAGTTTAGACTGAAGTATCTCAAATATTTTGAAAAATACAATTTGGTTAAAATTATTCCAAAATAACATATTTTGAAAGAAGTAGTATCATTTAAAAATTGTTTTTACACACACTTCAAACCTTTTCCTCATTGTTTCAATTATAGCCAAAAAGTATGTCAATAAAAAGCCAGGTTGCTTTTGAAAACATTGCACTTTTCTGCTTTAAGAATTAGTACTCAGTCCATTCTCTACATCTGTGTCCTTATTCCTGCCCCACCCCTAGGTTGCCATCAGAATTTTTTTTTTTTTTAGATTCAGGGAGATCAGCTCGGTGCTTTGTGACCACCTAGAGGGGTGGGGTGGGGATATGGGGATATATGTATACATAGAGCTGATTCACTTTGTTATACAGCAGAAACTAACACAACATTGTAAAGCAATTATACTCCAATAAAGATGTGAAAAAAAAAAAAAGAATTAGTATTGTACCAAAACCCAAAAGCATACGTTAAGAAATACTTTGCAAAATATCACTTAAGAATGAATTATCCTTAAATTCTTGGTCAAAATTATGTGATTTGAACATATTTACAATTATTAAACAAATCAGTGTCTCCAAACACTAAAGGAAAAGTAGACACGTATTTTATCTTATAATTATTATAAATATAAAATATAAATAGAACATAAATATAATTAATAGAAATAGTATAACATAATTATATAAGTATAAATTAAATTAAGCATATACATGTGTATTGCCATCTTTACCTGAAATAGACTTGAAATGGATAAAATACCTGTCTGTGGATTATAATTTATTCTTCACATCCATTCTCTTAAATATAAGTGATGGATGGAGTAAAATATAACAAATTCATCTGATTTTCCTATTTATGACCTGATCTATTTCATTTATTTATCTATTTATTCAGTATATATCTGTTATCCATCTATCATGTGCTAGAACAGAGGACAGGATGATGAATTGGACCTTGTCCACAAGAACTTTTCATTTTAGAGTGAGTTAGGGTTCAGCACTGGTTATTATAGGGTTACACAGGAAAAGTTACCTAATCTTGCTTATAGAAGAGAACACTTCTTAGAAGAGATAACAACTGATGAGTATCTTAAAGTATGAATAAAATTTGCCCAGCAAACAAAAGAGGAAGGGCAGTGAAGACAAAGAAATTTTAAGAACTCATTCTATAGAGGGGGAAAATAAGTAGGAATCTGCTGAAAACTCCAAGTTGTTGGTTTTGACCCTACATTAGTCAGTTGCAGTTACAGTGTTTTTAGACAAGGTCATGGTTAGATTTCCATTAAATACAGCTCTTGCTGGCAGTTTGTCAGGTGGAGTTGTCAGGACTGAAGGCAAGGAGAGTAGTTAAACACAGGGGCTCTTAACCAAGGGTTCTTGGGCCCCTAAAGGGGCTGTGGATAGAATTTATGAGGTTCTTGAACTTGATGGGGGAAATGTTACATTAGTTTTGGGTCTCACATTTAAGTCTTTAAACCATGTTGAGTTAATTTTATATATAGCATAAGATAAAAATCTAACTTCATTTTTGTGTCTGTGGCTATCCAGTTTTCCCAACACCATTTGTTAAAGTGACTTCCCTTTTTAAAATAATATTTATGCCAATTACTATTTCAAACTGTATTACATATTAATCCCACTGTTAGAATACTTTATGTAATATAATAATAAAGAAGTATATTACTATATCACATAAAGTATGCTGACAGGTGTATTTCAATTTAATTTTTGTTGTAATCCTTTATAATTTATTTTATAAATTTATTGATTTTATACATATTAATTGATGATATAAAATATTCATTTTGAGCCTATTTATTTATTTTAAATATTATGAGAAGGGGGCTATGGGTTCACCAGACTGCTACAAGGGTCATGTCCTCAAAAAATATTAAGAATTCAGAGACTGTTCCAAGAATTCAGGCAACAGACGAAGTCTTGAACTAGAGCAATGGTATTAAAAAATACGTACAATGAAGAAATAGGCAAATTCAGCATGATTTAGCAATTAAATAAATGTCAAGAACCAAAGATAAGGTGAACTCAGTGATGCCTACCAACGTCTTAACTTGGGTGATTTGATTGGTTGGTGGTGGGTAGTTCTGGTACTTAGTGGGGAAGCTGAATTTTAAACCATGAGAACAGCCAGTAATCACCCATGGGGAGAAGGCAAGTGAAGAAACTGACTCAGGATAAAGCCATGGAAAACCAATATTCAAGGCCATCCAATTTATTATTATCAGATATGGTATCATGCACTGTATATAATGTGTCAGCAAATAAAACTCATATGTAAAGAATAAAACTTCAACAAGCAATTGGTGGTTAATCTGTAAAGAATCATTTGTTAAGATTCTACTCTGCATTTATAGTTTTTGTACCTGCAATTTTTTGCATGCAAAAAAAATACAGCTACTGGTGCCTAATTATAGCCACAAACATCCAAATTTACCCTCAAAAGAATAACACAAAGAGATACCATCTGTGAAAGTGCAGTAAATCCCTCACACCTTTCCTGCTCCACATCCTGTAAGGCTGGTGGACACATTCCCTTTGGCTTCTATCTTGGGCTTTATTCTTGCCTGATCTCATTCATGCATTATAGGCTAATAACTAATAATCTGAAAGTCAGTAGGCCTTTCCTCTTATCCAAACATTATGATTTTCCCCCCTCATATAAAGTGTACTACGGTATGGGCAGACTGAAAAATGGAAGCCATGTCTGAAGCACATCATTTGCTTTGTTAGTGTGGACAGATTCAATTTTTCGTTCACATGTAATTTTACAAGGTATGCAACTTGAACACTGTTGAACAAAGATGATATCTCATACAAATTTCTGCTTAAAGGTGACAAGCAAATTACGTTACTTTACTTTTTAAAGAAAGTTTTAGCCACTTATTAGAAACACAGCTGTCAGTTTTGTCAAGTATATTCATATTTCTCTGTTATTAGGACCATCAAGAAGTTTAATAATTGTCCCTTGGAATTTGATTTCCTACAAAAGTGCTATAACACAATCAGTACTATTGCAAATAATCATTGAACTGTATGAAGATAGTTACGATTTCAGATGGGAAACATATAATAATAGATGAGAAATATAAAACCCAGGGTAATTCTTGATAAAGATTCTGTTCTCATACATATGTCAGTAATAATAAATGTGGGGACAACATAACCTGCTGTATAAAAGTGAAACAGATTCCCAGCAGAATAATTTCCAAAGGCTTTAATGAGAGTTCAAATATTACTTGCTTATCATTTAATCACATTAAACAGTTTGAATCTAATAAATCCTCTGTTGTAGAAATACTATACACTTTAAGAATGGGAAATTGGCTAGTTTATTAGGCTAATGACTAAAACCAGAATGTAATATATATTTCTTCTGTATGAAATATATATTTCTCCATTCTATTTATAGTGTTTAGAATTGTGATAAGGTACTACCATGAAGGTTTTAGGGGTAAATGAAGGCTTAGGAATTCTAAAATTTTCACTGGTTTTTATTTCTTATCTAAAAAATTCAGTGAATAGGAAAGTACATTTTTGTTCTACTACCTTTTTCTCAGTGGTATATGAGTCACAAAGAGTTGAAGTAGCAGTTACACACCAGCCTTAAGTTTATGGACAATGGGCCACATGCTTAGACATTAGAAATATGGTAAAATAATTTAGATTTAGCAAAAGGGATCAGGTTAAGACAATGAGAATTTGTAAAGGGGGAGTATCATTCTAAAAAGAGAGTTAATTAGAAGCAAAAAGAATGTCCTGTCATACATAAATAAACATTTCAATGGATGCAGTCAAAATTCAAAATACTATTAATGACAGGATAAACATAAGCCATTCTTGTGAAAACAAGAGGTAGAAGAATCTCTTGAGACATTAAAAAGGATAAAGCTACTCACATCCTGAGCTACCATTTGTTGACACCAGAGTCAGGTTGGAAGGCCATGGATTCCGAACAATATCTTGCCAATGAATTGTGTCTGTATAACAAAGAAACTTGTTCTGGTCTACATAGACTCCACCGTTTAGGATTTCTGTATTAAAACAAACAAACAAACATAGATTTGTTGTCAAACTTTTTGATGATAAAAGGTAGTCAATAAAAATGATTTACTGTTAAGCTATTTTCAGTGTTAAATTACAGTTACTTTGTTAATAGCCAAGATATCTTTAAAAATATCTTTTTCCTGAGCCATATAGGTTGCAGAAATTTGAAAACATTGAACAATACAAAGAAAAACAACCACTCATAATTGAAGCACTCAGAGAGAAACACTCTTCACTTTTTGGTACAGATGCTATCAGTCTTTTTTTATTTCCTCTGAAATTGGAATAATATTACATATAATATTCATAACCTGCTAGTTTTGTTAATACTAACTGGTGAGTATTCAATGGTAATTAAATATTATTCTATGTTATTTCTAAGGAGCATATAATATGTTAGGGTATAACTTAAACAGTACTTACTTAACCAATGCCTTCTTATTGGTAATTTAACTTGTTTATCTCTGATTAGTTCTTTAAAATTCTTTCTATAAATAACATTCACAGATTGTGAATATTTTTAAGACAGATTATTAATATTTTTAAGACTTTTGCTACAAATTGTCAAATTTCCCTTAAAAATATTGTTTCAGTCAATGTGACACTGACAGGAATCAGTTAGGTAATAAGTAGTGCAAAGTGGGAGCCAAAATTAATGCTTCAATCACAAAAGTGTTCTTTGTTCATCTCAAAGGTAGTCAACAGAATTGCCAATTATTCGTTAAGAACAACACACAGCAAGATATCGTAAAAACTCTCTGGTTCATTGGAATAAGGGCAAGATTGTGGGATTATGTGCATCAGAGCCAAGTTTTACTTGATTCTCTATTTCACTACTCTAGCCTTAATCAACTAACTTGTCCTCTCTGAACAATGGCTGATCATATACATAGATTCTCATTCAGATAGCTTTAGGTTATCCAGAAAAAATGTAGATATTCCCTCTGAAAATACTATTCTTATCATTTTAAGAAATTGGCGAGAAATACACATAGCATCTTCCTACCCAATATCTACCACATTTTTTCTTCTTGTCCAATACAAGAACAAGGTAAGAGAAATCATATATCAGTCCATAAAGCATCCAGATACAAATAACAAAAGTCCAATTAACAGTAATTTATATAGATAAGGGATGATTTTTCTCACATAATATGAAACCTATCGGAGGCAGTGTGGATATTAGTTTAGCTGTTCTGCAGTACCCACAACCTGCTATGTATGTGGGCTTTATTCATTCAAGGCATATGATGGCTGCTGCATCTAAAGGCAAGGTAAAGACAGAAGAGCAAGCAGGAGACTTCATCTGGTGAAGCTTCAACTTTCAATTTGGAAAGACATGCTTTCCCCAAGGATTATGTCTGCATTACAATGGCCAGAACAATATCCCATGGCCATTCCTACTGCAAGAGAGGCTGAGTGAGCAAGTATGTAGGTGAACATATTGTTATTCAAACAAAAGCCAAATGTGCAGGGGTGTTAGTGAGGAAGAAGAGGTCCGTGATACTGGGAAGGCAACTAACTCCATCTCTTGTGCTGGCCTTAAGAAAATCACCTCTCCTGTGCAGTATCCCAAGCTAAACCTTTAAGAGTCCCCTTAAACCGAAAAGGGGCATAAAAGAATGAATGGGGGCTTCCCTGGTGGCGCAGTGGTTGAGAGTCCGCCTGCCGATGCAGGGGACACGTGTTCGTGCCCCGGTCCGGGAAGATGCCACATGCCGCGGAGTGGCTGGGCCCGGGAGCCATGGCCGCTGGGCCTGCACGTCCGGAGCCTGTGCTCCGCAACAGGAGAGGCCACAACAGTGAGAGGCCCGCGTACCGCAGGAAAAAAAAAAAAAAAAAAAACACATAAAAAAGGTATTTGTGGAAGTAAGATTGGTGGTCACATATAAAATGCCTTAGTACTTTGCATATATAAAATCCTTCAGATTAATTTTGACATTTCAGGGATTTCCACATTTAAAATCAATCCCATTTCCATCATTAATCCTTTCACTGACTATTGCATCCATTTCCTCAAGTGAGGGGGAAAAAAAAAAAAGAAACAAAAAGAAATTAGATAATGTTTCTACTTCCAAAACCCAGTTCATTCCTTTTCATGACCTAACAACACAACCTTCATCAAAGCAGAGGGGAGATGTAAGATGTAATAAAGATTGTGAAAATGGATTTCTACACTAATGTTTGGCATTAAGTCTCTATCTAAGAAATGTGACGATCTCATACTAATAGCTTTCTCATGAGACATTAGGTGATGCTCTTCTGCTCTAGGAACAATTCTTCATTAGGTGACAAAGAAAGGAGATTTTGACTGCTATCCAGGAAATGAAAGTTATTTTTCAGTCTACATTTGGAAAAGTTCTACTTAAAAAAAAATGTGAAGAGAAAAGGTAATAGCTCAAACATTGTAGAAAGAGTATATTTTTCAGGAGTTACATTTTAATTCAAATAGTTCATACTGACGGATCACAGTATCCATCTACAACTTCCTATCTAAAAATATTTAAATAGAATCAGATTATATTATACTGAACAATAATCTCATCAAATCCTGTTCTTCGATAAAAATTAATCTGTTACCAATGTTGACATCTGTTTCTTAGAAATACTCTGTTCAAGAGCTTGGCTTATACTTGGAAAATGATTTAGAAAAGAGGCAATAATAATTCAAGTATAATCTTACATGTTAAAATTTTAAATTAATACTACAATCATGATCAATCTGGATGAGACTTTTATTCTGAATTCAAAACCCAGCATCTGCTAGCAATTCTGGATCAGGGGGATTTGTAAAGTTTTAGCATTTAATAATGTATATGTATATTTTCCCTGAAAATAGTCTTTTTTTCTGTTATGTTTGGCTTAGACCATAATCTGTAGTTGAATGTTATAACCTCACAATCAGAAAGTGTATATTTTATTGATATTTATAGAAGTTTTTATGTACATTTCATCTTACATTTTCTTTTGATCAACCTGATTACTTAAACGTGTCAGAAAATAATGTCAAAATTGCACTTATTCATTTATATGGTTTACATTATTTTATAAGTTTATACAGTGTTAAAATATTGATTTAATATGCTTCTGTGGGGAAATATTCAGTTAGATTTATTGCTGGACTAAGCAAATTCTAGGGAAATGTATTGACCTGCAAGAAAGTTGTTAAAAGACACAGATTATTTGCTGGACAAAAGGGATAGCTAATGTGTCTGCCTTCGCTGACTATAAAGCTTTTTTAAAATTATATGTTTAGATTAGAAAAAGGGACAAAGATTGGAAAGAGAAAAGCTTGGTAAGATATTTATCCAGGACGATACCAGAAAAGTGTCCGGCTGTACTTTAAATCTACCTTTGCTAACAGATTAGTTTCTATCAGTTTTACTAAAGATTTATTAGAAGGTACCACCTTTGTTACACCAAGAGCTTCTATCCCATTAGCATGAAATAAAGTGATTAATAATTATATTTTAAGACCATGACAAAAAGACAATTTCTAAGGAAGATAGGCAAATGAGACCCAGACTTCATTGATATTCAAACAAAGATGCCTGGAAGTGTGGAAGGACTCAAAAAATGTTGAATAACTAAGAAGTTCAAGGTAATCTCATTACATTGAATTTCACTTTCCCTGTAGGAAATATATCACAGTAAATAAAGAGAGACACAAATAGATTCTTAGTCATTGAAATAATTGGTAGAAAACAATCTGTTATGAATTTTCTTATCATATTATATAAAAATATTTCCAGCAAGTTCACAAAACTATGTCTCCTTTAAAAATGCCACCATTAACTATAATAAGATATATTAAATACAACTTTCTATGAAAAAAAGTATAATTTCATTTCTTAAAAAACTCCACTAAACACTTAAGTATGTTTGTGTCTCAAACACTTCCTACTAGATTAATACATGCAAGTCAAGTAAAAAAAGAGAAAAAAAAAAAGCATGACTTTTTTTTTGTATTCAGAGTAAGTATACTGTAGTCCACACTACTCTCCAATGTGTTAAATTTAACATATACAGCACATGATTTGTAACTGAAATAATTAGACTAAACTCCATGAAGGCAAGGGCTATTTTTCAGCGCTGTATCTATATTATCAAACTTGGAGCAATATTTAGTCAATGAATATTTGTTAAATTGAACTGAAAAAACTTGTACCCTGATATTTGTCACCAACATTGATCAACTAACTTCTGTTATAGTTCCTAATTTTAAATTACATTCTGACAAAATCAAAGTAAGAATGAAAGTTATCTTTTTTCCATAAACACTCTACAGTTGATTTTTATTGGTCCTACATTTCATTAAGCCAGGGGTCATTTTTGTTTTGTTCAAAACTGTATCCCCAGTGTCTATCATGAAAGGCACAAGCCAGATACACAATAAATGTTTGCTTCATAAAAGAAAATATAATATCTGGAGTATAAAAAATGAAATACATATATAATTTTGAGGTTAGAGTTTTTATAAGTTGAAAGAGAAATAGTTTTTATTACATAAAATGCTGATAATTGATAATGTGCAAAATTACTGCAGGCAGTACATTAAATATTTATAAGGTACATTTAGATATATTCATCGGTATCCCTAAACCTATTTTGTGTACCAAATTCAGTTATCATTTATCAGGTGAATAATGATGATTATGAGCTATCCCAGACAGATAAAATTCCCCCAAACCTGTACCAATTACCTAGCATGTGCTACACAAAAGTCTAAATGCGTGTTTTTATGTTGAACCATAAATCTACCTCACATTGTTCCTTAAATTACTTTTTAGAAAGCTGTAAAGTGTCAATATGACATTTTAAAGAAGGTGTAAAGTACTTGTGTCTCAGAGATCCAATCCACAAAGTTTGTACATTTAACCATTTCTTCCCTCGAGTCTCATTTGCATGAGTCTAATAAAGAAGGAAATGTTTGTGTTATTTAAATAGTTATTTTGTGCTTTTCATTTCTTTTCAAATGCTAGTTATTATAGTGAATCTGGGGGATGAGTTACCATTAAGAGAATCATTGACATTTTGCAAATATATTCTCGCAAAAGAAAATGTGATAAAATACTAAATCTTGGCTGTTTTTTGCCCCTGCCCTGTAAGAAATAGCCTGATTGTAATGTAGCATCCCTGCTGAAAATACAGATTAATCTGACCTTCTGACTAGGTTTAAGGAGTCAACAAAATTGCTTTGACTCCCAAGCACAATTCATAAATAAGACTGAATGTCTTTCTCTTTTTACAAAATAAAGATTATAATTTTAAATGCAGTTAGCCATATTTCACTTGAGTTTACGTGATCAGTATCAATAGTAAACTTTTTACCTCTACTCACAAAGCTAACAAGCACAATGATATAAGAAATATCTAATAAGCAAGGATGAAATACTTAACCTCAATCCCTGACTGCGTATTTAAATGTCTTGTTTTGCATGGGTGCATTTACAGGTCAACCTTAGAATTAAAATGATAATAAAAGTAAATAAAGATTAGAAATATTGCACTTGTCTAATTGGGAACGTCTGAATAATGCATACATCAGAATTCTATTGCTTATCCAAGCCAAAGGTCACAATCAAGAAGTCAAAGTCCAAAGTGGCAAAAGCCCATTTTCAAGATGAAGCTGCAGGAAGCAGTTACTGGATTTTCTCAGACACAAAGCAATGTATCTTTCTCACTGTCGTCACCTTAAGCCACGAAAGTCTGTTGGCAGATAATGATACAAAAGTAATACAGCTCACATCATCCACCTGTGATACTTAATACATCATCTCTGGAATGGACTTGGGCCAGAGATTCCTGTATCTTTCCCAAACCCAGACCTTTCAGCTGGGAGCACAATGAATTGCTGCTACCCCACTGGGTCAGCCCTCAAGGTTCATTATTAATAAGCTGAGACTCTAAAGGCTAATGAGAACCGGGTGCTTGAGGAGACAATGGCTCATTCATCATCAATCAAGCTTTGAAGTTTTTATACAGATGATTTAAGGAGAGTTGAAGTGTGCAAAATTGAAATGTCACATTTGTATTGGGAGTGGGGAGAGGGTGATAATGTAAATGAGTGATGTAACCTTCTGTATTTCAGCTCGATGATCAGAGTCAAAAGCTCATGGTTGCGGACACTGGATACCGAATGTTAGGAAATAACAGTGGACAGTTTTTCAAACAGAGCAAGGCAATTTCAAGAAGAAATTATTAGATTCATTGACTGAAAGTTAGCTTAAGATAGAAAATAGTGGCAAAAATATCTTGATTTCAATTGAATGGAGCTTAGTAATTCTCTCCATAATGTTCCAATGTACTAATACTTCAGGATCCAAAACAAGTCTCAGCTTTCAATATGTTGTAGCTTGAGTCCTAGCTCTGCTGAGAAGTCTACTATGACCGTCTAGTTTTCAGAGGTGAATTGCCTCTAACTTTTATGACATTGATTATCTGAACCATTCATCTAACAGAACAAATGCCACCTTATCTTCTTTATTCTTTTGTATATTGTCTCCCCTATCATAATGTACGTCTCTAGAGGATAAGAACCATGACATACATCTTTCTGCGGCCCTGGTACCAAAGAAAGTGTCAAGCACATAGTAGAAATTCAAATGGTTTTGATGATTATAATGATACTGACATCTTCAGAACATGACCAACATTTGTAAAAAGTTCTTAGTTGCTTAATTAATAACATAATAGTGATATCTTCTCCTTATGCAGTAGATGATGTTTACATTATAAACCACATAAAATATTGAATACAATTTGTGTGATCTTAATGTATCAATTCTTTCTATCCATTAGGAAAGTAGTAATCCACTTAAACATTCATATTCTCTGGAAAAATTTAAAAATAAATTTTGTCTTGTAACTGGCTTTAAATTACAAAT
The DNA here is from genome assembly GCF_963455315.2 of Globicephala melas. Classification (NCBI taxonomy): domain Eukaryota; kingdom Metazoa; phylum Chordata; class Mammalia; order Artiodactyla; family Delphinidae; genus Globicephala; species Globicephala melas. The sequence goes on along the minus strand of NC_083320.1, from coordinate 25,047,985 downwards.
ACAGAATTTCCTTCTCAAATTGTTCTCTTACCTCATTATATAATTCTATGTGTGTGTCAACATGTTTGATATTTTTCTTCTAATAATTTCTCCCAAACTTGTACTCCCCCTGTATTTCCTTATTTCCATTACAACCAAAATAAAATGCTGTAAAAGTCAATTAGACTCAAAACTTGAGATTTGTAATTAATACTTCCAGCTCAATATTTAGTCAGTCACGACACCCTAAATAAAATCCTCATAACGTTTGTTTTAATTTATCCCATTCTTTTTTATATTACCTGCTCCTTATTAATTTAGGTTCTATTATCTCATACCAGATTCAACGTTTTGCTTCTAACCTACCATCTCCACAAATCCATCTTACATATTAAAGTCATAATATCTTGTATACTATAGCTAGATATATAGAAAGATAGAAAGAAAGATAGAGATGTAGATAGCTATACTATAGGTAGGTGGGTGGGTAGAGAGATAGATTAATATTTCTCTATTAGGGCTTTGAGTATGAAAGCAATAATATTAAATGTAGTTAACTGGGTAAAACTAAGTTCAAAATCTAGTTTTTCACTTGCTAGATGTGTGACCTTGTATACATTTCTGAGACTCAGTTTGTTCAACTCTATAATGGGAATATTGTAATCATACGATCTGTCACACAGTTGTTGATTATATTACACTTTATATTTAGTAATTACTCAAATAGCTGTTCACTGATTATGTTGTCTCTTAAAGAGGGTCCCTGCAAACAGCCACAAGACAATTATACAATACTTATGTCTCATTGGTCTGAATTCAGTCATGGAGCCACAGCTGGGCACGAAAGGCAGGGAATCACAGTCTTTGTACTGAGTGTTATATGACTAGCTAAACTTTATATACTATTTAAAACTTAGACAGATGTAATGGAATTGGGAGACAACAAGCAGTCTCTGCCATACTGACTCAAAAGAAATCTCTTGGCATCTTATATATGCTTATAAAACATAAATCTTGTGAATTGAACAGGCATAAAGATTTTTTGCAAAATTTGCATTGAAGTACAATATACGTACACAGATGTGCATATATCATATGCAATGTGTTTTTACAAACTGAACACACTTATGCACTCAATCAAGACAGAACTCTCCAGCACGACAGAAGCCTTCCTCATATTTCACTCCCTATTGAAACCTTTATCCTGGCTTTGAGCAAGATTGCTTTCACATAGTTTTGTATTTTATACATAAATGGGATAATAGTGTCTGCATTCTTCTTGTCTGACTCCCTTTTGCTCAACATTACGTTTGTGAAATTCACCCATATTGTTCATTTTCATTGTTGTATGGTATTGCATGTTTTGTCTATTATACTGATGGGCATTTGGGTATTTTCCATTTGGGCTATCACAAATAGTGCTGCTAGGAACATCCTAGAATATGCCTTTAGTGACCATATGTGCACATTTATGCTGTAGACATAAGTAGAAGTGAAATTGCTGGACCACAGTGACAGTTTTCCAAAGTGCTTTTTGCCGATTTACATTCCCAAGAGTTTAGCCTCTTGCATACTATTTTTGAAGTGTAATTTTTTAAGTCAAGAGGTTTCTTTCCATTTACTTGAAAATGGATCTTCCTATGTGTGAAACATTTACAAAGCACTGAGGTAAACCTGATCTCTATTTGAGGTTATTAGGAAACAATTGAGTAATTAATGTACCAGATGTTACCCTCCTAACTTTTTAATTTTGGGGGGGGCGGAGGGAATCTGACTCAATGTTTTGAAAACGATATTTTACAATATATTAGAAAAATACATTAAAACTATATCAATAATTATAAAAATAAAGAGCAAAGTATGGCTTCTAGAAGTTGGATGAAAAAATTCACATTAAGCGAATATCTCTCCAATAAAAGAGATGAACACAATCAAAAGTATATAAAAAAGAATGAAAAATTCACTATTTTCTTATTAAAATAGAACACTCCTTTACATAAAGATCAAATATTTTTATTCCCCTATCCACCAGAAAGCCTTCATTACAGACAACAATCCTCTTAAATAACTGCTCTAACTTCCCAGAAAATGTAATTGCTTCAGTAGAACAAATCCATAGAGTTCAATGTTTTCATTACCAATAAGGGGGAAAGTCATCTTAGTGCCCAGAAATGATCTGTCTGTTTTACTTACAGGCTTTAATACAATAAGCCTGGGATAAACTACAAGGTCACTTTCAAATATCTCACCTACGATATTAGTTTATATAGTTTTAATAACTCTTCTCACAATGTGTGATTTCTTCGCGACTTCTTTAGAGTATTTCAGAAAAGTATTATTTCTCTTGATGACAGTGACAAATAATATTGCTGTATGTGTTTGTTGCTGGCAAGCTAAGACTTGCAAATAAAAAATAAAGCAAGAGAAAGCAGAATGACTTAATCTTGTAAAATGATTATAATACGATTTTAAGCATCAAGACTTTTAAGAGGCTATTTAAAAATAACAAATACATGGTTTGGGGGCCTGGGTGCCTCTGCTAAAATGTCTAGATGTTAAAGTAATGCCGAAGATAATAAATAAAGACAAAATTTTACAAAATAAAGAAGTCATAAAATAAGAGTGCAAAGAAGCAGATTCTAGAACATTTATAAAACCCACAAGTAGGTCTACGTTGACTTCTTTTAAGTACAGTTTTAATCTGGAGACAATTAGAAAAAGAATGATTGAATGGGAGTAGCCATCATTTTGTAAAGCACAGATTTCAAAACCTGAAATATCAGATATCATGGCAAAATAGAAAGAGAAATAGCTTTGGAGTTAGATTGGTTTGTATAAAGTTTTAAATTAGTATACCTTACATGCAGGAAAATGCACAAACCTTAAACTCTATGTTTTTTAAATTTACATGTATATGGTGTTTGTGCCTCTGTCTCCATGCTGCCACCACCCAGACAAAGACACAGAATATCTCTATCACTCCAGAAATTCCTCCTTGTTCCTTCCTAATAATGTGTTCCCAAATCCACTATTCTATCATCACAGATTAGTTTTGCCAGTATATAAGTTTATACAAATGGAATAACACAGTATGTATTCTTTTCTCTTGCCTTCTTTTACTTAAAATAGTATTTTTGACATTTATTTATGCTGTTGCCTACGTTAGTAATTTGTTCATTTTTATTGTGTCCTATTCCTATATATGAATATGACACAATTTGTAGATTAGTTCATATTTTTTAAGCATATCTTTGCTATTTTTACCTGTGTGATTTCACGCAAGTTAGTTTAAGGTTCTATTCTATTATCTAGAAAATAGGAATAATAATATTTAATTTGTTGGTTTACACTGAGAATGACAATTATGTATATAAAGCACCTGGTACATACTAGGTCCTCACAAAATGGTAGCTATTTCAAAATATGTTTTGAATGTAGTTCAGGAGCCTCCTTTGTTCAAAGTATTTAAACATATGTGCACATTGAATAAAGTATTGGATCTTTTGGGAGGAAAGAATACCAAATAAAAACTTCTGAGAATCATACAAAATTTTCATAAGTTAAGTTTGGTACTTGGCATAATAATTTTAGACCTAGATATATTAAGCTAAAATATTTTAAAATGTACTTCCAAAGTTGACTAATAAAAATTGGGGTTATCTGTATTTCATAAGATAAACTGTTCCTGAGGACAAGATCATAAATTCTGTAACTCACTCTTTCCCTATAATGAGTAATCCTGAATATCTAGTTGGGTTAATCCTTTGAGTCATTTCTTGTCATCTCTGTAACTATATTCCATGACAGTGCTTAGAACTGGTAGATTTCCTTCTGTTCAGTTCAGGTTGGTACATAGTTCACAGGTCACCAAGTCTCTGCTGGTAATTTCCAGGTGACCTTCACCTCGGCTGCCACCACCACTGTGCTTCATAGAAATCAGGGTAAAATCCAAAGGACAGGGACAAGTAAACTGAGCTGTCCTCTTCCATTTCAAGAGTCGGGCATTTTTGCTGAAGCAGAATGGATTCATTAGGAAACACAGAGCATTATTAAACATATCTGTGTAGCTCCGGGTTGGTCAGGGAGGTGGGATTCCTCCAAACTTTTGTTTAAATTTATTAAAGTTTTTTTAAAAATAATAAATTGTATATTAAAAACTAGCTGTGTAACAAGTACTGCTGTAATAAGACTGCTAGTTGATATAGGGCAAGAAAGTTCTTTACTCTTGAATGAAGAAAAGATATAATCAAATATTATATTTGCTCAGAGATTTTAAGAATTAAAGCTATATATTTAAAATATTTGAAGAAAAAAGTTCATTAAAATTTCTTCAGAAACTTACATCATTTTTAATGAACCATTATATCCTATGGCTCCTAGAAACACCACTCACATTATTTTCATATTGTGACATCTGATGTCATAACAGATGGCTCCACTATTCAATGGTATAGCTCTGTAACCTGTATTGTCATGTCTTCTAAATTAAGATACACTTTTATCTTAGGATGCTTCCATTTTTTCAGGGTTAATAAGCATGATTTAAAAATTATCTGGGGTATCTGGCTGCTCTTTGAGGATGGACATGAAGAAGTGACCCAAGTGCCAAGATGCCTAACAATGTCAGATGGTTCAGTCAACTTGAGAAGCTGACATTCAAGAAGGAAAAACTACTGGGATGTAAATATCTGCACAGGCTATGGGGTCAGACTGGGTAACCATGACACCCCCATAGATCACCTGTGAGATAACATTAGTTATCCTCCCCAAGTCTCAGTTCCCTTATCTATAAAATGAGGATATGGATATTAATATTACCTCCCTCACAGGGAAATTGTAAGGAGACAATGAGTTAATACATATAAATGCTCACCACAGTGTCTGTTATGTGGCAAGCATTCAACTGATGTATTATTATTATTATTGCTATTATTACTATTAAGGGGAAGATAAGAAAAGTTCTCTGGTAAACTGATTTCTTCTATCCTGCTTGATAATTATCTCTGCTCCCTCTTGTAAATACACTTTTGAGAGAGCTAAACTGGGGCAGGATTATTAGGCCAAGTTAGAATATGCGGGTTTGCATTTGCTCATTTTTAACAATTATTTTCAACTTATATAAGTTTCAGATGCCCTTTTAGGAGCATATTATAGATTCTAGAAACTCATAAAATTACTTAAGATTCTAAATTCAGAATTTTCTTTTTTTGGGTGGGATTCATATACCCCAAAGGCATAACAAAGGAGACACAATAATAAAGCAAGGTACCAAATGCCTCACACACAGACAGGGATCAAACAAGGATTCAAGGGCCTATCAGGTTCCAAAGCCCGCTGTCAATCACCTCACTCTAATACCTCTTGGTAATACTGCCATTGTTTGAATATATTTATAATCCAATGTATCTCTCAATGTATCTCTGTATCTCTTACAGAAGTTCTCTGAGTTCATAATTACTAGTCTAATTTTACAGATGAGAAAACAAGTTTAGAGAGATAAGTAACTGGTAAGTGTTCTAGAGAAATATGATTCCAACTCATTCTAACTGCTGAGTTGGGATCCTGCTTTTAAACTTTTTATTCTATCCTCCCTCCATAATAGGAAGAAAAGACAGAAATTTAAAGGAAAATAAAAAGTTTAAGTAGAGATGGAGCACGACTCTAGCTTATGTAATCTACTTCTAAGTATAATTAAGAAGTCACAGTAATTTCCCTAAAGTCTTTTTGAAAATACTTTAATGAGTTGAAAGGTAAAATTATGCTTTTAAGGTATCTTTTCTGCATGAAAAGCTGTGTATTTAAAAAAAAACATCCTGGCTCTGTTAGATGTTTGGACTACATCCCAACCTCGTCATTGGAGGTGCTTTCCTTTTGCCTCTGTTGAAAGTAGACAACAGGAAAATGCAGCACAATAAAACTTCAAGAATTCAGCCTACTTAAGGAAAAGCCCTTCAATTCAATAAAAAGACTGAATTAAAGAAAAGAAAGGCAATTTTATTATGTTCAAGTACTGTGGGAACTCTACCTGTGCTTAGTTTTTGGAAGCTCCACTTTAATGAATAGGGTAAAATGATTTCTAATTACCTTATCCAAAATCATAGCCAGAGTAGAATCTGTCTCTATGTGCTTTGCAACTGCATTTCTAAACATATGAAAATGGGTAGTTTAAATGTGTAGGGCATCTGGTTCTCCTAAACAAATCTGCATTTTCCATATAATGTTTTTTCCTATTAATTGTTGTTGAGCAATTAATACAAAGAGAGCAAAAGAGCGAAGTATTCAAATGAATTAAATCAAATCAATGAAAATTTATTTTAACACTAAGTTTAAATCCTAATCATTTTAATGGCAAGTGAGGTAAAGCTCACATGATGAAATGAAAAGGAATTCAAAATTAAAACAAATGGTAAAATGTAGCTTTATCAAGGTATCTTCTTTGCAGGTAACAGTGTTGAATTGAATTGTACACCACTCGATATTATAAGATGACCGAAATATTTTCTTGGGGCATAAATTTTTAAAAATTATCCTCCTGGGCTTCCCTGGTGGCGCAGTGGTTGGGAGTCCGCCTGCCGATGCAGGGGACACGAGTTCGTGCCCCGGTCTGGGAAGATCCCACATGCCGCGGAGCGGCTGGGCCCGTGAGCCATGGCCGCTGAGCCTGCGCGTCCGGAGCCTGTGCTCCGCAACGAGAGAGGCCACAACAGTGAGAGGCCCGCATACCGCCCAAAAAAAAAAAAAAAAAATTATCCTCCTTTCTTCGATATGATTTAACATATTCATCTTTAGATATGTCTATCAGGTAACATTTTTAATTTTAATAGTGGAAAAGGAGGGAGGTGATTTTACTTGGGAGTTTGGGACATTTTATTAATATTATTTACATTAATTTCATAAATGTACTGAGAAAAGAGATAAGAATATGATATATTATATGTAGATGAATTTTTATTCTACCTCTAACAAAAGGATATGTTTAATTTCAAAGACTTCATTATTTTCCAAATATAAAGTCCTTCACTAAAATTTTCTCACATATAACATAGAATTACATAGAAAATTAATCTCCTGTGATAATCTCTATTTTAAGTTACCTAGCCTCGGACACAAGGGGAAAAAGAAAGACAAAAAAAAGGAAGACCAACTTGATCAGCATAAAAATCTGGACTACCATTGGGAATGTTAGCAGGAGTACCACTAGTGCCTTCAGTTCTGCTTTTACCATTGTTACATATACATTTTTCCTTATAATTAAACAACAACACAAACGTATTATTTACTCAAAAGCTATCACATTTTGAGAACTGTTCCTAACAGTTTTCTAAGTGGCCCTGGTCCTCTATTCTCATTTTACTTTAGAGCTTAGAACAATTAGATGGCAACATCTGGCAAATATTGCTCCAAACTAGATGCTAAACATAATTATTTTAAAAGTGTGTTTGTGCTGAGATCAGAAATAAAAAAAGAATATTACCTTTATAATTAAAATACATTTTTGAAGTTAAAAAAAATTAAATGTTGTTCCCTTTGTAATCATTTAATATTTTCTTTTCTCTGGAGCTTCAAGAGTTATAATCCAAATTGCAACTGAAGGAAGCTTAAGCTAGCTGATGTGCACCTAGCTATTTCCCTGCTTCAAAGCCTAGAGAACCATCTGCTTGTTGGCAGGTGTAATTAATTAGCTAAGTGGAAGAGACACTCCCTTTTAGAGTGAACAGGAGGAGAGGAGGGAGAAGTCTATGAAAAACCAATTCTGGGCAGACCAATCGGCTGGGTGCCTCTGGGCAAATTTCCGATGCTGAAAACTCATTGAATTGAATGGTTCTTAATTTCACAAGATTTCTAATTACAGCTAGGATAATAAGATGGGATCCAAGTTGAAAAAAAAGTTGGCACTTTTTAAGGAAAATCCTTCCACACAATGTAGACATCCTAAAGTGTAGAAGTTCATTTACTTATACATTTTATCCATTTATTCACTCAACTTTGCTAATAAGCAGTTTTGAGTCTATTTGGCTGACAGGTGGCAAGTGCATATTTATAATAGGAAAATGTATCAAGTTAAATTTTTTTTTATCCGAACCAAAATTTCTTTTCAGAAGTAGTCAAAGAGAAGTCAGTCCAAAGTAGTGCATCATTACTCATGTAATAAATTAAAAAAAGACTACATTCTAAGAAAAAAAATGAGCAAAAATATTATAAAAACCAAAATCACAAATTTCCTATAAATGTACCTAAATAAATTTCCTATGAATTTTTCTAAACAGCTTATGTTAAGTTTTTATTAAAGGGTCTAAACGCTAATGAATTCTACAATGCATCCTCTTGTAAATGCTCTAATCTGCAAAAAGCAGAATTCTGTCTTAAACTCAAAGGTCTCCTTGGGCTTGGCCTTCAGTGGATAAGGGGAGGAGGGCTCAAGAAACAGGAGTGGGTTGGACTGGTGGAAATGAGGACACTCTTGCAACTACAGGGCGCAATGGCCACCTAGCTTCAAAGAGTGTCACCAAGAGACAACGGGAGCTCAGGATTGCCAGAGCTTAGTTTTCTTCATGGAGGCCAGAAATTCAGAATTTATTGGTAAATATCCAAATTTTTAAACATTTGCTGTACCAAGCCAAGCACAGCGGTGGTCCAGTTATGCTCTTTGACTAGCAGTTTACCACATCTAGTTTAGAGTTCCTCAATAATTATCAAGCCTTTATACCAATAACCATATTGAGATTGTATCTCATTGATCAAGTCTTATCAGCTCCTCTACCTAGTGACAGAGAATGGAAAAGGAAGATGAGGCAGTTCTATAATTTATGAGAGAGCAAAGAAGTAAAAAAGCCCCTACAGTTTCATGAAGAATGGAGTTGAGCGGGCAATGAATTCTATACCACCTCTTCATTCGTTTTGTGATCCTCATTTGTAGTAATAGAGGTGAAATAAGCCTCTGGCTATAGAATAAGGTTTGGCATGTGTGCTGCTGAAATATCACCATGGTACATCATACTCTGACTACTGAAGTCATGTGGATTTTATACAGGTGAAGACTTATAGGTCACCTGAAAGATGAAATCCAGTAACTGGCTGTCATATTAGCATGGTCATGTTTACAAAAGTAACTTAATAGCACAAAGAAAACTAGACTAAAGGACACTGGAAAGTTAAATTGCAATTTAGATAAAGGGGACAAAAGTAGAAAAAAGGTGCAGTCAGGAATATACTCCCAGACTTTATTGGCCCTAAATTAATCAGCCCAGTGTGGATATATACCTGATACTTGGAGAGCAGAGGTAGAAAAGGAGAAAGAAAGGTTTAATATGTATTTTTCATAATTCTGAATGGGATTTTGCTAAAAAAAAATGATTCCTGTGCAATATATAGAATTTCTTCTTCGGAAATAAATGAATTGAGTGACGTTGAGATCCCACTAGCACTGAAATCAACAGGCCAAAAAAAATTCCAAGGAAGCCATTCCATTAGTTAGACTTTCAAAAGAAAGAAATTCTAAGAACTGACATTAGACAAACTAGGATGCTCTCAGCCAGGGGTAGGGTATACGTGAAATTTTAGCTGCCCATTGTTTTCTATTCTGCTCTAAAAAACACCAGGTAATAGAAGACTTCTGGGAATCAAATTGTGAACCAAAAGTTGATCTCTCCTCTATACTTAGGACACAAAAATCTTAAGAGACTTGGGCTCTTTCCCCTCATTCCATATCTCAGGGATTATTTTTCTTTTTACTTTTTTTTTTTTTTCAGTGCTGTAGCCTCCCTCTCTTGTCCATTTTGGAGGGATGTGGTTATATTGAGTCCTTCTGCATCAAACCTTCATCCCTAATAGTGAGTGTTACTTCTATCTCTGAGCAGTAGTTAGAGCCATTTCAACAGGACTCTATGCAGCCTCTACCTGCCATAGGCTGGAAGTTGGTCTGTGATCCTGAAACCCATGTTTGTTTGTTTGTTTCTTGACTCTATTCAGAAGAGTTGGAGAAGAACAAAGATTTGTCTAACAAAATACCTGAGGGCAATAATAGTTTCTGGAAAGGAGTTTAATGGAGAAAATACAGAGTATTCAAGGTCAAAGGAGAAAACATGTATGAGAGAGTATGAGTGTAGACAAATATAGAGAAAGGAGGTAAGTGTTTATTTAAAATATTTTGCCAACACATATTATTTACACTGATTTGTTCTAGGTGTTTCAAGAGATGGCTGGCCCCTTCTCCAAACTATATCACCTCTTGGCTATATAACTGTATTGTTTTGTACCTTATTCTCTTGCTTCTAACCAATTAATTTACCATAGTCTGCTAATGTAATCATTCAAAATAATCCTAATAATATTAAAGACCAAGACTTTGAAAAATGGTGAAACTGACATCAAATAAACATAATTCAGAAAGTAGTAGAAATTTCAAAATTATATATAGTTAGTATCCTCAGATAATTTGGGGAAAATGTGTAAAAAATGAACACACTTAGAATCCTATAAGAAGAAACAACCAAGGAAGAAACAAATGTTCTTGAAAATGACAAATATCATTTCCTACAAAGGTTTAATAGAAGTATTGGAACATAAAATTGAAGAACTCTCCCAGAGAGTAGAAAAAGCAGAGAAAGAAAAATAAGAGAAAAAATTAAAGAAATAAAGGATATACCTAGGCAGATCAAAATTAAGTGTTCCAGAAAGAAAGAACAAAGAACACATAGAAGAATAAAATATCAAAGATATAAAGGCAAAATAACATCAGACTTCTCAACAGGGAGACTATATGTTAAAAGGTATACTTCAAATACCGTGTGAAATTGCTTTTCGCGTAGCATTTTGAACCCAAATAACCATCAATTGAAACCATCAATGAATAAGTATAGAAGGAAGACATTTTTAGATATTCAAGGACCTAGCAAAATTCTCCTTATGATTTTTCTAAGGAACACATATGAAGGTATTCTTCAGGAAAACAAGGGAACAAAGGAAAGTAGTGGAAAATGTGCGATGCAGGACCCAGCCCAGGAAATCTGTAAAGAGAAGTATGAGGATGCAGCTGACTCAGAGAAATGAATACTTCTGGTGAAGTAAAACTGAGAGTTCAATAAGAGTGAACTCCAGGAAAAAGGGGACTGATAGAATGCATGATATTATAAAGAGTTTAGCAACAACTGGACTATAATAAAAACAAGTACTGCAAGATAATGGAAACCAAATAGAAACATGAGGAAAAACAAAGAAAAAAAAACTACACAAGAACATGAATATACTTATATTTTTTGTCTCTGCCACAAATTATCTTTAAAAAAATTATAATAATGTGGGACTTCCCTGGCGGTCCAGTGGTTAAGACTTCGTCTTCTAATGCAGGGGGTATGGATTCAATCCCTGGGAGCTAAGCAGCCAAAAAAAAGCCAAAAACAGAAAACAGAAGCAATATTGTAACAAATTCAAGAAAGACTTTTTTTTTTTTTTGCGGTACGCAGGCCTCTCACCGTTGTGGCCTTTCCCGTTGTGGAGCACAGGCTCTGGACGCGCAGGCTCAGCGGCCATGGCTGACGGGCCCAGCCGCTCCGCGGCATGTGGGATCTTCCCGGACCAGGGCACGAACCCGTGTCCCCTGCATCGGCAGGTGGACTCTCAACCACTGCGCCACCAGGGAAGCCCCAAGAAAGACTTTAAAAATAAATGGTTCACATCAAAAAAATCTTTAATAATTTTTATAATAATGTAAATACTGTATATTTTCAATTTTTAGCAAAGAAATATAGTATCTTTTTAATAGTTAAAGAACAAAATTGTTAAGGTTGTTAACATATTCTGTTCAACGGATAATGTCTAAAACTGACAAAACAAAAATAATCATATTCAAGACATTCAAACATATATTGATAACCATCAGAAGAGACAGCTAAATAAGGTAGAGTAGGCAAAGCAGAGTGTTGTTGATTTTAACCGTGTGAATGTATTATTTTTTAGAAAAATACATAGAGAAAAAACAAGCTGAAACAATTCAGTAATGGCCACATATAATGAAGATCCCTGAGGCCAGGGTAATATGCTGTTAAGATCATAGTGGCAGGTGGCTCTTGAGCTGTAATACTGCGTTCCTTTGAAACCTCTGAAATACTGAATCTTGAAAGATAAAAAATAGAAAGAAATCCAACAGGGATCAGTTCCACGACACATTGTGCATTTACATCATTGTTACAGGAAATATTTAATGTTCTTCCTATTTCACATATTGCCTTTCTTCAAAGGAATTCTGTGTGCTTCCCATTTACTCTTGCATTCAGTGAAGATTTAATAACATCAATATTTAAATAAAAATTTTTTTCAGGGACATTTTCCCATTGACTCTATATTGCTATCCCTATCCTAAAATTGTGAAATTCAAGGCATGTGGAAGTTAATTGACTTAGTTCTTCAAGAAAGTATGGTGAGGGCTTCCCTGGTAGTGCAGTGGTTAAGAATCTGCCTGCCATTGCAAGGGGACATGGGTCGAGCCCTGGGGTCTGGGAAGATCCCACATGCCGTGGAGCAACTAAGCCCGTGCGCCACAACCACTGAGCGCCACCACTACTGAGCACCACAGCTACTGAGCTTGTGCTCTAGAGCTCGTGAGCCACAACTACTGAGCCCATGTGCCACAACTACTGAAGTCCACGAGCCTAGAGCTTGTGCCCCACAACAAGAGAAGCCACCGCAATGAGAAGCCCACGCACCGCAACAAAAAGTAGCCCCCGCTCGCCACAACTAGAGAAAGCCCGCGTGAAGCAACCAAGACCCAATGCAGCCAAAAATTAAAAAAAATAAATAAAATAAATAAATTTATAATAAAAAAAGGATGGTGAAATATGTCTCAATTCCTTTGAGAAACATTTTCATTTGTCTCCTATTTTTATAAATCTGACATATTTAATAATACTAATGCTGTAACTACTCTCAAAATTAATTCATCAATATGCATCAAGAATCTTAAATCAGTAATTCTCTTTTAATTAGAGAATTTGCCAAAAGCATAATAAACCAATATTTCTGAGAGTATTATACATAAATGCAAAATATTGGAGATTTGCAAAATATTTAGCACTACTGGACTAATAAACTGTGGTGCATGTATATATGCTAAGTACTATGCAGCTATTGTAAACATGTTTTAAAATAGTTTTAAAATATGAGAATGATTTCATTAATTAAAAATAGCAGAAATCTGAATACAAGTTAAATGCAATTTGCTTGAAATATACCTTAGGCATATATATTCATAATGCATACATATACAATACATACAACAGTGGAACAAAATACCCTACTTATCATCTAGATGATGTTAGTAAAACTTTGAGCTTCACTTTATTCATCAGAAAAAATGTATAATACTACTTTGTAGTGTTATATAAGGATAAATGAATTTGATGGATATGAATATATCATAATTACTGCTAAAGAGTAAGGGGTGTTTGTGTATAAAATTACTGTAAGCATAATGATATACAGCTTAAAATTACATCATTATATAACATATGCAGAATATTGAGGTGAAGACATTAAAATTAAATCTTCAAAATTCTAGGTAATTACACAGAAAATAGGTATAATAATATCGAGGCATTAACATGAAAGCCTCAAAACAGGTAGAAGCTCACTCAGTTGGTGAATCACAGTCTTTGAGTTGGACTTTTATAATGTCTGATTTAACAAACAACTAAATCAATCTGAAAGTTTCTAAATAATGCTCCAGTATTATTGTGTCAGAGCACAGTGATAGTAGTTTCTAGAACCTGTGCACATAGTCATTACGCCATGTGACTTTTATCAATTACATATTCACACACATGGAATATATAAACTGTGATCTGATATCCACAGTCAGTTAATATCTGTTTGTCCCAGAGTAATTGTAAATAGTGCCTCATTTTACCCTCACAATAAACTGTATGGTGATCTTATTATTTTAAAAAAGATAAGACATTCTCTATATGAATGGTCTTTACAAATGGTAAAGTTAAAGTCAAAGTTTAAATACATTTTAAATTTCAAAACTGCAAGTTTCTGGTAAAGAAAAATATAAAGTGCTATAATTATTAAAATATTTTATAATACCAAATATAATTTTTCATAAAATAACTTAGAAAGAAAAGCATTTGACTTTCCTCAGGTGTTATGTTTCCTTGTTTTGCAAAAAAAATTCAGCAGCTTGCTTCTTCTCAAGAGAGTAAAGTAAAAAAGCAATCAATCAAATTTCTAGAGATTGTCAAAAAATGTTAAGAAATAATAACAGAACATAAGGAGAATTTTTCCCTTCAGGAATTTCAACTCTTCTAATATTCCATTTTCAAAAAACTCCATTACTGTGACAAGTTCCACCAGAAAATGTTTAATTCATTGCAAGTAGCAAACTACTAAATTTCTGTATTTTTGTTTATGGTGTATAAAGCTGATAAAAATGTAAAAATCCTATTGGTCTTAATAAAATACTGTTACTATATAAAGGTATCTTAATGTGTATCATTTATAAAGAAACATTGTTTCTAAAATTAAAAAAAAAATTAATAGTACTTTAAAAAATTTATCTAACATGTTTGTGACATTGGAAAATAAAGTTGCACATCTCAACTAGTTTTGAATAACATAATGATATAAAACTAATCGATCATCACCAACAACAAGCACCACCACTCATAAAACACACAGAACTGTCCTGAAAAAATAAACAAGCTGTGATTTCACAGAAAAAATAATTGCGATCAGTATTTAACATTTACTTCCCCTATTTGTGGAAACATGGTCAGTAGTTAGCAAGTAATGGAGCTGGAAATGCTATGTTCCCAGAGGTACTATTTTCTACATGAGATGCAAAACTCCAAGCTTGACCATAAGTGGCATTAAAAATCCCAAGGCACCTTTCAGGGAAAGTAGCAGTGTTTGCCTCAATGTCCTGGCTTGATTCCAACTAACTAATTACACTCAGCCTGCCTGGATAATTGTAGATTGTTTTAATGTGAGAATGCAGTTTCCTTGTTTGATCGTAATGGTTGGGTCTTTCTTTGAAAAGTCCATCTCACAAAGTTACAGGGGGAATTCTTAAGGCTGATCATTTCTTTTAAACATACATGAAGACCCAGGGTCTGCCTAGTATCTATCTCAAGACTTCAAATAATTATAGAGTCCTGGAACTAAACTGATACTGAGTTTTGTATATATCAATAGATTTAGGCAGGACCACAGGGAAGACACGGGGAACCTCCCTAATTTGGAACCTCAACAGAGCATTGTCAATGGTGAGGGGCTCAGGGGAGCAGTTCTAAAACATTTAGTCAACCTCCCTTAGGCATAATAGTGATATATCTGATTATTACTCTACTCAATATATACATATATACTAACCATGCAAAAATAGATAGTTTTTATTTTCCAGGACAAAAGTTTGGACAGGTATTGTAGATTTATACTTCACCTTCTGATGCTGTAGTAGAGATTTCTATCTGTCTCCCTAAATTCCTTCCCTCCCTTTTTTCCATAGTAATAGAGATTTGCTGGCCATGTATTCACCAAACTAAAGACTGTATTTCCCAGTGTTCCCTGCAGCTAAGTGTGGCCACATGACAAAGTCCTGATCAGTGGGGTGAAGTGGGCAGAAGTAAGGTGTACCACTTCTGGATTTTGCTTTTAAAGTTAAGATATGAGCCTGTATCTTTCCTCTTCTGTTCTTCCCTAAGGGTACATGGTTAATAGCCGTTTTCAATTATACATATGAGAACAACATACAGTGGGATAGTGGTGGCACAAGATGGAAAGAATCTGGGTTCCCCCGACATCGTGGAAACAACATATCAGCTGTAGACTCTTGTAGGATGAATGTTTTTGGTTGCTTTAGGAGAGGGTTAAAAACGTCTATCTTGTTACAGCTACTATTGTTAATGTGGTTCATTATTTCTTAGTTGAATCTGTATCTTAACTAATAAAGAACATTACACATTATATATCTCTTCCTATCTTTTCTCTTCCTATCTTTTCCATTAAAGAATGTTTTATAATAGCTAGCTTCCTCACTTTACAAAGTTCTTCATATCACAATCAAACAAAAATTGATATCTTAGGATAAATATATACTGTTTGAAGGATATGCCCAGTACTCTGTTTCAGTACTTTATTTACATTAGTTCATTTAATTCACACAACTGTTCCATTAGCAGGATATTATAATTACCCCCATTTCATTGATGAATAAATAGATAAAGTTGGCCAAGGCCACACGTTCTTAAATGACAGATCTGAGATACAGGCTCACACAGTCTGTCTATAGGAGCCTTAAATCCACATGACAACAGTGGGGAGGCAGGTAATGCAAACGAGAAAAATGTATGCATGGGGACCATGACAAACTGGAGACCAGACACTTTATCTCAAAGTTGAAGTTGCTTCATGGTTCCAGCCACGTTTACTGGAATGTAGACACAAGGTTGAATAAACCTCAAAATTGCTTTTCTTCCAAGAAACGGGAAATTCCTATATCTAATTATTAGGAAAATTTTTTAGATGATTAGGAGACACTGTGCAAGACAAATCATATCTGTGGCCTATCAGCAGAGAAGTTGTAATGCATACAGATATGATAAACACCATCAGCCTAATGGCAAAGTCAGATACAATACGGTAAGAGCTAAAATAGGGCAGTCTGAGAACACAGAGGAGAGCCATCTGTAGTCTGGCAGTCTTCATACACCAGGAGATGTCTCAGCTGAGTTTTGAATTACTAGTATTTGCTACTTAGAGAAGTGTGGTGATTGGGGCAGAAGTATATTCCAATAAAATACTAATTAGAAATAGTCTCTAAATGATGAAAAAACTATCTATTTTTTTAAATACTCTGAAATAAGCATGAAATAAAGACAATCTTTCTTTTCATTCAAGGTAATATACGTGACTTTTGAAAAAATGAGAATTCAGATATTAGTTCTTGGATTAAGTACACTAAAGCTAAAACTACATATTTACATTAACTTGAATAACTAATGATTTATGAAAAGAAACACTGAATTTTTTAAATGTATTCCATAGGCCCATAATGAAGACAAATTATGTGAGAAATGATGTGCTCAGTTCTCTTGTAGGTGGGAGGGTAAGTAGGGCCACTAAGAACAAAAAGTGGAGAATATAATTCTTATCTCTAGTTGAACATTTTCCCACATGTGTTTATAAAATATCTGCTCTAAAATAACATATAATTTCAAATTTCTAAAATTTATTTCTAAATTTCTAAAATTTCTACTTAAAATTTATTTTCTTCTCACTTTTTCATCAAGTTTGAAAGTGAAGAATAATATTAGTTTTTGAAAGCCCAATTTTAAGTATTATTTCTAGATGCTATAAGACCCAAATAATATGATTCAAACCTTACCTAAAAGTTTCCCTTATTATTTACCTGTGGCCCAGAATACATGTGTGATTATTTAGATAAAATCATTTTTTCATTTATTAATTCAATTATTATTAATTTATTGGCAAATTGGGGAAAGATTTAATGATGTCTACTGTGTGACAGAACTTGTCCTAAGAGCTAGAGATATAAAAATGAAATAACATGGTCTCTCATCACAAGGAAAACTTTCTTCAAATAAAGAAAAAGACAAAAATATGTTACCACAGGTAAAGACACATGCTACAATGGAGATATACAAAGTGCATGGAGAAAAAAAGACTATGAAATCTGCTAGGGGGAATTAGGGAAAGCTTTGGTTTGAAGTTTGTAGAATAAACAGGCATTTGGCACAGGGACTGCTAGGGAGTGAGCATTCTGGGAAGGTGCCCAGCATTTGCAGGAAATGGAGGTATGAAAGGTGGTACTAACTAGTAACCACTAAAAGTAATTCTGTGTCTCTAGAGTATGTGTAGCAGGAATGAGGCAAGGGCAGATGGACAGAAAATGGAGCAGACTGGCGGGGGGACTTTCACAAAGCTTTCAATTGTTTTCATAGTATAATGGGAAGTTTAGGTATAAAGTACATCAAATAATTCTGAGAAGGTAAGTAGCGTGTTCTAATTTTTTAAGTTAGTAAATGATTTTGGAAGCAATTCTGAGAATAGATTGGGAAAAACTAGAGGCCAAAATAGCAGTAATGAAAGTATCGCAACAGCCCGGGGTGGGGGAAAGTCTGAACTAGGCTAATGCACTGGGAATAGTGAGTAGATATGAAATAGAATCAAAAAAGGTTTTCGTTGTTTTTAGATGTGGGTGATAAAGCAGACAATAATAAATTCCACATTTCTGACTTTAATAAATGAGTAAATACTGAACACTGGAATAGATGAGCCCAACCAGTTTGGTAAGGGTTGACCATGATGAGCTGACTGTTGGATGGAGTTTAGTTTGGGATGCTTGTGGGAAATATCTTACATTCAAATCATTAAGCATCATTCTAATAGTTAATTGAGGAAGGGATATAAACAGACAATTCAAAGCAGATATTTACAATTCATAAATATATTTGAAAAAGTGCTCAACTTTTTTTTTTTTTTTTTTGCGGTACACGGGCCTCTCACTGTTGTGGCCTCTCCCGTTGCGGAGCACAGGCTCCGGACGCGCAGGCTCAGTGGCCATGGCTCACGGGCCCAGCCGCTCCGCGGCATGTGGGATCCTCCCAGACCGGGGCACGAACCCGTGTCCCCTGCATCGGCAGGCGGACTCTCAACCACTGCGCCACCAGGGAAGCCCTCAACTTTTTAATAATCAATGAAATAGCAAAGAAAATGAGGTGCTAGTTTATTCTTACTTAACATCAGCAATGACAACCAGGAATTAGAAACTTCCCATGCTGGCGCAAGCAGAATGAAATAGTGTCTGTTACTCACAGCTGGTAGTGTTGCAATGACTTTCATCTTTTATCAAATAATATATTTTCTGGGGAGCTATCCTAGTGAAAGAATGTAACATACAAAGAAAACTATATCCAAAAAGGTGTTCATTGATACGTTATGCAAATGACACAACAAACCGAAATTCACATAAATGTCTAAGTAGTTAGAAAATACAGAAAATATGGCATGAGTATTTGATGGAATATTTTATAGCTATTCATAATATAATAATGCATAACTACAATTGTAGTAAATTGAATTGTTAGCCCAAATTATTTATACCTTTGTACATCCGGACTCTTGTTGTGGCCTCTCAGTAGGAAAAGTGTATTTCCCTATCACTTGCCTTTAGGCTTCGTCATATGACTTGTTTTGGCCAGTGAGATGGCAGAAGTGACAATGTGCCATTTCTAAGCCTAGGCCTTAATAGGCAGCATGAGGTTTTTGTTTCCCTCTGGGCTGTACCATAGCCATGGTAAGAGCTTCCAATACTATTACAGCTGTGATCCCTTCACCTGGACACTAGAATAAAAATTGCATGAAGCAAAACTGCCTCAGGCCATCCCAGCTAGGCCTGACACTTAAAGCAGAGCTTCCCAATCAAGCCTTGTATAAATCACCAGACCAGATCTTTAGCTAACCATAAATTCATAAGAATAAATAATGATTTTAAGTTACTGGCTTTTATTAGGGTGGCTTTTGATGCATCATTTTGGGGGCAATAGTTAACTAAACCAACTATGTGAAGATATTCATACAGAGAATGACAGAAAGGAAATAACCAGAAATTACAAAATTGTTGATGTTTTTAGGTTTTGGGATTGTGAGATGCCAGGCTTATGGAAAGCTTAATCAGATATTTTTATGTAACTGAGCTGCAACCAATGTAAGGGATAAGAACATCTTGAAAGTTAATTTTTCATATGAAAGAAGTCACTCATTTTATGAGCATCTACATTTAAAAATAAAGGTATATTACTTTGCCGTAGATTGTTTCTTTTAAAAATTCTATATCATATGAAATAATTCCTAGCAGAATTAGCTTTACTACCTTCAGTCCAAAATGAAGAATCTATGGAACCTTAAACAATCTTATCTAACTTAAAACATCTTCCTCATATACTATTGCAGTGAATTCAGTGGCAATTTAAGTCCATATTTCTAAGGCTTTACAGAGTATGTTAACTCCAAATAGTTTCACAACTTAAGACTATCAATGATCAAAGATAGGGCTTCTATTTGTGTATGCAATTTACATACTCTGATAACTTTACACTTTTGTAATAACTGGTTAATGCTACACTTTTCACCGTGTTTTTCACTTAAGTTTTGAGGACCCAATTTGAGGACCAAGTCATTGTTACTCAATATTTACATTCATAGAAAAGTAGAAAAGGGAGATGGAATAAACAAAATGTAAAATTGGATATAAAAGAAAATGTCTGCAACAGAATGAGTAACATGGCTGAGAGTTATTATGACAAAGACCACTTTTTGCAGAACGGTGATTTAAGCCCTGCTGACTCTCCAAGCTCCTGTTTGGAGTACTCCCACCCCATCTGGGTACTTTACTTCAGATGACCAATGTTTCCATGTTGCCCTCTAGCTACCAAGAACACTTCACTGAAGCATTTTAGAATTACTGCTAAAAAATATTTTCTACTTCATAGGTTTCTTTAATCCTTTTTAAAGTTTAAGCTGCCCTGATTCTCACTTCTTTTCTGCTAATTGCTGTAGAAGAACAGCATCTAGTAAACTAAGTCCCCTTCAGGGACTAGAGTACTTCATGTTATACCTAGTCCAGGAATACTTCTTATTTGGCAAAGAGTACCTGCATATGCTGCATTACTAATGAATAAAAGTCTGCTGTTGGGTATCTCTGGCAGTATGGAAAGCCAAGGTAGGAAACAATATAGGCAAGAAGAGCTTTGTAGTGTGCTTCAAATTGTACCATTCAGACAACTATTTCATTTACACATGATCTGCCAAATTACTTCCCTTTTAAGTTAAATTCAATCCATAATATTAATTTATTTTCCTTGAAAAGAAAAAATACTACCTAAAACAACCACTCAAAGTTTGTATTTTCACAAACTTTGGTTTCCTAAATAGAATACAGAAGCTCTTTAAATTCATTATACCAGAAAGATTTGATTTTAAAATATATGTTTATATGGAAAATAAATAAAAATTTGACAATGATTATTTGATGAGTAAAATTAAGTAAGACCTAAGGAAAGAAGGAAAATGGAGTGCACATAACCCCAAACTATAATTATACAGTATTTTTCCTACTTCCAAAATTTTCTGTAATGGTAAATTTCTTTACAAGACATGTAATTGACTTCACCTTTGTTAATTTCTCTATATTCTACATTACTGTATAGTAAAACTTCTGTATCTTATTTACCATGTAGTAATGCTGTTTTAAGGCTTATAACAATTGCATTATGAATAACTGATTTAAATAAAGTTAACAAATCAAAAGAGAGGAATAAAACTATTGCAGGATGACAGAGCAGATATAATTTTTTTTCCACAAGGGAGAAAAGGGACAGGGCTTTCCATATCACAAATCACTGTATGTTTTTACTTTAGTAGAAAAACAAATTATGTTTTAAAATATTAAGTTCACTGAATAGTTTGAATAAAATTAAAACATGTAGATTTATTATCATCATCATAATGATAGTAAGTAGTTAACTATAATGAACATACTTACACTTACTTCCAAAGCTTTTATGAGACTACACAATTGAGAGCACATACTTATGAGACATTATTTCCTTAATGGAGCAACTCTGAACAGGCTCAATGAAAAGAGCAAAAGATGACATTGTATAAATAGCAAAATGAATCCTATCTTTTATTTTTTTGTCTCTTCTGGCTTCTATAACTTAGCAACAACAAATTAAATATTAAATCTTGATTCTCTGTAACACTATTATGAAATTTTCTGTTTAACAAAATGGTTTCTAGTCTCTAGCTCATGATCTAATTATTCTGAGCATTTAGCAATTCATGCAACTTCATTAAATACCTGCTATGTGCTGCAATCTCTGAAGATGCAGAGATTAATGACAGTCAGTCCCTGACCTCCAGGAGTTTATAATCTGTTAGGGAAAGTAGATTTCTAAAAATTTCTATAAAACAAAGCTGAATTAAATATATTATTTAAAACAGTCCAGGTAGAAATGTAATATATTTGTCATAATATATTTATAGTTATGCATCATAAATATATTTAACGTAAGATCCCTAAGGTCATTCTTAGATCAGAACTCCCAATTCAGACTAATATTGTGGATATTAACTGTCTATATATAATTTCCTTAGAATCAACTTATTCCAAAGAAAACATGAAGATCAACTTAGGATGAGCTTTTGGGCTTCCACTGAGATCTAAGAAAATGAACTAAAATATATTCAACATAAACTCTGAAATTTAATATTCCAGAGATATTTTGAAATGAACTAATTTTATATAATGAGATTTGCACAGAACAGTATTATGATCAAGAATCATAAAATGCATAATATCCCCTCATTATTTTTTTCCCAACACATATGATGGACACCTCTTGTAGTTCAGGCACTGTGCCATAGATTGGGGCTGTAATCATAAGCAAACACATACATTGCTCCTGCCTTCATGGAACCTATCATTCAAATAGTAGATGATCAAAAGTTTTGCTTAATAATGAGTTATGGAAAGAATCTTGTGTCACCAATCCCTGTTATCCTTATTTTTTAAATCCATAGCCCTTAACAACTTCTCATGTACTATAGCATTTACTTACTATGTTTATTGATGATTGTGTGTCTCCCTTTGCTAACATATCAGCTTCACAAAGACATAGATCTCCGTCTGTTTTATTCCATGGTGCCTCCCAAGCACCTAGAACAGTGTCTGCCACTCAATAAATATTTGTTGAATTAATACATGGACCTGACTTTGCTTAATAACAATGTTATGCAGAATGAGAACTAGAAACAAATTTAGCAAACAGGCACTACTCTGAGAGCCATAAAAGGATAAGCCAATATAAAATAACATAAGTTGATTAATTCTATACCAGAACACACATAATGCACATGCTTAGGCTGTCCAAGTGTTTCTTCATTCATGAAAAAAAAGTAATAACATATTTTACTTAAGGCAATCCTGATAGTTTAAGGAATATATTAAATCCGTGGCCCAACTGTTATTATCAGAGATATTCTTTTCTGAAGGGCTTTTTGTTTTGTTTTGTTGTTATTCATTATTATTGTAATCCATACCTTAATTAATTTGTGAGTATATTTATATATTTAATTTGACATGTTCTGGGGAAATTAAAGTTCTTTGTTTTTAGTTTATTAGAACTGACAGTATACATGCTGAGGTTTTATTTTATTTTACTTTATTATTTTATTATTTTTTTTGCGGTACGCGGGCCTCTCACCGTTGTGGCCTCTCCCGTTGCGGAGCACAGGCTCCAGACGCACAGGCCCAGCAGCCGTGGCTCACAGGCCCAGCCGCTCCGCGGCATGTGGGATCCTCCCGGACCGGGGCACGAACCCACGTCCCCTGGATTGGCAGGCGGACGCTCAACCACTGCGCCACCAGGGAAGCCCTGGAGGTTTTATTTTTAAAAATTGATCCAGTAGGAAAAAATGCCTTTTTATTTTGCTGACATACAATTTTTTAATTAAAAAAAGTCATAAACTTGGTAATAAAATAATATTATATGCTAGATTTGCTCAATTTAGTTGGGAAGTTTAAAAATACCTTCAATGTATCTGTCCTTACTCAAGAATAAATCTAGATGTGTCAATTTTATTCCTTTACACATGATATTTACACACTTTGCAATCATTTTATTTTCACTATAAAATGAAGCATTTTCATTCTTTAAAAGTCTCTTCATGAATTAATTATACATTAACAGCTATAAGATATCTTCATGACCATTGTAAGCCAGCCCCTTCATTCTACAGGTGAGGGAGCAGGGCCAAAGAAGAAGTAAGTCTTGTCCCGCAGTGCTAAGCTAGAATTCTCATCTTTTGACATTTGGTCTGTGCTGTGTTCATTCCAGGATTCTATACTAACTCCACTCTGTCGGAAAATAAATGAGTTTAAGACTGGAAAACTCTCAAGAAATGTGAATGACATGAATGATACTGATATTGAATCTTGGTAATTTTATATAAAGTGGACTGACTTATAAATGTGCAGTTGATCTAGGACATCAGCATTTCCTCAACATTATATTCATGGCAGAGTATTTTCATAGAATTTGTGAAACACTCCACTATTTCTTAGGGATTTTGTAGTTAAGTATTAACTAGGTTGGTTTTATAGTTATCACTTTCTCACCAGAAAACAAACTCAATTCTCAAATAAAGAAGGTACACAGACTCTTCCACTACTACCAAATTTTCTTCCAGGGCCCAGGCATACCTCCACAATCTGGGGTACACTATCTAGGGGTAAGTGCTTCTATGGGAAACAATTGCCAGGAAGGTTAGAATCTGCAGTGTGATCTGTGTCTGGGCCTTAAAGGTCTTCTAAGGCAGCGATCCTCAACCTTTTTGGCACCAGGGAACGGTTTCATAGAAGACAATTTTTCCAAGGACCGGGGCTGGGGGGTTGGTTTTGGGATGATTCAAGTGCATTACATTTATTATGCACTTTATTTCTATTATTATTACACTGTAATATATGATGAAATAATTATACAACTCACCATAATGCTGACAGGAGGTGGCGCTCAGGTGGTAATGCGAGCAATGGGGAGCGGCCGTAAATACAGATGAAGCTTTGCTCACTCGCCTGCGGCTCACCTCCTGCTAGGCCCAGTTCCTAACAGGCAACGGACCAGTACCGGTCCATGGCCCGCGGGTTGGGGACCCCTGTTCTAAGGGGTCATTGTAATCTTGCAGAGACAGGCTCAAATCAGAAGTAAATTAATCAAATGGATGACAAGATACTTAGCACACATCCAAGACAGTCATTGTTGTTTTTTCTTAAGAAATGGACTCTAAGATTTTTGAGACACAAATCACAAATTCATCAAATTCACACAGAAACTAATACATAAAAGGAAGCTTTTCTAGACGAAGTGGTGGGTTTTACAGAAATGTCTTATTCAGTTTCACTATTTTGCAGAGACTGAAAAGGAAGCCAGACTCAGAATGCTTAATATGACCTACATCTAGAATGAGACTCATTTCTTGCCACTCTTGCCCACACTTGCTTTTCCCAGGTCTCACCTGTTCACACCTGCCAAGCATACTCCAGCACCATATGCCATTCCCTCTGCTGGGAGGGCTGTTGCCTCAGCCTGGAGATGGCACCTTGTTGAGCTTTCAGGAGCATGACACCTCCTCAGGAAATTTGTTCCCACCAATCACTCTCTGCCTTTTTATTGAGAGAAACTCAGGTTCATAGAATTGGATTAACCTTAACCTTTGGGTCCTGAAACATTCTCGTCTTGGCATTGACTTTTTATTTTCACTAGTTATTTTAAATAATGTACTAATTACCGGTCAATCCACCACACAAAACAAACACTAGGACCTTGACAATAATCCACAATATATAATTTCCACCAAGCCACTCCTCTGCCCCCCTAACCTGAAATCTGTGCTCATCATTCCTTTGCTTTCATCTTATGTCCTTTCATTGCATATACATGTATTTATAAGAAGAAAAATATACATATATACACAAATACACATACACACACAAACTATACATTATTTTGGTTGTTTTTAACTTTATTGAATAGGTATCAGGCTGCATGCAATCTTTTAGGACTTATTGTTTTTATTTAATATTAGATTGTTGAGATTCATCCATATAGTCAAATGCTACTCTAGTTCATTTATTTTGGTTACTAATGAGTGTCCCATTGCGTGATTTATTCATCTATCATTTATCACTTCTTCATAGGACATACCAGTATCTGAATTTATTGATCGTTTACTTGTTCACCATCTGCCTCTCACTGTTAGAAGGTGAGACTTTTTTTTTTTTTTTCGGTACGCGGGCCTCTCACTGTTGTGGCCTCTCCCGTTGCGGAGCACAGGCTCCGGATGCGCAGGCTCAGCGGTCATGGCTCACGGGCCCAGCCGCTCCGCGGCATGTGGGATCTTCCCGGACCGGGACACGAACCCGTGACCCCTGCATCGGCAGGCGGACTCTCAACCACTGCACCACAGGGAAGCCCCTCCCCAATCATTTAATACCATAAAACAGACTTTTCTCTGATGAGTAGTCTAAGAATCAAATATCCTAGCAACTATCTTTTCTTATTGTCTCTATCAATAGGACCAGTATCTAAAAAAAGGCTAAGAGAAATTAGAATTTCATTTTTCCTAATGAAAGAATTAAATATGACAATTACTTAAAGTAATAGTAATGTCTTCACTGTATTAAACAAAACAAAACACCCAGTTCTATTTCTTTTTAACAAGAAACTGGACCAGAAATTCTGCAATCACAGGACAAATGTGGCGCCACACTAAGGTGACATGCTCGTTTTTGCTCTTCCCAAGAACATCTTCAGTTGTCTGTGCTTGAAAATGACAAAAGGTAAATAAATATGTGAATATAAAAATTCATGTAGCTACTGTAGCTTTTATACCTATCATGTCCCAGCACTGAAATTAGTTTTCAGTAAATATTAACTATTATGTCTCACACTACTAATAGCATTTCCACAGATTGGAAACATAGGTCATAGATCTGAAAAGAGTGTTGATTATTCTAAGTGATGCATATGGCTGGGTATTCTTTCAATACTGAGAATAGTCATTTATATAGTACAAATTAATAAGAAATATTTGTAACATAGCACTCTTCCCAAAAACACATTATTGAAACGAAAAAAAGGCATTTTTCTCTTTAAGAAATGTCACAAATATAATATGATTCTACTTCACAATAGCCTTTTAGTCTCTAATAATCAGATATAGCCTATAAAGTTTTTTTTTTTTTTTTTTTTTTTTTTTTTTTTTTTTGCGGTACGCAGGCCCCTCACTGTTGTGGCTCTCCCGTTGCGGAGCACAGGCTCCGGACGCGCAGGCTTAGCAGGCATGGCTCACGGGTCCAGCCGCTCCGCCGCATGGGGGATCCTCCCAGACCGGGGCACGAACCCGTGTCCCCTGCATCGGCAGGTGGACTCTCAACAACTGTGCCACCAGGGAAGTCCTATAAAGTATTTCTTAATGACAAAAACCCTTCTTATCAAATACTGAGACAACCTCATTTCTTAAAAATAATAATAATTTAAAAATAGCCAGCATCCTTGGGTATTAGACAGGGTTAGATTCCGGTGACTGCAATTTCAAAATGGTGTTGGGAGTGTAAAGTAAATGTGTGAGTCATCCTAGATAAAATAGGGAATGTGGAGATCTGAAAAGAGCTAAAGAACAAATGCCCTGTCTAAACGTGTTAACATTAAAATAGTTTCAGACACATAGACTGATGATACTGAATAGGGAGTCTAGAAAGACACCCCCACATATACAGTCAATTAATATTTGATAAGAGAGCCAATAATACTCAATGAGTAAAGGACAGCCTCTTCAACAAATAGTGCTGTGAAAATTGGATAACCACAGACAGAAAATAGAATTGGACCCCTATGTTACACCACCCACAAAATTAACACAGAACGGATTAAAGACTTAGACATAAGACCTGATACTGTAAAAATCCTAGAAAAAAAAAAAAAAAAAACTAGGGAAGAAGCTCCTTGTCATTGGTCTTAGCAATTTTTTTTTTGAGATGACACAAAAACACAAGCAACAAAAGCAAAAATAAATAAGTTGGGCTACATCAAACTAAAAGCCTTCCACACAGTAAAAGAAACAATTAAAAAAAAATGAGAAGGCAACCTGCAAAATGGGAGAAAATATATGCAAACCAGATATCTGTTAAGGAGTTCATACCTAAAACATGTAAAGAACCTACAGTACTCAATAACAACAAAAAAATCCGATTAAAAAATGAGCAGAGGGGGCTTCCCTGGTGGCATAGTGGTTGAGAGTCTGCCTGCCGATGCAGGGGACGCAGGTTCGTGCCTCAGTCCGGGAAGATTCCCACATTCCGTGGAGCGGCTGGGCCTGTGAGCCATGGCCACTGAGCCTACGCGTCTGGAGCCTGTGCTCCGCAACGGGAGGCGCCACAACAGTGAGAGGCCCGCGTATCGCAAAAAAAAAAAAAAAAGAGCAGAGAAACAAGACAGACATTCTTCCAATGAAGACATCCAAATGGCCAACAGGTACTTGAGAAGATGCTCAACTTAACTATTCATCAGAGAAATGCAAAACAAAACACAAGGAAATACCATCTCACACCTTTTTGAATGGCTATTATCAAAAAGATAAGAAATAACAAGTATTGGCAAGGATGTAGAGAAAAGGGAACCCTTGTGAACTATTGGTGGGAATGTAAATTGGAGCAGCCACTATGAAAAATAACATGGAAGTTCCTCAAAAAATTAAAAATACCTTAAATTAGAACTACCAAATGATTCAGCAATCCCTCTTCTGGGCATATGTCTAAAGGAAATGAAAACAGAATATCAAAAAGATATCTGCACTCCCATGTTCATTACAGCATTATTCACAATAGCCAAGATATAGAAAAAGTGTCTGTCAACAGATGAATGAATAAAGAAAATGTGCACACACACACACATACATATACACACATATATATATACATCCATATATATACACATATACACACACACTATGAAATATTATTCAGCCATGACAAAGACGGAAATTCTGCCACTTGTGACAGCATGGATTAACCTAGAGGATATTATGCTGAGTCAAATCAGATAGGGAAGGATAAATATTTTATGATATCACTTATATGTGGAATCTAAACAAGCCAAACTCATAGAAACATTGAGTAGAATGGTGGTTACCAGGTGCTGGGAGTGGTGGAGTCAGGGAGATACTGTTTAAGGCTACCAACTTGCAAGTAGTAGATACATAAGTTCTGGAGATCTAGTGTAGACTGCAAGATAGTGATTATAGTCAATAATACTGTATTATAAACTTAAAAGTTTCTAAGAGACTAGATCTTAATTGTTCTCACCACAAAAAATAAATGAGAATTATGTGACATGATAGATATTTTAGCTAATACTATGTTCGCAATCATATTGAAAAATATAAGTGTATCAAATCAACATATACA
Organism: Globicephala melas; assembly: GCF_963455315.2. NCBI lineage: Eukaryota > Metazoa > Chordata > Mammalia > Artiodactyla > Delphinidae > Globicephala > Globicephala melas. Next base: position 25,018,965 of record NC_083320.1, on the reverse strand, counting down.
CTTTAAAATTATGCAGTATTATATATCAATTATATCTCAATAAAAATAAAGTGATTTTATGCATTGAATTGGCTAAAGAATATATATTTATGGGTCATATATTGACTTCTGAAATAAAAAAACCCTGGATTCAAATTTCCCATATGAACGGCCATGAAATCTTTAGAAATGTATCAAATATTTTTTGAGGCTCAGATACTTGGTTTGTGAAGTGAGGAAAATAACACTTCTCTCACAAGTATATGGAAAATAGAATATGAAAATACATATTAAAAAGTGCCTAGTACAATGTCTGACAAACAGCAGACACTCTGTATACCTTAGAATCCTTTTACCTTCACTCTGGCAATCTCAGCCTATCAGTTAGGATGACTTTGGGTCAAGCGCAATAAAAAAGTCTCAAATGGCTTCTAAAAAAGAAATTTATTATTTCATATATTGAGTAGTCCAGGAATGAGGCATTTGCATGATTCGTTTCTTCAATGGCTTAACCATGTCTTAGATCTTACGTTTTCTTCACTTTTCTGCTCTGACATTCTCAACGACCAATTGAAAAAGTAGATCCCTTTCCATTTGGTCTCATCTTACAGTAGAGGAAAAATCTTCCTAGAAGTCCCTAAGCAGACTTCACTTCAAAACTCTTAGACATAATTCCAATGCAATCTCCATGTATATCTTCATGCTCTATTCAAGATCTAACAAGGAGAATGGACTATCGTGATTTGTTTAGACCTAGATTGAGCTCTGAACCACAGACAGGATCATCTTCCCTGAGGGATGGATAGAAAAAAAAAAAAACCCTGTATAGCTAAGCAGAGAGAAAAGGTAATGGGTTTTGTTTGGCAACCAGTTGGCTATACCCACACTGGGTTCTTTAAATACACTAATTTTTCCTTCCAGTAGTTTTATTCTTAGCAAGAATATTCAAGTAGAAGAATTCTTGGCTGACAGTACTCAGATTTCCACCATGAGACATTCTAGTATCAAACTAAATGAGTGGATTAGCCTAGACTTAGTAGTTTTTACAGTGTATTACTTTAAAGAACTAATTTTTGAAGTAAAATTTTCTAGAGGAACCTGTGTATTTAAGAGATAAAAGTAGATCTTCCCTGGTTGAAATGAAGCACGGCATATTCTTGTGCGCCAGCTCACTATATGCCACCTCGAGCCACCTATTCAGAACATTTATTACGAACACCATTATAGTAGACCTTTAGAGTTCCTTCTAGCCTTTCAACTTTTGTCTATGAAATTGTCAGTACGTCATCCTGCAGCAATTTGCTATCACATCAGTTTGTTCCATGATGTCCTTGCTGGGCCGGATACGTTTATGATAGGACAAAGGGCTGGTACAAAGATATCAGACAAATGACCATATAACAAAATTGAAATAGGCTAGTTTTAAGGAAAATGAAAAATCCAAACGAAACCAAAACAACAAAAAGAAAACATTGTAAGTTTGCCCTGAAGCAACACGGGAGACAGTGCAGAACTCTGATCCTCTAGAAAGGCAGGTGTCAAAGTTACCAAGACTGCTCCACAATTCACAGACTCTAATGGCAGGTCTCAAAGTAGTGAAGTTGATTAAAGCTGCAGCTGCTAATCACAGGTAAGGGGTAGGTCCTGAACGGTTGGTTAACCTGGACCAAAGTATTTTTTTAAGCAATTTCTGTATGAATTTTGGTTTTATCAATAAGTGGGTCAGTTTTTAAAAGAAAACAGGTAATTTTAAGAAAAAAAATAGATATTCTTTAATGAAACCATATTAGGAGAACAGGAAAAATGTATTACCTTGTTCAAAAAACTAGCTGACCAACAAAAAATTTCTCAAAACATCAAAATATTGTCTAATTTGATGTCATAAATACAAAAGCTGCATGCAAGGCCTGGGAAATAGTAAACCTCAGTAGATATTTATCAAATTTGTTAATGAACCTGAATCTCACAAAACAGTGGATCTTAGGGTCAATTGCTCAGAGGAAGGGTGAATCTCAAAGATAGACTAATAGGCAGTTGCTTACTTGAAGTGACATCTGAAATCATGAAGGACGCTGGCCTGTTAGGGAGAATCCGAAGTTCTCCAGGGGGGTACTGAATCTCCAACTGTAATATCATATAGGTGTTTTTCTTATTTATTAATATACTTTAAAATCTTTTCCTTAAGCTGACATAGGCCAAAGTTTAGCATTGAGCTATAATGCATAAACATGCTAACCCCAACCCTTTACTGAGAGATCCTACAATCTCCTCATATGTAATATGTCTCTTTAATCTTTTTAGGGAAAGATCTTTAAGTCCATTTAACCTTCAAAAATAGACCAATGGAATATTATATCATGGCAGGGGGATCTTAGTGGATTTAGTCAATACCCTAGTTTGCCCCAGGTTAACCGTCTCCACTCATCCTCCAACAATTCAACTCTTCAAAAGGTTATGAGACTTAAACAAAATATGTATTTTATGATTGATGGAATAAATCATCCAGATGAATTTCTAGAAATACTGGGCTCCAGTGTGCTTCTCTAGGCCCCTGCCATGATATTTTCTGCCCCCAGCATGAGTCACTCACCTAAAACCTCTGGTATTTAAGTTTCAGTGTTTAGGAAGAGGACTAAAAAGTCATGCATGGAATATTTAAACATTAGTTTAGAATTTTAGATGACCGGGAAAAAGAGAGCATGTTAGACCTTCAAAGACATTTCTATTTTGGATGGCCCTAAAATTTCATCTTAAGATCAAAGCGAACTCATATTTAGTGAGTGGAGTCATCCCTAATTTGAGGCAGATCCCAAAACATTTAATCTAAGTCATCATTCCTACACACCTGTTCACTTTTTCAAGTTCCCATATTTTACGTATGACTTTGAACTTACATTTTTTGGTATGTTCTGATAAAGATAAATTACTTGTCTATGGATATCTTGGCTAAGATACAGTTTAAGGAAGATCCAGTACCATGGAGTGGGTCATGATATATCAAAAGAGGAAAAAAGCAAATATTAATACTAAGTGAGGCAACAGTAAAGGTACAAAGCCTTTGGGAGCTTGACCTGCAAGGAAGGTGGGAGTGTGTATCTGACGAACAGTGCTAAGTACCTTGGGTTGGCAGGTTTGGTGAAGGAGGTACCTAGAACTGGAATTGGGAAGACTACAGAAGACAAATGAGAGAGAATTGACAATATCGCATATGTTTAGCCCTGCTTAAAAGTACAAAAAAAAATGTTAAGTACAAATGGAATAAGGTCAACAAAATTATGGAAGATCTTTATGCCTATTTCTTTACTTAAAATATACATTGTATAATATATATTCCACTTTCTTCATGGAGCTTTATGAAGTAACTGGAAGGATTAAGTGAGTTCATTATGTTAAAATATTTTGTAAATGATGTTTGTGCTGGGGGTTCCCATGACTACCCCACATTTGGAGATTCACTGGAGATAACCATAGTAAGCATATATAGCCAGATCATAAGGTAAAAAAGACACAGGCAAAGTATGGAAGAATCCATGTGCAGAATTCCTTATGCTTTCTCCCTTCCATGAGGGGTAACACAGATAGCATTCTCCTTCCAGCAATAAACATGCAACAACAGGTGTACAATGTTTCATCAAGGGAAGCCCGTTTGAGTCTGGTACCTAAAGTTTTTATATGAAGCTGGCTGTATAGCAGGTACCTGCTGCCTAGGACTTCCAGACTCACAGAAGGAAAGCAGGTATGCAGCATAAGCCACAGTGTTTGCACAAACAGTGCAGGTATGCAAAACCATTCTTATCAGTTGGGGAACTGTGGGAACACTCCAGAAACACAAGTTTCCAGACAGAAGTCAAGGAACAAACTAGCGAGCAGGACTTTCTAACTTTTAGGCTTGTTATGCTAACTCTTTTCTGTATGATAGCAGTTGTAAAATAGCATGTCACATATTATTTCATAATATAAATTAATAAATAATAAAAATAGTAAGTGACAATAAATAGGAATAACATAAATTAATAAAGGCTATGTAAAATATCACTAAATAATAATAAAGTTTGAGTTTTAGTAAGGAATAATGTGTAAGAAACAAAGGCAGAAAAGGAATCAAATAGGGGCTTCCCTGGTGGCGCAGTGGTTGAGAGTCCGCCTGCCGATTCAGGGGACGCGGGTTCTTGCCCCGGTCCGGGAAGATCCCACATGCCGCGGAGCGGCTGGACCCGTGAGCCATGGCCGCTGGGCCTGCGCGTCCGGAGCCTGTGCTCCACAACGGGAGAGGCCACAACAGTAAGAGGCTCGCGTACAGCAAAAAAAAAAAAAAAAAAAAAAAGGAATCAATAGTTAAACATAACATAAGTAAGAGAAAGATAAAATAATTTCCCCTCACTAAAAAGGAAGCCAATTTTAGGCAACATAGGAAAAACACCATTAAACAACACTGGAAAAATACCATTTACCTTTATGACTTCTATGGTTCCAAAAGCATTTAATTATAATAATTTTTGGTGGTTAAACCTCAAGTGTTGTAAGATCATCTATAAAATATGTTAAAAATTCTATGATTCCATATCATATATTGCACACGCTAAACTGTTGATAGTCTTAAACCCAATACATTTGGCATGGAGTCTGCTCAATTCACAGCTAAGAAAAATGGAGAAAACATGAAGAGTTTTCACCAAAGTGCCCCCAAAATGCTTATAAATTCAGACATAAGATCTAAAGGGAAAGGTTAAAAGTACTTGAGTTATTGAATGAGGAGACAAGTGAATGACTCAAAACTCTGTTTAAGTATATAAAGGGCACTTATATACTCTGCACCAAAGAAAGCACCAGAGGCTTGATCTAAAGCATGGAGGATTATATTAGATAAAAGGAAGAAATTATGGACAGTCAGAGTAGTTTAACACAGATATGTACCATAGATTCTCTTTTGGAAACATTAAGACTGGAGGGCTTATGCAGCAAAGAGTTTAAAATCAATCCAAACTGCCTACATCTGAATCTACCTCCTATGAAGTGTGTAACCCTGAACACAGTGTTTAACTTCTTTGTGCCTCAGTTTCCTCATCCATAAAAATGAGATAGTAATCACATTGTTGTGAATGGAAAATACATGTTAAAGCACTAGCATAGGCCCTGTCATCTCTACAGGCGCTAGATGCCCATTAGCTAATATTGCCACCTTCTGTGGCTAACATACTATGTGCCCATGTGTTATATGGGTGGTGAATGATGAGGGACAGTGGAGCAACAAAGTTATAGAGATGAATCACAAAGAAACATATGAACTAGTACAGAAGGCAGTCACAGACTTATCTATAAATCATATCTGGGAGCTGGTCCTGAGCACTGACAGTCTGAAAGGGGACAGATGCCACCATTCAGATGGTGAATTAGACCATGATGTTTCATGTACATCGGGTATGGAATTGTAAGTGATAATGGGGGGATAGAGTGAGAGGAAGTCAACAGTGGAAGCTGCTTCACCCCCATTTAATGGGATTGCTTTCAGCATACTGCAACTTGCTATAGGTTACATCAACCTATTTGAGTGAGTTTATAAAAGTTTGGTCACGTGGGTAATTCCCAGGCGTGTGTGTGTGTGTGTGTGTGTGTGTGTGTGTGTGTGTGCGCGCGCGCGTGTGTGCGTAGGGTGGCATCGATCCTATCTAAAAACTATCTAAGACCTACTGATGATCACCACCTCTACATAGCCTCTGCTTCAGCCACTCACTCTCAGTGTTTAACTTAAGTGGTAACTTGAAAACAAGTGTTAAATATTACATATAATACAGTTTTGTCCTTAAATGCAGAAAAGTTTTTCACTTCTTAACATATATTAATAATAATTTATAACTAATTACTAGGGACAAGTACATTGTAGAAAGTAGCTGTTATAAATGTCTGTTATGAGACATTAAAAATGAAATATTTAAGATATTTTTCCCATTGGTCTTCCTGTTTCAACCCTCAAAAATGAATAAAATCCATATCTAGGCACTTTTGGTTATGTGAAAATATCTAAAAATGTCAGTATGTAACACTGCATCAGGTATAGACAATATTAAACAATATTATTAAAATTTTCTTAATGATAAACTTTTTATTGTTTGAAAACACAACTGAAATAGACAGATAGTCCCAGAAACATATCAATGAGTCTGCGATTTGGATTATAACTGAATTGGAGGTTATAGTTCTTGTTAGTATGGTGTAAACTGGATTACCTTCAAATAAGTTGGACAGAACTGAAGCTAGTGAACTCTGATTTTCCACTAGAGTAAAAGTTATTTTCTAAACATTCTACTGTGAAATTTGCCTACAGCAAGGGAAAAGAAAAGCAAAAATAATTTACCAATGGAATAAGCCAAGGCAGTTTTACTGTGTGTGCATTCTTCACGCTTAATACAACAATGGACCACCTTTCGGATTGAAGTAAAAGATGGCTTTTACATAATTCTTTCCAACAAACAAAAGTAAAATATGGGAAGGAAAATCTAATTGTCACTTTTTACTCTCATATTATCTTTTCTGTGCCTTGAGCTGCAGTTCACTTAAAAAGTAGCTTTTCATGGAGAATAGATATGCAAAGTGTAATAAGAAATAAAACTTGACCTTTAGAGGATACATAGCACTTATGTGATGAATAAACAGAAAATATTGTAAGCATTAAGGTAAAAGATTCGAAATATATTCTGGCTGTGTCCCCAAACAACTCTTGACTAGATTTTTCCAGATGCTTATATTTTCCATAGTACAGTGCAGCCAAACCACACAATAATAGTCATGGGTCATCATTCATCATCACTATCAGCGTAACAATAAAAATAATACTGCATGTCTTTGATTTTATTTTTCTGCAGCAAAATCATAGATATAGAGTTTCTACAATCCAAATCTCTCTCTAAATATACTGAGACATTTCTATGCATTGATACAAAGAGATAAAATGCTTAAAACACTAATGTAAATTAAAAACATATCTTGATTTAAGTGTTACTGAACACTAATGGTTTACATTCCTATTCTCTGTATATCTCTAGAGCAACGGTCCCCCCAAAATGGGGCAATGCTTTCTTAAGTGTGCACAAAAGGATCCACTGGGTTATAGAAATATGATGTTAGAACGTCTCCTTCTATTCATTGCTTTAACTTAAAAGTAAGAAGAAATAAAGCTAAGCTTTTAAAAAATTTTTATTTTATATTGGAATATAGTTGGTTAACAATATTGTGTTAGTTTCAGGTGTACAGCAAAGTGATTCAGTTATACATATACATGCATCTATTCTTCTTCAAATTCTTTTCCCATTTAGGTTATTACAGAATATTGAGCAGAGTTCCCTGTGTTATATGTCAGTCCTTGTTGGTCACCTATTCTAAACATAGCAGTGTGTACATGTCAACCCCAAACTCCCAATCTATCCCTCCCCCTGTTCCATACCCCCGCAAACCATAACTTCATTCTCTAGGTCTGTGAGTCTGTTTCTGTTTTGTAAATTGTATCATTTTTTTTTAAAGATTCCACATACAAACCATATCATCTGATATTTGTCTTTCTCTGTCTGACTTATTTTATTTAGTATGATAATCTCCAATTCCATCCATGTTGCTGTGCTGGGCCCTTATTTGGTGAGTATGTCAAAATTCTGTTTCTACAAAAGTTGGAGGAATCTCAAGGGAAGAGTTGAAGTGGCAGAGAGTAGAGGCTGGCAATGAAGTCCTACCTTGCTCTCACTTGACATTTTTGCTTTCAGTACATTCTAACTTGCTGCAGTCTATAAGGATGGGTCTGGTTAAGAGAGTTTATAAATTACATTACCTACTTTTATTTAAACTAACCCTTATGAAAAGCAATATGACTTTAAAAAGGTTCTTCAAAACTATCGAGGAAAATACTAATGAGGCAAGCACAGGAAAACAGCAAGAGAATGGCTGAGCCAGTAAGTCCCCTAGTACAAGCTCTTCACCCTTATTATGCAGTAGGAACTGTGATGATCTAATCAAATCTGACAAGAAGTTGGCAAAAAAATACAACAATATCAAGTAAACTATGCAATATAGATTTATGTCCACTATCATTAATGACAAATCTTGCCTCAGCAAAGTTTTATGCTTGAAATTTTTGCTAATAATAGAACTGTACTTTAATGCAATTTACACATAGATAGGTTTTGTTTTGTTTTTTTAAAACAATGGGAAATCCAGTTTAAAGTTTAAAAATCATTGCTCCAGTGAGCAACTGAACAAATGCCTTAGACTAAATTAGACATTTTAACAAAGTTAAATAATAAAATTTATTTTTCCTACATTCCTTAAACTAATGGCATATACCAGTATTTGCTTGGATTGGTCTATTGCTTTATAATGAATAATATAATTCAAATATTCATGGCCAGTTTTATACAAATTTGAGCATTGAGAATTTGAAATAATACAACACATTACTTTATGTGGAAAATTCCAGATAATTTCCTCCAAAATAATAAGTAATAAATAAAAATTAAAATCAAATCAATAAATACTTTCAAAGCTGGCAAACTAAATGAGTTGCTACTGTGTTTAGACAAATGCCACTTTTACTAGTTTCTAGTGCACCTCACTTTCGTTTATAGACGCAGGGACTTCTCTGAGTGATTTTCATGACTATTGGGCTATTTCAACATTAACGGTTATTATTAATCAAAATTTACTTTTGCATCTATAACAATGTCAACCAAAATTCATCACGTGATGGTTCTGATCATGCTTCTAAAAAATTATGCCTGGGCTTCCCTGGTGGTGCAGTGGTTGAGAGACCGCCTGCCGATGCAGGGGACACGGGTTCGTGCCCCGGTCCGGGAAGATCCCACATGGGCCCGTGAGCCATGGCCGCTGAGCCTGCGTGTCTGGAGCCTGTGCTCCGCAAAGGGAGAGGCCACAACAGTGAGAGGCCCGCGTACCGCAAAAAAAAAAAAAAAAAAAATTATGCCTGATGGTCAATTACTTTGATTAACTGTGATAAAATTCTTTGAAGAAAGCAAAATTAGTGCCATAACACACACTATTATTAGATATATCATTTGAAATATTAAAGTTAAGGCTGAGAAAATAAAATATGTCATTAGGCAAAGTATATCACAATGGTTATATATTTAGGTATTTTGAAAATATGTTCTTCATATTTTAATTTATACTCTATTTTATGCATTATTTGAGTATTAATTTCATTTATTTCATTATTCTATTAGACAATTATAAAAATATTTAATTATATGAGACCCTTAAAAATGTTTTCCTTGAATGAAATATGACTTTCATCTACTTCTCAAATACCAATAATATATTTACATGTGATTTTTAAAGCAGAATTACCAATTGTGTTTGACTTGATTAGAATTAAAATTTGTTTTCACCTGCTCGGTATCCAACAGTGGAACAGTGAGAATTCAGCCTAGTGAATCTGTACAAATATTAAAAAGTTAGTCATGGCTAAGTCAGCAGTTAAAATTATATGTGATCATTTTTATCTGACAGTTTATGTTTCCATGATTATTTCAAATATGTCCCAGAATTATCATCCTTAAGGAAACACGTATTACTTAAAATCCTGCCCCAAATTCTTAAATGTATCTCTATTAAAAAAGTAGTGGCAGAAAATAGCACTTCATCAATTCCTGTATTAGGTTCCTGCCTTCAGATTGCTCTTACGGTAAATCATTTAAACAAGGTGTTTTGAATTATTTCAAATATTGTTGTTTGCTGAACAAATAACTTAAAGTTTTGACATATTGTACAAGTCACAAAAGGGAACAAGATCGTCAATATTTTCTTGTGATAATTTCTGGCAAGAAGTAATGAAGTTTATATTAACAAACATTTTTTCTTATTAATATGGTGAGTTAGGCATCTCAGATAAATAAGTTTTCTATTTTTTTCTGATTTAAATAGGTAAACACATATGAAAATTCATTCGAGAGTTGAGATGAATGTATTCACCAAAATCTTTTCTGAGAAAAGTCTTTTTAAAAAATAAATTATTCCTGTATGTGATTACAGGTAGTTTCAATTAGCATGGCTTTACACAGTTAAAATATCTATATGGATGTGATATTACAGATATAATGAGTACAACACAGAACATTTTCTCTGTCTTTTCAATGCCACATTATAATATTTAAATTCAAAGGAACCACAGATAAACATTTTCTAAACATATTAATTTATTAAGTTATTCAGGGATACTTTTTTAAACTAGGAATACATTTTCCCCTACAGTAGGTTTATTTATATCCAAGATCTAATTTCCCACTTTGAATAACCTAAATGTAAAAGATGCCTAAATCAAAGAAAATACATTTGGATTCTTTCAAAAAAACAGGGGTCATATCTGTCTTTTTCATTGTTATATCCCTTGTGACTCTAATGGTGCTTGACTAGTAGTTGGCACTCAATAAATATTTGTAGACTGAATGAACCTATTTTTTTAAACAAAGCTAACAATTACAAAATCTTGGACAACTCATACTTTTCTTGTTTCACCTATCCTTAAATATGTAAAATGTTTAAAAGTTGTAATAAGAATTCATATATGTGAAAGAACTATGCAAAATTTAAAGAGCATGGAATACATAGCATTACTCTTATCTATGCCATTTTGAATATGAATGATATGCTTCTGTTTTCATATTTCCTTTCTGATTCTCACTATCTTCCCTTAGAATTTTCAAATGTATCCCTAAATCCATTAAAAATTTCAACTTCTTTGGGCTGAGAAAAATGATGTTCCAAAAAAGTCTGCAAGATAGTTTTGCATAACAGCTCCAAGGGTAATAATATACCACCACAAGAGAAAAACTTAGTATTTAATTTTTTTAAATTATTGCCTTATAGAACTTTGAAGAAAAAATATTAAAATATGTTATGCTTCTAAATAAGTTATTCAATGGCCATAAAAGAAATTTTTAAAATTGTTTTTAGACATCTCTAAGCTAGTTTTATGCTTATGTTATTTAGTTTAGTTTTGTTCTACTTTCACTTTCATTGATGTGTGAGGTCTTGACTAGCATAAAAATTATTCTTAATGTGATTTACTTTTTTTACATACTAAGAAAAGGCTATTTGTTATGTATAAATATTGCTAATGAACACATCCCTTCCATAATTCAATAGTGTATTTCACTGTATTTGATAAATGTAGTACATATAAAAACCTAAGCAGGATTGGCAGCATTTCTAAGGAAACACATAAATTTAATGTATTCATTAAATTAAATGTATTAATAATAGTAACTTTTAAATTAATGATGATTATTTCATAAATGAGGAAATGAGATTCAGAAAGCTTAAAATGAATTGCCAACTTTCCCCAGAGAGCAAGAGTCTGAAGTGGGATTTGAATCCAGTTTATCACCAATGCCAATGTTTTGTTTATTCAAACTACAGTGCCTCACACATAGTAATATATTTTGTCAAATAAAACTCCGGAAATAGCTCTATGTCAACTCCCATGTTAATATGACACATGAAAACACTAATGTTTTACTAGATGAATGGGCATATGTAAAATAATATTTATTAATCACAATAGTATTAATGAATGGTATGTGTAAAATAATATTTATTAATCGCAATAGTATTCTAAAAATCATACTAAGGGCAAAGAGGTCTTCAAAAGGAAAGAGCTGCTTCTGAAAAGTGAGTGAACATTTAGATCACTTAAACTATTAACAACACTACTTTCTATTTACATAGTATTTACATAGCACTACATATTTTTTCTCATTTATTTTAATAATCATTTATATATATATCTCATTTAAAAATAATAAATGAATAAATTAATTCTAAGGATATTAAGCTATTTGCTAAATACCCCCAATATAATAAGTATCAGAGCTTTATCTCTTGATAAAGAGCTTTATTTCTGCCACATCGAAATAGGAATTCTTAACCCAGGAGTCTAAAAATCCCTGTAATTGTGTATATAACTCTGTGTGTATACTGCCAATGTATTGGCCTCATAACTTTCCATAAACTCTCAATAAACTTTATAATTCAAAACTCTTAAAGAATCACAGTTGACTCTTTTATAAAAATAATATGATAGTTTAACATATTTTCAATTGTTGTTTGATTAGTTTGGTTCATTCACAATAATGGATGGTATGTTACTGAGGTATTTCTTCAGTATTCTGGAAAGACACTGGATTTCATATATAATTTATTGGAATCTCAAGACTAAATTGAGCAATGATGAACCATGGCTATTCAATGCCTGATATTACTAAAATAATGGGCACAAACATATGTTTCATACAGTGAGTTTATTCTTAGGATCCTCCAGAAATGCCATTTTAGGCATGGTGGGGACAGGTAAAGGGCACTGCACTGGAGGAAGGGGTGGGACTCTACAGAGGTGATGATGATGTTCTTAGGCAATTCTTATTATTGGCAGTGGTTGGTGCTCTGCCCTGAACTGAAGGAAACACAGTCAGTACCCTCCTCCCTGAGAATGGGCTCTCTTTTCATTTCCAGTCCATTCTCTCCTTGTGAGTGTCAAGGGGAAATTCTTTCCAAAGCTTCTGCTGCACTCCAGCTCCTCAGCAAGCTAGAATATTTGTTCTCAAAGATACCAGTGTTTCAGACAAATTAAATCAAATTCAATCCCCCTCTTCTTTTCTCTTAATCCCACTACCTCTTAAAAAAAAAAGTCCTTCATCAGAATTTGTTCAGATCTTCCCCAGATTATTTTAATTGGCAACCAAGGTTAAGAACCATTGGTCTAGAGCTTCTCTGTTCAGTAAAAGCCATCTTAGTTGAGTAAAAGCCCATGAGAGGTCATTAACACATATAGAGAACTGGCAGAGTATCATTCCCAAATAGGAATTTCTAAGTTTAGTTTCTTCTTTTCCTTTTTTTTAAAATTTTATTGGAGTATAGTTGATTTACAATGTTGTGTTAGTTCTGGGTATACAGTTATACACACACATATATATACCCACACATACATTACATATATATATATATATATATATATATATATATATATATATATACATACACATCCTTTTTCAGATTCTTTTCCCATATAGGTTACCACAGAGCATTGAGTAGATTTCCATGTGCTATACAGTAGGTCCCTGTTAGTTACCTATCTTATATATATAGTAGTGTGTATATGTTAATCCCAATGTCCCAATCTATCACTTCCCCCCACGTTTTTCCCCTTTGGTAACCATAAGTTTGTTTTCGAGATCTTTTGTTTCTTCATCACTGTTTTGGGTGCCAACATCCAGCTAACACAGCTACCAAAGCCTCATCTCTTTCAGGGGATCTATAAAGCTCTCATTAGTTCACCAGATTGCCCTGACCCTAGGTTGAAGGCCTGTGGGGACCATAATTTGAGATTTAAGAAATATATATAATTTTTAGCTCTTTGTGAATGGGAACCTCAATTTGTCTTTAGCACGTGTATCTTTGGAAGGATTTAGAAACACTTTCCTGAACACAAAAGGGAACTACCTATATTTTATGTTGGATCACTTGTTTAAAAACTTGAATATTGTACAAAACATACTGATGTATTGCAAACTTGTTCTATCTTACCTGATATTTTGTCAGAATGACAAAAACCTGTCCTCTTCCAAGGTAAAATGGCTATGCTAATTTGTTAGCCCTTTTGTTGTCTGGTTATCAAAAGACATGAATGACACTTAGGATCTGAGAACATGCAAATTATTTCTTAATCTTTATATATTCCCTGAATTGTCAATTAGCCTAAGAAGTGAGAAGGGAGGAAAAGCATTATTCCTAACAAATCAGCATAGCTGATAAATGCTTTTTCAACTACACTATTGTATAGATTTTTTTTTTCAATTTACAGTGAATATCATTCATGTTGTCCACTATAGAAATGTTTTCCCTAGAGCATTTCCCTATCACTATTCTAGTTTTAGCCATATCACTCACTGTAACAGCTGAGATTTATGCAGCTTTTCAACCATCTTTAAGCAAGGATATTCAGATGCTTTAGCAGCTGCCCGGCTTCGTAAGAACTCACTAATCCTTTAATCTCCAGACACTTTTTTTTTCATAAAAGATTCACAAGCAAAACAAATGCAATATGGATCAAAAAATTTAATCAGAATGCTTAAAATGCAATTACATTCATCAGGGTGTTCTGTTAGGCTGAGTATTAAATCTGGGCTTTATTCAATATCCTCCTTTTATTATAAAGCAATATTTTTCCACTCTGTAAACCATCTGATCCCTAGGCTAATGTCCTCTCTGCAAAATATTAAAAAGAGAGAACACTATGAAAAATGAGCTGGAGAAATATTCCACTTATTTCAATGAAAAAAAGTTCAAATCAGACTTTTTCTGAAATCTTGTCTGATAAATGACCAGATAATTTGACCACCTGGAATTCTAAAGTTATGCTTTCAAACAGTAGCTACAGGATTGTCATCCTACTTTAAATGTCAAATGTATATCCTCCTACACAACCGCTCAATTGAATAAAAAATGTCAACAATTTAAATTTGAAAATAATAGTCTATTGTTCCAAATTCAGTATGTGCAAGGTTTAAAGGAATGTTGGCTTCTTTATGCAAGCAGAGTAGCCTCATAAGTTAAAAAAAAAAAAAGAAAATCCATCTTGTTTATATTTCTCCAATTCTCTATTTCACATCTAATAGCATTCAACTGTAACAATAGCTTTGAAATAAAGAGCTGTCCAGCACAGCATGATTTGAAACAGCTGGGTGCTTCTTCTAAGTCTACACCCTAGCTATAACATGGTGGTTTGAGTTTTGTAAGACATATGGAAGTTAAGTGAAGCAGTGGAAGGAGTTCAGGGATTTCCCCTGACAAATGTCATCCTTGGAGTAAGGGAAACTTACTCAAAGATGCAGAGGCACTTAGACCTGAAGCTTCACTTAATATTTAATGAATTGTTCATAAAATTTGTAAGTGGCCCAATTATGCATTAATCCAATTTATCTATCTTTCTTCCCAAAGTGAACTTCTGCAAGTTAAAGAAAATAGCTTTTTTAATTCCACTTTTTCTACATTAGGTAAAAATAGAAACAATTGATCAATGTATTATCATAATCCTTTAATCAGTAATCAAGTGACTATTACAATAATATTAAGATCTATTATGTATAAATAATTCAGTTGCCCCTTATTATACTTCCAACTGAGTCCACATGACAACACCACAAAGACCAGCAAGTAAATCAAAAGTTTCAAGTGGCTCAATGTACAACTGGCTGTACATTCTCTAAAGGCTAGGAAACTGCCACAGGCAAAGATACTACACTACGATTGCTGCTATTACTTGTAGCGATAGGTCTTAATTTTTGAAGCCTTTCTATGTGCCAGGCTCAATATGCATTATCTTATTAAGTCTTCGTAATAGCTTCATGATGTTGTTCGGTGTGTACTATAAACATCTCACCTAGTCCACTTTGTCTAACTTTCATATACATGGTTATTATAATTACTCATGTTACAGATGAGAAATCTAAGAACTAGAAAGGTTATATACCTTGAACAAGGACACACAGCAAGTAAGAGACAGAGCTGGGCTTCAAAGCCAGGCTGTCTGACTTGCGCCCATGCTCGTATTTTCTAGACTAATGCTGCCTTCCAATATCCCCCTATACCCTGGAATTGATTCTGTTTCTGGATCTATTTGTCAAAAGATATTTTTTTGAAACATAGAGCTTGAAATGTTATCTCCCTGATATTAGTCTCAAGAAGTAAAATATCTAGAAACGTTGACCCTGGCTAAAGTGGATCTATTTCTTTATGTAGAGGATGTGCCCCCTTGTGTCATGTGCAGGATAAACCATGGCCAGGCATGGTGTAGCCTGGATAACACAGGAAAAATTAGAACAAAAGTATTTGCAAGTAGTAGGGCACTACAAGAATTCTCCCTTGTATGGAGACTGAAACTGAACCTTGAATCAGAATATGGATCCTAATCTAGCCTAAGGGATTAAGATGCTACAAAACCAGTGCTTTCTGACCTTGTAAGTTTCTCAAGTCTCTGCCGGCTGCATTGACTACCTGACTTAGGAAGTGCCTCTTCAGGGACTGATAAGCATTTGGAGAGCAATATCTATTAATTTTTATCCGTGTATATTATTGCTCTGCTTCTAGGTTGGCTCAGAGGTAAACTGAAGGGAGAGCAATCATAAACCTGGTCAAAGATGTAAGTCTTGCAATACTGTGAACATGCATTGGTCTTTGTGGTCAATCCTGGCACGTAAAAGTTTGCCTGGAAGAATCCAGTGGACCAGGGTTAGGCACCTGAAGTCACCCCATAGAATATCCTCTGAAATCTAGAGATTCCAAATATGAGGAACAGTCAACGGTAATACACATGCAACAAATAGAAATGTATCAAAGTAAATCAGTAGTTTATCAGCTGGATTGCTACTAACAGATGCTCAGCTAAGCTTGACATTTGTCACACTTTAGTTTTTTAGTACATAAATGTATTTCCAAATGACTGGTATGACATTGAGCAAACCACATATAAAATTTGTCTCAGCACATAATGGTTCAAATATTCTGTATAGCCTAATAATTCTCACATTTATCTATTTTTATATATCCCTGCTAATTTTTAGACTATGAAAAATTGGGATTGGTAGTATGTAAACAATAAATATATATTTTTTTCTCTGCAGGAATATAGAAAACATATTGATATACTTTCCCCATAAATAACAGCATGAAAAAATTCTGGGACTAGATATTTCTGCTTTATAAATAGTATGTACATATTATTTATTACCTAATCCAGGACAATTTTGATAGTGAAAGTACATAATAATAGCTAAGACTGGAGAAACAGATGCGTGTATTTTGGACAAACTGGGGCATATGATCATCATATTTATAAAGTACTACAGAATTTGCACTATTTTTGTATGTAAGTCAAAGTTTGAAATATATTTCCTACTTCATTACAATGGATTCAAGCAATTCCAATGAAACAATGAAAGTACTGAATTATTATAGTAATAACACAGAATAAGTATATTTTCCTTTCCAATGTTAAATTATCAAAATTGATATATTTCTTGAGTAAGATTCAAGATAGACATATGGTACTAGCTCTTAGATCTTCTAAATATCCCTTCGTAAACATACTTAAAGCCACTCAGTATTGTTTTAAAAGTATGCAGCAACCTAATTATTATTTTTATAGTCTTTAAAAAAAAGATTTTATTTTACTTTTATATTCTCAATATGCAGAGTTACTGAGATCTTATTTATAAAGATAAAAACATTCATAGTCTCCAAATGATATTTTTATTAAGGTTACTTTCTACACTGGCACTGCAAAGCATATAACCAAAAAACATATACTATCCTATGACATAGCAAAGTACAAATATAAAGAAGGTGGAGAATAGCACCATATTCTATGCACAAATAGCATGTGTTGGCTTTAATAATGACTGCAGGGGAGAGCCATAGACTATTCTAATAAGAGTTTCTCTATGGGATCTCAGGTTACTCATTAACTTCTTGCTATGTTATCCAGTAATATATCCAGAGTTGACCAAACAGTCTCAAAGGCCTTGCCTGAAACTGAGACATTCATGCTACTACCATTTCTATTTTCCATTTAAGTTTCTAAGCTTCCATTACAGTTCTCATAGAATTGTGTACTTGTTTGCTGAGAGCTGCCAATTTTTAATTACCCCTCCTTCCCATTTAAGCTACAGTGGTAAGCAGCAACTTGTTCTATTAGCAATTATCCTCTGGGAGTTCTGTGAATGCTTTGTCTAAATCTGGGCAGAAATTCTGTTACATGTTGAGGTTGGGTTTTGAGTTCCTCCATTGCAAGTTTATGTTCACTTATCCTCTACGTAAGCAGCAATCAAAAATTTATTTACCTGACACGTATTTATTTATTCAACAAAGGTGAGAAATTGCACCAAGGATTACAGAAAGAACTATTATTAATAAGTCTTATTTTTATTCTCAATAAACATAAAATCAAGCAGAGGAGAAAGATAATTAGAGATAACTTCAGATATTTAATAGTATATGAAAGAACAGCTTTCTACAGGTACTCAGAAAACAGAAAGGCTTTTAGGTTGGGGTAATCAGATAAGACTTATCAATGAGTTAACAATTGGCAGAGATGGTGAAAAAGGTCATTTCAAATGGTGGAGTTGTCATGGATGAAGTGTACAAAGAATAATGTGCTTGAAGAATGATATTAATTCATATGTCTGGAAAATATGAATTAATATTCATATTAATTCACATTAATTAATGAATGGACTAGATCATGGTTCATTAATCAAGAGTGCAATACTCACCACAAACAGGACAGTGCTAGCTAAAATTATTTTTTCTTTTTCTTAGAACTGCAGGATATCTAAAACTAAGTAATAGTAGCAATTATCTTCATATTTTGAGGAGTTTATATTCTGATGTGCTCACAATTATATGTATTAAGTTTAAGGTGGGACATTGGGACCTTGCCATCTGACTCAAAGGTTGTTTTGACCCTGTTCTGCCTGATAGTCAACACAATTACGGAATTGCAGCTGATCTAAATTGTTTCAGAGACTCATATTTGAAATGAATTATACTTTTAGAACTAATCAACCTGCAATAAAACTAATAACAGATAAAACGGCATACAACAAATTTTGTTTTGAATAAAAACTGACAGAAAATGCACAAAATCTGACCTGAGAAAATGGGACTCTGTTAAAAAATGAAAGCTTTATAAAAGAAAATTCACAAATGAGAAAACCCATCAGATAATATGTACTAATGAAGCAAATCATCATTTTAAGATCTACAAGGAAAATAATGTATCCAATGAAAATAAATTTGGTAGGGAAAAAAGGCAGAATGGAAAATTACATCCAAAAAATATGTTCAGAAATTAAATTTCCTTAATACATTTCAATCCAGAAAATAATTTTAAAATCTGCACTAGGTCAAAACAGCAGAAGCAAAGCATCTAGTGGATTCAATTATTTTGAATCCAGTATAGTTTCCTCCTTTGCTAGACTAGTAGCCCTTACTTCTCTTTCATGTTTATATTAAAAAATGATTTGTCAAAAGTTTTAAAATATGATAAACAAGAAATACGTGTGAGTTGACTAACATGGTTACTGTAAAACTGAACCTTATTTATCAGAATCACATGGTATATCTTACAGTGAGTACTATTTTATATACATATATCTGTCCCCAGTTCCTGGCACAGAGATCCAAAAACCCTTGTTAATTTTCTAAGTGATGAGAAGACTAAGTGGCATCTCTTGTTCTAATATTTGGTTTTGACCCTGTCCCTGACACAGGGCGCCTAAAACCCTCGTAAATTCCTAAGTGATAAAAGACTAGAAGCATCTTTTGTTGTAATGAGGCAACTCTGGGTGGGCTCCTCGGAGGTGAGCTGGTCACCAGAAAGACTAAGCCATGGTTAGAAGCTGGGTACTTTCAGCCTCACCCCTCACCCTCCAGAGAGGGGAAAAGGGTTGGAGATGCAGGTAATAATTGATCATGCCCATATGAGGAAGCCTCTATAATATTCCAGTAATTGTTGTTCAGAGAGCTTCCAGGTTGGTGAACACGTGGAAGTTCTGGGAGAGTGGGAGCAGAGCGGGCATGGAAGCTCCACACCCGTCTCCGCATACCTGGCCCTATGCACCTTTTCCATCTAGATGTTCATCTGTATCCTTTATCAGATCCTTTAATAAACTGATAAACATTAAGTGTTCTGAGTTCTGTGAGCTGCTATAGCAAACTAATAAGAGTCCAAGGAGGAAAGTTTTTGGAACATTAGATCTATAGCTGGTTGGTAAGAAGCACAGGTGATAACCTGGGTTTACAACTGGAATCTGAAATGGAGGGGGAGGCAGAACTGTGGGACTGTTCCTTAACCTTTGGAATCTGATGCTATCTTCAAGGAGATAATGTTAGAACAAATTAAATTGTAGGACACCCAGCCGGTGTCACAGAGAATTACTTGGTGTGGGGGAAAAACCTGCATTCAGTTGGTGGCCAGAATTGTCAGAAATGTGGGTATTTTGTGTGAGACTCACACCAGACTCAGGGGGGAAAGAAAAACAGTAGAAGAAAACTGTTGTTTTGTTGGTTCTTTTTTTCCCCCCAACATAGGAAGGAAAAAACTGAAATTTTCAATTATCCTTAGGAATTAAAGAGGGCATAAAATGGTCCTTGTCTTCAAGATGTTTTTGTCTCATTGTGATGAGAGGGTAAGTGAAAAAGCACACAAGAAATACATGTGCTGAATGTTTAGAATACAGCAATTTCAATACCAATTTTTTGAGAATAGTTTCTTAAGAATTTTTGTTTTTTTCAAAAGCAGAAGAGATATGACCAGAGGCTAAGCATTCTACATTTTACTTTTATGAAGCACTCGGAATAATATCCACCTTGTTAGGTGCTTTTATTAATCTCGATAAGGTCTGTGTTGATATTCTCTGCTATAAGGACATTTGGTGAAATAGCCACATAAAACAGTTAAAATTATTAATAAGCCTCAACACACATTGTATTATTGCTGTCATTATCTATAACTTCCATTCAGTTTCCACTGCTTATAGTCTAGTCTAGGTCCTCATCATTCAATTCAATGTCAGTCTGTTTTGGGTCCTGAACACTTCCAATATCTTCAAATTTTAATCCATCTATCATTAGCAGACTAATCATCCAAAATCAGTATTTTCCACACATCGCTCCATGCTCAAGCCATGGAAAAGCCCTCTGACTTGCAGTAAAAGAACAGTAAATGAGGACTATACTTACATTTTCTTTTAATGACTCAGGGTCAGTATCATATGTTTTAATACAGGCAGTCCCTGACTTATAATGGATCGATGGATTTTTCTGCTTTATGATGCAAAAGCAATATGCATTCAGTAAGAACTGTACTTCAAGGTTTTTGATCTTTTCCTGGGCTAGCCATATGTGGTACAAAATACCCTCTTCTAATGCTGGGCAGCAGCAGCAACCCGCAGCTCCCCGTCAGACACTCTAATCACGGGGGTTAAACGTCGGATGCACTTACTACCATTCTGTACTCACACAATCATTCTGTTTTACACTTTCAGTGCAGTATTCAATAAATTACGTGAGATATTCAACACTTTATTATAAACTAGGTTCTGAGTTGGATGATATCGCCCAACTGTAGGCTAATATTCTTAGCGCATTTAAGTTAGGCTTAATGATGTTCAGTTGGTTAGGTATATTGAATGCATTTTCAAATTAAGGTATTTTCAACCCATGATGGTTATGTAACTCCACTGTAAGTTGAGAAAGACTTGTATAGAAAAGATGATAGATATTATGCTAAGTCTATGCCGACACTGGCCTTAAACTAGAAAACACTACCCTACATAAAAGCTTCGATATTTTATCTGGGGGAGGTTATCTTAGTTTACTGTAATAGTAGTTTGTCTAAATAAATGAAAAAAAAAAAAGATCTTTCACTCTTTCTCCTTTGGAATCCTACTGTTCACTCCAAGAGATTAGGCTTTTCTTAGCTGAATACTGTCTAAAAAGAAAGTGAGTGAGTTGCATGATCCCTTCTCTGCTGCTTTTACTGGTGGCTAGAATTTAGAGATCTTCCCCATAAAATAAAATTAAATAAAAAATAAAGATACCACCAGTGGCATACTATCTTCACTTCAAAAATTTTTAATGAAATTGTGGTTGGCCTGATAGACTTATCACCACAACTTATTATTGGGTCTAGTCCTGTCAGTTTGTGCTTCTCTTCCACTATCATCCTTTTCTCTGCTTGAGGAGACACAGGTCTTATTTCTGAGGGTGATATAAAGAATAGCATTGAGTAGACCAGCCTCTGGGACTCCACAGAGCTTCTTAATGCATATGTGGCTCTGAGCTGGACATGCAGACCAGATCCTTACATGATTTATTGGTGAGAAAGAGACTGAATCAACCACAAATCTTGCTCTTTCTTTCCTTCACTTACTTGTACTCTGTCAATGAGTTGATAGGTTCAGAGTGAGCAGTTTATGCTGCTTTTCTTTTAATTGGGAATCTATTCTTTATCCATTTTAGGTCAAGCCCTTTATTCTAAGGTGATAACTTCAGTCGTATGACTCTGGAAAACCACTTAAGTCTACTTATATGACTTACATTAAAAATGGCATTACCAAATGTAAAACTGATAGCTAGTGGGAAGCAGCCGAATAGCACAGGGCGATCAGCTGGTGGTTTGTGACCACCTAGGGCGGTGGGATAGGGAGGGTGAGAGGGAGGGAGACGCAAGAGGGAAAGAGATATGGGGATATATGTATATGTATAGCTGATTCACTTTGTTATAAAGCAGAAACTAACACACCATTGTAAAGCAATTATACTCTAATAAAGATGTTAAAAAAAAAAAAAAGACAACCCTCATGGCTGTTTATAATCTACTGGTGACCCCTGGCAGATTCAGACCAGTACTCTACTAGGCAAACTCATTACTTCTTGATGGCCCAGGTCTGGAGGTCATTAGCTTCTTTCTTAGCAAAAAGAAGTACAGACTCCCCAGTTACATGGAGGCAACACCCTGAACTGTTGCCTTTATGTAAAAATAGTTATTGACTCCCAGGCAGAAGCAAATATCCCCAATTTATTCTTCTTACCTCATTCCCAAGCACACACACCAAAACCTCCCTTACAAGTATCAGAAATATGTTTTTTTTTTTCCTCTGCTTAGGACTTTTCACTGTTTATGCTCAATGAGAGACAACAATCCTGTTATGTTTACCACAATTTGTGTAAATATATGACAAAGACTCAATAATAAATGAATTTTTAGTTACAATGACTCAAAAAGGAGTCATTGCAAGATTCCTCTATGAGTATGGTTGTGTGTGTTTGGGAAGGGGAGCTTTAGTTTCTTGTTTAATAGATATGTTCTTATTCTTAACAACCTACAATTCAAAATATAGCCCTGGGGGTAAAGGTAGATCATATCAACCAAAGGAATAATGTTATGGTATTCTGAATTTTCTCAATTCGTAGCTTGAGAATATAAATTATTAACAACAAGAACAACAACAAATCAAGACCTAGATTTTATGAAACTACAAATCTATTCTCAGTGAGAAAATACAGAGATGATTATCAGAGTAGTTTTATTATCTAAAAAATCTTGGAGTCCTGAGTTGGAAGTCCCAATTTGCTGGGCAGGAAAAAAGAACACTTTAGCTAGTTTTAATACTACATTCCCTGTATTTGGATACTTAATTCTTAAATAAATATATTTTTGAAATATACATAGAAGGGTGAACTAATCATAAATATACACTTCAATAAAGTTTCACAACGTGAATCACTTGTGTAATCACCACGTAGGTGAAGATATAAAGCACTGTCAATGCCCAGGAGTTCCCTTTGTGTCTCTTCACAGTCACTACACTCTCACCTTTCAAATGGCAACCTGACATCTAGAAGCACAGATTAGTTTTACCTGTGTATCAATAAAATGACACAAGTGAATTATAGAGACTATACACTCTTGTGTCTCTTCTCTTTCTTTCAACATTATCTTTCAACCATGTTATATTGAAAACAGTCATTCATTTACTTTAATTTGCTATATATTATTCCATTGCATACCTATAACAAAATTAATTACTCCATACTTCTATTGATTGAAGTTTAGGTTGTTACAAGTAACATTGCAATAAACATTAAAAATTTTTTTTTTAATTGAAGTATAGATGATTTACAATGTTTCAGGTGTACAGAAGCAAAGTAGTTCAGTTTAGTATATAGATTATTTTCCCTTATAGGCTATTAAAAATATTGAGTATAGTTACCTGTGCTATACAGTAGATCCTTGTCAGTTATCTATTTTATATATAGTAATGCGTATATATTAATCCCAACCTCCTAACTTATCCCTTCCTCACCCCTTTTTCCTTTGGTAACCATAAGTTTGTTTTCTACGCCTGTGGGTCTATTTCTTTTTTGAAAATAAGTTCATTTGCATTTTTATTACTTTACATTCCACATATAAGTGATATTTGTCTTTGTCTGACTTACTTCACTCAGTATGATAATCTCTAGGTCCATCCATGTTACTGAATTTTTAACCTTGTTTCAAAAAGTACTATGGGAACATCATTCCCAATTGTTGGCAGTTTGGTATCAGTTTAAGAAGTCTTCATGGGTTACTTTATCCTCAGTTAACGTTTTCCACCATTAGAACCCAAAGCTGGGTAGTTTGGGGAAAGGCTCTTCACTGAGTCACTTTTCTCAGCCTTAGCTAATGTTATGATTTCTTTCTTGTCCAAAGGAAAGGAAGTAAACTCCTGGAGATATGAAGGCCATATTTCTATGGCTTATCTCATTTTTCTCAGAATATTTAAATTTAATATAACTCTTATTAATAGAATTGTTTCTATTTTCATTAACTTGTGAAACTTGATTTTCAGCAATGTGATGGAAAACAAAGTAAAGGAGTAAACAATGAGAGAGCACCAGTTGGTGTTGCACTACCAACAAATTTAGAGCTCAGACTTGTCAAAATTGTTCAATGAAGATATTACATGTAATGTAATTTTATGCTATAACATGTCAGCATTCAGATGTTAAAAACATCTATATTAAAAATATCCTGCATATGGTTGCCAGGTATCATTACTCGTAAAGGCCCATATATTTTATTCTGAGTTTAAGTTCTCTTCATTGTGTGTGTGTGTATGTGAAATATTCCTTCTCTAATAGTAATTGCTAGCTGATATTTTTAACTTCCTTCCTTGGCAAAAGAGAGCTGGCAACCATACACCAGTCCCTCCAAACAAATGAAAAAAAAATTGCTAATTCATAAAGCCTAAAAGTCTGGGAAGCCTCTATATAAAGAACCATTTTAATCTGTGTATATATCCTGAATTTCTGCTCCTAAAAATCCTTTACCCTAAAACATCCTCATAGCAAGTAGAAGATCAGCTGTACTATACTACATTTTATATAAGATAGAATCTTCCTAGAACAACTTGAAATTTACTTTTTTCTTCTCTCTAGTGTTTCTTTAGCTTGGTTTCTGAATTTTAATCAAAACATACAAATTTTAAAAAGAGAATAAAAGGAATAATAGAAAATCCAACTTGGAATAAAAACCAATGACAATTTCATAAGCCTCAGAGAAATAAGTTAAAAGCACATTTTCAAACATATTACTTACTATATTTTAATACAATTAATCTACCTGAAACTTTTTCATTAGTGTAAAGTCTATTACAAAGGTAAATATGAGATTAAAGGTTAATGTTTTACACATTATGATAAGTAGCTTACCATGCAAAATGATTATCTAAAGAGAGGGATTTTGAAGCCACTGAACTCTCCAGTTTGGGGGAATGCATGCATTTATTACTGTAGGATTAAAGTACATAGGTAAGAATCTAATAACAATAAATCTTCTGTCACCTGCCTGAGGAAAACGTTGAGTGCCTCTAGGACCTGAGAGGATGCAATTAACGAAGGCATGATCAATGTAAGTATGCTGTTATTTCTCTAATTTGAAGGCATGTGTCTGTTTCTCAAGGTAACACCCACATACAACCACTTATAGACATAACTGCAGTTATGTTTATATGTATATGTGTTGTCATTAGGGGAATAAGACTGAAGGGGCCAGAGGGAGTGGGAAAGAGACATGGAGAGAGCAAAGGAGACAGAATTCACAGTAATACAGAGACCAACAGGTAGAGGAATGAGCAATGGCAATGAGCTGGCTGATGTACACAGCTAGGAAAAGCAGTAAACCAATTTAGGAGACTGAGTATTGCCCGTCACCCTTCCGATGTCATGACTAATTGTATAACCAAGGTTATCTGCTTTGATTCTCCAGAACTGTTAAGAATATAAAAGTATATTCAGTAAATCTACTTTCCTAAATGTGAAATTCAGAATTTATGAAATTAAAAGTCAAAACAAATGTTTAGGGACTAATCAAAATAAAGTCCTTAATAGAATTTGATTTAGATCATTTTGTGCTAGCTTACCAAGATTCTCCACCAAGTTAAATAAGGAACACAACCAACCAAAACAAGGAATGGAGGTTAACAAAACTATAGTTCATAAAGGGCCATATTTTTCCTACCAGCCATAAGAATCTTGGCTAGCATTTTCTCTCTTAGCTATTGACAAAAACCTAGTTGTATATAAGATATAAAACTCTGAGATAGATGCTAGATAGAATATAGAAATATACTTTCTATTACAATCTGGTATGTTGTATGACTTTCCCATTCCAAATAGACAATGTATCCTTCAACTCAATGTGATAATCCTACCCTCTGTCTCCCTCACAGATGTATTGTTAAAATTAATTCAATTTTAATCTTCAAAGCTGTAATGAATTGAGTTATTCAGCAAACAATGAAATCTAAATGAACAAGCAATGTTGTTATCCAGTTTCCTCATACATTCCCTTGAACTCTCTTGCTCTAGACAAGGTCTTTTGATAGGTGCAGTTCACACATATACAGTGACCATAATTTATGAGCTGTAACTTGATCATCACCTCCCTGTCTGGTTCACCTGTATTATCTAAGTTTTGTCAAATTACAAATATATTTGGATTCATTTTATGTAGGCTAAATTTCATGAATAGTTTCATATACATATTTATTTTATAAACTTATGTGACAAAATTATTCAGGTAAATGTCTATTTTAAAAAATCACTCTGTGTGTGATTAATTTTAATATTAAAACTCCCCAAAGTGAATTTTAAATTTAAAGTTACAGAGCTATGTCTTCCTGGGGAAAAAAAAAAAGAAAGAAAACAAAACAAAAAAACACCAAAACAACCACACACGCACAATTAACCCTGACTTCCTAGGGAAATATTTCCTTGTTTTATCATAAAAATACTTTGTGGGTGGTAACTCAATTTGTGAATTAAATTGCTTATGACCTCACATTGGATGTGAAAGCTGAAGACAAGAATGATGAACATGGGACTTCCCTGGTGGCACAGTGGTTAAGAGTCCTCCTGCCAATGCAGGGGACACAGGTTTGAGCCCTGGTCTGGGAAGATCCCACTTGCTGCGGAGCAGCTAAGCCCGTGCGCCACAGCTACTGAGACTACGCTCTAGAGCCTGCGAGCTACAGTGACTGAGCCTGTGTGCCTAGAGCCCGTACTCCCCAACGAGATAAACCACCACAATGAGAAGACCATGCACCAACCACAACAAAGAGTAGCCCCCGCTCGCTGCAACTAGAGAAAGCCCGCACGCAGCAACAAAGACCCAACGCAGCCAAAAATAAATAAATAAATAATTTTTTTCAAAATTAAAAAAAACAGAATGATGAACATGGAACATGCAATTAGTAGGTTATACACCCGGAAGTGATCAATTCTGTAAGACTCACCTCCACAATGTGCAATAAGTAGAAACGGTTAACTCTAAAGTATAAGAAATGAAAAGCATTTCTATTAACCTCTTGTATTATTTGTGGTAGATAAATCACAGATTAATAATTCATTTCAAACTTATGGTATCAATGGTAGAACAAAATAAAGTTTTTGATGTAATCATTAAACTTCTCTCACAATTTGCAATAATTGTGTAAAAACATAAATGGTTGTTATTTATGCCAAAAAGTCTCTTGGCATTCATCCTAAGTATTTGTCAAAAGTCAGTTTGATTCTGGAAGGCAGTGTTGGAAAAGCGAAAGATCAATTGCCATTGTAAGTCATAAACTCTTTTTTTTAAAATTAATTAATTAATTAATTTACAGCTGTGTTGGGCCTTTGTTTCTGTGCGAGGGCTTTCTCTAGTTGCGGCAAGTGGGGGCCACTCTTCATCGCGGTGCACGGGCCTCTCATTATCGCAGCCTCTCTTGTTGCGGAGCACAGGCTCCAGACACGCAGGCTCAGTAGTTGTGGTGCACGGGCTTAGTTGCTCTGCAGCATGTGGGATCTTTCCAGACCAGGGCTTGAACCCGTGTCCCCTGCATCAGCAGGCAGACTCTCAACCACAGCGCCACCAGGGAAGCCCCATAAGTCATAAACTCTAAAAAGCTCTTTCATGAATAATAAGGGAAGTTTAGCATGGTTGTATGATAGGAAAAAAAAAAAGGATATTGCCTTTCACTCTTTGTAATTTGACTCGATTTGTGCTTTTTAATTACTCCAGTTATTTTCTAATAGTTCAACATTATTCTGATTAATTTCTAGCTACAGGGTCTTCAAAAGATTGTTATAAACCTAACTCTCTTAAATTGCTGCTTTCTTTGTTTTAGCAAGCACCGAAAAACTCATAAAACAAGTTTATTCATGTCAAATTTTAGATTAAAAACAGATTGCTCCTTTTATGTGATAACAGAGCTGAAGCAAGAGGAAGTCACCTCAATTATCATTGTCTCTGGGTTTTATTGTGCACTACCCATCTAAGATACATAATTACCCAGGCCTTCTAACTTGCAAGCAATTCACACATTTAAAAGTCTATAATTTTCTGCATTTCTGCCCCCTTGCTGGCACAGTTAAAGTTTATTGACAGTAAATATTGTAAATTTCTATTTTTTTCCATAGAAATACTTGGTGCTATGGAACTGACAGAGAGACGACTTTCCAAATGGTAGGAATCTCAAGCAATGCATTATTTAAATATTAAAAATAGGATTATTCATGACTACATTAAAACTATCATGGGGTTAGGTTTTATAATAAATAACCACTAAAATAATTTGATATAAAATAAATTATTTCTTAATTCTCTTTATTTTTGAAATAAAAGGAAATACATTATTAAAAGAATTAGGGCAAATGTAAAGGCAATATAGACGTAATGCAAAAAACAATTTGAATATCACCGTTAACAACACTATATATTTTTTTAAAAAGATTAATATTAGAGACTAACAATAAATTGTTTTTATAATTTTCTCATCTATCACAGGTGATATTTGCACTATATACACACACATATACATACTCCCATGTTTCTGAATACACATAATATTTTATATTTTGAATACTGGGGACAATAGTTATATATAATCAAAATACTTAGAGGGAAGCATCCTTAGACATATAATAAGCTATTTATATCAAATTCAAACATTTATGGAGCACTTAGATGTTTAGCTTTATGCTGGGTTCTGTAGAAGATGTAAATTAATTATCTGTCAACCTGTTATATGCAGGGATCGATCACTCTATCTCATTGACAGCAGTGTATCAATGTGATGTAGCTAGTAGGTCTCACTGCTATTTCACCGAGGCCCTAATGAGACAAAGGTGATCTAAGTTTTGAAAAGAAACAAGAGAATAGAAAAAAAAAATAGGTCTTGGGTTGTCTTTAAGAATTAAAATAGTTATAAAAAATGAAGAAATAGGTGTATGTAATTAATAAATAGTAAGGAAACAAATAAAATAGAACAGAGGATCTGTAATGCTGACTAATGGGGTAATAAAATTAGCATATTAAATTTTTGACTATTCTTGAAGACAAAAAATATTTTTTTTCAATTTTAAGCATAATGTCGTGTGATTTTAAAAAAAAAGGCAATTCCTTTTCTAATTCTACCTTTAATGTTGTAAATTATTTAAGTTGCATCTAAGTCAATATAACATATAGCCACCCAATAAAATTGTAATCGACCTTGATATTACTGACATATTCAAAGACACTAGTAAAAGGAAGAACTTTATCTCTCTTCAAAACCTCATTCAAGATTCTGATGGCATGGCACATAGGACAATCATTAGGTCTAGAAAGTATATCTTTGCTGTTTCTTGATTCCTTTCTAAACATCTGTTGGTGCACTGGCTTAGGCACCTTTCCCTTGCCTTTCCTTCTCCTCTGCTGCTGCTGTGTCCTTGGCCCATGGCGTCAGGGCCTTGACTCTCAGACTCATCCCCACTGTCAACACTGTCTCTGAGCAGCCAGGTGTCACCATGGGCTTGTTGGGATTTGCAAACACCTGCCCTGAATTCACATCAAACGGATCGATTTCCTCCTCCTGGGGCTCCCCTTAGCACTACTCAGGAGCTCCTTCCCTGCCTGGGGCACCCACTCCAGGCTGCTGCAAGCCAAGTACTTGCCCAGAAGCTGTTGGTTCACATCCAGCAAGTCCTTGCCCCACTTAAACTTCTGCAGCCAAAGGACAGCAAGTTCCAAAAAGCTCTGGATGCAGAAGGTGGCAACAAAAACCTCCACTGAAGACAGTTTGCAGGGTCAGCCATAGTTCACAGCGCTGGCAGCCACTCAGTGGGTCAGTAGCCACAGGAGGCTCTCCAGCATCTTCCCAAATGTCATCTCCTCCAGTCTGACACAGGAACCGTCTAGGATGGGAACACCTGATTGTGTCACCAGCTGCCTATCTGCCAGGACATATGCTGGGCACCCAGAGGGCTGAGCACAAGATGACCAGACCCATGGCCCAGGCCCAGGCAGTGCACCAAGTCCAGGCGTGTCAGCTTGTGGATGATGCTGGGTGGAGGGTCACAGTAGACCAGCTCCCACAGGGCCAGCAAGAGAGCCCCCACTGGTCCCTGGTTGCCCTCATCTCAGCTACCAATGTTTCCATAGACACTTGAAGCTGGACCCCAACAGCGGCCCCAGGACTCCCAGAAAAGACACCTTCTGTCTCCCCCCCCACCCAGCTTTGCTCCTGTGGCCCATGGCAGGGAGCCAGAGTCCCTCTGTTACCACTTCACCTTTTAAACTAAATAACCCTAATAATTTAAGTAGTCACAGTAGACCAGCTCCCACAGGGCCAGCAAGAGAGCCCCCACTGGTCCCTGGTTGCCCTCATCCCAGCTACCAATGTTTCCATAGACACTTGAAGCTGGACCCCAACAGCGGCCCCAGGACTCCCAGAAAAGACACCTTCTGCCCCCACCCATCCCACCCAGCTTTGCTCCTGTGGCCCATGGCAGGGAGCCAGAGTCCGCCTGTTACCACTTCACCTTTTAAACTAAATAACCCTAATAATTTAAGTAGTCTTTTGATTACCTCAAAACTATGCAGAATGCTATACATTTGTAAGTCACTAAATAAAGTTTAGATATGTTGATTTAATCAAAATTCTTTTTCACTCAACCTCCCAACCCCTCATTACCAAACACATACACATTTAGATACAGCCTGTCTTTGCTTAGAATTTTATGGGAGATAATATAAATGGGAAATTTTAAAATTATTTTCTATATTATATTTATATTTCTAATGGAATTTTATTTTGTTATGAAAAGTTTCAATTTCCAGGAATTGTAATTTCAGACTTTGGGGCAAGAGCTAATGAAAGATCCACAATTAAAATACCTAAATTGAACTGTTTAAACAGAGTGAATCAAATCAGAGTGCTGAGATCAGTATCACAAAGCAAAACATTAAGATTGGTATCACAGAGAATCCAACCTGGACTAATTTTTCTCTGTCTTCACAATCAGATGATTGCATTTATCCAACAATTTCACTTTAAACACATTGGCATTATTTTAATCTCTCTCTACCCTGTACTTCTCTTTTTCTTATTTTAAGTCTTATAATCATTATACTTTCAATGTTTCTTCTTCACTCTCAACGCTATGTCATAGTGTTAAGTCATGATTGACCAAATATCCAAACTAAAAACCTTATAAAGTATAGGTTGGAAGAGAGACAAGCTAGAAGACAAAGAGGGGCAAGAGAAAAAGAGAGAGAGATACCAAGAGACAGATACAGAGAAATGGGGAGTCAGTGATATGTTCCTTTTAAATGAAAGAGGAACAATACTAGAATCAAAGTAACCAGTTAGGGGCTTCCCTGGTGGCGCAGTGGTTGAGAGTCCGCCTGCCGATGCCGGGGACACGGGTTCGTGCCCCGGTCTGGGAAGATCCCACATGCCGTGGAGCGGCTGGGCCCGTGAGCCATGGCCGCGGAGCCTGTGCTCCGCAACGGGGGACTTTGGAAAATCTGTCTTGACCATAAGATAAAACGGTTCTAAAGAATGCACAACTTTTGGGGGGTTTCCTAACATCTTGGATTGGCATCTCCTTACTACTTAGTGTCCAACAACTTTTGTGGAGTATCTTGACGAGAAAGGATGTATTCTACTTAAAATACTCAGATGATGAGCCTTTGCATAGGCAAAATAGGTTTGTAATAACTTTATCTACTTCATAAGAAAACAAATTTTTTTGATAAGGCATAACTGAAATGCAATGTTGGGACCAGAAAGCGTTATGCTAAACCAAACCACAAAATTAGGTTTTGTGATTTAGTTTACAAGGGTATCTCAAAGAACACAGAACACCCTGTTCCTGACTATTTGGATGCCTATTAGGCACAACTAACTACCACTCCCAACATACTTCTCCATCAGTCTTTCCCATATTAGTTAATATTTTATCAGTTAATGGCACTATCATACACCCACATATTCAGAACAAAGAGCAAGAAGTCATTTCTATTTGTAACCCAATCCAACCACAAGTCTTACTAATCTATCTCCAAAATAGATTATGAAATGGCTACATTATTTCCCAAACCCTTCTATTGATTCCTCTTATAATTAGAATTACATGCAAACTTTTACCGTGACCCATAAAAGGTACTTTATGATCTTCCCCTGGACTCTTTTCTGACCTTATCTCCTATCATTCCTATTGTTTACTATTCTCCTTTAAACTTCTTTCTTTTTCATGAACATAACTAGCTTATTCCTGTCTATTGACAGAGCTCTATAATATCATATTACTGTCAAAGTATAAGCACAGGCCTTCAGAGAGATTGTGAGAGTAGGACAATCCCGTGATAAAGTCCCGTGATAATACAGATATTGTTCTGATCAGAATTCGAAACTTAAAGACTATAAATTCTTTTCAGTTCCATAATCAAGTGTGAATTACATAAGTGAAGGAGCAAATGCACAGACTTTTATAGATATTATAAAAGTGCGCCAGCAAAATAGCATTAGTTGATTCTGTGACTAATGTTAATCACAGTTTTTAAACAGCATTATCTAAGCTTGTCTTCTTATAAAAATCCTTAGTAACTTGCAAATAAAAGCAAATATAAATTTGAAAATATACCAACAGACTTATGACAACAAACACATTGACCTAAAAGTATCTATGGCTTTTATTTTTCTGTTCTAGTGTTCTTAAATTCCAATGTGATTTGAATAACACAACTAATCTGAACTGCCACAGAGCATAACTTGTATAAAATGGCAATTGAGTCTATATATTTTTTTCAGAAACTTGTTAATTTTGTCCCATGTAGATAAAGAACGAGACAGTGTAGTTAATAAGTTATTATCTCTGCTCTTCACTATATTCTTTAAGGGTTTTGATTCAGCTATATAAAAACAACAATCCAGGCAGAAAATTGGCAAATGGACCTGAAACTCATATTTTCTCCAGTGAAATCATCTTATAATCATTTGTAAGAATTGAACATTTCTGCAAATACACAGATCTTCAAAGGGCAAAATTTAAAATTATATAAATACACACCATCCAGTGATAAAGACAAAATAAATTTTAAAAATGGTAAAATACAGTTTTAAAATGAAAGTTTATAAACTTGTAATAGTGGCATACCAGAAATGGTAAGATTTTAAATATAATATTAAAAACCACATGGAATGCCATTATATATATGGCCTATTCTTATAAAGCAGTTTATTTTTTTCAATTCAGCTATTAAATTGAATCTTTGTGCAATTCAATAAATAAAATATATAAAACAAACAATATGTTTATTGTTATACATAACAAATGTTCACATAAAAATTATGTTTTCCAGTCTGCATACTATATGTGCTCATTCCATCCCATAATAATCAATCTCTATGATTGAGGAATTCCACTGCTTTGCTCTGGAAATTACTAGCACTCTTTGCTTTTCAAAGAAAGGCATTATTTACAATCATGACCTCTGTTTAGGAATGGAGCAAGATCCATATTACTCTTTAAAGCTATCAGACCCTACTATGATATCCAGGATTACATGAATATATGAGGGGTTTTCTTGGATAGCAGCTCTTCCTCTGTTTAACAACTATCTTTGCAGATTTTAGGCCAGGCTTTTTTAGATAGAAAAGAATCTGGTATGTTTTAGCAGAAGGTGAAACATGCTTATAGCGTGGACGGTCTGTCAAGGAAAGTGTTGGCAGGTTAAGCTAGAGAGGAAGATAAAGGGTATCTAGAAAATAGGTAGCTCTTAATCTCACAGAAAATTTAGACTTGAAGCAATAAGAATTAGAAAATTAATGAAACTGCTGATTTCTAACTATGCTTCTCTCTTCAGGGTTTACTTTTTTAATTGTTTTTTTTGGGGGGTATTATCTGTCTTTTTTATTATAAACATTCTAGTGGTGTGAAGTGCTATCTCACTGTTTTTTGTTTTAATATCTTTATTGGAGTATAATTACTTTACAATGTTGTGTTAGTTTCTGCTGTACAACAAAGTGAATCAGCTATACGTATACATATATCCCCATACCTCCTCCCTCTTGCGTCTCCCTCCCACCCTCCGTATCCACCCCTCTAGGTCATCACAAAGCATCGAGTTGATCTCCCTGTGCTATGCAGCAGCTTCCCACTAGCCATCCATTTTACATTTGGTAGTGTCTCTTCAGGTTTTAGAACTCAAATCATTCTTGTTCCCATGGGTGGATATTGCTAAACATGGTTTTATAGTTAGCTCTCAGGACTTTTCTAATATGTCTAGGCCTTTTAAATGAAGCATAAATGGTTCATATGAACATTTTAGACTAGATGGCACTGTGGAAACAAATGATGTTGAATATGTTGTGTGAATAAATAATACAGAATTATCTTTAAAATCTGATATTCATAAGTGATCATTTTTATCTTTTTATTGATCCTATATGTTCTCTAGATCAGCTATTGGGCTGTTCTTTGGTGAAAGAAACCCTAATTGTAACCCCATATTGTAAAATATTGTAAAACATTGAAAGAAGTTCATAATGTAAATTATATTGAATGACTGAATTAATAAATACTTAAAAAAATTATTTGGTGTCATGGTCCATGCCTTTTCCACTATACCTCTCAATTTTTTTCTGACTCAATTTCCCACCAGTTTCTGAAACAATGTCTCAGGTTCATTACATTCACCATGTCTAAATCCCGATTTTCCTCATTTCTCATAGAGTCTATTGCATAAACTCCTAAACAGGATCCTTGTCTTGATTTTTTTTCTAAAATAAAAACATTATGTTGCTCCCTGCATAAAAATATTCAATGACTTACCATTTCCTCTAAGATAAAATATAAGTATCCCTGTCATAGTATATAAGCCACTTTAGAATCTAGTCTTAACAATTTGTCATTTGATTTGTAACCATTCCATTACATGAACCCTTTGATCCAGTCACACTGAAGAGCTTCAATCCTGCCAGAACACACTATATTATCATGAAACACGGTATAGCACTGTGGTTAAGAGCCCAGACCTTGAAGCCAGCTTGCCTGATGTATGTCAGACATATGGTAAGCTTACAACAATAGCTGGCACAAGGTTGACTACAGAGTGATATGATAACTACTCCAGTGTACAATTAATCCTTTCTCCACATGCCTCCTCATCCTGGCAAAATTTAGCTCAAATGTAACTTCATGTAACGTGGTATGGTATCATCCATCTTTCCAGTTGTTATCCTATAATAATTACATCTTATATAATAATTACATTTTACATATTAATTGCATTTAATTACACAACATTTTATCACCTAGTAGCATTCTGGTCTGTTTATATTTTTTCCCTACCACTGCAAACTTGATTCATTAGATTGTGGAGGCCAATTTGTTATTTTAGTAACGCTAGTACCTAGCATATTGCCTGGCACATAGGAGAATTTTCAATAAATGTTTGTTAAACTAAGGTAAAATAATGTATAAATTAAATCACATCGCTTAAAATACAACATTGAACAAAAAGAAACTCAGCTCCATTTAAGGAACATTTCTATATCCTGTTAGAGTACACTTATTAAATTTTTCTATTAGAATATTATTAATATATAAATTATATGAATACATTTAGTATTCCTCTTTCTTTCATGATTTTAAGCTTTCTACAGGAGTTTCTTCTAAAAGTAGCCCCACAAAATCCTGTTTAATTTTACCCTTAAATTTCTATAGATGCCAACTGACCTATCTGGGTGGCTTGCTGGTTTTAATTTTCTTGAGAACTAATAAGAGCCCACTGTCCTTCTTGAGATCTGATTTTTGTAGCATTCCATCATTTTGTGTTTCTTTCTCCAACTTGTTTCCTTCTTCTTCTGTCTATCACTCATTTTATTGTTACGTATACAATTCTAATAAGATTTCTAAAATTTTAATTAAAAAATTATTCCATTTAGCATTCCATAGATTGGGGAATAAAACTCAATAAAGACTATCTCAATGCATTTCATTATTCCTGCCAATTAACTACAAAATATTTTTTTCTTTTTACTTCTCGAGCACCAGTGACCATAAAAAATGCAATTCTTTCCTGAAGTTACGTCAAGATTATAAAATGCCTTTTAAGTTTTTTTTTTAACGTAATTGTGACATTATATTGAAATACACTGCCCCAACCACTCACATTCTACTTAAGTGATATTTTGCTACTGATATGGCCTATTATTTCAAAACTAGGTCCCTTATTGTGGTATTCATATTATTTTAAAAATAGGATTAGAAAATATACTGCTGAATTAAAGGGAAGATTTCTAAAGACTTAGAAAATAAATTACTATTAGATTAGTATTCTAATATCTATCAAGTGATATTACTAATAGACCAATTAGAAATCACTAGCACCTATTATGGTACTGTAATAACCTTCACATAAATAAAACATTACAATATATATGAAGCACATAAATAATGGAACTAAAATAGGGTATTCCAAGTCAGAATACACAAGGTGCAAAGGGGCACCTTAAAACTTACAGGTAAATTTTTATTACAAGCAATGCTGCTTTATCAAAACAAAACAAGATAAAAACATATTTTCAG
Source organism: Globicephala melas (assembly GCF_963455315.2). Classification (NCBI taxonomy): domain Eukaryota; kingdom Metazoa; phylum Chordata; class Mammalia; order Artiodactyla; family Delphinidae; genus Globicephala; species Globicephala melas. The sequence goes on along the minus strand of NC_083320.1, from coordinate 24,981,990 downwards.
TCCCTACTTCTGTGAATTTCAGAGATATCAATGAGACTCTTTGAGTCTATAACTTGTGAAATACAGAATATTAGGTTTTGATGAAGAGCACCTGCTCTAGGTTGATTTCTCATTATCTGGATCAGTTAGAAGGGAGTTCAATTACTCGTTCATTCGAAAACAAGCAACTATTAGTTTCTGTCATGTAGCAAGCATGGGGCTGGGTCCTGACACAAATTTATTTGCATGTTGCTGGGCCCTGACACAAATTTATTTAAGACCTGAACTAATTTTTAAGAATTCACAGCTTAGTGTGGAAACATAAGTCTAATATCACATCATCATGGCTATCATCATGTGCTATCATCATGGCTGCATATTTTAGTAGCATCGCACAGGAAGTAAATAACTTCTACTGAAAACATTGTAGAAAGTCAGGCTACCAAGGAGCATAAAATCGGGAGAGAGAAGAAAAACACAACGTAGGAGGTAAAAGGTGCCAGTTCAGAATACTTTAAGATATCAAAAGATATTTGAGTTAACTCCTATTCACTGGGCCCATGTTTTCCGGTAAATAATCAAATAATTTGATCTGTGCCAGTGGATTAATCAATTTGACACTACTCCTTTACCTTGACAACAAGGAAAAACTTTAATAATAGGTCATTCAGACTCTATTGTGTGCAAATATTAGAGCATAGAGCCATACATATTCTCATGTACTACATCTATATTAAATGGCATTTTGAGCAGTAAGTATAGGACAACACTTCAAATCTTATTTCAAAAATGAATTAAGGAAATCTAAATTAAGCAAAAGCTCTCTAATGTGTTTACATTTATAAGCAAAGGATATACATTTCTGTTATAAATAACTTTTAAAATTCTGTCTAAATACATTATGGTGAACATAAATTTAATTAACAACTGTGGCTATTACTTTTTCTTCTCATAGGCAACACTAACCTAGTAAACACAGATTCATAAGACTATATGTGTTCACTGTATAGAAATATACGGAGAGAAAGAGAGGAGAGAAAAAATGTCCAAAGGGTACTGATAAGGTACTAATAAGGCTACTAAGTAAGGATGGTACTAAGAGATGCAGAGGGTACAAGAAGCAGGCCTGTAAATAAAAATCACCAGATTAAATAAGCACACACATTTTAATGTTGTGCTTTGTGAAGTTAGACATACATTTTAATAATTGCTTTTAATGATTATTCATGAATGAATTATAAATTAACTCTCTAGACTAAAAATATCATTCCATGTTTGCTAAATAACATTTCCTCAAATGAAAAAACAATTATATATGAAAAGGATAAAACCTTTCTCATCATTAGTACTTCTGTAAAGTCTTTGTATTTGATCTTGCTATAATTAATGCTCGGTTTGTTAGGACATTTCCACATCACAAATTACAACATTCAAGTTCACGGATGGATATAATGTATACAGGGAAAATGAATTATTTTGCAGTGAACCTAATAATAGAATTATATGTGTACCAATTTATGGCTTTGCATAGAAGACTATGCAAATGTCAGTTTAAAAAAAAGAAAAAAGGTTTTCTCCTTCTGTTCTTTCCTGAGAACACTAATTGTTCTAAAAATCTGGGCCTGTGTAAAGATGTTCTGAGTTAGGAGTATAAAAATTCCCATCAGCTTGTAGAAAAAGAATAGATTCTCAAATGATCACAAAAGCTGTTTTTCGGGCTTCCTTGGTGGCGCAGTGGTTGAGAGTCTGCCTGCCGATGCAGGGGACACGGGTTCGTGCCCCGGTCCAGGAAGATCCCACATGCCGCGGAGCAGCTGGGCCCGTGAGCCATGGTCGCTGAACCTGCGCGTCCACAGCCTGTGCTCCGCAACGGGAGAGGCCACAACAGTGAGAGGCCCGCGTACCGCCAAAAAAAAAAAAAAAAAAAAAAGCTATTTTTCTCCATTCTTAGTGAAAAATAAATTCAGTCATGCTAAGCCATATATGTTAAATAGCAGGTCAATATAAAGGTTAATACTTTATGATAATTGCCCCACACACATACACACAACAATTACCTAAGACAAGTTAGACATAATTTACTTTGTATAGTTTCCCTATTTTATAAAAATTTTTTATACAATTTTTAAAGGTTACTTTCCATTTATGGTTACTACAAAATATTGACTATATTCCTCGTGTTGTACAATACATCCTTGAGCCTATCTTACACACAATAGTTTGTACCTCCTACTTTCCCACCCCTATATTGCCCCTCTGCCTCCGCCACTAGTAACCACTAGTTTCTTCTCTATATCTGTAAGTCTGCTTCTTTTTTGTTATATTCATTAGTTTGTTGTATTTTTTAGATTCTGCATGTAAGTGTATCATACAGTATTTGTCCTTTTTTGACTTATTTCACTTAGCATAATGCCCTCCATTGTCCACCTACATTGCTGCAAATCGCAAAACTTTGTTCTTTTTTATGGCTGAATAGTATTACATTGCATATTCATACCACATCTTCTTTATCCATTCATCTGTTGATGGACATATCGGTTGCATCCATATCTTGAAAATTGTAAATAACATGCTATGGACATTGGGGTGCATGTATCTTTTTGTTTTCGTTTTTGTTTTGTTTTTGTTTGTTTTGATCCAAGCTTTTTTTTTTTTAACATCTTTATTGGAGTATAATTGCTTTACAATGGTGTGTTAGTTTCTGCTTTATAACAAAATGAATCAGCTATACATATACATATATCCCCATATCTCTTCCCTCTTGCATCTCCCTCCCTTCCACCCTCCCTATCCCACCCCACTAGGTGGTCACAAAGCACTGAGTTGATCTCCCTGTGCTATGCAGCCGCTTCGATGGAGAACAGCATGTATCTTTTTGAATTAGTGCTTTCGGTTGTTTTGAATATATACCCTGGAGTTGAATTGCTGGGTCATATGGTAGTCTTGAGGAACTTCCATACTGTTTTCCACAGTGGCTGCACCAATTCATTCCCACCAACAGTGTACAAGTGTTCCCTTTTCTCCATATCCTCACGGACATTTGTTATTTGTGTTCTTTTTGATAATAGCCATTCTGACAGGTGTGAGGTGATATCTCATTATGGTTTTGATATACATTTCCCTGATGATTAGCAACATTGAGCATCTTTTCATGTGCCTGTTGGCCATCTGCATTTCCTCTTTGGAAAAATGTCTATTCAGTTCTTCTGCCCATTTCTAAGGCTTATGTAATTACTTAAAACAATGTCTTCAAATAAGAATTTTAAATGACTTGGTGAAGGTGATATTTCCTCCAATAAACTAGGTGAAATTTAGCATTTGACCATGTATCACCTCTGTATTGCTACTCGCAACACATTATATCTGTATAATCCCTTCAGGGACAGGGATCTTCTCTACAATAGAGTGATGCCTTAGGGTAGGTAGAGTTCTTCCCTTTTATGAGTGAAAATTTGACTTCTCACTATTCAGTAATTTCATGCCCTGCCATATAATATCACAGAGAATCCTCTTCAGCAGGTTAGCCATCCTCCTTCTGTAGATGAAACATCTGTTTTTCACTTGAATTCAAAGCAGTTCAGCTTATTTCCTCTGATCACAGAAGTATGTCACATATTACATTATATGAAAATACAAACCACTTCTTTTACTGCAAAAAATTATTTTGTTAACACCCAAACATGTCAAATTACCCAAATAATGTTTTGCACAAAGGTTTTTCAAAGACCACATAATATGCACACTATATTTCCAATGAAATACCCACTCATTAAGTTATAGCATACATTGTCATGCTTAAAATGCAAATACAAATAAAAAAATAAAAAGCTTTTAACGTAAGGAGCATGTAGGTCACGTCTTTTCCAAAGCAGACATATCTGCATTTCTTTGGTTGTTGGTTATTAATATTTCATTAATTTTCAACCTACTGCAAATTCCCCTTGAGATATCATTAATAAAATACAATCCATATCAGCAAGATTATAGTCACAGTAGCCAAACTACAGAACCCATTTAATTACTTAGAAATTTTAAGAGTGCTGAGCACTTGCTTTAATCTAAAGAACTGAACAATCTGATGCTTTGATGATTACAAAGGGTCTTTAGCTTTCTCTGTTTTGTTGGTAATTTTAATTATTTCGTATACATTTCCCATTTAGATGCATTCCTTTGGTTGCCCTGTTAGAATAATAATGAGCAACTTTTGAGGAAACATAAATGAGTACATAAATGCTTCTAAAATAAATTTAAGAATGGACAAATATGCAAGCACTTAACATTCACAATATTAGCCTTTTTCTGCTCAGTTTCCCCAATGACATAACATTTTTGACTAAGGAATGTAGTCAACAAATTAATAGCGTTAAATTCTGCCAAAAACATTCCAATTTTCACACCTGCCCAATCCTCTACCCACCCTAAGAATACCAATTTTCTTGATTCTGTGTAATTCCTCGCGTACACAAGTAGGCATTTTGGATTTAGGTGTTAAAGCAATTCTTTATTTTACTCTAACCCTCTCTCACATATGGTCACGCACCTTAGCATACCACATTCACTGAAAGAATGGCAAGGCAGAGAAGAAAAATGAAGCACACTTTCACCATTTTTTTTTCAGATATGTGTGCATGCATGCTGAAGTCCTGTTCATTTGGAAATTTTACCAGATAACATAAAACAGTTAAAGTTTATTCTTTTCAGGTAATAGATATTTTCCCTCATCAATATGTTGTTTTTCTGGATGAATTTCAGAGTCTGTGTGCTCAGAGAAAGAAACCCATCACAAAAGTGTGCATATTGTGATTGTATTTAGATGAAGTTCAATAACAGGCAAAATATGTCTATATTAATAGAAATTAAATAGTGGATTTTATGGAAGCAGTTATTGAATGGGAAGAGGCATGAGGGAACCTTCTGGAAGTGATGGAAATATTTCACATCTTCACATATATACATATATAAACAACATTAAGCATTAGATGGAACACTGATGCACTTTCCTCTATGTAAGTTATAACTCAGTTTTTTAAATGTTTTTCTATGGTGCCAAGAACAAATATTGGAGTTTAAGTGAAAAAGAAATTTTGATAAATTTGTATCCATTCCCTTCTTTCTGCTTTTACTGTTCCAGTTCAAGTCCTATTTATTCCAAATCTTAACCACTGAAAAGCCTACTTAGTCCAAGAGTCATAATTTGTTCTCCCATTCTTTCTTAATTATGGAGTCACTGATTATAAATTTGTTAACCTCCCTTTAGCTAAATGTGTTCATAGTGAATAACTTTGGACAATAGGATATAGGTGGATGTAGTGTGTACAACTTTTAGGAAGAGTACATTTAAGGAAGAGTATATATATATATATATATATATATATATATATATATATATTTTTTTTTTTTCTGTTCCTCTCTCCTGTTGGCTAGAATTATGATGTGGTAGCTGGACCTCAAGCAGCCACATTGGACTATGGCAGAATTCAAATACTCAGGATGGAGGAGGAACTATTATAGATCGAAGAACTGTGGGATCATAATGCTCAGGGAGCCATCTCAGCTATAAAATGACTAACCTCCAGATTTCTTTTACTTGAGGAAGAAATATATTTTTATCTTCTTTAAACCACAGTTAATTTATGGTGTTTTTTTTTCTTTTTTGGTGATTAGCAGAAGCCTAATATAAGTTGATACACTTTCTATATAAGCTTTTTTCCTATCAACTCCTTCTCACTATAATCCATCATTCAAACATACTACTGAAGTTTTTCTAAGAATATATCTGATCATGATCCCTCCTCCATTGAAATTTCTTATTCTTATTCAGAAATATTGTTATGATTCCAGGTACAATAATATTGCTATTATTAAATAATCAGTTATAAAAAAGAATGCAAAATCTGATTTTGTATTTTTAAATAAAATACTAATTTGTGCAGGAACTGAAGATGTGAAGATAACCACCAAAATTTAAATGTTCATTATTTGGGGTTATGATAACAGGTGATATTTATATTTGCATCATAATTTTCTGAATTTACTAAATTTATGACAAAAGTATGCATCACTGTAGTAACAGAAACAAATGACTCTTTCAAAAACAAAATTAAAATCATCCATGGTTTCAGAAAATTCAAATTTTTCTTAACATTTAGAACTTAAAGACAGTTTCCATTAGTGACAGTAAAAAAAAAAAAAAAAATTACCACTCTCATTCTAACCATTTCCCCTGTTCTGGATGCTTTAACCAATAAACTAAGGGAAAAAAATATTTATGTGAACTATAATAACAAGAAGAACTAAGATTCATTGAGTACTTAATTTTAACAGGCACTCTCTTAAGTACTTTTACCTCTGTTGATTTATGTGTACCCATTACTCCTCTATGAGAAAGGAACTATTAATGAGCGGTACAGACCTAAGGCACAGGGATATTAAATCATGGTAGGGCTAATGTCTTAACCCAAGCTTTCTGGTTCAAGATTCTGTATTCTTATCTACTTTGTTTACCCTCTGTAGCCACATGCAAAATGACTGACAAAAATTACTACTTAATATCACAAATTTCTGTATGAATAAAAAACAGCATAACAAAGTTATATTCAAAGCAAGAAAAAAATATTTGCAACACATATGATAGAATATATAGGGCGTTGATAATCTTAAGGAACTCTTAGATGAACAATGAATACCCTATAGAACAATAAATGCCCCAAAGACATAAATAAGCAGTTTTCAATGAAAGCAATATCCAAATAAAACAATGTTTAACCTCACTGATAATCAAATATTCATAAATTTAAGATACATTATTTTTTATTTATTATGTTGGTAAGTGCTGAAATGGTTGTTATTGTGATTTTGGCCAGGGTGTGGCAACACAGGCACTCTCATGTATTGTGTTAGAAGCACAGATTTATAAAACTTTTTGAAAGGCAATATACAATATATATCCAGGTTTAAATGTGTATAACCCCTTTATGATGAGACTGCCCTTTTAAGAATTTAACCTAATTAAATAAAATGTAGTTAACAATGGGACTTCGTGGTAGTCATATTTGTAACAGTGAAAAATTGGAAACTAGTTAAATGCATATCTATTAAGGATTGGTCAAATCAAATTATAGTATATTTACACAATGGAATATCAGACAATCACATAAAAGGAGAACATATAGACATAAGTACTAATATGTGAAATGTCCATGGTATACTAATTAAACAAAAAAATTGTGACACAGTATTACGGATTGAATGATTCTATTTGTGTTAATATACATGTTTATTATCTGTTTATTTTTTAAAGTCAGGAGGACTTTACAAGAAAGTGTTATCACTGACTGACTCAGAGTCTGGTAGGATGAAAGGGATGGGGATGAGAGTGGAAAGAAAGATTAGAGAGGAGAGCTATATTTCTACCTACAGATGACCATACTGTTTTGCTTTCACGTGAGCATAATTACTTACATTATAAAAAAACACTAAACATATTTTCACCTTCAAAAAACAACTAAAAATCTTTGCATTTCATAATAATCTTTCTACTGTCCTCTTGCCATTCATTACACTCAGTAGCTAAATCTGATTCTTAGGAAGATCCACCAGACCACTCAAATTTCAGGATCAAGACCTCACTCATACCCAAGACAGTGACTGCTTTCTTCTCTTCCTGGAATGTTTCTCTTTCCAATTCTACCTATCAAAAATTCCTTAATCGTAGGTAATTCGCAAAATGCTACTTAAATTGTGGAACATTCTTTTTCTCTTCTGTTTTCCATTCAAAAGAAAAAAGAAACTATTAGAAACCTTGCCACATATGGTATGCATATAATCTATATATATGCCTGTCTTCTCTATTAACCTCTGGGCTGCTCACTGGCCGTGTCTTCTATATCTTTTTATCCTTCTACTATGTCTAGCCCTCAAGCATGTATACAGTTGATACTCCCAAAATATTCACTGAATTGGTTAATTAACTATAGAGATAGCTCAATTGATAACTCAAATAAAACGATAATGAATCTGATTGTTTTGTCAATTACTGAAATGTGATTTATCTACAGTGAGGTTTATTCTCATTTCTTTGAGAAAATGGATATTAAAGTTATTCACATAAAAAAGAGGTACGGCAATGCTCTTAATATTTAAAAATTGTAAGATAAACGATGCCCTAGAGGAATGTATCCAGTGTTAATGTAGTAGTGTAATCATTTTATTTAAAGTGTATCATAACTAAAATTCTTGTCATGGTAACAAGGTTGAGAATCTGAAGTTCTTAAAGCTGTTCAAATGTAGCCAACCTGACTCCAGGTTATAACTGCTACACTCAGGTACCAATCCCAACAACTGAGGAGACTGACAGAAAATGCTGAATCAACTGAATTCATACGCAATTTATATTAATTTCACTTAAACCACATTTATTACCCACAATCTTATCTTTGTGTTGAGTTCTAATCCCTGCTGATTACACCCTTCCCCATCCTGCCCCACAAAAGCCCACTATTCTTTAAAAAGTTGGAAGTTTTTGCAATATAATTTCTTGATGACTTCTACACATTATAGAAAATCTCAATATACTATCACTTAAGTGATAATTCAACGTATTTACATAACTCTACTGATGAGGGACTCACTCCCTGGTAAGTTCTAATTCAAATTTTATATAGCCTTAAATAGAGGAAATTAGTTCAAAATTGGAACTAAATTATGTCTTTTTAAAATCAATACTCATTGGCCCTAAATTCTGCTTTTGGGAACAGCAAACTATAAACATAATTGTTTTTCAATATTAGAGCCTAGTCTATTCCAAGTTTCTCAGTTCCCCTTCACTCTATTATTATTATTAAGCACTTGCATCCAATAGCAGTATACTCTAGATACCTGATCCGTGTAACCTTCCCATTTATCTTTTCTGCTCTCACATTCTTCCTGTTTTAGCTTTATTCCTAAGACCCGAGGCCAGTGTTAATTTCCTTATTTAATCAATTCTCTTCTTTTTCTCTCTAGTTTTAATATTGTAATAGCTACTTACACTCTGAAACTGGGCATGTCTAGTTGTTTCTCCAACATCTAGCATTCCCATCTAACTTTCCTAAAAACCCTGACTATGAAAGTGTGCCCTGAGAATCTATTTTCTACATTTACTCTGTCATCATATGTGAATTTCCTCCTTTTCGCTCTTTTGTCCAATCTAAGTTCCTGAACCCTAAATCAAGATTGTAAACCTTCTCCAAAATGGCCATCTCACCCAAGAGGAACTTCCAGCTATTTATAATGTCTCTCTAACCAAAATTTTCTAAATGTGTCCATGTATGCATAATATTTTCAGGACTTCACTACGCTTCTGCCTATAATACCTGCTTTTAAAGAGCATGGAGTTTTACTAGTCTCATATCTATGTTTCATTTGCATTAACAACCTCTATGATTGATCTGTGCAATTTCATCAACCCAGTCTTACAACCAATAGTTAATATTTATACATGTTATAGTGAAGACTTTACTTTTCCAATTGGATTAAGCTGAAAAAAATAACCATAACACTATATCTTACTTATTTTTCTACTATGGAGGACAAACTCTGAGAAAAAGTAAACAAAATTATAATAAAATTAGAATAACAATAATAGTGCTATCCTATTTCCCTTTCTTAAAGAATAAAAAGTACATTTATTTTATTTCTAAAAGCAAAATGAATAAAGTGAATGGATTAATTCTACTTTATCAATATCAATTTAGATAATGAGTTGAATATATATTTTCATATATTTTATTCTTTTTAATTAATCTTTTAAAAAAACTATTACTGCATGTATACCTTCCTTATTAAAGAGCTATTTAAAATTAAAACTCCTTCAAAGGTAATGAGGCCTTAAACAACTCTTCATTTCAATCTGGATGTAATCTTCCAGGGGAGCCATACCACAGATTATAATTTGTTACGACAAATAAAAGAAAAATGAAACTCATGTATTTTACCAGAGAGAGGCCAAAAGGTTAACATTTCCTCTCCCAGGCCTGAAAGTCAATAAAAGAATCTCTGAAGCTTTCACCAGAAAAGCTGGATCTTTAGTGATAGTGAAGAAAATCTATTCTGAAATTATACCTATTAAAGAGGACAGATAGGGCTTCCCTGGTGGCGCAGTGATTGAGAGTCTCCCTGCCGATGCAGGGGACACGGGTTCGTACCCCAGTCCGGGAAGATCCCACATGCCATGGAGCGGCTGGGCCCGTGAGCCATGGCCACTGAGCCTGCGTGTCCGGAGCCTGTGCTCCGCAACGGGAGAGGGCACAACAGTGAGAGGCCCACGTAACACACACACACACACACACACACACACACAAAACAAAAAAACAGAAGACAGATAGAACAAAGAATAATGGAAGATCTTTAGAGAAAATAAACTGCTATGATTTTTTTTTTGGAAGATCTTTAGAGAAAGTATAAATTGCTATGATTTTTTTTTTATGTCCAGAGTGAATTTCATCATCTTCAGTAAACCTTACACAGGAAGTAACATTATTTCAAAAATGGTTCTTGATGAAATAAGTCTTTAAGGTTCATGTTGGTACTTTGACTTTGAAATTTATCTTTCAGGTCTTTAAGAAAGGTAAATTATAGAGAACAAACTATTGCGAGTTAGAAGAATCTAATAATGGGGAGAATTAAATAGTATTAATACTTTTTTCTATAAAAAATTCTGTAAAAGAAAACAGGCACATACAAAAGAATTAAACTGGACTACTCTCTCACACTATGTACAAAAAAAAATTTTAATGGATTAAACACTTAATCCAGAAATATAAATTCTGAAGCTATAAAAGTTCTAGGAGAAAACATAGGCAGTAAGCTCTTTGACATGGGTCTTTGTAATAATTTGGGGGGTATGTCTCCTCAGGCAAGGGAAACAAAAGCAAAAATAAACAAATGGAACTACATCAAACTAAAAAGCTTTTGCACAGAGAAGGAAACTATGAGCAAAATGGAAAGGTCACCTATGGAATGGGAGAAGATATTTGCAAATGATATATCCATAAGGGGTTAATAACCAAAATATACAAAGAACTCATACAACTCAGTATCAAAAAATAAACAACTCAGTTAAAAGGGCAGAGGATCTGAATATACATTTTTCCAAAGAAGATACACAGATGCCCAACACGCACATGAAAAGGTGCTCAACATCACTAATCATCAGGAGAATGCAAATCAAAACCACAATGAGATATCATTGCACACCTGTGAGGATGGCTATTATCAAAAAGACAAAAAATAATAAATGCTGGCGAGAATGTGGAAAAAAATAAACCCTTGTGCGCTGTTGGTGGGAATGGAAATTGATACAGCCAATGTGAAAAACAGTATGGAGAGTCCTCAAAAAATTAAAAATAGAACTACCATAAGATCCAGCAATTCCACTCTTAGGTATTTATCCGAAGAATACAAAAACACTAATTAGGAAAGATATATGCACCCCAATGTTTATTGCAGCATTATTTACAGTTGCTAAGATATGGAAGCAACTTAAGTGCCCATCAACAAATGAATTGATAAAGATGTTTATATATATTTATATATACATAAATACATATATATCAACATATATAACATATATATAATGTAATATTACTCAGCCTTAAAAACAAAATGAAATCTTGCCATTTGTGATAAACATAAGATGAACATAGGAGGTATTATTCTAAGATAAATAAGTCAGACAGCGAAAGACAAATGCTGTATGTTTCACTTATATGTAGAATCTAAACAAAATAAAAACAAATGAACAAACATAACAAAAGGGAAACAGTTATAGCTACAGAGAACAAACAGGTGGTTGTAAGAGGGGAGGGTGATGGAGGAAAGAAAAAATAGGTAATGGAGATTAAGAGGTAGAAACTTTCAGCTGCAAAATAAATGTCACGGGTAAGAAATGGAGAGCATGGGGAGTACAGTCAGTACTATGTAGTATCTTTGTATGGTGCATTTCATAACTAGACTTATTGTGCTGATCATTTTGAAATGTATGGAAATACCAAATCACTATGTTGTATAACAGGAACTAACATACAATAGCATTGTAGGTCAATTATACTTCAAAAACCAACGAACAAACTCACAGAAAAGGAGAACAGATTTGTGGTTACCAGAGGCAGGGATGAGGAGAGGGGAATTGGATAAAGGCAGTCAAAAGGTACAGGCTTTCAATTATAAGATAAATAAGTACTACAGCAGATGTAATGTACAACATGATAAATATAATTAACACTGCTATATGTTGTACATGAAAGTTAAGAGAATAAATCCTAAGAGGTTTCATCACAATAATTTTTTTTTAATTTCTTTAAATAGAATTAGTATCTATATTTTGTATCTATATTTGGTGATGGATGTTCACTAAACTTACTGTAATAATCATTTCATGATGTATATAAGTCAAATCATTATGCTGTACACCTTAAACTTTTACAGTGATGTATGTCAATTATATTTCAATAAAATTTGAAGAAAAACAAAGAAATCTAAATTATAGAGAACAAATTATGTGTCAGTTAAAAGAATCTAAGGATGGGAGAATTAAATCCTATTAATAATTTTTCTGTAAATTGAATATGTTTACTAGTTCAAGTTATATAAAACATAGAAGACAAACATGCTTCTAATTTTACTGCATAGGGTCATGAATTCTTTTGAGATTATGTCTTAGTGGGCATTCATACTTTCTGTTCCCTCAGCCTGGAACCTATTCTTTGCAGATATCTGTATGCCCTCTCTCTTGCTTTTTCAGGTCTTAATTCAAATATACCCTTTTAATCTGACATTCCTTATTCATTGTTTCTAAAATTGCAAACCCCACCCAACCAGTTCCCATCCTTTTCTTGACATTTTCCTTAGCTCCTATACTATCTTCTCACTAAAACGCTCCACAAGAGCAGGGTATTTTTTTTTTTCCATTTTTGTTTATTACTATAATTTCAACAGCAAGAATAATATGTAGACATGGAACGCGTTCCATAGGCATTTGTTGAGATAAAAACAAATGAGGAAGGAAACCTAGAAAATAATCATGTTAAGCCTATATTTCGAATTAGAAATTCAAGAAGTTCAGAAGAAACAATAAACATGTACTCATCGATTTTTTAAAGAGACTAAAAGAAATACAAAAGGTATGAGAATAAAAATAGAATCAAACAAATACAAATAAAAAGTTAGTAAGAATCTTACAAGTTTAGTTATGGCATCTTGGAGAAGGTCCTGCTGTAATTAAATTTTATCATAGTATATAAACAAAAGAAGGGCTGTAATATTAAATTAAAAAGTCTTAACCCACATTCTTATTTTAATCCCATAACAGCTACTCAGTAAGACTGTCCCATTACTTTTAGGGGCTCAACATACTGCCAGAATCTTAAGCTTAAACCTACCCAATCTCTGTACATAGAAGACAGATGGGCTTGTCGCTCATTTACATCTGATATACTTGAAAGGGAGATGCACTATGGGTGTTCTACATAATTACTCTACACCTTTTTCACTTGTTCCATACCATTTCCAATTCCATTACCATCTTTGTGCATCTTTAAACTCTGAATTCTTTGCTTTGAGTCTTCAACTTATTTTTTGAACATGTTTTCTTGGTTTTAAAATGTCAATATTCCTTGCAGATGTAGGGAATGGACTTGAGGACATGGGGAGGGGGAAGGGTAAAATGGGACGAAGTGAGAGAGTGGCGTGGACTAATATATACTACCAAATGTAAAATAGATAGCTAGTGGGAAGCAGCCGCATAGCACAGGGAGATCAGCTCGGTGCTTTGTGACCACCTAGAGGGGTGGGATAGGGAGGGTGAGAGGAAGAGGCAAAAAGAGAGGGGATATGGGGATATATGTATATGTATAGCTGATTCACTTTGTTGTAAAGCCGAAACTGACACACCATGGTAAAGCAATTATACTCCAATAAAGATGTTAAAAAAAAAAAAAAAAAAAAAAGTCGGGCTTCCCTGGTGGCGCAGTGGTTGAGAGTCCACCTGCCGATGCAGGGGACATGGGTTCGTGCCCCGGTCCGGGAAGATCCCACAGGCCGCGGAGCGGCTGGGCCGCTGAGCCATGGCCGCTGAGCCTGCGCGTCCGGAGCCTGTGCTCCGCAACGGGAGAGGCCACAACAGTGAGAGGCCCGTGTACCGCAAAAAAAAAAAAAAAAAAAAAAAAAAAAAGTCAATATTCCTTAAAAGACTCTGACATAATGCACCCCAGCTTGCATCATTTCCTTCTGCTTTGTAATAGGACCACTCCCCTAAGTCAAGCTCCATGTACCCTTAGAAGTCTACTGCATTGACAATTAAGAGACAGTGTGCAGAATCCTGGTTTAGAATTAGTGAATATTAGAGATGGAAGATAACGGGAGCGGGGGAGGGGAGGTAATTATGTACACACACACAAGACAGCTGAGAGAAACAATGGGAAGAAAAACAAGTAGTGTTTACTGAATGACTTCTTTTACTGAATGACTTCTTTTAACCCTAGATAACGACATTGAATGACTGTATTGTTAACATGTTGGAATCACCGTTTTATTGAGTTATGCTGTTCAGCACTTAATTATCTCTCTCAAATGCCATACTGATCATTTAATTCATCTAATCAAAAATCCAATAGGACCCTAATCATCTCAAGAAATAAAAAGTGTGTGTCATTCATAGTCCTCTTTGATATAATTTTAACTCACCTACTCAATTATTTTTCCTAATACTGCTTTCTAAACAGATCTACCTTAAGCATGTCTCTTCAAATGCCTTATACTTTTCCTCCCAAATAGTTCATAGCCTGGTATTCAGTAACTTTATAATATACATCCGATGTTGTTTTCCTGTTTAATCATCTGTTAGTTATTACACGAATTTGTTGATACAGCAAAGCTGGTTTTTAAATGGTGCTTAATTTACTTTACTGTTTATTGTCTGTCTGCATTTACTAGAATATAATATAATATCCAAGAGGGCACAGGTTTGATTCTGTTTTGTTCACTAAATGTCACAAGCACTGGAACATTACTGATGAATAAATAATTTTCAAATATTTTATATTTTCATAATGGCCCTGAGTCAATTGCTTCCTCTCCATTCTCAAAGTGCCTCCTTTAAATTAGGCTCTCATTAACATTTCCTTGGACCACTGTAAGAGTCTTCTAAATTTCATTCCTAATATTTCCCCAAGCCTATGAATCCTCTCCTTAGCAATGTCTTCTGAAACAAAAATCTGATCAGGTCATTTTTCTCTTAGAAATCAGGTAATTTCTAAGAAACTGTGTTTTGTAGACTTGCATAAGTCTACTTTTCCAGTTTCTTCTACTGTCACTCCACAACCAGAACACTTTTCTCTTGGCCTCTCTACCACAGAGAATGAACCTTTTTATATATTTCTAAGCACAGAGCACAGGCTAATGAGCTTTCATAAGAACTAATGGAAGCTCAATATTAGTAAAACACGGGAAAAGATGGTAAAAGAACATAAAAGCCCTCTCAAACAATGATTTTCAAACCTTTTTTACTTAACATCACTGTAGCAATACATTACATTGCCTGTTGTTTACATACACAAACACGTATTCCATATATAAGCACATATATATATATATATATATATAAGAATATATATTTTATGAAAAAGTCTTTGTGTATACATAACAAGCTTTTTACCCTTGCCATAAAACAACTCTTGTCAGGGTCAACAATGACCTTCACATTGCTAAGCCTATTGTTTTGTTTGTCTATGTTTTCTCTCCAGCTCACCCTATTTGATTTCTCATAAGTAATTGACACATTTCTTCAGTATTCTTTTGGTTTTAAAAATACTACTATCTTTCTTTTTATATTTCCTTAATTTTGTAGATATGTGAGTTGATGAATGTTCACTAAACTTATTTTGATAATCAGTTCACCATGTATGTAAGTCAAGTCATTATGCCATACACTATAAACTTATATAGTGCTATATGTCAATTATATCTCAACAAAACTGGAAGGAAAAAAAAGCACTACTATTGTATCTTGTTCTTCTCATAACTACCTCACTAGTCACTTATTTACTCTCCTTTAGTGTTCTTACCTCCCCTCCCTACTGCTGCCATGCCTAAGGTCAGTCATTAGACTCCTTCTTTGCCTGCACTCACTAAGACGTTCTCTCCAAGTTTCATGCCTTAAAATCACTACACACAGATGACTGACAAAATATATGTCTATCCCACACCTTTCACTTGAACATTAGATCTATGCATCCAACTGCCCCCTAAGTAATTTTGTCTAATAGGATCTCAGACTTAACAAGTCCGAAATTGAATTCCTGATTCTCCTTTCCAAATCTGAGCTGCACCAATTTTCTCTATTTGGTAATTGATAAATTTATTCTTCCAGGTGTAAGCAAACAAACTTGAGAGCATCCTGGACTACCATCTTCCATACTCCACACCTAGTTCATCAGCAAATCCCTTCCCTTCAAAATGTAGCCCCAAATCAACAACTTTCACTAGTATTTTCACTGCTATCATCCTGGTCCAAGTTGTCCTCATGTCTCATCTCTTATTATTACAGTAAGTTTCTAACTGGTTTCCTTATTTCTACCTTTTTTACCCAAAGTCTGTCATCTACACACAAGCTTGGGTAATCCACTTAAGAATTTATAGTTTTCAGAAGAATGGTATAATAATAATATACAGAATGATCCTTTTAAAATGACAATCAGATCATATCACTTTTCTGAACTTCATAGATATGTCATTCAATCAACTTTTGAAAAATGTGAAAAAGACTGTTTAACATGTTACATTAGGTCAAAAGAACTATGGATTGAGTTATTTCTTATAATAATTTCAAGAAGCTATTTTTTAACATGAATCAACATGCCAGTGGTATTCGTTCTTTGAAGTTAAAATTTCTTCATAATTTACAATTTTATTCATTTGGCCTTGTTAACAAAACATATAGAAGTAATTTGCTTAGCCAAATCTATCAAGCTACTAGAATACTTACCTTGGGGATTCAGCAATAATTTAAATAATTATCATGCTGATATATCATCAGCAATATATATTACATACCCCGTAATTATATATACTTAATATTCATAAATTATAATATATATACAAAATATACTTGATATTATACAAACATTATCTAAGTTTAAAGCTTTCAAATATTATGATGAATATAAGTAAGATTGTATTAATAAAATGGAAGAAAAATTTAAAGAAAAAAATTATATTAAGTATACACTATAAACAGTATGCTTTACCAGTCCTGTATTCACATACCCATGTACAATTGTGTAATCAAATGTGGACTTAATTAAATGAAAGTATGCCCATACTTACCTTATGTAAAACCATTCCAAAAATGAATGATTCCTAGATGCTGCTAGAGGTTCATAGATATTTAGCTTAGTAAGAATATAAATAAATTAGGCAATAGGATTTTATCTTTATAATGATGCATATGAAGAGCTATTTTCATCTGGCTGTAAGATCACGAAGCATAATTTTTAAAAAATCCATAACTAAAGTAGTCCTCACAAATTGAAAAATCAAAAGCAAGAATATGAAAGCAGATCTGCAAAATTTGGCTCGTATCCATTTATTTTTCCTGTGCCTGCTCCTCTGATTTAGATGCAGAGGGACTTCCATCCTTGTGCCTGCCTCAACTTGAAGATAAATAGAGGGGAGAATCATCTTTTACTTGTCTGACCCATCCTTGTTCCTTAAGAATACCTCTTATCTATGAATTTCTTCTAATAAGCATAATGAACTTTAAAATGGAGAGGCCATATTAATGTCTTTTAATATACAGTCACTTTCAAGGTTAAAAAAATAACATTATAAACTTTATTTCTGTTTTCTTTTAAACTAAATTATGTCATTATCTTTCTAATATGATATTGTTGATCATCATCTGACCCAAGTCTTCTGGATGAAAGGTTTTATCTAAGGTTGTTTAATCATTTTGATAAAAACAAGGTATAAAGAGAATGCCTAATGACTGGGTTAAATGTGCTATCTCATTGGCATTTCTTTTATATTTAATTTGTGCCCTTAGCACAGAAGAATTAGGAAAATTACCTGGAGTTCACTGTCACAAATGATATTACTGAGGCATAATAGATTTTCTTCAAGTGTCTATACATTATAAATTTAAGTTACTATGTATCTGACAAAAGTAATTTGTAAAAGAGTATTTCTAAAACTATTTATCTGACATCTATTCAAAAAGCATTTTCTGCACTTTAATTAGAATGACCAGAGAAATTTGCTAACCTTTCATGACACAGTGACTTAAAAATCCATTAAAGTTTTTGAAAAAATGCACTCCTTGACTTTTCTGTAATTCCAAGAGCAAACAGCTATCTAACATTTTCAGGATCATTAAATTAAAAATGATAAGGAAAGAAAATCATTAACTAATTTATATTTCTCTTCTAATGGGAATAGAATTAGTAATTACTTTTGCTGGTGAAACATCCTGTAGTCAGTCACTTGTGTCTGAATCATATGCTTATCGTTCAAGGTACGGGGCCTCCTGACCTTAAATTACAAAATCTCACAGTTGCGTTTATAGAACAGTATTAATACAAGTGAAATAGAATCTTCATGCTTAACCATCCAAACTTTTATTCTCAAATTTTCTTTTCCTGTGCTGCATTTATGTTTTTACTTTTTATAAACTGTAACCACGGTTGGCCCAGTACCTTACATATTGTAACACAATAAATATTTACTAAATTAACGTGTGAATCAATTTACGCATTTGAAAAAAAAGAAGGCAAAAGCTTTCACAGTCAAGACTTTCATTCAAAAATCATGAGATTCATGGAAGTCATAATGATCAGCAATTACAACTTGAAGTTTTATTTTCTTCCTAGGATGACATATAACCACATAAGCAATTAGTTCCTTTCACATTTGACCTGCTGTCCTTGTTAAAATTACTATAGAATTTATGGTTTGACATTTTTGAAGCTACATTCACTTCATCCACCTATTTCCTTGATGGTAATAGTGATCTACCTGCCTTCTTAAGGTCGTATTTATTTCAGTTCTAAAATTATATTTAAATTCAGACAATACATCCATCAGTAACATTTTGTATGACATTTATTATATTTTGTCTAAGTTAACAGATTGTGACTCTTAAACAGAAATTATGAAATCAACCAAGAAGCGGTTTATAGAATGTTTTAAATGATACATCCTTGCCCAAAAGACTTGTACAATTACACAGAATAGTGTTCTACAGTATTTAAATTTGAATTAAAAATTGTCTGTATCTCCACTGACATGAGCTGTCATAATTTACATGTTATAGAATACATTTCTAAGAAAGGTTCAAGAACAGAATGGTAGTTTACCTACCAGATTTCTTAACAAAAAAAGGCAATATATCTGATAACTTGAGTTTACCTCAAATCATCATTTATTTTTGTTAATTATAGATCTCTATATCCCTAAATACAGTAATATGATATAATGAAAGTGGTCGTTGGCAAGTCTAATATATTTGGCTTGATTGACAATCAAATACTCTAATCCTGGTGAAAAATTACTCTTTAGAATTAGGTAAACAGAAATGTGAACTTACCCAACTTATAAACTTATATTGTCAACCTCAAGTAAACTTCTTGGGCCCTCCTGTTACAACCAGAGTATAATTTTAACACCACTCTCATCAGCAGACAAGCTGTTCTATGTCTATTCTTACAGAAGGGGCTGCTCTGTGCACACTAACAGGAGGCCTCACCTTTCCATCAAAGGCAGTATTCCAAATATAAATGCCCAGGAGCATCCTGAAACTGTAAACTGATTCCTAAACACAAGGCCCGTTTAAGAAGGAGAGCTTCAAAAAAGTTAGTAGCTCTCGCATGTTCAATTGGAAATTCTCCTCATACTAGCTGGGATTTCAGAGGACATCAACACAGAGAAAGCAGTTGTTCCCACATCTTAAAATAGCACAGATTGAACATCTAACCTTTCTGCTGCCCAGTCAGTGTCTAATTACTATTTTATGTTTAAACACACACACACACACACACACACACACACACACACACAATTTCCATTTTGCATTTCTCATAATGAAATAGAACATAGACGGAAGTAAAGCAAACTCATTCATCTTTAAAAGTAGGAAATTAGAGAAAAAGGTATTTTCAGGAATTTAAACAAATAATGTCAACTAGTCAAACTCAAATTTTCTGTTAAAACATTGGCCCTTCACAATAACTCTATTTTAAAGTAATTGCCCTTTAGTAAAAGATTTGGTACCTCTTGATTATTCATGATGAGGGACAATTTTATTTTCTAATCCTGATGTTATATTTAGCAACTTACTAAGGCTCTATAGAGGACATGAACTCTTGGGGCACTTAGAATAACTGTGTCTCCCCAAGATTTGTCACATGTCCACTGTTTATAAGTAACCTAGTTTATTTACTAGATACTGTCAATGTCTCTTCCTAGCATTATAAATACACATTACTGCAGTTTAATCAGTAGGACTGCCCTAGATATAGTGGCTTCTTCTATTTTCCTAAGCAATATTTACAGACCTAATGATTTCTCCATCTCAAAATTATATACAGTTGCCCCTCCGTATCCTGGGGTTCTGCATCACCAGACTTAACCAACAGCGAATTGAAAATATTCTGAAAAAAAAATTCCAAAAAGTAAAACTTAAATTTGCCACTGCACCAGCAACTATTTACATGTATTAGGTAATCTAATAAGTAATCTAGAGATGATTTAAAGTATATGGGAGGATGTGCTTAGGTTATTTGCAAATACTATGCCATTTTATATAAAGGACTTCAGCACCTGAGGATTTTGGTATCTTTGGGTGTCCTGGAACCAATACCCCACAGAGACAGAGGGACTGAGCGTACTAGGATTCAAAACTATCTTCCTAGCCAATATTTAAAATCTGAATTGGAATGGCTAAAAAATGAATATTCAAGTTTTTTGTTTAATGTGATCATATTTACCCCTTCCACTGTGAATATAGTGAGAAAAAACTTGGCTATTAAAAAATCAAACAGCTGTTTGGTTTTATACATATTATATACTAAAAAATATTTTTTATTTTGAAATACATTTGGATTTCTTTCCTATTTTTCTTTCATTTGGAGAAGCAAATGGGTGGTGATAGTGAACAATATAATAGGCTACTCTAACAGAGTGGAAGGAGCATGTTCTTGATGCCAAAAGCCCAGAGTATGTGCTTTAGCTCTTTTCTCTGTTGGCCTTATGACCTTGGGTAAGTCACTTAGCTATTCTGAAATTCATTTACTTCACTTCTAATGATTTGTGGTCTCCCTTTTTATAGAGATTACATTCAGCAATGGGCATTTTTCTACGATAGAGAAAAAATCATGCAGCAAGTAGATACATCAGATTCCCTCTGAGAGCGTGACAGGTACATGGCGTTACACTGTGTGTGGGCATGGATCCTGGCAGGAGCAGTGAGTGGCGTGCTATCAGAGCCCTCGGAGGCAACCTGAAGGAGTGCTCTGCTCCAAATGTCCTGCCAGCATTACGCACCTGGGGAAATTTCTCACCCAATGCCTGTGGAAATATAACTGCTTTTCACCCTGGCCTTCTCACCACTTGCACAATGTTTATCCCATTTCAAGATGCCATCTGCGGTGATTTCCAGCATCGTTATCTCAGAGGTTGCAGGCATCACGCATAACTAGAGTATTTATTATTATGAACGCATCTGGCATTTTTGGAATTGTCAAAGAAACTGACAGCTCCTGTAGCCTAATAACTTCTTTCTACATTTTACTGTCCTTAATAGTAAACGCCAGTTGACGTTGGCACTTGTAAAGTTAAATAAAGGATGCCATATCCACGGGCATCATTTGTAAAAAAAAAGGAAATTTTGTATTTACATAAACATGATAGTGAGAGTACTTAATTCATAATGTTTTCTCTCTTTGCAGAAATGCAACTCTTTGGACATGGATGCATAGGCACAGAATATTGTGTGGCTTTGTTAGAAATTATGTCCCACTTTTCTGTTTGATTTTTTGTTATGACTTTTGTTAGGTTTGGGGATTTACAAAATAGATTTGTTTTTAATTAAAAAACTTTATAATCTTCTCAATTTATATACAAGTAACTCCCTCACTCTGCTCCAGTATTGTTTTGCTCATTTGTAGCATTGGTTTAAATGTCTGATCTCTTCATTGGACAATATATGCTTCTTTGAGGGCAGAGATTACAATGTGTTCATCCACAAGCCCCACAGTGATTTATCCCTTATCTTGCAAAAAGCAGTCAATGAAACTTTTATTAAATTAAAAATAAGTAGAGGGCTTCCCCGGTGGCCCAGTGGTTGAGAGTCCGCCTGCCGATGCCGGGGACATGGGTTCATGCCCCGGTCCGGGAAGATCCCACATGCCGCGGAGCGGCTGGGCCCGTGAGCCATGGCCACTGAGCCTGTGCGTCCGGAGCCTGTGCTCCACACCGGCGAGGCCACAACAGTGAGAGGCCCGCGTACCGCAAAATAAATAATAAATAAATAATAAAATAAAAATATAAGTAGAAATTGTTTCGAATGAAAAGATCTAATGACATTTTAAGAGGAGTTTGGTTTTGTTTTGTCTTTAACCTAACACGAAATATTTAAACAAATAACAAACATTTCTACTGTTGGTAATGTACAATGATGGGAGATTTCTGTCCCTATTTCACACAAGATAATACTGCACAAGTATTTATTGATATCTAAGCTGAAATATAATAATTAGAAAAATTATTTAAATATAATTCTATTTTAAACTAAATTATCAGTTCTATACATACATAAGAGAAAAAATAGTTTTTGAAAACATCAATTTTCTAGAAAGAGTTTGATTTCTTCTTTCATTCTGTCCTGCATATATTTTTTAAATATTTGCTGCAGATCAATTGCTGAAAAGCAGATTATTGTATTAATAACATCTCAGAATTGAGTAATTTTCCATGTATTATCAGACTATTATGAACTATTAAAAAAATCATAGGTTACAGTTAGATATTTTAATCAATAATAATATAACAGCTAGAAAAAACAACAACAAAGTGAAACAACTTTATTTAAAACTAATTCAGAGAATTTAATTGGTTTTAAACTCTAAAACCGATTCTTTTTTATTATCTAATATATACCTTAGCTACTGGTTTTTAGAAAACTAAAAGACTCCACTCCGTGAAACTAATTATCTCTAAAACCTCAATCCTTACAACATCCTTCACTGAAATATATTAAAATTAATGCTGTTGCACTTTCTTCCAGAATGTATCATATATAACCCTATTCACTTTTCCTTTAATTTTACTTTTATTTCCTTCTCTCTTCTTTTACTGTTTATTGCAGTAACTTACAAGTCTCTTTTCTTCCAAATCCCCGACAATTTCCCTTATTTTCATTCTAATCAGTAAGATTCTTGAGTGCAAGATAAATATTATCACCCACAGTTTAAAAGTAGACTCTTAATAGTTAAGAATAGACTCTTAATAATTAACTATTATGTAATTAGTTGACCAAATTTGATCAGCCTGGTTTAATCCCTAGAAAGTGATCTTGGAGGTAAAAAAGACAAACTAGAAGAAGAATTTAAGCAGTATGTAAAAACACAAAAAAACTCACTTTAAGAAAAAGGCTAATTAATTGGAGTCAGATACATGAAACTTCAAATTCTATATCTTCCATTCATGTGTGGAAATGTGGTCAGTTTTCTAAATATCCTTCACGTACTTGAATACACCATTTAAATTCATATGCAGTTTCTACTGAAATGGGTACTCAATAACTATGTAGGTGACTATTTTGCAAAAGAAGAACTCAGCAAGGGACCATGATATTTAATCCCTTTGTGGCACTAATTTAAGTTTCTCCTAAACAATATATTGATCAGGATAAAAAAGAAAAGTTTGTGCTAAATGCCTATGGCTTGCTCTGTAGAGTTGATTTTACAAAATGAAAAAAAGAAAATACCACCTTTACTTAAAGCTCATTTTCTTGGTTGTATGAATGTCCAGGTTTAACAAGAAAAGAAAAGAAACACAACTGCTAGTATATCCTAGAGACTTGTTCCATTATATCAAACACATTTTGAATTGCTGAAACTTAAAACTAGTTGGAGAGCAAAATGACAACACATCAAATTATTAGCTAAATATAGTGCTAAAGGAAGAAAATTCTGAAAAGAAGATTGGCTGTTTAGAGAAAAGGAACATTAGGGTCAACCATTAATGTCAAAAGCAAGCAAAGGCCGTTCCAAATATTCCAGACAATATGCACTAACAGAGTTTTAAATAAGTCTAAGCAGAGTGGTTATTAATTTCACTGTAGAATCAATAAAAGAAGAATACTTCCCAAACCTAATTTTTTACATCAGACTAAAAGACCTGGTAGTCACTGACCAACCGAAAACAAAACAGTCTTACACAAATACACAGCATTCATGCAAAGACAGGTGCTGTTTTAGGTTAGACAGGAATGAAGCAAGGTAAGTTTGTGAACAAAAGGATCCTCACAGATGTAAGAATCACCAACTCAGGCAAATACCTTACCTTTGTTAAGAGAATATCCAAATTATACTAAACTTTAAAACTCTTGCTCTTTGTATTAGTTTCCTATTGCTGCTGTGACAATTACCACAATGAGGTTACATGTGTGAAATCGGTCTCGCTGGGCTATATTCTTCCGTAAGTCTTGGAGGAGAATCTGGTTACTTGCTCTTTTCAGTCTAGAGGTTGTCTGCATTCCTTGGCTCATGGCCCCTCCATCCATCTTTAAAGCCAGCACAATGGACTAAGTCCTTCTCATCCTGCCATTGCTCAGATTCTCTCCCCTTGTCTTCCTCTTACACTTTTAAGCACCCTTGTGATTACACTGGGCCCATTGAGATAATCCAGAATATTTTTCCTATTTTAAGATCAAATGATTTGCAAACAATTCCATCTGCAACTTTAATTCCCCTTTATGGTATAACAGGTTCCAGTGATTAGAATGTGGACGTCTTTGAGGGGCCATTATTCTATCACTCACCCCTCAACTGATCATTTTGGAGCAACTTCTATGTTCAGTACACCTTAATACTTGAATATGTTTTGAATATGTACATATATGCTTAAAAACTGTACATATATATTTTTTGAAGAGTAGTAAAGTAAGGAAAGGTAAAAGAGAGTGACTGACATGTATGTTATTGTTTATACATTGTCAGAGTCAGACCTGATCTGAAAGACCTCTCTGAAAAGGTGGTATTTGAAAAGTGACTTGAAGGAAGTGAAAACTTGAACACAGAAATTAGAGAGACAGTTTCAAGCAGAGAGAACAGTAGCTTCAAAGGTCCTGAAGAGGGAAGGTATTCTGTGTGCTTGAGGAATAGCTAAGAGGAAAGGACAGTCTGGCTGGAATGGAGTGAGAGAGGGGAGAGGGGTAGGGGCTGAAGTGTGAGTGAAGAAAGGTAGAACACACAGAGTCTTGTCACTTATTTACCTAGGAGTGAGGCATACTCCAACAGAGGAGTCTCATGATTGGGAAAGGAGCATCATGGTTGCTGTGTGCAGAATCCACTGCTGTAAGGCAAGGTAGGGAACATGAAGATGAGTTTGGAGGTTATAATAACAACCCAGGTGAGAAATAACAGTGGCTCAGATTGTGGTGTAAGCAGAACAGGTAAAGAAACATGTAAGATTCTGGATCTTTTAGAAGGAAAAGGTGGCAAAATTTACCAGTGGAAAGAATTTTAAGTCAGAAAGGGGGAAAAAAAAAAAAAGAACGAATCCTAGACAGCACCAAGATTTTTATCCTGAGCAACTAGAAGACTATAGCTCACATTTACAGAAATCGGACAAACTATAGGGGAAGCATGTTTAGAAGGAAAATTCAAGAGCTCCATTTTTGGACACATTATGCTTATAGACGCCTATGGGATATCAGCAGTCAGATGCTACTGGTTACCCATCAATATTCATTCTCTCTTCTTTAATAATAGATCTCCTAAGTTTTAGCCGGGCATAACTTTTAGACACTTTTGAAGCTTGGCACGATTTTGTGACTTAGTATTTTTTTTTATAGCAGCTTAGTTAGTGCTTAATTAAATATAATATCTAAGCAAAGATATTGACTAGGCAGCTGACCACTATATATGAGTCTGTGTTCAGGGGAGAGTGCAAAGATACAGAAATGCAAGGGGGAGTCTTTAGTATCTAGGTGGTATTTGAAGCCAGGGGTCGAGACAAACTGCTGATGTCTAGTATTTCCTTCAGAAAAAAATCAATTTTCTCCACATTCATAGGTCCACTCCACTATGATGAAATGGGCACTGAATAGGACGGCTTTGCCTTGATTTTTTCCTTTGCCACTCCACAGACTCGTAATACTATACCAGAAGACATATATATCCATCAAGCCCAGAGGAGAAAAGGGATCTTTGGCCTTGGAAGAAGAACAAATCATCTTTTTTATTATTCATTATTTTACTGTTTTATACAGAGGCCAGATTTTTTTTTTTTTTTTTACTTTCTACTTGGATATTTAAGATTATTGTTTTGATGCTAAGTACTATGGGCTTCTCTCTACCAGAGGTCACATACTGAAGAATTCAAAAGGCAGAAGTGTTCTGTTTGATCAGACAAATCTGTATTTTTAAATTAAATTTGAGTGGCTTAGATAAAGTTTTATCTTTCTGGAAACCATCAAACCCCACAATGCTCCCTGGCGTTGCTCATCCACACATGGATACAATTGAATTGGTACTGACAGGTATCCAAATCTGGAAGTTTGAGCTAAAAATCATTCTTCTTGGCAGAAATGAACCCTTACACAAAAGTTACACAGCATGTTTTACCTTGAAACTTTGTCTGATTACTTCAGCCACTGAAACTTCGCAGTGAAACTTTATAGCCTAAATCCATGCATCTTTCGTTCACTGAAGCCCTGGAGAAAACATAGCTAGGTATCTCCGTCACATACATGACATATTTCTTTCTACAGATAGTACAAGGGAGGGAAGGGATCAGAGTTTCATCAGACTGGAAGCTAGGACTTGAGCTGGGAAAGTCTCAATGGACCACAAAAGGTTAAGAGAGCCTTGGGTGTTGAGGACCCAAGTAGGCGTAAGCATTTCAGGATACCACAGTCATAGTGACACTTTTGTCTTTGACTTCATGTTATATAATTAGCTCATGTTCCCTGACATTAATGTAGCTTTTGAAAACCTTATATCTTGGGTCTACGAACAGAGTGTAGCCTTGATTACTTTTTCTCCTCTAGTAAGGGATCCTGGAATTAAGAACCATTAAGTATATTTTCTCCTTATTATTGCTATACTTGTGATTTCAAATCTATTGAGGAATATTGGCTCACAAAATCTTACTAATAAAGTCCTTCAATAATCCACTGTGGGAAAAAATCTGTATTATTAAATAAAATCACAAGCATAGCTTATTGTGTATCAATGTGCGTATACCAAGTGCATATGAATAAATTTTATTGAGCCATGAATCTGAGCACCAACTGAATCAGGTTGTTCCCAGATTCACTCAGCGTTTTATGAAACCTATTATTCTTATTTGACGTTACTGCAGTATAACAGACCATAGTGACATTTGATTACATTCCATTTTATTATTGCTTTGTAGCAAATTGTTCTCACCAATAAGTGATAAAAATACAGAGGCAACTGCAGTACAAATATGAAGACATCTATTCCCTTTTTTGTGTGGTAAGAGTGTCCAGAAGTGTATGAACAACATAGACCTGGCCTCTTTATTTAGCTCATATATCTTGAAATAATTATATCACAGATAAAGAATTCATATATTTTACAAGCTAGATAAAAACACATTTATAAGCTAATAATTTTTCTAATTGTCTGTTTTCACTATTTTGTCTGTAACTTAGAAACTGAGCAAACATGTAAAATATTAGCTAAAATGTAAGTTTATACCCCAGGTAAATTATTAGAATGCTGTGAGTACACAAGCAATTTATCCTGAATACTGATGCTCACATATGCTCATTTTTGTTGTGATAGTATTCAATGCATTAATAGTGGAGGAATACTCCCTGCAATAAATATCCACAAGCTATTTGAAAATCATACATTTTCCACTTCTCTTTTTGACAAATATCTCCTGGCAGTGAGGAAGTATAACAGTGTAGATTTGACTTATGTGTCCAATTCCTTTAAAATTTTTGTTTTTCCATGATTGTCATAAGGTCATAAATATCTGCATGGGATCTATGTGTCTATGTGTGTGCATGACTTTTCAATTTAAATACTAGA
Source organism: Globicephala melas (assembly GCF_963455315.2). Taxonomy (NCBI): domain Eukaryota; kingdom Metazoa; phylum Chordata; class Mammalia; order Artiodactyla; family Delphinidae; genus Globicephala; species Globicephala melas. The sequence goes on along the minus strand of NC_083320.1, from coordinate 24,953,692 downwards.
TGTGAAGAAAAGATAACTAAGATAAACTAACAAGAACATCTTAATTTAATTCTCAATTAATATACTTTCCAAAGTCTGGACAACCCTTCCATATAAATTAACTTTAATAAATTTAAATGGTTATATCTTGTAAATGATTGTCTTCTAGTTTAATTCTGCTTTTTTGAACTTTTTAATAACCGTTCTACCCTTCTTGCTTTGCCACAAAATGTTATATTGGGATTGTTGTTATTCTGTTTAAACTCATTTCCCATTATCTAGATGGTAACAGCATTAGACCCATGTAACTAAAATGTTTTAAAAATTATCTCATAAGGGGACAATAGGTCTATATTATCACATCTCTTATCCTTCTCAAAGAATTCTCTTTTACTCAAAATAATGTGACTATATTCTGTTATTTTATTTTATTCATACTTGACAAAACAGCGTAGTGCCAACCAAATTGAACCATTTCTTAGTAATAACCGTCATCCTTGTTTGGGAATATCATGGCCTGCAGCATCAATGCTTATGAGAACAAAATGCATTTATTTTTGTTACAGATTTCCAACTATCTGTATTCACTAGAAAATGACTCTATAATTTATGTAAGTAAGGAATATGTGCAGCTTGCTGTCTGTATTTCAGAAATATTCTACAGTGTGTATTAGCTGAAAATGAATGTCAATTTGAAGCACCCCAAAGACATCTTTTTAAGTTATTTTAATTTCTCTGATGAAAGGATGAACATCTTCATTTGGCCACTCCTCACAATTTAGCATATCAGTATTTTATTAACTATTTTTAATGTCAATATCTGTGCAAATGACTTGCAAAATCCAATGTAAAATCAAAATTAAAAAAAAAATAACGTGGAAGAGAAAATGGACCTAAATGGTTAAAGTAAAAAACAAACAAAAATACAGAAACTAGGAAAAGATTTTGAGATGTTGTTTCATTCTCTGGCTCTAACTCTCAGTTTGGTATCCATGAAATTGAGATACAACATGATCTCATGAGGCTGTAGTGAGGAATAAATAAGGAAATTTACATAAATGTTAAATATAGGATGTGGCCTTTTGGGGATAATCACCACATGCTTTAAAAAATATTTAAGAGCAATAAAATATTGCATGGCATAACAAAAGTGAAACCAGAATGGGAACTACTCATTTCCCACTCCAACTAGCTTTTGCTATAGTGTCTGTCACAAATGGGCCTTTTTTCTCATTTGCAAAATGAGGAAATTGAATGTGATCATTTCTAAATCACTGTATAAATTAGAAAATAAACCATATCACAAATTTTCTTTGAGATGAGATTAAATATGTAAAATTAGAAAAAAGTTTTAATGAGTAAAGAATAACTTAAGCAAAACAATAGAAGATAAATAATTTAAATAAGACATCAAAAACGAAAATTAAAATCAAATAATAAATGGAGAAAATGAGGAAACATAGTTAAATATTCAAGGTCAAGAGATATAATCTGATAGAAGAATGATACGAAAGGCCTTGGCATAATAAGAAACAAAAATCATAGAAATACAAGGAAAGCAAGAGATTACATTATGTGACGTATTTTTCTATATGTCAGTAGAAAGATTTTTCTGTCTTAAACAAAGGACAGCTTCTCTTTGGGATATATAAGTCCTTTTGTAACTGAAGTAAATGAAAGCCTGGACTCAATGCTACTATCATGCTATGAGTTATAAACTTTAATATATGATTCTTGTATAATAGTGCTAGGAAAGACCCCTGATTAGTCAGGTCATCTATTTTTTTTTCTTTTATTTTTACTTAAAATTTCTCTTTGGAATTTTATTCTTTAAACTTTTATAAAAATAACTACAACACAGAAATAATATTCAGAGATAGAGATAAATCAGACCTGTCTTTGAGGAGGTTTTAATTAAGTAGAGAGAGATGTGGAAAATTAAGTATTATAGGTGAAATGAAAAATATATGTATAGAGTTAAATGTTTATAAAATTAGAAAAATACTCACAAGCAAACTGCACAAATATACTTATGAGTAACATACTTTTTCATAATATAATCCAAATAAAATGATTATTTGAAACACAAATTTAATTTCTTATAGTTTATACGTTTCACTGTTTTAAATATCTTTTCTCACTAATATAATTGACTGATAATATTGCTATTCATGTATTATAGAAAGAAAAACAAGACAAAGGAGGAAGCGTTTTTTCTGGACTGCAGAACATGATGGTATATACGTTCTATCAATATTTAAAATCTCAATCATGTTTCCTTGGATATCATCTATCTTTATATCTAATATTTCTGAGAATTTTGGTGGAGTAGTAGTAGAAACAAAGACTTCAGAGCAGAAGACGGAATAACATTGGCTTCCTCTGTGATCTAGGTATCTGTCTAAATATGCCAGTCTTAATTTGTTTCAGTACTCTGTACTTAGCCATATATATTAAGTCTATTCATATAAATACTTTATGTTCTAATATTATTATCAAGCCCTAAATTCATGGCTTTTGGTACTTAGATGAAGGTGGTGCTGCCCTAGCATTTTTTGGTGGCTAATATTTTTTTTTTTTCCAACTCAGATTACACCATTTTCTCACAGTAATCATTCACTCCCTTCAATAATGATCTTACTTAAAATGTCACATCAACATTTTATCCTGATTTAAATATTTTGTTTTAATTTTTTTTAATTTTAATTCAACTAACATTTTATTATAGACATTACTACATTATTAAATATTTTGTTTTTAAATAGCACATAGCAGCTAAACCGACAGAGGCCAAAGTATATATTCTAAACCAACACTCATTATTTTTAGAACAACTCTTTTTCATGAAATTCATACCACTAAAATTTAATTTAGTTGTATATGTCTAAAATAGTATAAACTGACTAATAATTCTAATATACCTAGCTTAAGTAATAATCATGAAAATGATAATAACTAACAAGTAACATTAAAAATCAATCTGCTACTATGTGTTTGAAATCTTCTTAATTCCAGGATCTGTGCTAATTACTTTTAAATTATTAACTTATTAATTCTTGAATGCTTTGAAGGTTTTTTTAACCAAGACCCTAAACAAATTAGATACAATATATTTAATAGTAAACTAAATATATACTGTATTTGCTTCTATAATTTCAACTATTCAAATATAATCAAATTTAAGTATTATTTTATATAATCTACATTAAATTAAAAATATCTAGGATGCTAGCATCTCAAGTAGTGAAAATAAACAAAGTTTAGGCCAATAGATTTATCCATTGGATAAAATTACTTTTAAATAGTGAGGTTCATGTGAATATTTCATATTAATCTATAGATTTTATATAAGCAGAAGAAAAATAAATGCCTAAAAAGTGTTAGAATATGTTATATAAAATTGTAATTAAGACCTGAAAAATAAAAACAAAAACAGGATGTCATTCTTAATCCAACAAAATGGTTAAAAATGTTAGGGTCTAATCTAAATTAAATATTAACAAAAGTAGATAAGTGAATGATATAAAGGGCTTTGGAATAATAATAAAAAAAATTATGTCAAAGTGGAAATATGTTATCTCATCTATTCCTTGTATATATGTGAATTTGTTCAACCATTTTGCAGGACAGTTTGAAAATATCTGCTAAAATTTAAAATGACTATGAGATGATTTTTATCAGCTATTCTGGAGAAATGTCTATACATATGTATAAGGAACATGTTTAAGAATGTTTAGGGAAAGACTTCAGATATAATACTCTGTTGATGAGAATACTGATGATGTACTCATACTCATACTCATACATAAATACAAAATATAGACTGCTACAAGGACCCAGGTAGATCTATATGTGTTAACATTTAAGGATTGCCAGGAACTTTTTTATGAAAATGAAAAAGTAGAACTTATAGAAAGAAACCTACCAAACTGATACCAGAGATTACCACTAAGGTGGGGCGGGGTGGGATGGGATTGGGTGAGGAGTTGTCAAGGATGGTGTGAGGATCCTAAAGCAAGACCCTCTTCAAACCTGTCCCCTTTGGGGACAGATCAGGATATAAGAACAATAAAATTGAGCTGAAATGTTCTCAGAGGGTTTGGTGCTAGTGATTGGTTTATCTCCTTAGATAAGCCTTAGATTTCACAGATTTATCTGAATGTGGTTACTATCCTTTTCCCCTTCCCATGGAAGGTCATCTTATTCCTTAATTCTTCCCAAAGCTGTTCCTTTTCCAATCATGAATCAACAAGTATGAAGAACTCCAGCTGGTTCTGTGAATTATTGCATTGAAGATTCAGTTTTTCATATGGCAATTTCCAAAGTAATTAACATGTTTAACAGTTTGTCAACAATAGAGAGCAATAAATCCTCCCTCAAGATTTCCAAGTTCCTTCCGACTGAGGAAAAAGGTTAAATTTGGGAGCAAGTGGCTAATGTGATTATCCACACTAAGACATTCAGCTGACCTTCTACCTAAAACCACCTCCCTCTGTGAAGGAAGAGAGGAAGTAAAGAAAACCCTCTCATTTCCATTTGCCCATGTAACTAATCTTCCATTCCCACTCTTGCATTGCATAAATCCAATACATAGAATATAAAGACAAAATCTAATTACTTACAAAAATTTTATTATTCAGATTCTCTTAAATAGGACGTTAAGTGGTTACCCCCTCTGGAGTCAGACTGCATGGGTTTCAAATCTGAATCCACCACTTGTAGCAGTGTTGGGCATGCTACTTATCATCTGTCCATCTCAGTGTCCTCAACTGTAAAATGTGACTTCTTGAAATGTCCTAATGTTTTTGGTTTTTTTAAATCAGTTTTAAATGAAATAAAATTTGTAATATGCTTGGCCCAATGTCTCGCTATTTTTGTTTTCTAAATAAGTTTTAAAACCATTTGCACTTTAAATGAAGACATTTTGTAAGGCTTCATAAACATCATATAATATTCAACATGAGTAGTATCCCCCCAAGTTATAGAGCTACATGATATTACAGAGGGAGAAACTGAAAATAAAACCAGGAAAATAGATGTCTATGTTATTGGAAGGCATAGTAGTCACTTAAATAAAAGTTAAATACAATAAAAGAGTGAGTGTAAGAAATAGAAAATAACTAGTTAACGTGCAGGAACATGCAGAGTTCTTACCTAATCCCATCAGTTCTCAGGGTATTTGTCCTTTGGGGCTCGTGGAATGGAACAGTTTAAAATTGTCACTGACCACAATAAGGGTTAGTATTTTTTAATCTTTTTAATCCACAACATTTAGTGTTCAATATTTTGCAGGCATACTACAAAAGTGATTAGTGTTCTAACTCCTCAGAAGTGAGAAGTTGTTTATGGTTCCATTTCCATGCATGGCCTGTGATAAACAGATCCCAGAGAATAGCTGGAATAGGGCCAGGGTACACAATTCAATATGTAGACATACTTTCATATACTGCAAAGAAAATTTCCATGACCGCTGCCAAATCCATTTATCACAATCCCAGAAAATGATATCCATTCTGCAAAATCTTCTTATAAAATACAGAATATTGTAAATAACCACTAATCTTTTTGGATTGGGCAGCACTATTTCATTTTACTTAAGGAGTTCTCTCCACGTGGGTGTGGGTATGGGTGTGTAATAAATCATAACTTTGTCTTAAGCTCAGTTCTAAATTAACCCACTGTGGTTAAAGACACAAATCTGGTAAAAATTACTATTGTTTTAAAAATGCAACTGATGTGAGCATTGACATGAAAATGTCATTTAATTTAATTTACAGGCAATTACATAATAATGTAGTCAAATATGTTCAGCTCCAAAACAGCCAGCCCTTTAGGTTTATTGCACATCAGGAAGCACAATGGATTTGTTACTAAACTCTTACATTATACTACAGCTTTCACCTTTAATAGATGTGCAAGTCAAGGCTTATCTTTACTTAATATTTTCATTTTCATTCCCCAATTGAACCAATGTGTATCATCCTTCTTCCTATGCGACATGATAGATCTCATGGGTCTTAACAAGAGTATCTACTCATGCGGCAAAATGCTGAAAGGTGTACAATTCATTCTGAGCTGTTTATTACCCCCAACATAGAGTCAATTATTTTTTGTAGTCAAAGAACTTAAAAACCTCCAACTTCAACATGAATACATGAGTATGGCACATTTAAACCTTGACCAGAACATTGCAAGATGAGTTTGCCAATAAACTACATAAAACCCTTCATCTGTACATGGCAAGCACTTTTAAATCACTTGGAAAACAAAAAGCCAGTAGCTGCTATTAGCAAGCTCTTGACATTTCTTGGAGAGCCATGACTTCTTTTACAGTGTTCTGGTTATAATTTTGAACTGACTCAAGCCTAGGATCTCTTATATGCCTGGAAAATTCTGTTTTCTTTTCTACTTGCTGGGTGATATGTAATTAGAGTCTTGTTTACCACCTCATGTACAGATCCTTTTCAACAACAGAGTATGATACAGCACAGAGTATGGAGTTACTGAAAATACATATTTTGAATTGTGTTTTCTAATATTGAAGTGTTTTTTACATGACACACTACAATCAACACAAATGTACATTTTTAAGGACAAATGAATAAGACATTCAAATATAAATATGCTTTTAAGATAACCAATATTTTTTGCCTGTATGAGAAATAAGTAAAACTTCGTGCCACACTTTAAAAAAATCATATTGATATATATTTTCTCATAGCCAATTCCCTAATAAATACTGTCACTTCTCATATACATTTCCCAAATCAGTTCCTTTGCTTCCATCATAAACGGAAAATTCAGTTGTATCGAAAATTCTTTTTATTCAGAGCTTTCTTTTTCCCTCTCTTTCTTGTCATCAACCATCACACTATATCTGGGAAAATAACTTCTCTTGCTGGCTACTATGATACCCTCATCCCCTGAGAGTAACAGCTTGTGGTGCAAGACTTGAGCTGGATCAGGTATTTGAAGAATATGAGCTGAGTGTAGAGATAGGATGAGACTGTTCTTGAAATACAAGATAATTAGAAAGGATCAAAAGTGAAAACAAAACCAAGTAGACTGCCCAACTGATATTTAAGTATAAAAACCAAGTTAGAAAAAGCACCCATCTATCCATCCATCTATCCATTTAACAAATTTTCTTCACATCTCCAATGAGAGAGAAAAGGTCCTATTCTCTTTAAACAAATATAAATAAATAAATAAGTTATTTCCTAATTTAAAATAAATGCATACATACACAAACAATAAAATATCAGCTAAAGATACGGGTTATAAGTGAAATTAAACAGATAATTTTACAGGGAGTGACTGGTGCAGGGCAAGGGATGGGGTGCTAAGTTACTTTAAATAGGATTGTCAAGGAAGGCCCTTCTGAGGTCATGACTTTTGAACTGAAAACTGAATGAGAAGGAACCAGCCATAGAGAGAACTGTGGGAAGAAAAAGCAGTCATTGACTATCTGCTATCTTATTTCATCTCTTCTAAGGTGCACATTTTTCATATATTAGCATCTCTGAAATTGGGGTGTTAAAATTGCGATTAGCCAGATGACAGTTATGACTTCGTAATGACTCTCTACACACTGTGAACTCACTTGTTATTTCTGATGGCATGATGGCACAACTTCATAAGCAAACAAACCATTTATGAACAATTTGAGGAAGAAATAGGAGTTAACAGAAATTTGTATAAAAAATTTACACTAACACCATCTGGTAAGATAAAAATAATCACTAGCATTAACCTTGTAGAGTGATTGTCAACAGTTTGGAAGAATATCCCAGGAACTAGATTGCACCATTAAATCACCCGTGCTCTGGATCCCGTAGACAATGAAAATGAAGAGTTGAAGAGTGCTATGCGTTACTCTATTAATGGAAAGAAGTTTAAGAATACTGTAACCAATTTATTTTGCTCTTTTTTTTTGTACTTTTATGCATGCATAAGATGACATGCTAAAATTCCTGTCTAAAAATTTTAATATTAAAAGCCTCTTTGAATATGTTGCAAAAGTAGTAAGTGATACAAAAGAACTGTATTAGAGTTTCATCATCAACATTTTTTTCTACTTAACGATACATAAAATAACAGTTTATCTTAAAATTGATGATGTCTTAAATACTGAGATCATTGCTCTTCACAAAACTCTGCTATGTACTGGTGAATGAGGCAGATATGATTCCAACATTTACAGGGTTTCACCCTAGTGGGGAACAGAAATAATATAACTGTAAATTAAATAAATTGGTAATTACAAGTTGTGATAATTAGTACAAAGACACCAGTAAAAATAATTATGCGCAGTGCACACAAATGTGTCTAGGGGGAATGGGGTGGGTTGGCGAATCTAATTTAGATTATGAGGAGGAGTGGATTGTCAGAGAAAGCCTGTCAGAAGATGTAAATATAAAACTAAGACTTGAAGGAAGAGTTGGTCATATAAAGGACAGTAGGAAAGTACTCCAAGGAAAAGAAAAAGTGTATGCAAAGTAAAGTGGTATATTCTAGAAACAGAAACATCTTGCAGAGTGTGAATAGTGAAGAAAAGAAGGGAGAATTGGCATGAAAAGGTTGGGACCTGAGTGAACTGCATGTTAGGGAGAACATGTAGGGCATTACAAGCATCATTAAAGGATTTGTATTTCATTCCATGTGCAAACAGAAGGTGCTGAGAGGCAATGACATCACCAGAATTATGTTTTTAAAAGATCATTATAGGTGCCTTGAAAGGACTGAATTTTAGGTGGGCAATGGAAACCTCAAGAGCCAGTAGAAGGCAACTACAATAGTACAAGTGAGAGCTAACGCTGGTTTAGACCAGGATAGTGGCAGTGGAGATAGAGAGAAATGGATTCTAGATACAGTTTAGACAGTCATAGGACTTATTGATGGATCAGATGGAGATTGAGGAGAAATAAGAATGCCCTTGAGGTTTCTAATTTAAGCATTCAAATGTATAACAATACCAATTCCTGAAATGGTAAGACAAATGGATAAAATGGTTGGGAGGTGAGAACTAAGTTTCAAGAATTTACATTTGGAGATGTTAAGCTAGAATATATATTAGTCATCTTATGTAAATTCTATATGTACATTTGTATTTATGAGTCTGGAATTCAGATGAAACCCTCTGATATAATACTGGAAATGTTTTACATATAAATAAGTCACCACAATATTTGTAGGTCTAGTAGAGGAGGAGGAGCCTGTAAAAGGGACTGAAAATAAAACAGCCTGAGAGGATGTCCATCCAACAAAGAATGGATAACTTGACAGATGATGGGATATGACATTATCATTGGATTTGGCAACACAGAGGTCACTGGCATTTTTGAAATAGAAGAGTTTAATTGAATGGTGTAAAATGAAATTTGAATAAATGTGAGAAAATGGTAACAAAATGTGCAGATAACTATGAAGAAGTTTGGTTGTAAGAGTGGACAGCCATAGGGACATTCAAAGTAGGGAGGTATAAATTGCAAACACTGGGCAAGACTTAGAACAATGGGTTTTAACGAGATGAGAGGGGAGAGTATGCCTTGTACTGCCTTGCTGAGTGTCAGAAAATGAAATGGTTCAAGTGAAGTTAATAGTGGTGTACAGAGATATACCCTCACCTGAGTTTCCATTTAGATCTGATGTTTAAGACGTTGCTCATAACTGAGTTTTAAAGTGAGTATTTTTCTAGTTAGGAGAGGTTATATCATGTTTGCCATCCTCATGGAAACCCCACACTAGGTTCCTGTGTCTGTACTCATATTAAAATATTTTGGAAATACTTGCTCATATGAATTCTCTACAATCCAGGAACTATGGGCATCTTGAGGCTGCTGGTAGTGGGGCTATAATTTATACCAAACTTGAAGAATGATGCTTTTGCAAAGATGAAATGAAACCAGATAATTTCCCAGGGGCTAGCCATAGAGATAACAGGGAACACTATGAATTTTCACCAGAAATGGTTATACTACTTTCATTTGTTATCCAGTAAAATTTAGATACTAAAAAATAGAAAAGCAGATAAATTTAAAAGTTATGCTTGAATAGTCTATTTAATATTTATTTCAACATGAGTGCTAGATACATATTAAATAAATCAAATGAATATAGTGATTGGCTATAGATTACATTTAGAGAAGTGAAACAAAGATAACACACCTCATGGTATACAGAGAGAAAAAGAAAAACAAAAATAACATTGTGGACAACAGTGAGGGAGAAGAGCAGGAATAAGTTGGTAATATCTCTTTGGTCATAATCATAGAGCTAAGAGTCACATATGTAGTGTAAAAAATGAAATAACTAATAAACATCTCTTTTAATGTATAAGAATTGATACAGGTGAAGGGGGTTAAAAAGTACAAACCTCCAGTTATAAAATCAATGTCATGGTGATATAATATACAGCATGGTGACTATAGTCAATAACACTGTACTGCATATTTGAAAGTTGCTAAGAGAGTAGGTCTTAAAAGATTTTATTACAAGAAAAAAAATGTAACCATATGGTAATGGATGTTAACTAGACTTATTGTGATGGTCATTTTGCAATATAAACAAATACCAAATCATTATGTCTTACACCTGAAACTAATATAATCTTATGTGTTAACTATATATATATATATATTTTGCAGTACATGGGCCTCTCACTGTTGTGGCCTCTCCCATTGCGGAGCACAGGCTCCGGACGCACAGGCTCAGCGGGCATGGCTCACGGGCCCAGCCGCTCCACGGCATGTGGGATCTTCCCAGACCGGGGCATGAACCCATGTCCCCTGCGTCGGAAGGCAGACTCTCAACCACTGTGCCACCAGGGAAGCCCGTGTAAACTATATTTAAGTGAAAAATAAAGTAAGACAAAAGTGATTTTAACAAAGACAGAAAAAGAACCAAGATGAAGGACTTATCTTCATCCCTATCCATATATTTCCCTTTCCAAGATACCATTATATCTAAATCTTTGTGTGGAAGTACTCTTTTTATTCTGGCAATAGAAGAGCTTGAGAGAGTGGTTAAAGAAAATTGAAATATGATAACTGCTCTATGACATAAATATAAATATTGTGAAAAGTTTCCTTTTCATCACATAATCAGCGAGTCTACAGTCAAAGGCAATAATAAAGCTTTGAAATTCACGGGTAGTTGGAGATAATTTGCTATACACACAGGAAGAAAATACTGACTAGTAACAGCCACCAGTTGGTAGAAAAATGCTCCTCCTTTGTAGAAACTTCCTTGCTAAAATGGCACTAATGTTAGTGAGATTTTGTCAACAGAGAAACCTTAAAAAGAGAAAATTTACTATAAAAATAATAAATGTTTTGTCATTTATAATGTCAAAGATGTAACCATCACCAATTTACTTCTGCTACTATCATTGTTGAAAGACGGAATAAAGTCAAATTGGAACCAAAATAAGGCTTCTTTTTAAAATAACACAAATAAATACACAGCGATATTTATTAACCAAGACTATACTACTCTTGTTTTAACTCAGCAATATGCATAATCTTTAACAATAAATAGAGAAGGGTGAAGTAGGAAGATAGTTCCATGTCATACTTTTTTTTTTTTTTTTTTGAGTTATGCGGGTCTCTCACTGTTGTGGCCTCTCCCATTGCGGAGCACAGGCTCTGGATGCGCAGGCTCAGCGGCCATGGCTCACGGGCCCAGCCGCTCTGCGGCATGTGGGATCTTCCCGGACTGGGGCATGAACCCGTGTCCCCTGCATTGGCAGGCAGACAATCAACCACTGCACCACCAGGGAAGCCCTGTGTCATACTTTTTTTCCTCTTTACCTCTTGTACTGTTTTGAAGGTAGAGTATAATAAAATTATTTTTAATTGGAGGAATTGATCTTATAATATTCTGCATTTAACCTTAGACTCTATTCCTCGCCTCAATTAGGTAGGAACAGATAAAACTGAAATGCAGCACTAAGGAATTTCAAGCTCTACAGCCAGCTGAAAAGGCAAAGGCCAAAGAAAACTGTTATCTACTGTGGCGAGAAAGACAAAGAATTGCTTAAGGGAAGTGGTTAAGTGAATCGGCTATGACGAGGAATGTCTGAAAGCCACATAAGTACCAGCCTTGACAAGGCCAACATCATAGCTGTGTAGTCAGCAGGACACAAACAAAGACACACACGGACACACACAAACACACACACATATACATTTTTTCTTTCTCCATGCCTATATATATATATATATATATATATATATATTCCACATTAAGAATGGTCATAAGCTGCTAAACATAACTAGAGAGTGCAGTGTCTGTCATAATAAGTACCTCTAAAAAGGACCCATTTTCACACACAGCACATAAATATTTACAGGGAAAAAAATACTAAAGTTTGAATTTAGAATCACTGAAATATAGATTAGGAAATAATTTTTGCTTCAATGAACACCAAATTTTTTTGTATATAAAAGTTCTTGTTCTTTTTCCTTGAATGATCTTAAAAAATCCCACTAATTCAAACATACATTATGAAAATAATGTTTTTAACTTAATACATTGATTACTAATTCTTTTGCAACTGTTTCTTAATTTTTTTTCTTCAAAAATAAGTCCTTGGAGAGATTGGTTCAAGATGGCAGAGTAGAAGGATGTGCACTCACTCCCTCTTGTGAGAGCATCAGAATCACAACTAACTGCTGAAAAATCATCCATAGGAAGACACTGGAACTCACCAAAAAAGATATCCAGCAACCAGAGACAAAGGAGAAGCCACAATGAAATTGCAGGAGGGGCACAATCACACACACAAAAAACAAATCCCATAACCACTGGGTGGGTGACTCACAAACTGGAGAACAATTATACCACAGAAGTCCACCCACTGGAGTGAAGGTTCTGAGCCCTATGTCAGACTTGCCAACCTGGGGGTCCAGCAATGGGAGCAGGAATTCCCAGAGAATCAGACTTTATAGGCTAGTGGGATTTGACTGCAGGACTTCTACAGGAATGGGGGAAACAGGGACTCCACTCTTGGAGGGCACACACAAAGTAGTGTGCACATCAGGACAAAGGGGGAAGGAGCAGTGACCCCAGAGGAGACTGAAACAGACCTACCTGTTAGTGTTGGAGGGTCTGCTGCAGAGGTGGGGGGTGGCTGTGGCTCACCATGAGGACAAGGACACTGGCAGCAGAAGCTCTGGTAAATACTCCTTTTCATGAGCCCACCCAGAGTCCACCACTAGAACCAGCAAGGAGCCTGTGGGCTCTTGTGCTGGCTCACCTAAGGTCAAACAACCAACAGGGAGGAAACTCACCCCACACCCCACCAGCAGACAAGCATATTAAAGTTTTACTGAGCTCTGTCCACCAGAGCAATATTCAGCTCTACCCACCACCAGTCCCTCCCAACAGGAAGCTTGAACAAGCCTCTTAGATAGCCTCGTCTACCAGAGGGCAGACAGCAGAAGCAAGAAGAACTACAATCCTGCAGGCTGTGGAACGAAAACCACATTCACAGGAAGACAGACAAAATGAAAAGGCAGAGGACTATGATCCAGTTGAAGGAACTAGGTAAAACCCAAGAAAAACAAATAAATGAAGTGGAGATAGGCAACCTTCCAGAAAAAGAATTTGGAATAATGAAAGTGAAGACGATCCAGAACCTCAGAAAAAGAATGGAGACAAAGATCGAGAAGATGCAAGAAATGTTTAACAAAGGCCTAGAAGAATTAAAGAACAAACAGAGATGAACAATACAATAACTGAAATGAAAAATACACTAGAAGGAATCAGTAGCAGAATAACTGAGGCAGAAGAACGGATAAGTGACCTGGAAGATAGAATGGTAGAATTCACTGCTGTGGAAGAGAATAAAGAAAAAAGAATGAAAAGAAATGAAGACAGCCTAAGAGACCTCTGGGACAACATTAAACGCAATAACATTCGCATTATAGTGGTCCAAGAAGAAGAGAGAGAAAGGACCAGGGAAAATATTTGAAGAGATTATAGTTGAAAACTTCCCTAACATGGGAAAGGAAATACCATCCAAGTCCAGGAAGTACAGAGAGTCCCAGGCAGGATAAACCCAAGGAGAAACATGCTGAGACACATAGTAACCAAATTGACAAAAATTAAAGACAAAGAAAAATTTTTGAAAGCAACAAGGAGAAAACGACAAATAACATACAAGGGAACTCTCATAAGGTTAACAGCTGATTTCTCTGCAGAAACTCTACAAGCCAAAAGGGAGTGGCATGATATATTTAAAGTGATGAAAGGGAAGAACCTACAACCAAGATTACTCTACCCAGCAAGGATCTCATTCAGACTCGATGGAGAAATCAAAAGCTTTACAGACAAGCAAAAGCTAAGAGAATTCAGCACCACCAAACCAGCTCTACAACAAATGCTAAAGGAACTTCTCTAAGTGGGAAACACAAGAGAAGAAGAGGACCTACAATAACAAACCCCAAACAATTAAGAAAATGGTAATAGGAACATACATATAGATAATTACCTTAAATGTGAATGGATTAAATGCTCCAACCAAAAGACACAGGCTTGCTGAATGGATACAAAAACAAGACCTATTTATATGCTGTCTACAGGAGATCCACTTCAGACCTAGGGACACATACAGACTGAAAGTGAGGGGATGGAAAACAATATTCCATGCAAATGGAAATCAAAAGACAGCTGGATTAGCAAAACTCATATCAGATAAAATAGACTTTAAAATAAAGAATGTTACAAGAGACAAGGAAGGACACTACAAAACAATCAGGGTATCAATCCAAGAACACGATATAACAATTATAAATATATATGCACCCAACATAAGAGCACCTCAATACATAAGGCAAAAGCTAGCAGCTATAAAACAGGAAGTCGAAAGTAACACAATAATAGTGGGAGACTTAAACACCTCACTTACACCGATGGACAAATCATCCAGACAGAAAATTAATAAGGAAACATAATCTTTAAATGACACAATAAACCAGATAGATTTAATTGATATTTATAGGACAGTCTATCCAAAAACAGATTACACTTTCTTCTCAAGTGCACACGGAACATTCTCCAGGATACGTCACATCTTGTGTCACAAATCAAGCCTTGGTATTTAAGAAAATTGAAATCATATCAAGCATATTTTCCAACCACAACGCCATAAGAGTAGAAATCAATTACAGGGAAAAAAATGTAAAAAACACCAACACATGGAGGTTAAACAATACATTACTAAATAACCAAGAGATCACTGAAGAAATCAAAGAGGAAATCAGAAAATACCTAGAGACAAATGACAATGAAAACATGACAATCCTAAACCTATAGGATGCAGCAAAAGCAATTCTAAGAGGGAAGTTATAGCAATACAATCCTACCTCAAGAAACAAGAAAAATCTCAAATAAACAATCTAACATTATACCTAACGGAAGTAGAGAAAGAAGAACAAACAAAACAGAAAGTTAGTAGAAGGAAAGAAATCATATAAATCAGAGCAGAAATAAATCAAAACAGAGAAAACAATAGCAAAGATCAATAAAACTAAAAGCTGGTTCTTTGAGAAAATAAACAAAATTGATAATCCTTTTGCCAGACTCATCAAGAAAAAGAGGGAGGGGACTCAAATCAATGAAATTAGAAATGAAAAAGGAGAAGTTATGAAGGACACTGCAGAAATACAAAGCATCATAAGAGACTACTAGAAGCAACTCTATGCCAATATAATGGACAACCTGGAAGAAAAGGACAAATTCTTAGAAAGGTATAACCTT
Source organism: Globicephala melas (assembly GCF_963455315.2). Lineage (NCBI taxonomy): Eukaryota > Metazoa > Chordata > Mammalia > Artiodactyla > Delphinidae > Globicephala > Globicephala melas. The sequence goes on along the minus strand of NC_083320.1, from coordinate 24,937,951 downwards.
CAAAGACTGAACCAGAAAGAAATAGGCAATATGAACAGACTAATCACAAGTAATGAAATTGAAACTGTGATTAAAAATCTTCCAACAAACAAAAGTCCAGGACCAGATGGCTTCACAGGTGAATTCTATCAAACATTTAGAGAAAAGCTAACACCTGTTCTTCTCAAACTCTTCCAAAAAATTGCGGAGGAAGGAACACTTCCAAACTCATTCTATGAGGCCACCATCACCCTGATACCAAAGCCAGACAAAGATACTACAAAATAATAAAATTACAGACCAATATCACAGATGAATATAAATGCAAAAATCCTCAACAAAATACTAGCAAACAGAATCCAACAACACATTAAAAGGATCATACACCATGATCAAGTGGGATTTATCCCAGGGATGCAAGGATTCTTCAATATCGGAAATCAATCCCTGTGATACACCATATTAACAAATTGAAGAATACAAACCATATGATCATCTCAATAGATGCAGAAAAAGATTTTGACAAAATTCAACACCGATTTATGACAAAAACTCTCTAGAAAGTGGGCATAGAGGGAACCTACCTCAACATAATAAAGGTCATATATGACAAACCCACAACAAACATCATTCTCAATGGTGAAAAACTGAAAGCATTTCCTTAAGATCAGGAACATGACAAGGATGTCCACTCTTGCCACTATTATTCAACATAGTTTTGGAAGTCCTCGCTGTGGCAATCAGAGAAGAAAAAGAAATAAAAGGAATTCAAATTGGAAAAGAAGAAGTAAAACTGTCACTCTTGCAGATGACATGATACTATACAAAGATAATTCTAAAGATGCTACCAGAAAACTACTAGAGCTAATCAATGAATTTGGTAAAGTTGCAGGATACAAAATTGATGCACAGAAATCTCTTGCATTCCTATACACTAACAACAAAAGATCAGAAAGAGGAATTAAGGAAACAATCCCATTCACTATTGCAACAAAAAGAATAAAATACATTGGAATAAACCTATCTAAGGAGGTAAAAGACCTGTATCAGAAAACTATAAGACACTGATGAAAGAAATCAAAGATGACACAGACAGATAGAGAGATATACCATGTTCTTGGCTTGGAAGAATCAATATTGTGAAAATGACTATACTACCCAAAGCAATCTACAGATTCAGTGCAATCCCTTTCAAATTACCAATGGCATTTCTTACAGAGCCAGAACTAAAAAATCCTAAAATTTGTATGGAGACAAAGAAGACCCCGAATAGCCAAAGTAATCTTGAAGGAAAAAAACGGATCTGGAGGAATCAGACTCCCTGACTTCAGACTATACTACAAAGCTACAGTAATCAAGACAATATGGTACTGGCACAGAAACCGAAATATAGATCAATGGAACAAGATAGAAAGCCCAGAGATAAACCCACGCACCTATGGTCAACCAATCTATGACAAAGGAGGCAAGGATATACAATGGAGAAAAGACAGTCTCTTCAATAAGTGGTGCCGGGAAAACTGGGCAGCTACATGTAAAAGAATGAAATTAGAACACTCCTTAACACCACACACAAAAATAAACTCAAAATGGATTAAAGTCCTAAATGTAAGACCAGGCACTATAAAACTCTCAAAGGAAAACACAGGAAGAACACCCTTTGCCATAAATCACAGTAAGATCTTTTTTGACCCACCTCCTAGAGCAATGAAAATAAAAACAAAAATAAACAAATGGGACCTAATAAAACTTAAAAGCTTTTGCACTGCAAAGGAAACTATAAACAAGATGAAAAGACAACGCTCAGAATGAGAGAAAATATTTGCAAACGAATCAAGGGACAAAGGATTAATCTCCAAAATATATAAACACCTCATGAAGCTCAATATTAAATAAAAAAAAGAACCCAATTAAAAAATGGGCAGAAGACCTAAATAGACATTTCTCCAAAGAAGACATACACATGGCTAAGAGGCACATGAAATGCTGCTCAACATCACTAATTATTAGAGAAATGAAAATCAAAATTACAATGAGGTATCATCTCACACCAGTTAGAATGGGCATCATCAGAAAATCTACAAACAACAAATGCTGCAGAGCGTGTGGAGAAAAGGGAACCCTCTTGCACTGTTGATGGGAATGTAAATTGACACAGCCACTATGGAGAACAGTATGGACGTTCCTTAAAAAACTAAAAATAGAATTACCATATGACCCAGAAATCTCACTACTGGGCATATACCCACAGAAATCTATAATTCAAAAAGACACATGCACCCCAATGTTCATTGCAACACTATTTACAATAGCCACTATTTACAATTTCTGCTTCACAGAAGCAACCTAAATGCCCATCGACAGACGAATGCATGAAGAAGATGTGGTACATATATACAATGGAATATCACTCAGGAACAAAAGGAACAAAATTGGGTCATTTGTAGAGACATGGATGGACCTAGAGACTGTCATACAGATTGAAGTAAGTCAGAAAGAAAGACAAATCTTGTATATTAATGCATATATATGTGGAATCTAGAAAAATGGTACAGATGAACTGGTTTGCAAGGCAGAAATAGAGACACAGATGTAGAGAACAAACGTATGGACACCAAGGGGGGGAAGTGGGGGCGGGGAGCGTGATGGTGGTGGAATGAATTGAGAGACTGGGATTGACGTATATACGTTATATTTTATCCATATACAATATGGATAAAATAGATAACTAAGAACCTGCTGTAAAAAAAATAAATTAATTAAAAAAATAAGTCCTTGGAGCATGTTTTGAATGAACCTATCTGTTATACAAAATAAAATGCATTTTCAAAAAGTGAAAACAAGCTGATCCTCTGGGTAGAGAACACTTTGCAGTTTGGTTACCAAAGCTGATGAAACCTGCATGGCTAGGCTGCCCCTGGCCTGTAGTCTTTTCTCCTTAATCATGGAAGGTTTAGGAACTTCAAAATGTATTAGGGAAATAGCCTAAATTGAAAAAAAAATAGTATGTACATATGGTAATAGAATATTGGGCATGTCAAGGTACCTACTTCTGTCTCTTAAATATGTTCTCTTCAATGGCAAATGATTTTGTGGAATGTTCTCAGCGAAGAATCAATAGAAATGGATTATAGTCTTTTCTAGATGGCAAAGGAGCAATATGCAGGCCAATTTATCTAGCTCTTTTAGATCACAATTTATAAATTTTCAACAAATATTTACTGGGCACCTGTTTCATTGCAAGCCATCTGCCTAATAGCCCAGATTACCTGAGGTGGAGTGGAAGAAGCAAGTAAGCTATGCTTTAAAGGTGATGTTTATGAAATTTATTATGAGTCATGCAGTGCTAGGTTATGTACTTTGAAGGCAGAAAATCTGGAATACCAATTTAATTATTTTGAGAGCAAGCTAAGTGACTCAGCAAACAGTTTTAACTCTGAGCCACTGCTACCTTATCTATAAACATGGTTATTGTGGAAAGTGGAAGTCAAGCTCTAGAATTTAATGATGCTGAAAGTACGGCCAAGCTGGATGTTAAGCCACGATTGTTTAACTACATCTTATATTACTGCTTTTACATTTTAAAATGGTAATACTAGCCAGTGTTTAATTGAACATGCTTTTAGATGTATTTTCCCAACAAAACAATGGTTATAAAGCTACACCCACATGCTCTCATCCAGTCCCCCATAGAAACAAATGACACAAATGTGGACTATTACTAGTATGTACTTTACTGTAATATGCATTTGATTTTAGGTGTTTTACTTATTTGTCATTATTTATTTTGTAGTAGAACTTAAAGAATGCATCCAAGTGGGAAAAATATATTTTATTGCAGTGGCATACCTAATGTATTCCATAACTTGAGCAAATACCTTCTTTATATGACAAAATTATGTTCATTAATAATCATGTGGTAATCATTATGCTCATGATTTTTTATTTGGTTTAAAATAATTCATACATATTGAAAAATAAAATTTAATTTGTAAGATATTATTCAAAATCAGTAAAAATTATTTCACATGTGAACTAAAATTTGCTAGTTACTAAACAAAGTATTAATCTTATAGCTTGCAATGCTTTACTAGTTTAAAATTTAAACACAAAGGACCTGAAGCAATCACACATAATAATAGACTTGAAATAACTCAAGTTCTATTGCTTCACCTTTATAATCATGTACCATTCCTATTATTGTTATTTTTTTGAAACTATAGGTGTAAGTAATACACACATATGCACAGGGATTAAACACAGTGATATGTAATGACAGACGAGTTGGTCACATGAACTGTGCAGAACAATTTTAAATCATTTTGAACAAACTTATTCTCCAAACTAAAGTGTGTAGCTGAGTCTCTGTATGGAGAGGGTCAATTGTAGAATTAGGATTTTCCAAATTAACTTCCATGTAAACCAAAGTTTGTTAAAGGATATACAATTAAAATGTGTTGATTTGAAGCTTGCACATGTATTTTAAAAACTCAAGAGTAACCACAGCATTTTTTTTTTTTTAGAATTTAGAATGATAAAAGAATTTTTTTTACTAAGGTGTATTTTATAACTAACATAGTTATAATTCATGGTCTATGGTAATAATTTAAAAGATTGGCTTTTATTATTGTTTCACATTCTCAACAATGTACCCCTTATGCTGTACCCAAGGTGGAGAATTGTCACAAGTCCACCCTTGGTACACCACTGCTCTAGTGTCAGAAGTTTTACTACATAAGTTTTTTCTTTCTTATATAGCCTCAGAATTAGTTAGGGTAACATTAGCTCCTGTCATAAGAAGACTCAAAATGCATAATGGCCCAAACATATAGAGTTAGAAATGTCTTGCTCATATAAATCTAAGAAGTATTTATGTACTACTTATGTCAAGGGTATGTAAGGGCTATTCCTGATTGGTGAGCAAAGACTTGTGATAGCAGATAGGGGCTGCTACTTCATAGAGTCATCTGGAATTCAGGCAGTTGAGTTCCAGGTACCATGAATGGAATTTTACAGACATTAACCCCTTTCATCTCAGTAATGAATTTAATCCATTGTTCTTTCATAAAATTCCCTTTTCTAATGATTCATACATACTGCCTAAAGACTTGCTAAACAGAAGAGTATGATTACACAACTGCTACTACAAGTCTTTCACATACCATTCAACTCACCCAACCCACAAAACTAAGAACTGGGAAAAAAATTCACTTTTGTGTTTATATCATCCCTACCTATACTTTTTTTATTTTGGTACATGTTCTCTAAATTCAATCCAGATTCATGTCCAGGTAACTGATACCCTTATTTTGTTCCATGGGTGCCCCTTATATCATCATCCACACAGCTATGCCTTCTTTGACCAGAGTCCCAGACATTTCCTAACCCACTCTTTTAGTCACTGCTTATTAATTTCATGCATAAAATAGGAGCTGTTCTATCCTAAGATATACTGGTTCAATGTGATATTAATCTATGACATTGTATACTAATATATGAGACCTACAAATACTGGCTGTTACTCTAATGTAATGAGCAAAATTTCATAAGCCACACATGAGAAAGTCAAGCTACTTTCTTTACGAGAACATGGACTTCAAGCTAAATGGAATACAAAATTTTAATAGTGGTGATTTTGGGATTCATTATACAATTGTAATGACTACAAGCAGGACTTGATTAAGTTATATCTCTTAACATAAGTGCTACAATTATTGATAGGTTTAGGTTCTAGAAGACAGAATGGTGGAGGGCAAAGTAGAAACAGCGACTTATTGGTCAAAGCACATTGTGCAGAGTTTTGAAAATAAATTCCTCGCCATAGATACAAAGTTTTTAATAAGTTAAAACAAATGACTTGTTACTGTGAAAATTTAAATATAATGTGGATATGTTCTGTCCATTAAACTATCTATGTATCTATCTATCTATATTTAGCCTCATTTCATTACTTAGAAGAAATAGGCACTACACTTTTTCAGAACATAGAGGTACAGTACTACCACCAAAGCAATGGAAAGGACATTTGTTTTTACTTCTGGCTTCTGAAATAATGAGAATGGCTTATCTACTGCCCCGTTTATGTAAATAATGAGATTCTAAAGTAAACAGAGACAATTATCTGACTGCACATCAACAAAATGCCTTCAAGCAAAAAAGCATGACAACCATATTAGCTTTAGATTCTGGAAAATACCAGTGTAGAGTGAGGAAAATAAAACCACTAGGCAAAGTTCAAAACAATCAGATTCCACATATGGCTCTAACCCTGTGCCCTTTGAAAAGTCATTTTTCCTCTCTGCGCCTCAGTTTATTGATTGGTTGATTAGTTTTCCTTATCTGTAAATTAAGTAAATTAATTATCTGTATAAGGAATGTAAATACTACTTAATCAGCATAACTGTTGGAAAAATACAATAGTATTTTCTTCTGTAATCTTTAGCATTTACACGGATACTAAAAACAGTGTTTACTATGTATTCTCTTACAGTATTTACTATTTCTAGCACTTACTATGTAATCTCTTTTATTAAAAAATAATTCAATCTTCTTTTATAATGCATACAGTAGTACATCAGTGACACTCATTTATCATATAATTCTAAGGCACTCAAAGAAGAAGGGAAAAAAACACTCATTTATCATATAATTCTAAGGCACTCAAAGAAGTCTTCTATCCTCCTGAAATTCAGGAACAGGTCTGCTCAGAAACAACACCATTTAACATGGGTCACACACCTAGAATATTCACACAATCCCAATAGCAGCAAGAAAGATTCACTAAGGACAGAGGCAGGGCGCTGATGATTTGTTAAATTTCACTGAGACCCTGGCCTCAAGAGTGAAAAAAATCTTGTTAAATTTCCTGCCCTGAACTTCATCTGTATGTAGAATTATATTTTTGAATTTTCCCTGAGAATAATAACTGTAACCTTTTATAAAGAGTGGGTTTGTTCTCAGCAAAGCCAACCCCTCTACCACCCAACCCTGGGAACACAACCGTCACTGTCATGTGGAGAAGCCCGTAATGTGAAAACCAGAGGACTGTGCCTGTTTGTTCACCGTTATCAAGTGCCAGCCTGGGGGCTCCCCCTGGTTAAAGAGCTCTGACGTCTAAACCACAGAGCAACATAAACTCTTCTTTAAAAAAACTTTTCTGTGCAAACAGAGGTTTAGTAGCATGTTTTCTTCCTGGGAGGAAAAAGAGCATGCCTCTTACCATGAAGGCTTCAAGATGTACTCATCCTTTGCAAGCTCAGTATTCTGAATAGTTATATGAGGCTTCCCATGACTGGTCAGCTTTAGTTTAAGAGTTAATAATGAAGGGCTCATGATAAGAAAATGATATTAATATGACATCAAACCTATGTTTTGTTGCCTTTCAAGGAAGTAATTACTTGAATCACTTAGAGAAAGTTTGAATTTTTGGTTAAGTTTTTATTTTTTAAATAAAAAATATCTTTACGTGGCATATTGAAAATACGTTTAGCAGAACACTTCTTCCTAATCTATAGTTCCTAAAACAATGCCTTGGGTATAAATTTAGAGTGACTGGAAGCCTAGTTTCAAACTTTATTTAAGAGAACAAGGGTGAAAGCACTTTTAATTGTCCCCTTTAGTGGGAGAAAAGTGTCAATCTTCTAATAGCTTTAAATAAATAAATACACAAACTAATAAAAAGACAAAAAGAAAACTTAGGTGCATGTAATAGGTACTCAACTCAGTGTCATCCTTCTGTACTTTGCCCTCAGTTAATACAGTCTGTGATCTCAGATTCTAGGTATGTGATTTCTCAAATCCTGACTGTTGACTGTGGCATCTATCTCTGTAGATACACATACAGAAGTGGAATGTTTATCTTCAGAATGAGTGTGTGTGTGGGGGGGTGGGTGTGAGAGACACAGAGAAAGGTGTGTGTGACAGAGATAGGGAGAGAGGGGAGAGAAAGAAAGAGAGGAGAATATGATTGCGTAGTTCATTTGTAATTTACTCTTTTTCTTTTGGCAGAGTATTTCAAAAGAAAGCCATGTGTTTTAAAACATAAAAAAGAAAACCAAAAGGGTTCTTGCAAGACAGACCCTAGAGCAGTTTGAAAACATCAAATAAAACCCCTCCAGCATCTTCTCCCCATGTGATGCCTTTGTACATTCATTTCAGCCTGTGGGCACATTTCCCAAGACACACAAAAGGTTTCAGTGCCATGTTGATAGATATAAACATATATGAATTACTCATTTGCCATTCAGTGTACTGAGTTCCATACTACTTTCTATTAGATTGATTTTATATGAAAATGAGTTCTTGGAAGGCAAATATTATTCCAGACTATGATTAGAAAACTAGGATTATAACAAGTTAATTACGGTATTCCTTGGATATGTGTCAACAATACCACAATATGCAGGGTTATGCATCATAGTTAGAAAATATACATGCACAAATGCATGAATATCTGTATCTGTGTGCATATTAATGCATATACACATATACATATATGTATTTTATATTTACTTGGAGAGAGATATATGTGATCTATATCTATCTATCTATTTACATAGATAGATATCCTCTTTTTCTGTTATCTAGTTATAAGCCTATTTTTCTGTTCCTCTCTTTGCTCTTCTAATTTATCTTTTGCTTATTTCAGGTATGTGTCTGTTTATTTTTCTTTTTAAGACTTTGACATAGATACAACCTGTTCACTTATATGAATGTATTATTACAATTGTTTTACAGAAAGCTGATTCTGTAATCTAACATAATGAGTAATATTTTATATACTACCACTTTTCAATTTTAAGTCTCAGAAACTCTGCCTTACTTATGGGGTAAAAGGTACCTACAAACATGATATAAATCTACAAACGTACGTGAAACTCTTTAAGAAGGTTTTCCTAAGCCTTTATCTTTGGAGTAAAGACTCTAATTTAGAGCATAACCCTTGAGCTTCATGTGGTCACTGAGTCTAGAAACCAAGCTGCCTCTCTGCAGTTTTGTCACATCTCCACTGTTTTGACAGCATATGGTTCATTTCTGTTTCACACACTGACAGAGAGCCCCAGGCATGCTATAACAATTGAGCTCCCAAAACACTATCAGCACCAGCCTGCCTTTTCTCTAGACCTTCAAGTTCTCAAGCAAACAATAAGTAGGTGTTTTAATTATTTTTTAAAAACCCAAAAAATATCTTTTAAAATTGATCTTAGCTTTTTAAAATAAGTCATCAAAATATCCTTACTGCAAGTTCAGTAAGTAGGGAGAAGTGAAAAATATACTTTGTATTGCTTCTGCTTATTTAGAACAAAGCATGAGATATCTAGGCATTCAAATCCCATTCTTTCTTGTGTAATGGGATTTAAAAGAAAGCAATGATTAATGTGTTTCAGGTACAGTATAAAAGCAATCTCTGGGGAAAAGAATTCTTAGCTGAATGGGTAGCTCTACCCAGCAGAGACATTTGAATACTTTGAGAGGAACTAAGAAATTAAGAAATGAACAAAAATGAATAGGATTTGCTTGGCACCACTGGGAAACCTTGGCTTAAACTCAGTATTTAAAAATCAACTAAATTGGTTTAGTTGCTCAGCTTATGTTCTTTTCTTTTTCTCTCGAAAAGTCATTCACAATTTTTGTTTTGTTGTTGTCATTGTTGTTTTTCTGATGTTTCACAGACTTAGCAGAGAAGTAAAACAATTTATTAAAAGAACAGTGGGTCAACCTTTAATGACATATAGCTAAATGTAAATGCATGTGGATACTATTGCTACAGCACATTGTTAGGACTATGCTAGGAAATAAATAGACAATGAACAATTAAATCCTAATAAAGTCCCTAGATACCCACATGGAGTTGCATTTTTAATTAAAAGCTTGAACTTCAGTTCCCAAGTGTTCAGAAAATAAAAATACAATATCATTCTCTGCTGATTTGGGAGGGTTACTGTCATGCCCTCACTTGTTCTAAGAAAGGAAATTGAGCACTAAGAAAATGTGACTCACACTTTGCCTTAGAACATTTCCAGGATGGTAGGCAGCAGGAAGATATCATCATGTGATTAAAAAAAAAAAAAAAGAAAAAGAAAGAAAAGAAAGAAAACTAAAAACAAACCAAAAATTTCTATTTTGTAATTAAAAACTCAGTGCAAGAGGTATTAGGTGATATATCTAAGGTACAAATGGGAAGAAAATATGAATCTTCTGTTTGCTAGTGAGGTTAGGCTTTACTAAAATCAAATACATCTGTCAATAAAGAACCAATACAGAACACATCATAGAGATGTGGAAAGGATTAACTAAAAAGTGAATACTCTTAAATACTACCACTCCATTGAGGACTATATAAAGAAGGAGGAAACAGGAAGGGAACTAACATATATTTTGTGTTAATCACTATGGTAGGCAGTTTGGATGCATTCTTTCATTCAGTTCTCATTTTCAGATGAGGAAACTGAGGCACAGGACTTAAATGATTTTGACGTTTCCCTTGTTAGTTGCGGTGCAAGTATGAAATTTCACATTTAACAGTTTTTAAAAATCAGGTTTGTTTTACTATTTCAAGCTGCCGGGACTAGAGGAGAGTGTGTTGGAAATATCATTTTCATAATCTAGAAACATACCTTCTCATCTAAATGACATAAACTAGATTTTAATTTTGATCATAAATCAACATTATCAGGAAAAAGTTTCATTTCTGGATCAAGAATTTTTCAATCATTTTACTTCTGAACTCTATTTTTAATACTTTGCCCTCCCCAAAACTATTCCTGACTTTACGCCCAAATCTCAGAGTATGTCTTGGGTACAACAAAAGCTACTTAATTCTCTGTGATTGTTTTTCATTTTTTCACGGGTGAAGTGCTAATCAGAGAACTATAAACTGCAACAATCAGAGTTGGCTCTTATAAAACACGTCATAGATATGTATGGATTTTCAACTTTGTATGTTCTCTGTATTTCACTGATTTTATTGCATCTTGTTCACAGGACATTTTCAACTTTACAAACTAGTTGACTTAATTAGTTGCAATTTTAATTAGAAATGTTTTGCAGAACAGAAACCACTTTGGGTGCCATCATTTTATGTTTATCTATATATGTGAAATTTAGAAATACACTATTTTTGAACCTTTGATTTCTATTAATTTGACAATTATATATTCCTCTTTACCTCTTCTTTAAAAATCTAAGATTTTGTGATTCAGAAGGAAAATGTTTCAAAGTATTCTCTAGTATTGAATAACTTACTAAGTCATATTTTAATGAATTAAATGTAAATGAACTGAAAAGATACACTAAATCTCCCCCTGATTTAAATTTAAATCAGACATCAAAATTGAATGAAATGGCTCAACAAATTCTATTCAGTTTTAAACATTTTTAAAAATATTTTATATTTAATAATAACCAAATGTAATATAAGTCACTGCCATAGTAATATGTATTAAATACATAAAACAGTTGAATAGCTACTTAAATTATGCAGATAATCTTCAATGAAAAGGAGTTGCTAACCTATTTTGTGACCTCTGATGTATTTATTTTATGCAAGTGATAGTTAGATTTTCTTAATGTTTAAGAGGCACTTGAGCCAAGACACTAATTCTTGACCCATCCCTTTCTGTGAACACCATAGGCCTGCATTTGAAGCATGATACAATTTTAATTGCAAAGATTTATCATTATGATATGTAATTTCTAAATACATGAAATGACAATGTAATGCATAGGTGTGAAATTCAGCCACGCATTCACTATGTGAAAAGTGATAGCTGTGACATAGGCTGCTTCTTGCTTCATTTCACTTTTCTACTTAGGTTAGGTAAAAGATATATTTATAGGTATGCCAAGTACTAACTACTTCATTATCTCTTCCATCTTTTCATTGCAAAACATACTAAACAGTATTCTTTGAATGACACTATAAAGCACATGTCAAATTTCATAGTATTTTGTAGATAGGTGGTGAATTTGGATTACAACTGAGTTATACATGAACTCTAGAATTACTTTTGTTTAATTTTCTTCCCTTTAGTGAATGAGAATTCATACCTAAGCACATATAGATTGAAATATATTTTTAAAAAAACTTAAAAATTGTTAACTCCCTCTCTCTAATACCTTAAATAAAATCATTTTTGGAATAATATAGTAGAAAGAGCACTAGACTAAGACAAGGATCAAAAAACATACCTTGACCAAATGTACAACCTCTAGAGCTAAATCAAAACAAAATAAAACACACAAAAAATACACTTGTTTATCTGTTTTTGTTTTTAATTCTAGTGTTAATTTTAGAAAAGGTTATCAGGCCATTTCCCAATTAGGGCACTTCACTTAATTCTGTTAGTACACTCCATCATTTTCGTTCCTAATATCTGTAGGAATAAACCTAAATAGCCTGCCGAAATGTTTTTCAATATTGTGAGAAATAATTCAATCTACTTATGCAGTCTGCATCTTTTTTACAATAATTTAACTTCTTAAGTAAGGTATCTACACTAAGCAAAGCCTCATTAGGAAATAGAAGAAAGAAAGATTGAATGAGGAGTATGACCTGGACCATATAAGTAACTTCACAGATTCTCCATTCATTCACACATAGCAGGAGATGATAAAAGTTCAGTGTCACATGACCTCCTTCCTTCTCAGAATCTCTATAGCATGGTGATAAAGGAAAATCTGGAATTATACCACCTGGCTTCAAATCTGAACCCCATAGATTATTGTGAGCTCTGTGGCATGTTGCTTAATATTTGAAAACTGCAGTTTCTTCATCTTCAAAATGTTAATAACCACAGTAACCTACTAATTGGAGTTTTATCATAAGGATGAAGAGAGACAATATTTATAAACCAGTAACATATATAGTAAATGCTTATTAATTATGGATGTCATCATTATTATTATTGTTAATAATAATAGTAATAGTAGTACATACATCCTTGGATTTATTATGCCATATAGATATTTTGTTTCCTAGATTTATTATGCTAAAAGGGGCAGGTATAGTTAAAAACAAAGACACAAAGACTAAAAGAATTTTAGTGAAATTATAGTTTAGAAGCTAGCAGAATTTATAGTAGGATTCTTGATGAGACATCACCAGATGTATAATTCTACATAATATAGAACCAACCCACCAAACATTAAAGCAGAGTGTTTAGAGGATTTGGGAACCATTAAAATTGAAATAGATATTTTGTCAATAATTGCCAGAATATGCTCATTAAATGCCGTTAAAATATCTAATTAAAGTTTGAAGTCCCTTTATTTCATAGCAGATTGAAAAATCAAAAATGCTCTTTCTGATATCAGCTTTTTTCCACATTACTGATACCACAAAAATCAAACCTCTAATTTGCATCACAGCACAAATGAAATTGTGTGAATTGAATGGTCTTAGAAGGAAGAAAAAGGTTATGGATTATCATTTTTCTTCACTTTTCCCTGCAGGTATTCCTCAAAATTGTTATGGTTATTATGATTTAATAACCAAAACAATCTGACTTAGCTTACAATAGAATTATAGTTAGAAAGTATAAAATATATTTCACAAAATGGGCCATAAAGTATGAAGAGTAGGAGAAGGGTAAAATACTATGAGAGGTAGAATAACAGAGAAAAGCATTGCACTGAACTTCCAAGTAGACTGGTCAAAAAGATACAAGTGAAAAGATCTTCTTTTCTGTCATATATCTTATAATAATCTAACTGATATGCATTACTAAGAGAGGAATGTTTAAGGGACATTCCTAGAATAAATGATTTTTTTTTTTTACCTTTGAAATTATTTCCTTCTCTTTTGCCAGTACAGCCAATAAGCCAATTATATCCAGGAACAAAAAAAACAATAATTCAAATTTCCTGTTTAGTAATGTTTATTACATCAAAAGGTGTTAAGCCATGCAAATTCACTTTTACCTATTCTCTGATAGATACAGATAAATGGAAAATACCATTCATCGTTTATGAAATATTGGCCATTTCTATTGCAACTTGTTTCAAATACTTCCACAGTAGTTTTATCATTACAAGAACAGCTATTGTGCTATGATACAGAAAATAATAAGAGGTTTGTTGTATCTCTATTTTCTTTATATATTATTAATTTATCAATTCTAAAATGCATACAATTTTCATATTTAATATTGCTAAGATCTCAATTTTTCATACAATCATTTACATTTATGCTGGGATTTTACTTTTTCTCTTTTTTAATGTGGCGTGCAAACAATGGCCAAAAATATTTTTTCAAAATTAATAATGACTTAAATTTGATGAAATATCGTAGTTACCTATTTGATAAAATGTTTCATAGAAGAGTTTCTTTTGTTATCTGTTATTAAATAAATATTATGTAACAAAGAAAAACTTTCAACATAAACTGGAACATCCTAAAGATATGGGCATTGTCTGTGCCAGAAGTAATTCTCAGCAGACTTTTCAATATAGTTTCTTAGCTGTAAAAGTCATTAAAATCTCCTAGTCCTTAACTTTTTCAATGAACTTATTTAAGAAATAGACATAGGGACCTACTTATAACTAGATGCTTACACTGTGGGAACTGAAAGGGAGAATAAAAATCTCATTTATAAAAAGTCAGATTTCTGACAAACAGAAATCTAAAGTCATAATAATTAGCAGTTTAAAGCATATTAAGAAGCAAAGCACGACATCCAGAACCCAGCTTACTCAAATATAATATGGTTAGGTCCTAAATCACAAATGACACCTTTTATAACTTACAATTTGATTATATAAGTCAAACATGCTTTCAATGGTTGTAAAAATAGACTGTTTCTATTATTTGGACCAAAAGCATTCTTCTTCTCAAGTAATAATGAATGACATCTATTTCAGGAACAGCATTTAATGCTATATGTAGTTTATAATTCAACTTTCACAACTGTCTTATGAACTAAGTGTTCTCATTACACTCAGTTGAAGAGGAAATCAAGCCTTAAAACATTGAATCACTTGCCTCAAAAAAGGATTTCAACGGAGGAGGTCCGGATTCAGAGCCTGTGCTCTGATTCTCCAGGCTTGTAAATTTAATTGCCTCCTGCGTTGGGTTCAGTAAAATATGCTGTCCTTTAATGCTTCACTATCTAATATGACTGCCACTAACCACATTTGGCTATTTAAATTTAAATAAACTACATTAGATAAAATTAAAAATTAATTTCCTTCATCGCACTAGCCACCTTTCAAGTTCTCAGTAGTTACATTTGGCTAATGGCTACTCAATTATGGAGCACAGACTGAATGTTTCTATCATCACAGAAAGTTCTATTGGACAGTGCTGCTTTAGAAGGTAAAACAGATTAAAATGAAGGCACTTAACTCCACAGAGATGCTTGAGTAAAAAATAATAATATAATAATTGGGGAAAATACATTCACATTGCAGTTGGTGGGTAAATATTTGTCAGAAATATAATATTTACTGAGAGAAAACAGGTAGAGATAATTTGGAATAGTTCATGTCTCAGTACAATGTCTTGAATATAAAAGTGGAAGAAAACAAAGCTAACAAATATTTGAATTGACATCATTTTCCAAAAGAATCCTTAACTTTACCAGTAAAACGGAGTCTATTAATAAACATTTGAGTTATGGCTGAATTCAGTAACTTCGAGTTTTAAAAAGCTGTAGTAGAGGGGCTTCCCTGGTGGCGCAGTGGTTGAGAGTCCGCCTGCCGATGTAGGGGACACGGGTTCGTGCCCCGGTCCGGGAAGATCCCACATGCCGTAGAGCAACTGGGCCCGTGAGCCACGGCCGCTGAGCCTGCGCGTCCGGAGCCTGCGCATCCGGAGCCTGTGCTCCACAACGGGAGACGCCACAACAATGAGAGGCCCGCGTACCGCAAAAAAAAAAAAAAAAAGCTGTAGTAGAATGGCAGTAGCTATGAAATTAGTTAATAGGTCTGATACTTTAAAGTCATATCCAGTATTTATCGTATTGTCATTTTATGTGTTTGTTTGTATTTTACTGTCAACTTACCACCATTTCCCATACATACATTCATGATGTATTAAAGTATTATACAACAATTAAAATCAGGAAGTTCTTTCTAAAACACAACCTTCATGTCTGCTGTTTAAAGTTTGGATTGTTTATGTTTACAGCCATTTTAATATTTCACTGACTATGGCCTCACCTAGAGAAATTGTCCTAAACATTTCTTAGCAATGGCACAATATGAAGAGATGAAAAATAGGTCTAGATTCTAGAATAAGGTGCCCTTATTAGCCACAACACTTTAAGCCTCATTTCCTAGATGTAAAATTACAATAAAGATACTCTCCAGCTGTGTGTGAAACAAAGAAAAGGAACCTTGAAAGCATTTTGTGAAGTTGAAACTCCATGACAACATGGGAAATTATCAGTATCATGCCTTTGGTAAACATGGGAAGAGAACAACATGTAGCCTCATTTCTTATCTCTGGCTGAGAGTTTTAGGGTCTGCCAAGCTTGGGGCTGCCTCCTCTAACTAAACTTGTCAAAGACTCCACACGTTCTTTATTCCCGCTCAAATACAGTTGCAGGCTATCCCCAAATACCACTTAAACTGCTTCTCGAGTTCTGATGTGCCATGAAGCAATGCTTCTGGCCCCAATGTTGTTTGGTGACTGGGAGTGATGCAGAGAATTTGCCAACTCTATTCAGTTGAGTATATGCACGCCTGGCAAAGCTAATGTCCTGGGGTAAAGATGAGGTAGCTATTCTGATATCTTTGCTTTTTTTCTCAGAGTGAAATCATGGACTTATGGTGATAACAAATCAATTTCTCTTACTACATTTAAGACCCCGAGGAGCAAAGATTTTCCTCCATCTCTAAATGTCATAAGCAAACAAGCATGGTGTCTCAACAAATGAGCTTTAATAAGGGAATTTGTTGATCTTACATATTTTCTTAGAATATATATGCTTTCTCTTAGGGAGGGGAATATACAGATCTTGGTGTATCTTAGAGACAAGAAAGAATAATGACAGGGGTTTAAAGACTCAAGCAGGAACTTTTTCTGAGAGACTCTCATAATGCTAGTTTTTCCCAAAATTTTTCCTAAGGATTCTATAGCGATGAAAAAGAATGTAGCTCACAGAATGGGACCTTTTAGGAAAACTGAATGGGATATAAATCAAGGGGGGTGCTTTTTATGGGCTGAGTAGATTTTCTTAGTACTAGTGATTGAAAAGATGATGACTAGTGGAGAAAAAATGGTTCTGTTCCTTGAAAATCCCTCTTCCCATGTCTCATTTCTCCAATAACAATCTCCCCTCTGATCAGTCGTATAGCAGGAGATATTCCCATTTTACCTTCATTCAATTTCATAAATTCACTCATCAGTTCTCTAAAGCTGAGAATGAGTCCTAGAAATTTGCTGAAATGGTCACACTATCTGATCCCATATTTATAACATTTTCTTTCAACTATATTTCTGTTTTACTTATACACATAAACATATTGTTATCGTTTTCCTTTTCTAGTTAATATACACTGTTTGATATGACAAGCAAACAATTCTTCTTTGAAAAATACTGATTAGAGTATCAATTTTAGAAATTGCGGACCTGATCTAAAAATTGACACCTTCATAAGAATGCGCCACTGTTTGCTGATTTCATCCGACTCACAGCATTCTCACTATAGGTTAGTTTTGATCAAATCATTTTCCAACTAATTTACTTTAAGCTAGGAGTATTCTCGGAATCATTTTTTTTTTCCTACAGATATCACAATATGCTGAGTGCTTCTTCTTATGTAAATATTGGTAGTACTTTTGTCAAACATCGTATCTAACAGCAATCCCTGAACTAGGCTGGTTGAAGCCACTCATACATTACTAAGACCTTTCACAGAGCTGCTGAAGAATGCTTAGAGACTCTAGTGTCAGTAAAAGAACTTAGCATGAATATGTCTCTTGTCTTGGTCAAGACAAATGTCAGGGCCAATGAAGGGTGAAACATGATGATGGGAATTTGAAATGAAGGGCTAGGGCAACAGGTGCTTGGGGTGAGACACTGAAAGACTAGAGAAGAACTGTGAAGTACTGAAGGCAGCAATCATACTGAAAGTAGACAGAGAAAAGTCTCAGGCTTCTCACCACCGAGGAAGAGAGTTTATACTTAAAGTAATTTCTAAGTGGTATCAGAAGAAATGCTGAAACTTGGAGCATCTTTTTGTCTAAACAAATCACTTATCAAAGCCCCAATGAAGCAACAGGAACCTATTTGAATATGCAGAAACAGGTACAATTGTTTTTTCAGTGTATTGACACAAAGGAAAGCTAAAAACAAAACAATAAGAGAACTAAGATTTCCTAAGCATCCTCTATGTGAAAGGCACTGTGGTTGACAAGTTCCCTGCTTTATTTTGTTAGTGCCTATAACTAACACTGTGAGGTGGAATTTTCCTCTCAGTTTTAACAATGAAGAATCTAAATCTCAGTGAGACGTGGACTCTTATGTGATGATATGACATTTAAACAGAGATTTTTCTGATTCTACATCCATGTTCTTTTATATACACTGAGTCAGTTACAGGTGGCCTGTCTATTTCAAAATTAGATTATTTGACCATTACAAATAATGCCAAAGGGGGTTAAGAAATTTAAACATTAAAAGGTGCTGCATTACTCTGGTGAACTATTTTACTTAATAGCCTTTGCATACTTGAAGGCAGACATTCAGATGTAATGCTCAGATGTGACACTGTTCAAGTGTTACATCAGTTCAGATGTTGTATCTCCTAGACTAAGCATTTAACTTTACTTTGAGTCTGTCAGAATTCAGTAAATTTAATACACCCTTATTATTGTGGGCTCTCAAAATAACTTAAGCATTTTATATTTTGGTTACTTTTTTTGTGTCCACATCTCAAATAATAATCTGAGGTGACACAGTTAACCAAACAATTAGAATAGCCATAATATATTAAAGGCATTAATATATGAATCTGTAGGTCTAAAAATATGCAGCACATTTGGTTAACACTTGGAAAATATAAACTGTGTATTTGTATCATCCTAAATTTCACCCATTCAAAAGATATATTCTCATAATTCATAAGGTGAAAATTCAAATATTCTTCAATGTGAAATTTTTTAAGAAAAATGAACATATTCCTGTATTAAATTTGTACTGGACTTCCCTGGTGGTGCAGTGGTTAAGATCCACCTGCTAACATCAGGGGACATGGGTTCGATCCCTGGTCCGGGAAGATCCCACATGTCGCAGAGCAGCTAAGCCTGTGCGCCACAACTACTGAGCCCACGTGCTGCAACTACTGAAGCCCGCATGACTAGAGCCTGGCTCCGCAACAAGAGAAGCCACTGCAATGAGAAACCCGCGCACTGCAACGAAGAGTAGCCTCCACTCGCTGCAACTAGAGAAAGCCCGCGCGCAGCAACAAAGACCCAACACAGCCATAAATAAATAAATAAATAATGAATAAAAATATTTGTACCTGGCTTATCATCATTATAAATAGGACATGTATACTAGAATATATATAAGTACACAGATACTTCTCAAAGGTTCCTTCATATCTACAATATATTGATGAAATTGTATAATACTGTCCACCATTACTAACAGATGAGGTAATTTTATAAATTATAAAAGGGAAAAATAACAGTGGTTTTTATGTCCCATATAATGAAATAACCTTTATATTTTGGCCAGAAAGGTGACTAAACAAGTAGGAGCTCATCAGCTTAAGGTTGTAAGTATATTATATTAAATGTTGGCTTGAATTTCAAAGAGGAATATTTGGCTAAGAAGGAGCTGGTAAAAAAATTATCAGAACATCATCACTGGGAATGATTAATAAGAACAACAGCCACATGCAAGTGACCTTAAAAGAGTAAGTAATAATGAACTCTGTCCAGCTCTGTCCTCTGATGCAGCAGTGTCATTCCCAGTGGCCTCGAGGTGATTATATGCCTGAAGAGACACACTGATGGAAGTATGTTCTCTCTCTTGACCAGAAAAGGATGACCCAGTGTTAACAGGGCACCTAGAGCTTGCCATGACAAGTTCCTTATTCCCTTTTGGATTGTGTGGCATATCCTTAGTCTAGGGACCTGCCTCTTCTCCACTCTGCCCCACCTCACCCATAATGAACCAGGGAAATGTGAGTGGCAGCAGTAAGACAAGTCTTTCTGGAAAATATATTTAAGTATGTTTCTTGTCTTTGGGCACATCCAAAATAAAAGTATCTAAGTGAGATCTGTAGTAATGTTTATAGTCCAAGGAATAGCTTTTGGTGAGCATCAAGTTAAGTTAGTTAGAATGGGTAAAGTGGTCAGTTAATTGATATATGTATAAGTGGTAACCAACCATTAACCGTTATATATGACAGTCTTCATGTTAACCGAACATCCCTTTTACACAAAGATAGAGTTTGCAGGAGGCATACATACTATTATAAAGGCATACTAGTCTAAAGTCAACACAGCAAAAAAAGATTTCAGGAGAAACATAATATGGATACATCAAAAAGCTTTAAAATCTCAATCTCAAAATTATTTTTTACAACACTAGTATTTGTTATTTATCTTGCTGAAAGTGCTCAAAAGGAAAATTTTGCTTAAAAGGAAAGTTCTCAATAAATTATTATTGTCCTTGTAATGGTTTACCATTACGTAAAGTTGGTGTTAGACAAAATGGTAATATGGAAGAAATTTTATTCCTGGCATCTTTTTTATTTCCAAATTCTTTTATACCCACATTTCCATCCAGGCTGCTAGTGTATTGTTTGCATTCTCACACCAGTCGAGAGTATATTTCTTGTCATTCAATCAAAAACTTATCTGTTCTCTGTACCATTCCTTCTCTTCCTTCCAGGAGATAATAAGTGAATGAAAATTATTTGGATCGAGTAAGTGTGAAGAGATTAACTAGATATTTTGCTACAATTTCTTGGTATCTTTAATTAATTAGAACATTGTTTCTCAAACTTTAATAGTCATCAGAATCATTGGAGGGATCCTTAAATTTGGTGGGTCACATCCCCAGAATTTCTCATCCATTAGTGCTCAGGTGAAGCCCACGAATCTGCATATCTAGAACAAGTTCCCAGGTGATGCTGATGTTGCTGGCCCCTTAAGAACTGAGTTAAAGGGCTTCCCTGGTGGCAAAGTGGTTGAGAATCTGCCTGCCAATGCAGGGGACACGGGTTCGAGCCCTGGTCTGGGAAGATCCCACACACTGCGGAGCAACTAGGCCTGTGAGCCACAACTACTGAGCCTGTGCATCTGGAGCTTGTGCTCCGCAACAAGAGAGGCCGCGATAGTGAGAAGCCAGCACACCTCGATGAAGAGCTGCCCCCGCTTGCCGCAACTAGAGAAAGCCCTCGCACAGAAACAAGACCCAAACACAGCCAAACATAAAGAAAGAAAGAAAGAACTGAGTTAAAAATTTAATTCACTACTGTAGTTAGGTGGTGAGACATGTGACTACTCAGCAGGTTTTCTATTTCCCCTCATATTCCACAAGGTAAGTCTAAACTTAAGGCCAGCCCTGGTAGCCCTACTCTTAATATTTCAATAACATTAAATTAAAAAAGGAAAAAAAGTTTACCAATTTTCTTTGGATAGCCCATCAACAAACAAAATAAAACAAAAATCTTTTCAAAACACGAAAACAATCTCACCTAAAGTGAACTCCAATGCTTGCTTGCTACTTTAATCAGGTTACCTAGAACACTGAACTCTGTAAGATATTACTGTAGAGCAAACTTTATCTTCAATTCCTCTTTGATGAAGAGCTGAACAGTTATATGTCTCCTGTCCTTCCTCATACATTCTTACACACAAACACAGTCGTGCTTACTGTATAACTTCTGATTTTCAAAATTGGAGTTACACTCCTGATCTTATTACCTAAAATACGAACAACGATTCTAGATTATCTCTAGGAATAACGTTGGCATGTAATTGTCAACTATGTAATAAATATATTAAAATATCTGGAAATTTCCCAAATTGTCTAAATTTCCCACCGGTTATTTTACTGTACTTTTCATTAACTCATATTCAAAAAATGAATTAATAATAACTCTTGAACAAATACATATTTTTTTCTAAATACTCAAATCATTCTTTTATTCATTTATTAATTACCCATCTCTACTGCTGCACAGGAAAATATAAGGCTTTTTGGCAGTTTAGGGAATAGTAATATTTTTTAAATAATAGTGTTATATTTTGATTGAAACAAGTCAAACAACTGTCACAATCATAAGTAAGATGTGGTGTAAGCTCACTCAATAGACAAGGTATGTTTAAATGTGGCATAGTTTGACAAAATAACTCCTTTTTAATTTTTTAATAGTATTGATGTTAATGTGGAAATAAATAAGAGAACTCTTTAAAGACTAATTTTATGTGTGAAAAGATTCTTCAAATAGCACATATTTTGGAATAACATAATTTAAGTATCATAAAAATTTGAAAATAAATTTATTCAATTTTTCTTTAATATAATCAGAGAAAAATCACAAAGAAAACACAATGCTTCCTAGGCAAGTTTTAACTAGATCATGTTATTTTTAGATTCCTAATTTCAATCATTCAATTTTTCTCTATCTGTTCCATTTCCAAAAATCTTCCTCCTATCATTATTTCCATGCAAGTAGCAATTTAGTCAAATATCCTGCCCTTCAATAAGAAGACTATCTTTGAAAGAAAAAAAGGTAAAAATGTTGATGAAGGAATCTATAAATTCTGAGCAATTTGCATTTACCATTATGTCATCAATTCTATAGCAATCATGTTCAAAATAAATAACATAATCAACACTCCTTTCTTCATCCAAAATATCCCAATTTTAGCTCATGTCTAGATAACTATGAAGCTACTTCTAACTTAAAATTATATATTTTATGTCCACTGTAAATAAAAGAAGCATATAATTTTAATAACCTGACAATATTAATCTTATCTGTTTCTTAATATTTTAAGGGAATACTTCTAAAATATTTCAGATTCCAATATCAAGAAACATCAACACTGTGTGGACTCAAATGCACACAAAGTCAATAGATATTTTGATGCAAAATATATAGATCATATTAATTTACATTAAATTAATAGTTCAAACTCCTTTCTCTCACTGTGATATAATTACTAATTCGTGCATTTTGGTTACAGGCACATATGGCAAAATTCACAATTAGAATCCCTGTACCAAAACTCTGAACTATATGAATTGAAAAAATATCAGTGGGATTGCAAGGACCAGCTTACAAAACAAATTCCCTCAAAGTGTTTTTTGTAGCAAGATGATAATTTAAGTTGTTAGCAATTACCTATTTCCAACCTTAGGGGGAAAAAAATCACTGATGTTTTTAAAGCATTATGAGAACGAATTACTTATGGCATTTAGTGAGCTACTCAATAAAAGAAATCAAAACTGGATCAATACATTAGATATGTTTTTCGAAAATAAGGGATTATACAAAAAGCTAGATTAGTGGAACTAGATATAATGGTTTGTGCATTTACTGAGCTGTAACGAAAGTGAAAGTTAGGGTATTACTGCAGAGATTTGATGATATGGTCCACTGTTCACCTAAGACCACAAAACATAGCATTCTTAAACCTGCTTCATATCTCAGTTTTCAGTCACTGAGCATTTCCTTCGAGCGTACTTCTGTTCAGCTGAGATATAGTCAGACTGCATTTACAATATCTGTACATAAAACAAGGGAATCGCAGGGCATCATTTCTCATAAAATGAATAAATAGTATATACTTCAATGCTTTATAATGTTCCTCAATGTAATATACACTGGAGAAACCATACACCCATATGTGTGTGTCTATTATATTGATAATAAGAGTACATTTGCTATTTTATATATTTTCCTTACCAGTCAAGTTCTTCAATCCAAGTTCTTGAAGTCCAAAGTTTCCATCTTTTCTGTAGTTTAAAAATATTGCCAAGGCATATCGATCTTCATAAAGTTTTGTCCCACGAATAATGCGTAAATTCTCCAGAGGCAGATAGCGAAACTGATTAAGAGCCACCAACACGTAGCCTGTGACTTCTCTTATAGA
This sequence comes from Globicephala melas, assembly GCF_963455315.2. Classification (NCBI taxonomy): domain Eukaryota; kingdom Metazoa; phylum Chordata; class Mammalia; order Artiodactyla; family Delphinidae; genus Globicephala; species Globicephala melas. Next base: position 24,913,908 of record NC_083320.1, on the reverse strand, counting down.
CTGAAAAGACACAAACAATTGCCTGTGTTAAATAATTAAAAACTGTTTGTCAGTATGTTTATGTAGTCATTTAGATAAAAATGAGTTATTTAATTCCAATTTTCAGCTTTTAATTGAATACACTAATTTCCATATTATACTATAAATAATTGCCTTGACACACAAGATCACAAGGGTTAGAATCTCATTTGAAGAATTAGTTGTATTTTTTTAAAAGTCAGGAATGTGTTTATAGTAAAAAGAATGAATTTTATTGTATGAAGCATTCCTCATATTTGAGATCTGAATACAATGAAAGGAATAAAGATCTCATTCTCCGACAGACTAAAATGAGGTAAGAACACGTAACCATCAATCAAACTTTATATTTAAAGAAAACAAATTGGTAAGCTTATCACAAATAAAACAAAGATGCCTTAGTTTGTAGACTGTAGACTGTGGGACAGATTTCAAGCTGCTATATTAGTGTTTAAATCTAGAGTTATCAAAGAACAATTGCCTTATACATCTCTGGCGAATATATGCATATATTTATATATAAAAATATGCATTAGATACTGATTATGGTTTCTAATTTGATTACAACCACAATTTTTATTTTGACTGTTTATTTTTTAAATGTAGTTGTCTATAATATAAGTTAATTACTTAAAGGTTTGTGAGACATTTTAAAGCAAAAAAAAAATCACAAAAAGGGCTTTAGGCTTCATCTAAAGCTATAGATTTTAGTAAAATGCAAATAATGACAGTAGTGGATATACATCTTATTTTTTTAATTAAACATAATTCAAAAGTGCTCAAATATTTGATATTATTTGATGTCAATTTCATGCTATTTTAGATCTCTTAATTTCAGATGTCCCAATGCTCAGTCCTTGGTCCTCTCTTCTATCTACTCTTCCCCCCTTGTCTTACCCAATTTTAAGGTTGATGATCTCCAAACTTTTACATCCAAACTCTCTCCTAAACTCCAGACTCATAACCAAGCCTACTCTGCATCTTCACTTGGATGCCTCATAGGCTTCTCAGATACACCTTCCCAAGACTGAACATCTATCTTCTTTCCCCATCCTCCTAACAGTCTTGGTCATCTTAGTTGATGTCAATCCAACCTTCCTGTTATTCAGGCCAAAGTCTTGGGATCATTCTTGACTTCCCTTTCCCACACCAAATGCAATTCATCCTATTTGTTCTATCTTTAAAAGGATTAGCAATTCAACCACTTAGGGCATCCACTGGTATCCTCTGAGCCACCGTCATTCTTCATCAAGATTACTGTAACGGGTCTCCCTGTTTCTACGCTTGATCCCTTTTGGTGTATTCTCAGTTAAGGCTAGCCCTGATGTTTTTAAAACATAGATCGAATCATGACACTTCAATTCTTAAAACTGAAATACCTCCCAAATCACTCAGGGTAACAGTCAAAGTTCTTTCAAGGATGAGTCAAAACCTATATCTGTGTTGTCCAGTAGAGCAACCACTAATCATACGTGGCTACTGAACAACTGAAATGTAGCTCGTACGAACTGAGATGTGTTGTCAGTGTAAAATACACTCTGGATTTCAAAGACTGCATGTTGAAATGAAAACATTTTAGATAAACTGATTTTTACTAGATGCATTATTAAAGTTGATTTTTACCTGTTTCTTTGTACCTTTTTTTGTGGCCACATGAAAATTTTAAATTACATTTTTATGGCTCTCATTGTATTCCTACTGGACGGTGCTACACTGTATGATCTGGTCATCATTCTTTTTCTGACTTCTCTTTTTAACTCTACACCTTGCTCGCTCTTTCCAGATTTGCTGGTCTCTTTGTTGTTCTTTCAACATGCTGAGAATGGTCCTACCTTGAGGTGCTCACTGTACTTTTAAGGGCCTGAGCGTCTCTCCCTCTTATTATCTTCTTGGCTGATTTCCTCACTGCCTTCAAGTTTTTGCTCAAATCTACCTTCTCAGTTGAGGCCAAGCCTGACTGATCTATTTAACATGGCAACCCTCCCATCTTTCCTTGCTCTAATTTTTATTGTTTCTACAGTACTTCTCACACGCTAACATAATATATAGTTTATATATTTACTACATTTAGTATTTATAGATTTTTTTCTCTATTTCCCAGAATATAAGCACTATAAGGGCAAACATTTTAATTTGTTCACTCATGTTTCCCAGGGGACCAGAACAGTGCTAGTACTTAGTAAGAAACCAACAAATGTTTGCTGAACACTCTGGCTCTTCTCTGGCCATACCTTCACCACTAGGTAGTCTACGGAGTCCAGAGGAGTACCCACCCGCAGCCTGCAATGCCCTCTTCTAGACAGATCATGCTCCAAACCCCTGTGAACCCAGAATTCCATTCCTCAAAAGCCACCCCCCACACCCGAGTACAGGGCCTGTAATATCATCTTTCCCAGTTCTGTTCTGTCCCCCAGACCACAGACTGTGCCATCAATTTGCATACAGTTAAGAAAGATGGGTGGTCCAGGTGCAGATGTTCAAGGGGAGAGTGTATGGATCCTGGATGTGAGGACTAGAGTGTCCATTCACTTGTGTGCAAGACCTCTCACAAAACTGGATAGAACTAGGTGAAGGAGGGGCTGGAAGCTGGAGGCCATCTCTCTCTATGCCACCATATTCCTGAGGAGTCCAAAAATTCTAACATTTTACTTGGCTTTCCAGGTTGTTATAAAGATATATCCATCAAAATGGGAGGATAGAACTTATTTTATTGAATAACATTTGCTTGATTTATAATAAACAATAAGTCCCACAGTATGTAGGCCTCCATGTATATTGTCCCAGGTCCACAATTCTTATTTTTTTTTAATTAATTTATTTATTTATATTTTTGACTGCACGTGGGCTTTCTCTAGTTGCGGTGAGCGAGGGCTACTCTTCGCTGCAGTGCGCAGGCTTCTCATTGCGGTGGCTTCTCTTGTTGCAGAGCATGGGCTCTAGGCGCACAGGCTTCAGTAGTTTTGGCTCACGGGCTCTAGGGCGCAGGCTCAGTAGTTGTGGTGCACGGGCTTAGTTGCTAAGCGGCATGTGGGATCTTCCCGGACCAGGGCTCGAACCCATGTCCCCTGCATTGGCAGGCAGATTCTTAACTGCTGCGCCACCAGGGAAGGCCCCAGGTCCACAATTCTTAAGGATAAACATGCTACCACTCATCATCATGATGAGTAGAATGCTAATAGAGCAAAGGTGGCAACAAAGAGGCAAGGGACACATGAAACTACTCATGTCTGGCATCAAATTGGGAACTCTATGTCACAACGGGAATTCCTGAGACACTGAGCATTTTAGATTGAAGAGATGAATGCTCTGGGGAATGGGAAGAGGGGTTAAAGATCAGCAGTGACATGCATTGTTTGCATGCTACAATTTGTTTTAAAATCACACTTGCCTGGAATAGTGGAGCCCTAGAGCCCTACAAGTTCTCCTTCAACCACTGTTCCAATGATTGTGCTGTTATCCCTTTGAGTTCTTAAAAGAGAGATCATAAACAATTTCTAACATCATTTGGTCTAAAAAGTAAAATTATTTCATTCATTATAAAAATAATTTATTTTTTTGGCTTATATATAATTATTATCAGCTGCTCTAGGTTACAATAATAGCACTATAATAAATGTTGGGGCAGAGGATATATTATCAATCCTTTGTCTAAAACATATTATAATATCCATCATTCTTCCTAACAAACTCACCATTAGCTCTAACTTCACCTAAGAAGTGGATCTTTTTAACAAAAACTGTAAAAATCTATTGGCTTATCTTAGGATAGAAGGTCACATTGATGGGATTATCAGAGAAAACATAGGTGAAGCACACTCAGGAAAATGAAGAGGTTTATGAGCAAAGACACAATGTCAGTAGGCAATTCTGCAGTGTTTATTAGAGGGATAAATTCTTTTTAGCTATTAATTGATACAGATGCACCATTTGGCATGGCTTTTGGACCACACATTAGCAGAGGCTACAAATAACTCGCAAATAATAAAGCCTTTAGTATAAAAAGTGTTATGGATATAAGCCAAGAACAATGGTGAAAATATAGAGAAAAATCAACTAATCATAGAAGAGGATGCTCCAAGTGCCTTTAGCTACATGAGAAAGTAAAATATAACTAAGAGCATCTTTGTTTTCACATAGTATTTAATGTAAAAATATTTGAATTAATTGCATTGTAAAATGTATGTACTCCTCATTCCAGAGTGTGCATTAAAGTATTCTTAGAAACATTTTTGTTATCTTCATAAAAGGTCAGGTTAATAGCAACAGCTACTCCCTTGTCCAGATTCTGGGACTGGAGGGATTTACTGCTTTAATTGAGATTCTTGTGTCTAAAATGAGTCTCTTTCATTACCCATTCTGCTTATTTATTACCCTCTGGTCTTGCAAAATAATGCATGTAACTTAACCATTACCTTAACAAATAAACTTTTTGCAGTGGGAACTCTGGGCATCATGATGTGTTAATGCTGAGAAAGCATATGTTCAAACCATTTTGAACAAAGCCGCCCATGAGTAGGTGATATGTAATTCATTCATGATGAATTATTTGCTAATAATGATGGTGAAGATCCTATTCACTCATCCCACATAACACTAACTCCTACACAGCAAATAATGTAAATATTAAGAGGAAAAAGATTATAGCAAATCCCTCAACCCAAGATTTATATCTGGAGGGGCTCATGGAATCAAAGAATTTTTAAAGAATTATGGGAGATGAATATAAAATTCTTATATTTAAAAGCCACAAATATGCCTTGTTTTGTCCTCCTAAGTTTTCCGTTTTCCGGAATTCAGAGCCACATTCTTGTAGGTACTCTTAAAACCTTTCTGGGAACAAATATCTTGAAACATCTCAATGGGAAACTCCACTGCAGATAACATGAGCTACCAGGCATACTGATTGCAAATAAAATTACAGGAAGCAACTTAGTAATGGCAGGATTTCTTAATAATGAAAAAGGGTCAGTAACATGCTTATGAGTTAATATCGGCAGGTCACTAAGAAACCTGGGTAAAAAGTCAAGAGATACCTAACGGTCAATTAAGCTTACAATGTCTGATTAGGTCACATAATCATGTTAGTTATCCATTGTTACTTTCTTTTCAGCCATTAGAAAGAATGTGAGCAGCACAAGACTTTTAAATGTCTCAAAATTTTTTATAAAAATAAAAACAAGTTTTAAGCATATGGACTTATCTGTGGAAAGTATAATGGTAAGAAATGTGGGCTCAACTACTAGGCAAAGCCAGGCTATGCTTTCTAACTTTGTGGTGTTGATCAAAATGTTTATCCTCTCTGAGCCTCAGTTTCTTCATCTTTAAAAAATAAATAGCAATACCTCTCTTATAAAGGTGTTATAAGGATTAGAAGATATAAGACAAATGTCTGTAAGAGTTCAGCAACTGCTAGCTATTACAAACACTGTTATCTCTGTTAATAGCCAAGGCAGACAAACTATCTGTGGACAATCGGAGTTGAAGACAAAAATATTTATAAGAACCATTGCTTTTAACCTCTTTGTTGCGTGACCTTCAGTATGTTTATATTTTGCCTCTTCAACTTGCAATTTATTCCTAAATTATCGAATTGGTTCCTTATATTGTTTCTGTGTATGTTATAGCCCTTAGTACAGACCCTGGCACTGAAAAGAGATTCAGTAATGACTGTTGAATTAAAAAGGAGAATGCAACGCTTAAGTTCTTCTTAGATATTGTTTTCCATCGAAAATGATTTTATGAACGTTCTGATAATAAAAAAAAAATTCTTTGAACAACACAATCATGAATTGTGACTTGTGTCCAAGGACCACAGTGGTAAGTAGAAATCATCAGAATGCACCAGAAAAGAGAAAACCCTGGCTCTGGTTCTGGTTCAGTATGGTTAGTCCCAGGAAACTGCCTGTTTTGTCAAATGAAAACTGAATACCCACCTACAGACATATTTCTCTTTGTGGTGGAAGCTGCTGCTGACTAAAACTGATTGATTTCCATTGTCAATGTACGCTTCCACAGCTACTTTGTTCAAGGAATGAATACCATTGACGATCATTAAACTTTTAAATGCTTCAAAACTCTTCTAATCCACGGGACAATTTGTTGTCCATGGCATTTGATGATGGAAATCAAAAGAAATGGAAAAATGAAAGAAATCTGACCAACTTCTCATACCATATTAGCAATAAGCTTAGAAAAAAAATGCATGGTTTGTTCTGAAGGACAGAAATTCATAACCATTTTTCCCACATAATATTTTAAGAAAAAAATGTTAAATCTGCAGTTATAAACTTCCCAGTATTTTCAGTGGGTGTCATTCAACCAAAGATTGAAGAGATTGTACTGCTGCACTGGGCTTTCCATTTACCTTCAGATCATTCCAGAAAAATCAGTCTTTATTATTTCTAAATCTCTATTGCGTTTCACAACTCTTATAACCACTGTTCATTTTTTTGTATTTGAAACAATTCTCTTATTCTTTAATTACAGTTGATTTTCTCTAATTTTGTACTTAGTGGGAATAGCGAATAGTTCCTTAAATGTTCCTTCATGTACCTTAAGATTCAACTGATTGCAGTACCTCACAATTTCTGAATATTTAATCAGTGTTTAGGGAAAATTTTACACATATTAAAATCAACAATACATTCTTGGCTAAATGTGTAAAACACTGTTTTCTAGATTTTTTCCTACTCAAATTATACATCAATTCCTTGTTATTTTTCTTTAGTATAGGCACCTTTGAAAATATACCTATGCACTTTTGTCAAGACTTTCTGTAGCAAGTCAAAATAGTTCTGAATTCCTATCTTCTACTCCAGTGCCTTATGCACTCATACCCAATTAGGTATTATCCACAAGTAATACTAACATATTCCATTAGTCAAGATGTACACAAATATAATAGTGATTACTTATGATCAGTAGACTTGAATTAAATAAATCTGTAGTATCACAGAGAATAGTGCGGAGCAGAGAACTATGGGAATGGGGGATTGGGAGAAAAAACCCCTCTGCTTGTAATGACTGCAGAATTTATGTGTTCTCTGACGGTGACAAATGTAGTAGCAAATTGTAGCCTCTCTGACAGTAGGGCTTTCCATTAAGTTTCCCTAGGCAATTAATTTCTGTCTCTGCCCTTACAGCAAACCTGGGAATTTCTAAAGCAGAGAATATTCTTAACTATGATAAGATATTAAGAAATTTACCACAAAAAATTAGTAAGCATATAGCAACCATTACATATTCCAGTTGCATAGAGATAGAAATTGACTGTCAAATATCTAACTCACATGTGAAACCTCCAAACATTATAGAGTATTTGGCTTTAGAATCTTGCTTTCAGTTTTCCCACTTTCCTTAAAAATCCAATGATTAGACCACACTGGCAAGCAGGAGCTCAAAGTCTGATCTAATTAGATTTGGGAAAATAGAGTAACGCAAAATGTCAGGTACCTGACTGTGGTAGATTTAAATTCATCATTTTACACAGCATGAAACAACACTCAAGGGACAGAGAATCTAATCCAGTTCTTCCCAGCAAAACTGCAATCTCTCAGCTATTACCAGCCAGTCTCTTATGTGGTAGTACTGCTACCAACCCTACTCTCTAAGAAATCTACAGGCTATTCATTCATCACTGGCCACCTAGCCAGCTTTCAACTCATGACTTCCTTGCAGTGAATACCATAGTTCCATTGAAAAGAGAACTACTTATCTCACCTCTCTCAAAGTAATCATCTTTTTTTTTTGTCCTCTATATCTTTCTTAGCTGGCCAGAGGGTTCTTAATAATCCCCCTTCAGATCTACATTCCCAATTGGTCCTTCATCTCCTGACCTTATCTCGGCTATACTGCCATATCATAGACATTTTACACTAGAATTAGATTGTACAAATTAAATTGGGAGCTTTTGTAAATCCATTTACATAATCACACACAAATCTCAATTTTAAGTGTCTATATTTCAAAAAGAAAATCTGTACTGTTAAAATTTCCATCATCTCTAATTTAAAAATATTTTTCCCATGTGTTTATACAGGTTGGATTATATGTTTAAACCTCAATTCCAAATTGGCATTTTAATACTCTTTTATAATTATCTAAAATATAGTATTAAGATTTAGTGTTTCTGGATCAAGATGGTGAAGTAGGAAAATCCTGAGTTCACCTCCTTCCATGGACACACCAAAGCTACAAATATATACACAAAAATTATCTCTCAAAAATACCTGAAGGCTAGCAGAACAGGTTTTCTACAACTAAAGATACAAAGAAAAGGACACACTGAGATGGGTATGAGGGGCAGAGATGCGGTCTGATTAGAACTCTCACTGTTGGTGTGGCCACACACAAGTAGTGGGATATCACAACCATGAAGGTCCCCCTGAGGAGCAAGGAGGCTGAGCCCATAAGGCTCCCCAGGCTGTGGAGCTTGCACTGGGAAGACACCATAACATCTGGCTCTAAAACCCAGCAGAGCTTATATCTGAAAGAGCAGGAGGGCTGTGGGAAACTGAGACTCTACTCTTGAAGGGATTGCACACACACACCATGGCAAACTAAAACCAAAATCCTACAACACATACACAAAAAATAAATTAAAATAAATGCAAATACAGCACTAAAGAGAGTCCACAAATCACAAAGGAATAGGACAAGAGAAGAAGAATGGAACAGAGAAGAACTACTAAAACAATCAGAAAACAATTAACAAAATGGCAAGAAGTATACTTATCAATAATTATGTTAAGTACAAACAGACTAAATGCCCCAATCAAAAGACATAGGTGGCTGACTGAAGAAAAGAACAAAACTAACAAACAACCCCCCCAACAAATAAAACAGTACCCATATATGTGCTGCCTATACAAAATTCACTTCAGATCTAAATATACATACACACAGACTAAAAGTGAAAGGATGGAAAAAAGATATTCCATGCAAAGGAAAACAGAAATAAAGCTAGAATAACAATATTTATATTAGACAAAATACAACTTAAAACAAAGACTGTAACAAGAGATGAAGAAGGGCATTACAAAATGATAAAAGGCTTGGGCTTCCCTGGTGGTGCAGTGGTTGAGAGTCCGCCTGCCGATGCAGGGGACGCGGGTTCATGCCCTGGTCCGGGAAGATCCCACATGCCGCGGAGCAGCTGGGCCCGTGAGCCATGGTCGCTGAGCCTGCGCGTCCGGAGCCTGTGCTCCGCAACGCGAGAGGCCACAACAGTGAGAGGCCCGCGTACCGCAAAAAATAAATAAATAAATAAAATAAATAATAAAAAAAAAAGAACAAAGCTGAAGGTATCATGGTCCCTGACTTCAGACTATACTACAAATCTACAGTCATTAAAAAAATATCGTTCTGGCACAAAAACAGACATATAGATCTATGGTACAGACTAGAGAGCCCAGAAATAAACCCATACATCTATGGTCAATTAATTTATGACAAAGGAGGCAAGAATATAAAATGGAAAAAAGACAGCCTCTTCAATAAGTGGTGGTTGTAAAACTGAACTACATGTAAAATAATGAAATTAGAAAATTTTCTTACACCATATACAAAAACGAACTCAAAATGGATTAAAGACCTAAATATAAGACCGGAAACCATAAAACTCCTAGAAGAAATCATAGGCAGAATATAAATCTCTGACATAAATTATAGCAATAATTTTTTGGGTCTGTCTCTTAAGGCAAAGTAAACCAAAGCAAAAATAAACAAATGGGACCTAATTAAACTTAAAATCTTTTGCAAATAAAAGGACACCATAAACAAAACAAAAAGACAACGTAGGTTGAATGGGAGAAAATTTTGCAAATGGTATGATCGATAAGAAGTTAATATCCAAAATATTTAATCAGCTCATACAACTCAATATCTAAAAAACAAACAGCTCGATTAAAATAAAACAATATGGTAGAAGACCTGAACAGACATTTTTCCAAAGAGATATAAATGGCCAATAGGCACATGAAAATATGTTCAACATTGCTAATCATCAGAGAAATGCAAATCAAAACAACAGTGAGATATCATCTCACACCATCAGAATGACTCTAATCAAAAAGTCTACAAATAACAAATGCTGGCAGGATGTGGAGAAAAGGGAACCCTTGAACACTGTTGGTAGGTATGTAAATTGGTACAGCTGCTATGGAAAACAGTATGGAGGTTCCTCAAAAAAGTAAAAATAGAATTATCATAAGATCAAGCAGTTCCACTTCCGGGTATATACCTGAAGAAAACACAAACACTAATTTGAAAAGATACAGGCACCCCAACGTTCATAGCAGGACGATTTACAATAGCCAAGATATGGAAGCAACCTAAGTGTCCATCAACAGATGAATGGATAAAGAGCATGTGGTATATATGGAATATTACTCATTCATAAAAAAGAATACAATTTGCTATTTGCAAAAACATGGATGGACCTAGGGGGTATTATGCTAAATGAAATACGTCAGACAGAGTAAAACAAATACTGTATGTTATCAGTTATACATAGAATCTAAAAAAAAAACACAAATGAATGAATATAACAAGACAGAAGCAGACTCACAGATAGAGAACAAACTAGCGGTTACCAGTGGGGAGTGGGAAATGGGGAGGGGAAAGATAGGAATAAAGGATTAAGAGGCACAAGCTGCTATGTATAAAATAAACGTTACAAGAATACAGCACAGGGAATATAGCCAATATTTTCTAATAACTTTAAATGGAGTATAATCTATTAAAAATATTGAGTCACTATGTTGTACACATGAAACTAATATAATATTAGTAAATTAACTATACTTCAATTAAAAAAGTACTGTTTATCAGCACTTTCATACATCTGAGACTACACATGAATCAAAGCACTGTAATATTTATTTATATTGTATGTGTGATGTGTATGTTCCTCCATAGAGAACCAAACTGGTTAGGTCCATGCAGCCCAATGTTTAAATTTGGGTGCTGCAGTCTGACAGATTTTAGTTTGACTCTTGTCTCCATTAATTATTGACCTTGTACAAGTTAGTTAATCTTAATTTCTCTTCTGAAATACAGGACAAATTTCGGCTAAATGCTTCAAAGTTGAAGATCTTCAAAAGATGATCAATGTCCTCATCATGTTATTGTTAGTTCAATTATACAAAAGTTACAAATATTTTGTGTAGTTTAGGAATGTGCACAAATAATATGCAAGCAAATATATGTCTGATATTAAAGTTGATTAATTAAACAACTGGTGCTACACAGTGCATAAAGTTGTGGGCTCCAGCCAGACTGCCTGTTACGGTCTGAATTAAGACCCCTCAATTCTATATGTTGAAGACCTAACTCCCGGTATATTAGAATGTGATCGTACTTGGAGTATGGTCTTTAAAAAGGTAATTAAATTAAAGTGATGTCATTAGGGTAGCACTAATCCAATCACTGGTATCCTTATATGAAGAGAAATTTAGGACACAGACACACATGTAGGTAACAATATGGGAAATGACATAAAGAGAAGACAGTCATCTATAAGCCAACGAGAAAACCAGTAAAAAACAGCCCGGCTAGCAACTTGATCACAGATTTCTAGCCCCCAGAACAGTGAAAAAATAAATTTCTGTTCTAGCCACCCTGTCTGTGGTATTTTGTTATGGCAGCTCTAGCAAACTAACACACTTCCTAAATTCACATTCTAGCATTTAGCAGTGTTATACTGTGTAAATGATTTATCCTTCTGTGCCTCATTTTCTTTATCTGTAAACTAGTGATATTAAGTTCCCAAATTCCCAGATTATTTTGAGAAGTAAATCCCTGTAAATTGCTTAAGAAAAGGCCTGGCTTACTGCAGGCTCTCAGTATTAGCTGCCATTGTTTCTTCTGAATACAGAATCTTTTGTCTTCTTTAACATGCTGCCTCTGTTGCACAGCATATATTAAACTCTGCTTCTCTATTTCTAAAGGAATAACTATGTATTACCAAAGTTTAGATGAGAGAAATTCTTGATACCATTTCAATCTACAATTGAGTTACAATACAGTTTTACATTTGAGGTCTTTTTTAAATGTGATTTTTCCCCTCTCAAAATGTAAAGAAGGAATATGGGCCTTCATGAAATGACATGAAAATAGTTGGCTCTCTCGAAAAGCATCTGGGAAATAGCCTTTGAGGATTCAGAAGTTATAGGTGACTGCTTTTGTGACTGGTCTGTTGTTATTTTTAAATGAAAAGCGTTAGCAATTTCAGAAATAGTAGAGCCAAAGTATCAGGCTTGAATTTGACAAGACTGCCAATATACACTTTACTAACTGTGTAAATATTTGCTGGAAAAGAAAAGGCTTAATTTATAAAGAATAAATACTTGCTGGAGTCATCTCTTCCAAAGACAACAAGGTCTTATGTTACGTACAATGTTCTTAATATTCACTTCAAACAAACACAGCAGGTATTCTATAGATATCTGTAGGTACAGTAAGGACTACAGACATGATATGAACTGAGATCAGGGGTCTTGAGACTAGGTACTAAAATGTTTTTCTTGTTTAGTATCCTTTTGCAAGTCAAAACTTTCTAAGTGGGTATTAACTATTCCTGATAATTATATTAATTCATATTTATTCAGTGTTTTCTGTATGTGAAACATTTTTATAGGCCTTATACCATTTCCTGGTCACATCAACTCTTTAAGTACTATTATCTCCATTTTACAGATGAAGAAACTAGAGTTAAATGATATGCCCAAAGGAACATAGACAAAAAAAGTGAATAAGGAAATATTAAAAACAACAACAACAACAAAGATTTGTCTTATTCCAGAGCTCTAAAATCCCAGTCATTTTAGATATAGCCTTTAAAAAATACACCTTCTTTTCAAATTTTTTGGAGCAATTTCAGATTCTGGATCTGGAGCAAGAACTTTATAAGATGACTCGAAACATCGCATTATATCAGGTAGCGAGGATGTTATCACAAATTACTATGACCAGGTCAAAAGGGTTTAAGAACCAATTGAAAGAGATCCTTCCCAGTTACTGACTGGGGAATTTGAATTCCAAAAATGATAATAATAATAGCAAATGATTGAGTTCCATGAAACACATTTAAATCTATGAGATCATAATAATATTAAATTAAATTAATTAGTCACCTTTGGACAGTAATATATGAGTTGTAACACTGGGTAACCAAATACTAGATTTAAGGCATGTATTTATAAAGTATTCCAACTAATGAATAAGAAAAAAGTCAAAATGAGTATTAATCAGTATTGGTTTATTAATTGTAACAAACATACCATACTAATATGTTAACAATACTGGAAACTGAGTGTAATCTATATGGAAACTCTTTGTACTTTCTTTACAACTTACCTACGCATCTAAAACTGCTAAAAATAAAATTTATTTAAAAAATTAAAGCATTATTGCTCTGATTTTTTTTTTTTTTTTTTTGCGCGGGGGGTGAATTAATGTTTCTAGGTATTTAACATCAGTGGCTGGTCACTGCAAATGATATCACAGTAATAGAGAAAATTAATAGGAGGCAATTCTGCATGGTTCTTCTGCATGTATATCAGCTTTTGTTCCAGACTACCTTTTCAGGGATGTGTGTAGCAAACAGCAATGGAATATAATGATAGTTTTCCCCTCCAGGGCAGAAGGCAAATTTGTTAGCAGCCCTCTTTATTATTTTTTAATTGGGGTATAGTTGCTTTACAATGTTGTGTTAGTTTCTGCTGTACAATGAAGTGAATCAACTATATGTATACATATATCCGCCCTCCCTCTTTGATCTCCCTCCCTCCCCCACTCCCATCCCACCCATCTAAGTCACCACACAGCACTGAGCTGAGCTCCCTGTGTTATACAGCAGGTTCCCACTAGCTATCTATTTTACACGTGGTAGTGTATACAGATTGAAATTTCCTATGGTCAGCATTCCTCCACTGTGACACAAATCCATTTTGTGTACAATACCTACCTGTGCCCACTTCCCAATCACACCTATGGGAACTGCCCCAGCAGAGAGGGGAAACAATGTAAACAAGAACTGATGCTGACTGCTGTGCCATATAGTCTCAAGTCCTTTGCCAACACGAGTGCCAGGCTAAATCGTTAGCTTGCAAGAAGGTTAAAACCTCAAAACCCTTGACAGTTCTCATAACAACCAGTCATTCTGGGCCTCTAGCTGAACACACCACCACCTATGGTTTCACCAAAGGCATTGAACATGAATGTGATGAAGTCTCTGGATCCAGCTGCTGATTTGGAGGAACTAAAGAGGGCAGAAGAACATGTTGAACTCTATTATGAATAAGCAACAAGAAAACCCAGGTTCTAGAAAATTCTACAGAAAAAAATCATCCAGGCTTGAATGGATAAATTATAAGGGATGGGGACGGGAAGAGGAACCTCTATTTAAAAGTCTTAAAATAAAAAAAAAAAATTACAAAATTAAACAAAATGTCTAGGGTTGCATACTTCGGTGAATATAAAGAAACACAAAAAAGCAATTTTATAAAAGTAAGGATGGTGGTTACTTTTGTAGAGAAATGGGTTTGAGACTAGGAGGAGGCACATTGTTGAGTTCCTGGGGGTGGCTAGCAAAGTTCTATTTCTTGGTGTAGACTAACAGTTACAAGACTGTATGCCTTTATAAATTCCTGAAACTAGTTTTTGTTTTGTGAAGTTTTCAGTATTTGCATTGTATTTGTAACATAACGGTTATAAAAAGATGTTATTTGATGGTAAACACAAGGAAGCACACAAAGGTGTCTCTTTATGTCTACATATTTTACCACTTGATATCTGAAATTTACGAATCAAGCAATTTCAGATTGCATGATATTCCCTGCTATCAAATCCTCTCTATTCAGACTCAGGAACTGAATATGTTAATAAGGCACGGTTGTGCAATCTAGGCAGAAAGAATAACATGTCTTATGGCAAAGCGCCTTGAGAGCGTCTGGTGTGTTCACAGGTCTAAAAGTCCCAAACTGAAAATGAGGCCAGGAGGACAGGAGATACAACTGGAAAAAAGCTAATGTAGGAATTCCAAATTTTATCTTCCAGGCAGCAGGGGTTTAATGGCACTGTCTACAGGAATGAGGCTGTGATTCGTTTTGTAGAATTATCTACCTGGTTTCAGTGTAAAAATGGGGCAGGATGATGAGAAGCTGGTAGAGACAGAAAAGTAAGGAACTTCTTGCCAAGCAAGAGATGATGGTGGCAGTGAATACAGAATAGCTGGGGATGAGATTCCAGCCATCTTTCTGAGGTGGAATAAAAAATACTTCAGTGACTTACTGGATATGGGGATTAAGGAAGAAAATAAAACAGGAAATGACTTCAGTTCTTTTTAGCTTGGGTGATTTAGTAGATGGAGTGATCATTAACTGGGTTAAAGAACAAATTTGTGAATATGTGAACGTTTGGTTTTCTGAAGCTAAATTAAACATATTCTTCTTTGAAAATTCTTTTAAATGATATTATCATTTGCATATCTATTAAATATGATATATTTTTCTGTTTGTTTTTTAACTTAAAAATAAATTATGGGGGCTTCCCTGGAGGCGCAATGGTTGAAAGTCCGTCTGCCGATGCAGGGGACACGGGTTCATGCCGCGGTCTGGGAGGATCCCACATGCCGCAGAGCGGCTGGGCCCGTGAGCCATGGCCGCTGAGCCTGCGCGTCCGGAGCCTGTGCTCTGCAGTGGGAAAGGCCACAACAGTGAGAGGCCCGCTTACCGCAATAAATAAATAAATAAATAAATAAATAAATAAATAAATAAATAAATAAATAAATAAATAATGTTAGCAGCTGTGATTTAATATATATTTATGGTTGTCAGTTTTTATTATTCCTGTATAAACATAAAACAGTGATTCTCAAGCTTTTTGCTCCCCATGGGACATTTGGCAATGTCTGGAGACATTAATAGAGGTCACACTTGGAGTGGGCTGGCATTCTATGGGGAGAGATCTGGGTTGCTAATAAATATCATATATGCACAGGACAACCCTTGTCCACTCCCAAGAAAGAAACTTCAGATCCAAACTGTCAATAGTACTAAGACTGAAAAACCCTGCTACTGATTTATTAATCTGGGGCAACTGTTTAATTTTATTGCTTGTAGGTTTTCTAAAAGTAGTGAAAATTAATAGTGTTCACTAGTGTACTGTTAACCTAATCCATAAAATGCATATACATTATGAAGAAGATTTACATGGATATTCTTATAATAATGTCTATCTTCTTAACCTAAAGTTACCTTTATACATATCTAAAAATACAAGCAGGTAGAAAAATAGATACATAATAGCTCTACAGATAGACTGACAGAGGTGGCTGCATGGATGATGGATGGATGTATAAATAAATATCTATTCATATGGGTAAAGTGTACAAAAATAAATGTCTTTCTTTTTTCACCTCATAACCTAATTTATCAGTAGCAAAGCTTTCTATATTAATTTTTTTTAATTCACTGTTAAAGCTTGCCTAATGCAACTCAGGGACATTAAGGCTAAGATGTTATATTTAGAAGCAGATTTATAAACAAAGTCAGCTATTTTTTTTTTAAGTATTATTTATTTATTTTTGCTGTGTTGGGTCTTCGTTTCTGTGTGAGGGCTTTCTCCAGTTGCGGCGAGCGGGGGCCACTCTTCCTCGCAGTGCGTGGGCCTCTTACTGTCACGGCCTCTCCTGTTCCGGAGCACAGGCTCCAGACACGCAGGCTCAGTAGTTGTGGCTCACGGGCTTAGGTGCTCTGTGGCATGTGGGATCCTCCCAGACCAGGGCTCGAACCCGTGTTCCCTGCATTGGCAGGCAGATTCCTAACCACTGCACCACCAGGGAAGCCCTCAGCTATTTTCTTAATAGACATAATTCTCCTTTCTCTCTGAGAATGTATCTTTTGCTACAAAAATTATATTTTGTAGTCTCCAGGCTATACTCAGTACCCTCAGTTACTCAGTAACTAACTTTTATATATATATATATATATATATATAAAGTAATGTCATCTTGTTAGGAAAACATGAAAAATGAACAGTCTCCTGCTAACTTCTTACATGTGTGGCAGACAAAATATTTATTATCATCGTTTTAGTTATTCTCATTTATTTTATTCCCTTTAAGCCAATAAATAAATATATATGGTGTTTTTCTCTTCTGAGTTAACTTCATCACCTTCCACTTGGGGAAAGATTTGTTAATCACACTAGGTTTGAGCAGTGGTGGCCAACACTGGATTACACTCGCAAGTGCGGCTACCAGTGCATGATATGCTCATTAACACTAGAGCCGTCAATATCTTTTTCATCTCTTAGAGAATGAATGTGGATACTGACTCCTCATTCCAATCACTGTCTTCTTTATCCATACACCAGCGTTATCACAGCACTAATATTTCATATGCACATTAGAACTTATAAAGCCCTTCAACATAAATATCACATTGAACCTTCAATCGGCAACCTCTGAAACAAATCACTAAATTTCAAAAAATATTTTTAGAATTATTTTAAACTCTAAAATGTGTTGAGGCTTTAAGTTCATGAACTATAAGAATCTTAGAAAGGAACTGATATTAATAAAATTACATCATAGGTGACATTTAACACTTTTAAATGACACCACTGGAAAACATTTCACCTCCCTTTCCTAAAACTTGCTCTTTTAATCCTACACTAATTTCCTAAAGCAGTCCCCAATCCTAATATCTGATGCAATCTCTACTAGCTAACACATGGATATAAAACTTATAAAATATTCATGCTAAGGTCTGTTTAGCTGACACAGTTACCTCAAATCCCTTGAAGAAAGTGTCAATGTACAAAAAGATGGATATAACAAATTAGGTCCTGGGGATTAAGTTTCTACAGAAGGACATTTTCCTACTGCTCAAATTCACTTCTGCTGCTATTATTCACAACACTACAACTACTACCATTACTACCACTCTTATAATTGATTACATTTATGAGCACCTACTATATAACTGGCACTGTGCTTGATGCTTTCACATAGAATATCAATTTTAATTATTATTATCCCTGTCTTACCTTTCTTTTAAAGACATGTCTAGTTTGATGTGTTCAGTTATACCACAATTCCACCACATAGACTGTCAGCTATACTGCACAAACACAAGGCCACTGCTGATTACCTAATTTTTATAATTAATTGCTCCTGCATTACCACAAAATAATTTATTGACACTGACATGCCATGAAAAGGGAAAAGACAATGGGGACAGTGTATGAAAACATTTTGTGCATCAAGAGTTCTATTGCAAATATTGTTATGTGTTCTGACATTAGACCAATATTCTCAGTATTTTACCAAAAAAGTCTGATAAAGATGTTATTATTCCTGTAAAATTATTAGTCCTATAAAAGTATATATCTCACTTGAAAAAGGAAAAAATAGTTTAAATTGACAATAATTTTAATAACTCATAGACATAAATGATCAATATAATCTGTATTGCTCTTAGTTTTTTTAAACTACCATCAAGATATGAGTATGTTATCTTCAAAAAATATTTGTCTGAAATAATCACATTTGAATAAATGCTCTGGTGTTAAAAGGCATTTCCTAAAGTAACAGCTCTACTTTTTTGTTTTACTTCAGAGACTGAAGTAAAAATAAAACAGGTAAAATCAACCAAATTGTTATATACACGAGTTTTTATAAGTGATTAGGTAATTCAAAGCAGAAAATCAAAGACGATACTATTTTCAGAGAAGATTAAAATAAAACCCGAATTGAGGTTCTGAATAATTGAAGTAACATTGAGACTTGAAAGGAAAATCCCTCTCACAAAGTATAATATCATAAAATTTAAAAAGCTATTGGTTTTCATACGTGTCTATAAACTTAAAGTTATATAAATGCATTTACTTTTATTCATGTATAAAAAACATAAAGTCATGTTTAAGGAAGAAAGGGCAAAACGTATTTCTCATCACATTTTATAAATTATTTCAATAAAAAATATTTCAATATTTAACTTATTTTTAAACACTAAAATGGAAAAGATAAAACCACTCAATGACACAAGGCAGATGGGTTTCTTAAAATATTAGAAAATATATTTTACATAAGTGCTTAAATAACATTGGGTGTTTTTTTAAGTCTATTCCTTTCTAAGTATTATATTAAAATTTTGAAAATGCTACTTGAAAAACCAATACCCTCTATTTCTTTCTAAGGGCTTTAAGGCTTCAGAACACATTTTGCTCAATTTCATCTGAATTTTATCACACCATTATAGAAAAGACAGAGCAAATGAAGGCTCATAGAGATAAAATGAATTTTAAGGTCATTAGTACTGAAGTTTTGTATAATTTTGTTTGCCTCTCGAAACAAGGTCATGAGCTTTAGGTAGCATAATATGTATTTTTTTTTAAACAGCAATCTCCTGTAAAGTGCCTAGCATTATACTTTATATAATATGGTAATTATTCAATATTTATTTCACTGAGTTAAATGGGCTGAAGTTTCAATTTATAGCCCTCAACTTTCTGACACTTAGGGTTCTAAAAGGACAAATGCATGAATGGTTTCTCTGAATGTATTTTAAATCTATAGAAAGACCATTGTTCAAAATCTCAACTTTGTTGAATGTGTTCAGAATAGACCATTCACTTATTTATTCCAAATTCCTTCATTCAGTAAGTATTTAATGAATGCTTGCTAAATGCCAGGTCTAGGCTTTGTTTGGGACTATCTAGATGAAACAAACCAAAAATCTCCTTAAAAGCTTGGCATGTAACAGGGAACTGCAATAAGTACATAAATAGCTGCACTTAATGTAGAAAGTGTTATGTAAATGTGATAGACAGCGATAAAGATCATGAATTCTGAGAATTTTGAGGTGACATATATTAGCAAATTATGATATCATGCAGAGAAAAAAATCAAGTATTTCCAGCTTCCAATCTTTTAATTATCATTTATAAACATGGCAGATAAAATGGAGAATTACCAAAGAAATAGCAACACCTTAAAAATTTATGAGCAAGGCTCTCCAATGATGGGATGATGGCCTAATTAGCTTTACTAAGAAACCAACAGAGAACAACACCCTATGAAAGGATCAAAAGTAGATTTCATTGATAAACAGAGATAAAGGGAATATGTTCTGCAGATAAAAACCAGACAATGCATCAAAGCAAAGAGTCAAGAGGACACCAAACTAGCATCATCTGAAATTCAGTAATATTTTTTCTCATGGAATTAGAATATTTTTATCTTGGTAATTTATTCATTAGTTAAAATTTTGCAGGTTATCATTACACATAGCATTTAGCATTTTATATCCTTGATTCGATAATATGCTACAGTTGCTTAATCATCTGGAATACAAATACGCTTTTTTCCTTTTTTTTAATTTTTTCTGTAGTGACCCTAACTATGTAAAACAAGCTACAGTCTGATAAAGCATCAAACAATTTTTATGGTAACTGCGTATAGGATAATTAGTGATCACATTAACCTATGGTAATTACACATTTTAAAATTCTTCTAATCTATGAGGGATAGCATATATACTTACATACTAAAGTAATGTAATAAAAAAAGTCAAACTCTTTTAAAAAGTCATTTTCTTGTCCTTTCTCCTTCAAACTGAATATTCTTTCACTTTTTCTTTGATCTCACAAACTTGTGATTCTAAACTCCTTTAGGCATCACTGGTTTTTCAGATGTACAGAACAAGCTTCAATGAAAACACCCTCAAATATTTACCGTGAATGGTTTGGGGGCACAGTTCATGAAAATAGTTTTTCTAGTCCTTGATAGTGAAGCAAATGGAGCATGATTTCAAGAATCGCCTTGCCAGTTCCCCAAAAGTTTACAATGAAAAATATTAAGAACATAAGCTTTAATTCAGATTTTAGTCAGGGCCAAAAAGGCCATGATTAAGATGAGGACTTTTTTTTTAATGAATTAGAGTGGAATATGAAATATACAGAATAGAGATTGTCTCAGAATTCTTCACCCGACAAGTTTCTTATTGCTTTAACTATTCTTTAATCAAAATGTTATAGATATATTTTATTTATTGTTCTAATATACTATTGTCAGCCGTCCATATGTGTTGAATATTTTCAAATCATAAACTGAAAATAACCATTGGATTGGATAAAGTAATAAAGTCATAGGGGATTTCCAAGTTTCCAGATCACAATACCAATGAGAGTACATAAAACCAGGACTTCTTAAGTTATGCATTTGCTTCTTTTTTCTTCAAGATTTTTTATTTTAGGGGGAAAGGGATTACACTTATTTATCACATAAGTAGTTGCCCAATGACTCAGTGACTATTTTCTTTTTATTTTCCACCCTTCATCCCTATCTAGCTCTCTCCAATTCAAAAAGAAATGCCATTTCTACCCAGTGGAGGACCCAGTCAAATTGAAGCCAAATCAGGAAACCATAAACAAAATGAAAAGACAACCTACTGACTGGGAGAAAATATTTGCAAATGATGTGACCCACAAGGGCATAATTTGAAAAATATACAAACCTAATCAAAAAATGGGCAGGAGACCTACATAGACATTACTCCAAAGAAGACATATAGATGGCCAACAGGTACATGGAAAGATGCTCAACACCACTAATTATCAAAAATTGCAAATCAAAACTATAATGAGGGCTTCCCTGGTGGCGCAGTGGTTGAGAGTCCGCCTGCTGATGCAGGGGACACGGGTTCGTGCCCCGGTCCGGGAAGATCCCACATGCCGCGGAGCGGCTGGGCCCGTGAACCATGGCCGCTGAGCTTGCGCGTCCGGAGCCTGTGCTCTGCAACGGGAGAGGCCACAACAGTGAGAGGCCTGCGTACCGCAAACAAACAAACAACAAAAATAACTACAATGAGATATCACCTCACACCGGTCAGAATGGCCCTCATCAAAAAGTCTACAAATAATAAATGCAGGAGAGGGTGTGGAGAAAAGGGAACCCTCCTACACTATTGGTGGGAATGTAAATTGATACAGCCACTATGGAGAACAGTATGGAGGTTCCTTAAAAAACTAAAAATAGAGCTACCATATGATCCTGCAATCCCACTCCTTGGTATAGTCCAAAGAAAATTCTAATTCAAAAAGATACATGCACATCCAATGCTCATAGCAGCACTATTTACAATAGCCAAGACATGAAAGCAACCTAAGTGTCCATCAACAGATGAATGGACAAAGAAGATGTGGTGTATATATATATATATTATGTATAAAAAATATATATACGCATAAAAATATATATATGGAATATTACTCAGCCATAAAACGGACTGAAATATTGCCATTTACAACAACACGGATGGACCTAGAGATTAACATACTAAGTGAAGTAAGTCAGAGAAAGACAAGTATATGATATCACTTAAATGTGGAATCTAAAAAATAATACAAATGAACTTATTTGCAAAACAGAAACAGACTTACAGACATAGAAAAAAAAATATGGCTATCAAAGGAGAAAGCTGGTGGGAGGGATAAATTAGGAGTATTGGATTAACAGATACACATTATTACATATAAAACAGATAAACAACAAGGATTTACTCTATAGCACAGAGAACTATATTCAATATCTTGTAATAACCTATATTGGAAAAGAATCTGAAAAAGAATACACACACACACATATATATGTAGCTGAATCATTTTATGTACACCTGAAACTAATACAATATTGTAAATCAACTATACTTCAATTAAAAAAAATAAAATAAAAAAGGAAAAAAAAAAAAGCAAAACCCGAATTACTAATGTACATTTTCTGCCAAACAAGAGTTTAAAGCCTCCTTTTTTTTTTTTTTTTTTTTTTTAAGTCACTGTAGAGTATATATCACAAGTGGAAAAGCAGCACTGAAACAGATGCAGGACACAAACTTCCTTATCTTTTTCCCACTCTGCCTCACAAAATTCTTGAGCCAAAACAGAGATGCAGAGAAGCTTTATATTGTCTAGCCATACTGCAGATAGAAAGTAAAATAAACATCAAGCATTTCAAAAGTGTGTTAAAACATGCCTTCTTTAGCAAGGGAGTGATTAAAACTACACTGCCAAGGATACTAATAAATCCAGTACAAAAAAAAATTTTAAAGATATCCCCTTACATGCAGAGTTGGATGCATACAGAAATTTGAGCAATATGTTAGAAAAAATAGAAATCTATTTAGGTTAGAACAAATATTTCTTTACCAAAAAATCTATAAGTCCTTTAATGACAAGAGCCTGAAACCACTGCATATCATTTATGGTTTATTGTAAGTAAGGATATTTATGCTAATTATATACTAAACTCTATATACTATTTTCTTCAAAGTATATATTAGATCTTTCTCAATACAATTTATGCTTTAATGTATTAATTCAGTTAAGAGTTATGGAAGCCCTCTCTGTGTGGCTGAAGATGGAGATGTGAACTGAATAGTAAGGCAATTCTTATCCTATTGCCCAGAGTGGCTGTAAGGGTGGTCTTACAGAGCATTGTTGAACTAGACTACTGTCTAAATGATCTTCAAATCACACTTGCATTTTATTATCAGTGGCTACAACCAGACCAATCTCTTGATCTTTGTAACATCAATACCCAATATAGCTCATAGTAAAAATTCCAAGAATGTGGGAAGAAAAAGAAGCAGGAGAAAGGGGGAAAAAACGGAATAATAAAAGAAAAGAACATGGTGAAACAGCCCTAAGCTAAGAACTCTCAGGTGTGGTCCAAATTGTGCCATTTAGATATATAACTTTGGGTAAATTACCTAAATCTTCTTCTTTAATCTCTAATTTGAAGGAAGTCTACTATATGATCTCCAAGATTCCTTCCAGCTTTAACTCAAGTATAAGAACATTTTCTCATAATAGAAAAATAACTTTAGCAACTTAATGTTTATTCTTCTAAATATTTTCATCATGAAGAATATAAATATTTAATCACTATGTTGAAATGCATATATTCAGGGGATTCCCCGTAAGAAACTAATATAACCAATGATTTCAAATTCTTACATATTCTTCGTTTCATATCAAGAAACATAGATAATACCCACTCTTAAATAACTGGCAGTAGGGGAAAATTATTATACCATTAAAACCTATTCCAATTTTGTCCAATCAACCCTGAATTCATTGATTCCAATGTGTTAAATTTAGTTATAGAGAATACTAAATAATCTGTTCATAAGGTTGAAACAGAGACCCAGCCACACTTTGAATACTCATTGCCCCATGGTCTGAATTTTGGAGCTTCACCTTGCTCTTTTCATAGAACAATCACATTTGAAAAAGACACACGGTCAAAGGAAGAGTTGGTACCAATTGTATCAGAAAGGTAACTTATAAATAAATTACACATTTGTACTCAGCTTACCAAGTTCATATTATTTGTTTCAGGTTACATTTTTTGAAGAATAAACTAATTTGGTACTAAAGAGGATATCCTTTGACTATTTATGAATATTAGGATGCCTTACTCAAATGTGTGCCTCATTTACCTCCATTTCACTTACTTCTTGTACACAATTTTTCAATATGTCATTAGTAACAGGATTCACAGGAAGAATCATCTTGTAAATGCCAATGCATTTATTATCAGTGACCAAGTTAGTCTCAAAAACAGTCAGTGTTTGGGATTTATGCATTCTAAAATACTTTATTTTCTACCAAAACATTCTCTCAAAAAAAAGAAGCATTAAGAAAAGCAGTCTCCTTCCAATTGGCTAATTATTCTTTACTAATATTATTGAATATAAATTTTACGCTGAAAATCTTTTCTGTGCCTACTTATGGATGTTTAAGAATATTTTATTAAGAATCATGTAGCATAATTAAATGTTCTCGATAATATAAACTATTATAGTTCACTACTATTTTGCATTCACTTGTACAGAATAGTCAGACAGGTTATGTTTCCATCTTTGGTGAAATTAAAGATAACTCATGGGAGGTTTATATATTAACATAATGTCATTTACATCAGCTATTCCATTGGAGTTTTATAACCAAAGCTGAATCAATTAAAATAGATAAAACTCTAATAAAGTTTAACTCTAAACCAGAATTTCATCACTCATTCCCTGGAGAACGTGCAAAGATACCTGAGGACAAATTTACTTAATTGTTCCACCATAAAGCCTTGGGTTTAATCACAGACTTCTTCAAAGGAATTCCTGGCAGTTTTAATTAATTAGCCTAATTCCTTATTCATTCACAGAATTGAAAATATTTTACATCCATTCTCTTAGCTGAAAAGCCATTATTTATTTATTTAGTTAGTTAGTTAGTGAGTTAGTTGTTTTGAAGCTTCAGGATATCATAGAAACAGAGTTCCCACCACTGGGGATGGAAGGTGAATCCAGATCTCTAGCAGTTATTCAGAGCTGAGTGATCCATTCATAGCTTCACTGTAGAAATTTTATCAGAAGGGAATCAAATTAAATCTGCTTTAATGATATCCATGATCATATCCAGCATTTGTTCTTTTTTGAATTTGAAAATTATATCTATTCGGTATCCATCTGGTAGATGATATCAAGTACCATTTGCATTTTAAATTTAAGTTGTAAAAAAAATCCAAAATAAAACCAAGTTAACTGTCTCAAAATCAATTGTTATGTATCTGTGGCTTGTATATTCCAAAAAAGAAAATAAACAGACTGAAATAGTAAAAAAAAATACCAATTTCTTTCTGTGTGATCTTGGGCAACTTATTCGATCCCACTGTGACACAAAGATTTTTAAACATGCCTGTACACTCTAGGGTGACTAAAGATTACATGAATGCCATTGCAATTTTTTTTTTTTTTTTTGTGGTACGCGGGCCTCTCACTGTTGTGGCCTCTCCCGTTGCGGAGCACAGGCTCCGGACGCGCAGGCTCAGTGGCATGTGGGATCTTCCCGGACCGGGGCACGAACCCGTGTCACCTGCATCGACAGGCGGACTCTCAACCACTGCGCCACCAGAAAAGCCCCATTACAAATTTTAATGATGTCTTTATGTAAAGATGATTTAGACTCTAAGAGTATAATCAATAAAAAAGACGGAAATGCAGGAAGGAGTGCAGTTGTCCCTTCGATATCCAGGTATTTAGCAAGGATTGATTCCAGGAGGCCTCGCACTTACCAAAATCCACAGATGCTCAAGTTCTTATATAAATATAAGTGGCGTAGTACAGTGGGTGGATGTGGAGGGTCCTCGAATGTGTGTCCCTCTACAGCATTCAGCTGAGGTGGAAATGAGTGAAGCACTCCGCTTCCCCTAGGGTTAGAAAACTGATAACTGCCACTGGTCATCCTGCCTGACATAGGGAAACAATGTTTCTGAGATGGATAGAGAAATTGAGACTTCATAACATCATCTGTGTCACCAAGACGAGCCAAATGAGAAGTCTTTTCCCTTAAGTTTCCAGTTATGAGAACAAAATGTCTTTTTTTTTTTTTTCTCTTGTAAGAGAGAATGAGAAAATAACAGAAAGAAGATCCCAACGTAATCTTGTACATACAGGTATTAGGTTTGTGACTTGTAGCCAAGCCAGTTGCCAAAACAAATCTATTGTTTGTTTGATAACTTTCCCTATTCTTTTGGCCTAACTTCTTAGAGTATCTTCTTTACCTCTTTGCACTTTATCTCCCAGGCCTCACTCTATTAAGGTATTGCCTTAAAAAAAAAGGTAACTTGGAAAGAACATCCAGTTAGAGGTTGACAAGAGCAAAGGCAAAAATACCATCATATTTAAATAATTTAAGCTACTCCAAACACTTCTATCCATCATTCATTGCTACAATATACACATTTCTAAAAACAATTATAAATGCACCTAGCTGCCTTCCAGATTGTGTAAAAATTCTTTCATCCGTTTTACTCAATAGTTCTAAATTACTAAATTTAGTAGGCATTTTGGGCAATGGGATTTAGTCTTTATGTCCCCTGGGCACTGGAACACTTGTTTGCCTCACTATGATAAGGACTGCAGAATCACTTCCAGGGCATTTCTCAGCCTTCCTTGCTGTAGGGTGAATGCAGGGCAACAGAATGAATATGAGTGAAAGTGATTTGTACCACTTTAACTACTCTGCTTTAGACTTGAATTGGATGAGAAACACTTGTGCTAAATCACTGAAATTTTAATGTTGACCTGCTAGAGCACTTCATGTTGCTTGTCCTTAGTACTGTCTATTCTAACCAGCTACACCTCTGGTGACCTCAGGACACTTCAGCCTCCTAAGCTGAAGATCAAGGTGTTTTCTAACTTCACGGAGGAGTCATTTCATCATTTTGTGCAAACCTGGTCTAAGGTGGTTGAATAATACAGCATGTTCCTTATCAATTTAGTCTTTGAATAGTACTTTTTTCTCTACTTCAACTTCTAACATCAGAAAATCATCTAACATCTCTCCTGGAATTTTGCTGGATATAGGAAAAAAAAAAAGAAAGTGAAACTAAGACCAGGCTTGATTTCCAGGTCTTGGTAAACATGAGTGTTTCAGAATTTTAAGGTTTTGCATAACAATAACAATGTAAATGTTCATATCACCAGCTCCCTGTTCCCTAACCAATACCACAGAGGCATAATAGACCAAAACAAAAAAAAACAAGCAAACGTACAAACAACATCTCTCCATAGTATAAGAGTACCTCCAAGGCACAAAAGCACGATTTATGTCTATAAATAATGGAATTTTTGAAATTATTAGATATGCATTCAAGATAGGCTTTAGAAAACTGAACGGAGATATAAAATGGTTATCTGAAAAAATGACAAGGAATTATCAGATTTGCTCTGGCTAAAATAAACAAATTGCCTATAAACAGTTTGTATATCAAGTTTATATAGTTTCACCTCTTTTTTACCCACATTATTACTTGAGGTGTAATATAAGTTCAAAAGTTTTTATAACTGCACTGAAAAGTATGATTTGTCACTTTTCTTTCCTGGATTATTCTAGACTTTGGTTCTCCTACTTTTGACAAAAAATTATTCTTTTGGTAATTCTGAAAATTATTTTAGATTATGTTAATTTTAAAGGAAAGTTTTTTTATTATAAAACATATTTTTCCCATCTTCTTTCTTTTAGGTCACTTTCTCAGGCTTAGGTAGCCAAGAGGGGAAAAGTAGAAGTTAGTTATCTGATAAAAGTCCAGCTTCCCCTGCTATAATTTACATCATGTTATTTTATTATATTCAAGGAAATATACAATTACTTATTTACTTTTAAGTTGATGTCTCCCCTCACAAGAATACACGCTCTATGAAAGAATGGACTTTGTTTACCTGTTCACCTCCAATTCTCACAACTATGTCTGTCTCAATAATATTTATTAACTGGAATATCAAATGATTTAGACATCTTTGTGTACAGCAAATTCACCATGTAATTACTGATCCTCCATTTTCTTTCCTAATCACAGCTCTCAAATCAATTCTGTATTACAGTTTCCTTTAATACATGTTTTAATGATATTTCCAATTAGGTAAAACCACAAACACCGTGATGTAGGAGACTTGTCAATACGTTGGCAGTGAGGATTCTGCAACATGACATTTAGTGGCAACTTTATTTTGAAGATTCCTGGACACTAAGGGATACAGTAGTTATTTTAAAACTTAAATGAAATCTTATAGGTCATTAGACTTCTTATAGGTCTGGGCAAGTACTTTGTCCCTGGAATAAAAAGAGTTGAGACCTACGCTTGGGGGAAAATTAATGTATCATTTACTTGTATGCTGATCAAAAGAATTAGTGAAATGTATTAAGATATAAAGTCTTGCAATAGAAATGTCTGTCAAATTTAGAATTATCATTCTAGAAAATTATTAAGAATTATTGAGAGGCTCTTCAAAGCCTGACTTACAGTGCATCTATAGAAACAGTTGAGTTGACTGAAGTGATGATGATGTAAGTGGTTGAAATTTTTTCTGTGCCTCATGGTCTGATTGAACCTTTTCTTCTCAAAGTATTTCAGTTAATCAGCACCACTTCCATTAACATATGGATTTACTTAAAGACCTAGGGAAGATACTAACTTCTATTCAAGAGGCTTTTTGTTTGTTTGTGTATTTGTTTTAAATAATATAATTGTATAAGGGACTGTTTCCTAAGTGGGAAAATAAAGTGCTACCATCACAAATCTCTCTACTTAATCAATTCATTTACACAAATAACAAGTCATTTAAATTAGAACAGCATGAAAACTGATCATTCTTAGTGTTCCAAGCAGTAATTAGTGTTCTCTTTCTGGATTTTGTTGACAGAGATGGAGTGGGGTAACAGCATTCCATAAAGAAGAAATAGTAAATTCCACATTTTCTTTCCAATTCAACAAGAAGCTGCTAGTTTAAATACCTGCATTTGAGTATCTATACCAATAAAATGAAATGGCTTTTCTTTAACAAATATCAAATAATTCATTCAGAGGTATCGGTAAATGGAATTTGTGCTAAGTCAAAAAATGTACTCTTGCAATTATTTTTTCGACATTACTATATCTCAGTATGAGTTTTCAATATCCAAAAGATCTAGTTATTTCAATACACTTTTTCTTTTCAATTGATTTTGCAAAATAACTTTGTCTACACTCAACAAAAGAACAATATACAAAGACTTTTGAAAGCAGATGTGCTGCCACACTGTTCTGATTTAATAGTTTGATCACTCTCCTTTGGTGGTGAATGCAGTGGACCACTGGAAATTCCAAAATTCTTGTCCTTTGGAGGCACGTAGAAATATATATATATGTATAATATAAATATAAATATATATATTTTCTATATACTTCCAAACATATACATATACATATGTTTGGAAGTATATAGAAAATTATGAGTATCAAAACAAATTATATTTCATGTTCTCTTAAAAAAATTTGTATAGAGTTCATAGTGCAGTAGCATAAATATAAATAATAGTTATAATAACTCATAATATTCCTGACAAGATCTCTACTATAGAGAGTCCAATATTTTAGCAACAAGCCATTTTATTTCTTATTCACAATACCTCTGTTGAGCACCTATGGTATAAAATCTTAGCCTACTTGGAAGCTAAAACATAAGAAAGCATATGTGACCCTCGCCCTCAAGGAAATTTACTTTCTAGTAAATGAGATAAAACATGAATGACAATAGATACAATAAATGCAATGTGGTCAGGTTTGTGGGAACCTGGAGAGAGAGTTTTTTTTCCAGTTAAGGTTGACTGAGAGTGGTATGAATGAAGGCTGTGAAGAAATGCAATAGTGAACTAGTAAAAAAAACAAAACAAAACTTGATGATCTTCAGTTTTATATCATAAATTTTACTTTCTCTAGTTTAGAACTTGTCTCATGTTGATTGAATTTAGATGGATGGTCACTTTTTAGGAGCTAATTCATTCCTTCATTAACAAATGCTAACTTAAATAGGACTGTCTCTTCCAATACATTTTATGTATGTAAGTATGTATGTATGTATGTATTGTCCACACCACGGGGCATGCAGGATCTTAGTTCCCTGACCAGGAATTGAATCCGTGCCTCTGCTGTGGAAGCCTGGAGTCCTAACCACTGGACCACCAGGGAATTCCCTCTTCCAATACCATTTAAGTTCATGCTTTCCCATGTGCTAGTAGACTTGTTTAACTTGGCAATCATAATTAAGTTCCTCTTAGATGAATATATCAGCAGAGAAAACCTGAGTTATTGAAATAGCCTGAGAAAACAACAGCAATTTTTCATCAACCGCTCACTACATGTGACTAAATCAATTCATCTCCTAATAAATAAAAGCTTGGATATAAAATATGTGGTTCATACCTTTTTGCTATTTCACTTATTTATTAAGTTTGCTTTCAGTGAAGAAAATTTTTTATGAATTTCATAGCTGAATATATTGACACATAAATAGATCAAAAGATACAAAGTGCTCTCAAACACTTAAGAAAAAATATTACAATGAGATTCCTTCCCTTTGTAATTGTCCCCTTGGTCCATTTAGTAAACAATGTTCAACTGTCTAAAAATCACACATATCTATTATAGCGAAGAGGTTTTTGAGCATGCCTCCCTAATATGTGCATATGTTGTTATTTATACATTATATACATTTATTGCTACTTTACTAATATAATAAGAAATCTCAGAAAAACTTGTAAACATCCACCACTAATTTTAGTGCCATTTCTGAAACATTAAATTTGATATTGCAAAACTTTAAACATTTCCAGGAAAAAAAAATTCTGTTTTGTCTTATTATAGATGCTTTGTTTAAAAATGCCAAGCAGGACTTCCCTGGTGGCACAGTGGTTAAGAATCCTCCTGCCAATGCAGGGGACACGGGTTCGAGCCATGGTCCAGTTGGATCCCACATGCCGCAGAGCAACTAAGCCCATGGGCCACAAGTACTGAGCCCACGTGCCACAACTACTGAAGCCGGTGGGCCTAGAGCCCGTGCCTCGCAACAAGAGAAGCTGCCGCAATGAGAAGCCTGCGCACCACAATGAAGAGTAGTCCCCGCTCTCCGCAACTAGAGAAAGCCCGCGCACGGCAACCAAGACCCAACGCAAACAAAACTAAATAAATAAATAAAATCTTTAAAATATGTATGGTAAAAATGCCATGCAAATGTTGAAGGCCACATACTATCATTAGCTCATGTCTCAAGACTCATTTTAAGTAGGTCAAAGTTCATCATTAAAGATAGTATATGGAGATCCATATTTCATACAGTCTTCTTAATCATATGAATTTCTTGCTGCTGTCTTGTCAGACTTGATTAGCTCATCAGTGTTTTTTTAACCTTGCAGTGCAGTTGAAGAACACCTAGGAGTATATGTGTGTCAGCACTGCTTTTTTTTTTACCCCATTTGTACTTATATTATCATTTCTCTTCATCTCAAGCCTCTTGAAAGAACTTTTTAATTTGTGAAGTGTTAGTTTAGTTAAAACTCAATAATATTATCTGTAAAACCACTTAACCAGGAACACAATCTGCAATCCCCAGCCATACACTGAAAGCAAAGTAATGCCTGAGGGAGGGCACCACTGCCCACCCCTCTGCATGAAGGGACCCCCATTCTTCTCTAAGAATTCATGGCATTAGTGCTTTATATGGAACATTGGACCAGCATACAGACTAAGGAAGCACACCAGTGTCAATCACACGTTAGGAAAGCTTACTTTGCTTTTTTACATTTTATTAGATAAAAAGATATGTAAAGAGCCAGATTCCAACAGATGAACTTGCAGTGAAGCACACCTTGGAAACTGCTGTCCTACATTCTAACAGAGTGAATT
The DNA here is from genome assembly GCF_963455315.2 of Globicephala melas. Classification (NCBI taxonomy): domain Eukaryota; kingdom Metazoa; phylum Chordata; class Mammalia; order Artiodactyla; family Delphinidae; genus Globicephala; species Globicephala melas. Next base: position 24,881,612 of record NC_083320.1, on the reverse strand, counting down.
TCTAAAATCCAACCCTACTTAAAACTCTTTAGTGTCTTGCCTTTGTTTACAGTTTTAAGTCCAAACTCTTTGCATGCATTTCAAGACCTCTGGCCTCTATCTTAAATGCACGCTGTGCTGCAATGACACAAACTATTTTGTCTTCCCCAACATAGCGTGCCTCCATGGTTTGCTCTTGTTCTCGCTCTCCCTTCAGTGTGGAACAGCCTCCTGTACATCCTGTTGTCCTTGAAACACTCATGTCACTTCCATGACACTTTAGTGACACACCAGAGCAGAACTAATCATTCTCTCTTCCAAACTTTATAAATTAAGCTAGTTAGCTAGATTTGTACTGTACATAGCAATAAATTAATGTATAAAATAAACCATAATACATGGTTACTATTGATGATATAATCGGGGGCAAAAGACTACTGCTTATCATTATTAATTTTGAAAATGCTAAAACAATGTTGGGGAAACAACGAAGAAATGCAAACCTTTAAAGATGAAAAATATATAAAATAAATATTTCTTATACGAGTTCACTAAATAAATGCATATTGAGTGCCTTGTATATGCCTAGATAGAGATTCGGGATAAAAAGAGACAGCCCCTGGGCTTCCCTTGTGGCGCAGTGGTTGAGAGTCCGCCTGCCGATGCAGCGGACACGGATTCGTGCCCCGGTCCGGGAAGATCCCACATGCCGCGGCGTGGCTAGGCCCGTGAGCCACGGCCGCTGAGCCTGCACATCGGGAGCCTGTGCTCCGCAACGGGAGAGGCCACAACAGTGAGAGGCCCAAGTACCGCAAAAAAAAAAGACAGTCCCTGATCTTCTATAACTTTCAGACTAATGGGTGGTACAAGTTAGTAACAATTAGTGTTATTAAGGGGGTGTCCTGGATATTATAAGAACATACCAAAGAAGACCTAAGTAAGCCAGAGTTTCATAAAGCTGCCATGAGGAAGTTGCCTTTTAAACAGAGACCTACAGGAAAAGGTAAAAAATAAATAAACAAACAAATAATAAATGGTAGTAGTAGTAAAGGAAAGAAAGTTCCAAGAAAAAGGGAAACTAAATTTGAGATCCCTGAGATGATGGGGAGCAAGACTGTTTGGGAGTCAAACTCCAGGCAGGATGTCTGGAGTACAGAAAAAAAGGATCTGCCAAATGGGGAAGATGGAGACATGGGGCCAGGAAAGAGTGCCCTGCAAGCCACTGTCAGCAAAAACTGTGATGAACTTTGGACAAAACGAATACTGAGAGATCGTTCAGTCAAATGCAGGACATTCCTAGAGAAGCCTTCCAGGTTATCTGATTCTATAAGGCTCTGTGCCTTTATGCTTGGCTGGGCTATTTTGCCACTTTGTAGAGACCTAAGTTAACTTTTGGAGAGCTAATGTAAGTGCAAATGATTCCTGTCCACAGAAATGCAAATAGTGTTTTTTTTATTTGTTTGTTTGTTTTTGCGGTACTTGGGCCTCTCACTGTTGTGGCCTCTCCCGTTGCGGAACACAGGCTCCAGACTCGCAGGATCAGCGGCCATGGCTCACGGGCCCTGTCGCTCCGCGGCATATGGGATCTTCCCGGGCCGGGGCACGAACCCGAGTCCCCTGCATCGGCAGGCGGACTCTCAACCACTGCGCCACCAGGGAATCCCTGGAAATAGTTTTGTCCAGTAAAGACATCGTTGATTTCTGCCCTGTAAAAAAAGATGATTCCAAACATTATGGTTTTATTAGAGGATACAGTTTTTGTATCTATTAAAAGAATCACTTCAGCATTCCTTTTTTTTTTTTTTTTGGTATGCGGGCCTCTCACTGTTGTGGCCTACTCCCGCTGCGGAGCACAGGCTCTGGACGCGCAGGTCCAGCGGCCATGGCTCACAGGCCTAGCTACTCCGCGGCATGTGGGATCCTTTCAGACCGGGTCACGAACCGGTGTCCTTTGCATCAGCAGGCGGACTCTCAACCACTGCGCCACCAGAGAAGCCCCGTTTCAGCATTCTTTATTATCTATGTTTAAAGATCAGATTCTCTTTTGAAGATAGAAAATTCTGTTGGGAATCTAAATGAGATGGCAGAGGTACAAGATGAAGGCAGAAGCAGTGGGAATAGAGAGAAATGGGGTGGTCTGAGAGACGTTTAGGAGGAAGACTATGGTGATGATGGTAGATAAAGGAGAGGGAAGAGTGAAGGAAGGTATGACCCTGATATTTCTGAAACAATAAATTGAGTAGATGGTAGTTCTAGTTACTGAGAGGAAGGCAGGCTTGGGTGAAAAGTAAAATTGCATTTTTAGTAGAATCTTTGCATAGCTATAGAGTTTATTCAATCAGTGTCCAATGGAGATTTCTTTATTGTTGGCTTATTTTGTCATGCATTTAAAAAATAGCCCCATGATATACCCAGCACACAGCACTGAGAATAAAGGCATATACTGAAGATAAACAAAATTAGATTATTTTGTACTATATACCAATCTATAAAGTTACTGAGTGCACATGTTATGTTTAGAAATAATGACTAAGAAAATAAAATATTGACATTTGATTCAAGTATTAGAATTGTAGGTTACTTAAACTTGTAAGTCCAAGCACTAGAGAATATAGTCATGCATAGTCAACTAATTGCTTCATTTATTTAAAAGTATTTCAAGGAATCAAGAACAAGATCTGTTAGAAAAATGAATACTGTAGAAGTTATCAATAGCATTCTTTATGTTAATGATAATATATAAAATGTTTAATATCCTATTTCCTATTATGAGGAACAGTGATATGTTACTGATCTATAATTCAAATTGTTATAATAAAAAATCATTACAAATGAAAGAAAGTACCCTTAAAATAGCATATGTGCTGTCCAAAAGTCATAATTCATGATGTTATAGTGAGCCATTTTCAAATGTTCAGTAAAAAATTTAAGATTCCCTCTTGGTGAGTAACAGAAGTAGTATGACCCTTATGCCTGAGGCTGTCATGTGTTTAGGTGCCAGTGTCTTTAACCAGAATATGATTATTGAAGGCAGAAAGTATTATTTGAATTCAACACTATGTCCTCAATGCTGAGCACTTCAATAGGAAAAAGAAGGCACTCAATGAATGTTAGTCAAAAAAATAAAGAATAATGTACAGCTATTTCTGTATTATTGGACAAAACAACCTCAAGCCATATTCAAAATTTATCATGTAATCCTTAAGGTATTATTGTTCTCATTAAAAATGTAACATAGTTATATTTCAGAAAACAGAAAAAATTGTATCGTAATCCAAGCATACTAATATGCTTACTGATAGTATTTTAATTTTGGCAAAAAAGACTCTCAGCAATTGTGAGAAAAAAATTTATAATGTTAATCCAAAATATGTATTTTTTTACAAATCCTAGATTTGTGTACTGACAATGATAGTGATAATTGTCTGAATGTGAAAGGAAGGAGGAAAGAGACAGAGGGAGGGTAGAGGGAGAGGAAAAAAGGAAAGAAAGAATGAGGAAGGGAAGGAGGGAGAAAAGGAAGAAAGGAAAGAAAAGAAATTCATAGCAAAATGATTTATTTCTTTACTCTTATTTCACTGTTAAATCACTAGATTTTCAGTATTTGTAATACTGTCTGGTAAGTACAGTGAACTCAAGCATAAACATGGGAATATGTCTAAAATTACTTTCTAGAGCAGCTCCAGCAGAACAACTTCACAGACTGCCTCACTGAACAAATCAGCCAGCAGTAACAGGGTTCACAGGGGACAAAAAGTTCACAGTGGATGTGAATGGAATAAATTATTAAGTACTAAATTTTCTAAATGCTATCAGTAAAATAACAGCTATAGTCCCATGAAACTAGTGCCTCTTGTGTATTAGAAGGAGGAAAGGGGAAAATATAATTAATTTAAATAATAATAATTTATTACATCAGTATATTTTACAAAATATCATACTTGAAGTTTAAAAAATCTCAAATAGAAGTAAATATTGCCTAAGAACTTATCACTTCTTTTCCAAGACATCCAAATCTAAACTAAAATCTCCTAAAAATAATGAAGTAATCCTAAAGCTTAAGTCCAGTCTTAACAACCAAGCTCTAAAATCATCGTACCTTAAAGTGTTGTAACTGAGGGATCTTTGAAATCATCTTGTTGAATAGGTTCCTCCCAAAATTCATGTCCCACCAGAACCTCAAAATGTGAACTTATTTAGAAATAGGGTCTTTGCAGATGTAATTAGGTCAGAAGAGTTCCTAATCCAATGACTTGAGTCCTTATAAAAAGGGAAAAAAGAGACACAGAGACAGACACACTGGGAGAACTCCATATGAAGATAAAGGCAGAGATTGGAGTGAATGGTCTACCAGCCAAGAAACACCAAGGATGCCAGCAACCACCAGAAGCTGGGAGAGAGGCATGGGACAGTTTCTTCCTCAGAGCACCCGGAAGGAACCAACCCTACTGATTCCTTGATTTTGGACTTCTAGCTTCCAGATCTGTGAGAGACTACATTTCTGTTGCTTAAAGCCACTCAGTTTGTGATACTTTGTTACAGCAGCCCTAGGAAACAAAGACACTGACAAAAGCCTTTATTGTGTGCATGAATACATTGGATCTGGAGAGGATAAGTTATTTATTCAAGATCATATAGCTAATTATTGTTAGAATCAAAATTAGACGTCATTATCTACCAAGCAGTTTTTACTAAATGTATGATTTATTACACTCACTGCAACCGAGATTATGTTGAACTAAAAGTACAATGTTAGGGCTTCCCTGGTGGCGCAGTGGTTGAGAGTCCACCTGCCGCTGCAGGGGACACGGGTTCGTGCCCCGGTCCGGGAAGATACCACATGCCGTGGAGCGGCTAGGCCCGTGAGCCATGGCCGCTGAGCCTGCGCGTCCGGAGCCTGTGCTCCGCAACGGGAGAGGCCACAACAGTGAGAGGCCTGCGTACCGCAAAAAAAAAAAAAAAAGTACAATGTTACAGGAAGCATTACAACAAAACTGCTTTCACATTCAAGTTAAATAATTTTAATTTCATGCTTGAGAGGTGGTATAGCCTGTTGGTCGAGAACATCGACTCTAGGACCAGATTTCCTGAGTTTGACACTCTCCAGCTCAATTTTCTATTAGCAAAGTAGGAATAACAAGAATATTTAAAGCATAGGGTTGTTGTTAGGATTAAATGATATAACATTTGAGAGCACCTAGAATACTGCCTGGCACACATTAAGGTTATGTTACTGTTGGCTGTTTTATCTCTGAAAATATTCACTAACTACAGCTAAACATTTAAAATAACTGATTCTGGATCAAGTAAACCTTACATAATAATCACACAGATGATGGTGAAATAAAAAGCAAAGGATACTTTACATTTAAACAGGTATTTTAACTAAGAAAAGACAATGTCAATATTTTCTGAAATATAAAAAATATATATATAAATATGAATGCAAGATACTAGTTCCAGCCATACATATGAATAAATCTATCACTCATGACTATTTTGTCCTAATTATCAAGGGATTACATGGCTAAATGCTTTAGTAGGTAAAGTGAGATCTTTGAAAAAACATATACAATTGTCCCTTAAACAACGGAAGTTTATACTGTATGGGTCCATTTATATGTGGATTTTTTTTTTCAATAGTAAATACTGTAGTACTACATGTTCCTCAGTTGGTTGAATCTGAGGATGCAGAACTGTGGATACAGAGGAACACGAGTACAAAGGGCTAAGTTATACTAGGATTTGCAACTTCCTGGAGGATCAGTGTCCTAACTCCACATTGTTCAAGGGTCAACTGTAGTAATAACAACTAGATTCAGATGAACTGAATTGCTCCTCGTTTTTCATATCACCAAAAGGTCAATTTAGATGAAGGCCGTCTTTCTCGTGTTTTTACACATTTTTATTACCTAATTTTTCTTACATATTTTTATATCACTAGGGTACAGAGGATGAGATCGGGAGAGGTAAAAAACATACACTCATTTCTCATTTCTAATACCTCACAATTGTCAGTTACAAAGTATACTGCCAATCACTTAAACATCTTAAAATCCCAAATGATTTATAACGCATTCAACCAAAACTAAACTTTAAGGTTTGAGAAAAGAGTAAAAACAAGTGAAATGTTTAATATATTGGGCATTTAAAAAGGAGATTTTACTGGGCTTCCCTGGTGGCGCAGTGGTTGAGAGTCCGCCTGCCGATGGAGGGGACACGGGTTCGTGTCCCGGTCTGGGAGAATCCCACATGCCGCGGAGCAGCTGGGCCCGTGAGCCATGGCCGCTAACCCTGCACGTCCGGAGCCTGTGCTCCGCAACGGGAGAGGCCACAACAGTGAGAGGCCCGCATACCGCAAAAAAAGAGGAGATTTTACTTAAAATAACTTAACCAGGTTAGAATCCACGTAAGTTCAGAATTTTGAGGGCCATACTTTCATTTTTTCAATGGAGTATTATTAGTGAAATTACACATTTCTGGCATTCATAACCTTCAAAATCTGTTTGATATGAAAAATAACAATGTAACTATTTTAATTTTCTTTGCAAATATTAATCAGGACTTTTTATCATCAGACATGATTAAAGAAAAATAATTCATCAGGCAGAAAAAAAAGATTTTTTAGAGTACAAACATTTTCACTATTAATTAATACCAGTTACCTATGAGCTTACAATAAACTAGTATTCAGAGCCGTTGTTATTAAAGGCACAGGTTTTAACAGACACATAGATCAATAGAACAGAATCGAGAGCCCAGAAATAAATCCACAATTATATGGTCAATTAATTTATGACAAAGGGGCCAAGAATTTACAATAGAAAAAAAGACAGTCTCTTCAATAAATAATGTTGGGAAAACTGGACAGCTACATGCAAAAAAAAAAAAAAAAAAGAGAAGAAACTGGACCACTTTCTTATACCATATACAAAAAATAAACTCAAAATGGATTAAAGACTTAAAGGTAAGACCTGAAATCATAAAACTCCTAGAAGAAAACATAGGTAGTACACTCTTTGATATTGGTCTTAGCAATAATTTTTTGGATCTGTCTCCTAAGGCAAGGGTAACAAAAGCACAAATAAACAAATGGAACTATATCAAACTAAAAAGCTTTTGCACAGCAAAGGAAACCATCAACAAAATGAAAAAGCAACCTACGGAATGGGAAAATATATTTTCAAACAATATTCTGATCAGGGGTTAATATTTAAACTATATAAAAACTCACACAGCTCAATATCAACAAACAAACCACAAACAACTCAGCTAAAAAATGGGTAGAGGACCTGAACAGACATTTTTCCAAGGAAGATATACAGATGGGCAACAGGCACATGAAAAGATTCTCAACATCACTAATCATCATGGAAATGCAAATCAAAACCACAATGAGCTATCACTTCACACCTGTCAGAATGGCTATTATCAAAAAGACAACAAATAACAAGTGTTGGTGAGGATGTAGAGAAAAGGGAACCCTCATCCACTGTTGGTGGGAATATAAAGTGGGGTAGGCACTATGGAAAACAGTATAAAGATTCCTCAAAAAATTATAGAACTACCATATAATCAGGCAATTCCACTTCTGGGTATTTATCTGAAGAAAAAAAAGACACTAATTCAAAAGGATATACGCACCCTTATGTTCACTGCAGTATTATTTACAATAACCAAGACATAGAAGCAACCTATTCATTGATGAATGAATAAAGAAGATGTAGTTTATATACCACATCATATATGATACATATATATATATACATTATACATGTATGATATGTATACTTATATACACATTATATATGTATATGCATATATATACAATGGAATATTACTCAGCAATATGAAAGAAAAAAACATCTTGTCATTTACTACAACATGGATGGACTTGGTATTATGCTAAGTGAAGTAAGTTAGAGAAAGATGAAACTATATGATTTTAGATGTGAAATCTAAAAAACAAAACAAATGAACAAACAAAACAAAACTGAAACAGAACCATAGATACAGAAAAGAGACTGATGGTGGACAGAGAGGGAGGAAGCGTGAGCAAAAGGGATGAAGAAGATTAAGGGGTACAAGCTTTCAGTTATAAAATACATGTCATGGAATGTAAAGTACAACACAGGAGATATAGTCAATAATATTGTAATAAATTTGTATGTTGACAATTGGTTATTACATTTATTTTGGTGATCAATTCTTAATGTGTATAAATGTTGAATCACTACGTTGTACGCCTGAAATGAATATAATATTGTATGTCAACTATACTTCAATAAAAGTAAATAAATAAAGGTATAGGGTTTAAGTGTGAGTTCAAACTATCACTATTTAAATTCTGGTTCACACCACTCACTAGTTTTCTAATCTTGAGCAAGCTGGTTTCTCTCCAAGCCTCACTCTCCTCATCTATAAAATAGGGATAAAAATCCTAGCTACCTCAAAGTGCATCATACAAAACCATGTCACTATGATCATGTATAAAGCTCATCTGCCCTGTTTGAAATCTACTTTTCTAAAATAAAAATCCATGCATGAATTCAGCCAGTGTTCTTTCATTAATACAAATTGTAAGATGGCCATATTTTCCAATGCTCCTTTTTACACTGTATCTTCATTCATATCTTCTTTTATGAATAGAACTATATCCATAAGAAAAATCTCTAAAGGTCCCTTTTCTGCTTTTTGAATGATGAAAACCACAGCTAGGCAAGACAAATATTTACCAGATGACCTATTTTAATTAGAATGGGTCTACAGGAAGAAGTTTACATGGTTAAAGTCTCTCTAAGCCTTTATTACATTTTTTCTTGTAAGAACCAACAAAATCCTCAATTTTACCAAATACTGTCATGTTTCATTAGATTCATCCAATGTGCCAATTCTATTTGTTCATTCATAATATTCCTAAAATATATTCTTATACATGTACAATTTTCTTTTTATTCAATTTAAAATAGTAAGAAAAACAAAAACTTTTCTTATCCCCTCATTCAATTATGCCATGCATTGAAATTCCTCTACCAAGACTACCATCTTATAGTAAACATCCACCTTTGAGCTGTTAGTAGGGGCCAAAAGTTGGGATTACCCAGTAGGTGATTTGTTATGCCATGAAGCATATTGATTATCCTGGTAGAGGAGCAGTTTGATGACATTCCCTACTTTATGCATGAAAATGAGTCTTCAGTAAATACAGTTAATAATATGATATTAAAAGAGCACTGCATTCACTTTTCTAACTCCACCCATGTTTTATTTGAATGTCTTCTTCAGAAACAGAGTTCCTATTCATTTTATTTGTAGGAATTTGGTGTATGAAATTAGGGCAAAATAGAATCATTCATCTCTTAGCTTGTATTTACTACCATATTTAAAATACAAATTAGTAACATCAATAAAAGTAATAGCCAAAGTAAAGATAATCCCTGAAAATAAGTATAATTAATTTAGAGAAAAATAGATACCATATTGTATTAATACTCATTAAACCCTCTAAAAAATTATTTACAAAATAAGAGAAAGGATTTATCAGACCATTTCCAATCATGAATCTGCCAGGCAGTAAACAATTTTTAGGCATTTGAATAGATGTCTACTCAGGAAATGTGAAAGTGGACTTTTGTGTGGGCAGTGAATTGTATAACACTTTAGAAATTTATATTGCATTATTATAATAAAAAGCCATAAAAATGTCTGTGGGATTAACATAGTTAGGGCTGTAGGAGTTCCTGCAACTTCAATGTATTTGTGCATACTGCAGTCATCCTACCTCTTTTTAACAAAGCACTATAAATGTTCCTAGAAGGTTACCTTAACCTTCAGACTATATTAAAATAACTGCATTTTCTACAAGATACCACAAGATTTTTCTGAGTGCTTACTATGTGTGTAGCATTGTACCAGATTGTGAAGACAATAACAACAACAATAATAATAATACATTTAAAAAGCCCCACTATTTAGGCAGTTCCCAATTTAGAACAATTCAACTTCTAGCAATTTGTTAAATTTAACATACTCAGCTTGTTACACCCATGTTATTTGAAGTGGGCAGGACACTTACAAATATATTTAGAACACTGTCACTCTTTCTGTTTCTTGGGTGCTCAAGTGAAAAGTTCATCCTGGGACATGCAGTGGTAACTTGGACCAGCCTCTCTTGAGAATGTCAGATGTTGCAAAATTTGGAAGATAGAAACATAAGTAACTAATGAGAATAAGGTAGTGACTCCATAGGAATGCCAGGTTAGAAGTTAGTAAACCTAGGTAACTAAAAATTGTTCTTAACATTATACTAAAAATACTTTAAATAGAAATATTATTTTGATTATATAGTTAACCTTCAATGGGCACAATTCATTTGCCATGCAAATTCTAGCATATAGAAATTTTAATTGTTTTTAAAAATTCAGTATATAACAAATGCATTGTTAATACTCAATAGTAGTTTTAAATAGGTCATTAAAATTCAATTCTAGTGATGGCTATAGCTGACATAGTAGGAATTTTGCTGTGGATTTCATATCCCCATTTCCTCAACCAATATCTATTGAACGTTTTTGTTGTGACTGTTCCAGAAAATGTTTCAGAACTGTAGATAGAATACTAATAAACTCATATTATACACCATAAACAATTAAAATACACAACTGCAGATGGCAATGAATGCTGTGGATAAAACTTAAACAATTAAAATTATTTTAAAAAAATCTCTTTTTTACTGTATTTGACCAACAACCAAGGCTTTACCATTTTAAAACAGAAATGTGATGAGGGGCCTAAAATACAAATAAAACAGAACAACAACAAAATAAATCTGGTCGTTCAGCAATATTAAAGGTGTGCATTTGGATTGCAAAGTAATAGGAATAGTATAACCCTAAATATTACAACACTGTGTTTAAATACCCTCCTTAAATGTTTTGTTGCTTCTGAAATGAACAGACGTATTGTCTCAGAGATATGTACTGATATTTTTTTGCAAGATAACAGACTTAGAAACAAACTTGAGAAAGAAAGGCTGTTCTATCAACCTTTAATTACTCTTGAACCACATGATACAGAAAAGATCATTTAATTGGCCATTAAGGTTTATCCCATAGCCTGAATAGGAAAGAGAACAGAGCAAAATGAATGGAAAGGAAGTTGGATAAAAGGGGAAAATCAGAGGCACTGAAGAGAAGCATGAACACGTATTCCTGGTGGTGCCTAGATGTCTTCTCTAGGTGATGAGCTGAGCGAGTGTCTGTGCTGGGGAGGAGTAGAATGGACGGCAAAGTGAAAATTAAGTTGACAGGCTTGACCTGACAGAGAATTAACTTGACAGGCTGCATTGAGGCTCTGAAAGGAGACTCTGTTTGTGTGGGGGGAGTGACGAGGCATGACAATGTGCAGAATCTTAGCAGGTTCGGAAGACAGAAGGGGTACAGCCAGACTAGCTGAATGGAGAGGGGGTCTAGTTTGCATTACAGTGTTTTCCTACACTGATCACAAATTGAAGAGAGACTCAGCAAGCCACAGTGTGACCACCTCTTTCTCCCCTCCACACACATACATACCTTCAGAGGTTTTCAGTGGCACACCTGAGCCAGGGGACTAGGTAGAATGTTGCAAAATCCCAGTAGTGTATACAGTCAGTGACAGGTGAAAGGCCAAGAAAGAAGGACGGGGCCTGGGATACCTAACCAGAAAAAAAAAATAGCATGTATGTATGTATGTGTGTGTGTGTGTATGTATGTGTGTATGTATGTATCTATCCATCTGACGCATGGAAAGAAAGAGAAACCCATGAGATCATCAGAGGCACAAATCAATGAAAAACATCGGTAGAGGAGAGAGATGAAGACATTATGGGGCCCAAAGTAAGCATTATCTAATGTGGATGTTTTGCTTTCTTCCAGTTTAATTAACAGACCAAACCAAACCAAACAAGAAGGCAATCAAAACCTTTAACCTAAGCTAATAATCAACAATCTTTACCCGAAACCCAACAGGCAGGTGCTCGAAAGGAAGATAGGATCAGTAATAGACCAAATAATAATTTTCTCTGCTCAGCTGTGTGTCAGTGAATAAACACAATTAACCCTGAAATAATTGTGAGTGCAGATGAGTACTCACTCCAGAAAGCAAGTTTTGGATGAAACCCAAAACATCCAATAATCTGATTTATAAAGAAGAAAGGACAGAAGGAAGAGAGGGAGGAGAACAAAGTCATCACCCATGACTACACAAGGCTTCCTAAGATTACCATTATGTATTGCTTCTTAGATAAGATTTCTTTTCCTAATAAATTAAATGAAATATAAAACATGATTATTAAAATAGTAAATAATTTCCATTATCCACAATTAGCCATATATTATACAGGGACAGTCAGATTTGATTAATTAAGGTGTTTAAGATCGTTTCTGTAAAAAAAAAAAAAAAAAAAAAAAGGCAGGTCCCATTGAGAAATAGATCTATTTGCATAGCAGTGTTTCTTTGAAAAAAAAAATTAGATTCAGTGTGTTGTGTAATTAAGAATATGAAACTTTGTTTTTTATCATTGTTAGAGGTATTTTTCCAATACATTATGTTATCATAGTACTTATGTCTCAGGCACATCACTATAAAATTTTATATAGTCACGCATATAAATGTTCTTATACCATACACTATTTTCATATTTAGAAACCCCTATCTGAAAACCCTTAAATATTTATTTATATTTTCTTCTAATAGTATGTATAGGATTTGATTTGTATATTTAACTCCTTAGTATCTTTGGAATTCATTTTTGCTTACATTCTTTCACCAAATAATAGTTATTTTTCCCCAAACAAGGATTCTGAACAAGTATGTATAACTTGTCAGTTTAGAAGCTATCATCTTTTAGACATGAATTGCATCTATAAAACTGTTTAACTCAAAGCACAGTCCAAAGAAAGTCTTAGACATCACACTGAAGAGAGGAATAGAATTCAACCAGAGTGAGCAACAGCAAAAAACAGCATAATTAACAGAGAAGGCATTCCTAGGAAACAGATGGGAGTCATTTTGCAAAGAATACACTCAATTCCTAATATTTCACGAAGCTGTGAACAAAAACAGGAACACAGATACCCAAAACAGTAGAGTCTAATATGACTGAACTTCAAGCTATCAAGGCCTTGACATTCTGACAATTTTCTGATGTGGGTATTAAAGACTCTCATGGACCAGAGCCATCATTCCAACAGAGAACAGTGTGCAACATGGAACACAGAACAGAAATTCTGAGAAGAGGATTCAGAGAGTCATCTCCCTTAGACTCCCTATTAAAGCAATTCATTAACTTCTTGTTATTTTCTAGGCATTTATTGTCAGACTAGAATAAAAATGCTTTGTAATTAGCTTTGTTAAATAATGTTTAAGTAAAATACAATTTTTTCCATTGTTTTATTTCTCATTCAAATTGTCTGCTCTCTATAGGAAATCCTGAGTTAACTGTCTCAGATATTTTAAAATATATATCTAAATCTGAATGAACTGTGATAATTACAATAACATTTAAGTGCAAATTTCCCTAAAATCTCTCAGTGGCTTCCTATTGTCTATACAATTAAAATTCAGGCTCCTCAACATTGCTTTTAAGGCTTTTGCCTTTTTATCCTCATTTCTAAAAACTGTATGCCTCTTGCGAAAAGAGTTATTGATACACTCTGAAATATTTCAAGTCTGAAATCTGGGAAGGACACAAAAGTTTTTGTTCATTTTTTGCATTATATTTATTTGGAAGCAAGCTGCAAATGAGAGGATTTGGGTAACCATCTAACCAGGTAATTCCGGGAGAAAAATATCTTATCATAGATATGCTCCAAATAAGACTATATTAAAAAACATCTCTTATCTAGTGCTAATGATCTTTCCAAGGTTGATGAGAGATTAATGGGAGTGGCTGATGGATTGATCTACATGGCATAGAGTGAAGTATTGTGGGAATAGATAAATTGTGTTTGCTAATAGGAAAATGGGTGCAGAAAGTGAACAGAAAATTCTAACTACTATTCCCAATTTCAGTCCTCTGAAAGATAGATGATATTGGTTGGATTTGCTTCTGTTTTGCTAATAGACTATAGATAATTGCAAACAACAGTACTCTTATGACAAATATGAATCATTAAACTACTTAGATTTCAATAATTATGATTGGACATTATTATTCTGTCAATTACAAAATTTGAAATAAACAAAGTTAATAAACTGAAAAAAAAATATACCTTACAATTATGCAGAAATACTGAATTCCTGATACTTACTAAACATGTTGGACTTTCCCTAGGCCCTGCACATTACTGCCTGTGTCTCAGATACCACACCTAATCCCCCTGATTTTTCCAAACAATCTTAAGCCCCTCTATGTAAAGTGTAATTCCTTCAGGTCTCAGTTGCAATGTGACTTCACCCAGCAAGTCTTCCCAGCTGCCAAAACCAGGCTAAGAGAAATGTCTTTGTACTGTGTATTCCTATATCCTATCCATGATGACACATATATACACCAGGGATTCAGTAAATATTGTAGAATAAATTAGTAATGAAGGAAGAGAAAAAGACATTTGATATCCAGAGTGGTCCACTTAAGTCAACAGGTGCCTAGGAGAATAGTATCTTAAGGAGTTCTTACTTGAGTCTATTATATTACACAGTGTACACCAGATTCAATAGGATATTTGCCTTCTTGTCCTAATAGATATGTTATCTTTACAGAAACATTCATTTTTAACTTGGGGGACTGTCAAGGTAGACATTAGTTAGTATCATGATTTCTGCCTAATATTCTGAAAATAATTTTAAATAATCTTACCACATAGGTCCTTTTGGTAGAATTTTAGCATTTTTGTCATTTCTATGTAAGATTCCATTATCTTTGTAAAAAATTAAAATTTGGTTTATTCTTATTTTTTTCATGTGGCAAAAACCTCCAATTAAGTTTAGATATTATACTTGTTTTGTTATTCATCAGCCTCTAGTAACTACTGATAACAGAATACATTCCTGTATTGGGTAGTATTCAAAATTTAATGAAAAAAATAGATTCTCCTTCCCTGATTTAAGAGTGAAAGATGGTAGATTATTTATAACAAGTTACCTATTTTTTCTGGTTATGCCTATAGGAGAGAGATTACCATAACATATTTAACCAGTGGAATCCCATTAGAAATTGAAGGCACCCACTCTAAAGTTTAATTAAGGTTTTCCCCAAGCTATGAGCATACTTGCTCAGTAAAAAGGAAACATTAAAAATATTTGTTTAAGACTGTGGGTTTTGAAAAAAATACTTCCTAGACAACAATCTTTTATGCACGATGCCTGAATATTTAGGCCTTTGGTTCATCTCCTCATTTTGCAGTACAAGTTGTTTGTACAGCAAAAGGAGCTTCACATGGTTGGTTCACTCATTAATAATTTCTATTTATGTGCCAATGAATAAGAGAACGGTCTCTCTGAAGCCACCTATATGATCATACATGTTCAATTTTAGTCAATTACTATATAAAACATAAACACCTTGATAAAACAAAGATGAATTCCAGATATTAGAAAAGATCAAATGGATATTTTCACTGTATTTGTGACATAGACAATTACTCTCAGTTAAGAACCAAACACTTATGAGAGCTAAAAGTTTGGATACCTCCCTGGACTGCCTTTTGCCATGAAGCAAGAGAAGACGGCAGAAACAGAAATGGAAGGTCTGCAACTTGCAGTCTGACCAACTGAAGAGACAAGGGGAAGGAGTATGGGCCAATATGGCTAGATTATTGCATGTGAATCCCCTATTTGCTTCATTAACTGCAAATTTAGATGAGTGCCTTTGTCCTTCAATCTATCAAAGATGTGATGGATCATAAAGAAGCAAGGAACCTATCCAAAATCTAATACTCTGACTTCTCAAAAAAAAAAAAAAATCCAAACAATCAAGTGTATTGAAATTAACAATGTCTTCAAAAGTTTACAAAAGGAGATACACATACCTTGGTAAATATATGGCAAACTGCTAAATTTTAAAATCAAAGTGAGCTAGTTGAACATCGGTGAGCAGTCTTCAACCAATTTGCAAATATGTAAGTTCTAGTGAGGATTTGTTCTCTAAGGTTTGGCAGAATTATTTCTGTCTGGAAATTATTTTTTGATTAGTTGGCTATATAAAGGCATGCTTACATTTATGTCTTGACATGAAAATCTGGCATATTTCTTGATGGAATAAAACAATATGCATATATTGGACCCAATGTGAAGAACCTAGACTAACATATCCCATTGGATTGTCCCAAACTTTCCCTTTTCAAATATTCAGGTCAATGTATTATAGAAAGAAGATCAATTAAAAGTGAGATATGTCAGGAACCATTCATACAATAAGTCAAGTAAGCATTTTATAATTTCTTGGGAGTCCATAACATCCACATGTGTGATGGTGGTGGTGGTAGTGGTGTTGAGTGCATACTTACATGCATATGAACATATTCCTGTGTATGTTAAGTCACTTTTAGAAGACTTCATGCTGGAGAAATAATTATATTTAGTACAAATATCTAATATATGTTTATACAAACATAATCTCTAAAATAAGCAAAATAATCTTAATAACTGACAGTATAATTCATAGTAACATTATAATTCAAATTTAATTAACATAAAATATAATTTTAATGACAAATACTATAGTAAAATATGTTGTAGACACAAATTAAGTGGCATCTATATATCTGTATTAAATGATAAATTCTATCTATCAGAAATATTTATGAACATTAATATCAAACACTTCTTAAAAGATTCTATGCCATTGGTAGAGTGATAACTTTAGTCAAAATTACATTATATGTTGATTTAATCTTAATTCATCAGTAGTTTTCTCAATCTCACTCTCTTCATGTACACACATAAATGATTTGTCATAGATTAGTTATCCGTTCCTTCTCTCCTCCCACTCCTCTTTCTCTCTCTCAATCTCTCACTTTCTCCTGTTGAAGACCAAATGTAAGTGAATATATTTGTTGAGTGTCAGGAAAAACCATGTTGCTGCTCTACCTGTATTATTTTGTTTGATGCTCAATATAACATAAAATTGATAATATTAAATATATTCATCCTTCCACTTCCACCTTAAAAATCTAAACATTATTGATTGCTCTCATACATCATACTAATCTTGAGATTATTATACACATGTGCACACACACACACACACACACACATACACACACACAAATGCCTGACTTAAGTAGAATGAAATGTATGAAGTCCAAATATACCTAAAAATTGAAAATATGGTTTCCATCAGAGATCACTTATGATCTGAAATCAGTATAGCCTTTGTTAAATAAATAATTACATTTTTAATGCAAGAGAAGACTGTTTTCTTGCTTAGGATATGAAATGACACTAGTCCTTTGAAGTGAGTTCTCTGTAACAGATGTTAATGGTTTCTTTAATACCTCTCCATTTATAAACAATTAGAAGTTAAACTGCATAATTTTTTTGAAAATAATTGCACGACCATACCCTGCAGGTTGTTGTGAGGATTAAACAAGATATAATTATATTACCTATAATATTGTGATGTAGTATGTAATCTTTCTAGTTATTAACAAAGAAAGCAGTATAAGTCACTACTGTGATTGCATTTATGCCTATTTTTCTTCTCTTGATGAGGGACAAAAATAACAAAAAAATATTCTTCAAGTTAATATTTAAGCATTTAACAAAAATATTTTAGAGGGGAAATGTTTAGTCATATCCCTTTTTAATTATTTTTATTTCTTAGTGTATTTTTATTTTAATTAAACTAGCATAAATCTTTCAAAAGAAACAATTAGATTTTTTGTGTATTTAATAATTGATAGTTTATTCTTTTCTGACCTACAGCAGACTTTACTACATAGGAAAATTAGTTTTCCCATATAACTCTATGCCTCCCGTTTACTTGATTTTATCAACTGCCTTAATTAAATGACAGAATATATTAGCAATTGATCTCATGATAAAATAAGTAAGTGTAATTAATTAACTTTAAGATCTTTAACATAAATCAATTTTCTACCAGTTCTCATTTTTGCTTTTTTTAGAATTCATGCTCTTTAGTCATGGTATGTAAAACACAGTAATGCATTCTCTTTTGGTCAGATGGTTACACAAAATATCCTCTTTTTCCCTATGTTTTTAAAACTCAGCAGTGGTCTCCTGAATCAGTCTAGAATGCCCCGGGATAGTTAAGACTCCTGAGCTATATTTAATTTCAATTAGATAAAGATGCCTCAAACTAAGAGTAACATTAATTCATTATCGTGAAGTTAAACAACTGAATACAGAAGAAGAATCAAGAGAATGGGATTAAATCCCTATAAAACAGCATATGCACAGAAACTCCCAATGTTTGCTGCTTTGTGAAGTAATCATGTTGATTTACACACTAAAATAATTGTGACTATAAGTGGATTATTTTGCTTCAAATAAATTTATTCTGCAACTACCTATAGTTTCTTTTTGTGTTTGAAATTCCTTTTTTTTTAATGTGCTAATATTTTAGAGCTAGAACCATCTTACATGTGTATCTTACTATAGAATCTTTCTTTTTTAAAAATTTATTTCATTGAAGTATAGTTGATTTACAATGTTGTGTTAATTTCTGCTGTACAGCAAAGTGATTCAATTATACATATGTATACATGCTTTTTTTATAACTAATTTTTTTTGGTGTATAGTTGCTTACAATGTTGTGTTAGTTTCTACTGTACAGCAAAGTGAATCGCTATACATATACATATATCCACTCTTTTTTAGATTTCCTTCGCATTTAGGTTACCACAGAACACTGAGTTCCCTGAGCTATACAGCAGGCTCTCATTAGTTATCTAGTTTATACATAGTATCAATAGTGTATATATGTCAATCCCAATCTCCCAATTCATCCCACCCCCTCTCTTTCCCGCCTTGGTGTCCATACGTTTGTTCTCTACATCTGTGTCTCTATTTCTGTTTTGAAAATCATCTGTACCATTTTTCTAGCCACATAGAATCTTGCTTTAGTACGTTTAGTTTGATGGTCAGGAACAGGTCAATCAATGATTCATTTCTGTCTCATTTTTAAAAAAATGTATCTCTTTTAATATTAGACCAGTATTTACTATGACCCTATGAAAAATAAATTTGTTATATGTTACCTCTAGTTATATTATAAGCAACTAATAGAACATTTGAGGGTTTTCATAATTCCTTTCTAAAAGAGATTGTTACAGTTTCTAATCTTGACACTACTTTTCTAAAAAAGAATACTTCAAAACCTCATTTTTTAAAATAAATAAAATTAACCTATCATTTATCTTTCATTTCAGAAGAAAGAAGGAAAGTATCAGATAGACATTATTTGATATCTGTCAATGTTATCTTTGACAATGTTTGAATGCTAAGACTGATCTTCATAGCACACTGATCAGGAGTTATTATACTAATGTTAATTTAAACATCCAGCTCCAAAATATTGACCTTAGAGAAATGAGGAGTTAAAAATCACACAATTTTTCCTGTGCCAGATGAATAGTCTCCAAGCTCAGGAATATTTTTGCAATATTAATTGGCTGCTACTTCAGCAGATTTCTGCTACTGATAGTCAAGGAAGCGGGTCTGGTAGTAAAAACAATGAAGGCCAGGTGTGGGCTTGAGAGAAGGAAGAGGGAGAAGTTATATTTTCCCTCTTTAGTAACCACACCATGGCAGATAACACGGTCAGAAGCAAAACTACTTCTGAATTAAGAGCCCATGAGCAAGAGAGAGTGAATGTTACCATTTAAAATAGGGACACTGAGAATCCTTCTAAAGCTGAATTTTAAATTGACTTAAATTCTAAGTTAAGAATAGTTCATACAATCACGACAATATGGTTAACAAGATCAGAAAAAGAAATCTACCAAAATTTATAAATAAATAGAATTACGTATACATATATATTTTATAACATACACTTACGTATGTAAAACTACAAGGAGATAAACATTATGCAGTATTAACCCTAGACAAAAAACAAAAATGTATGTCTGCCCTAAATGTAAAGAAAAAATATATATATATCCAACAATGAGCAACAATTCACATTGAAGGCAGAGAGAATATTTTGGCATCTCTCATTTTTATATTTTGTTCTGGTAGAAAATAAACACTGTTTCAAATATATAAACTTTGAAGATGGCTTGTTAGGTTATTTTTTTTTTACATTAAATACATTTTACAACATTTATTTTAAGTGTGCCCTATAATATTTGATTCTTTTTAAAATTTAGGTTTCTGAATATCAATTTAAAAATTTATATCTACCAGATTTAAAGAGTTGTTAACTTATTTCTGTTAGCAACAGCTGTTTTAGGCTATTATTTTAAATTCTAGATATGGGTAGTAGTTGTTGAAGGAAAGTATCATTGCTTCACTTCATAGAAATAGGATGTACCCCTAAACTTTTTAATTTCTTCATGTTCAATTATTTCTTTTTATTGCTCATATGTCCTGAGATTACTATATCTTTCCCAAATATATTAGAATCCTATATTTTCTGCCTTAGATTTGACTTGTCTCATAGGTTGTTATGTTAATTCCCTGAGAACAAGATTTCTTTTTCATGGCCATTAATCAGTGCCACTTGTGCTAAGAAGCTATGAAAGAATTTCTGCCTAGTAGCCAAGAAAACTATATTTATTGGTAGAGAAATCCTTGGCTGCAGCTACTAAACTGCTATTAGTGCAATCCTTAACAGCTCATTACCACAGGAAGATGTGTTATGTACAGTGTGACTTAAATGAGAACCACATTTTAAAAAAAAATAAAATTGATTTGTTTATCCTGCCCTGACAGATCTCAGTCCAGCAGAATAAATGGCAAGAAGAAAAACTATGACAAGATTAAATAGCATCTCTTCTTTTGTTATGAAAGAAACTTTATGAAGCATTCAAACTAACATGTACAAATTGCTTCATCTAAGAATTATCAATATGTTAGGAGGCAACAGACTCTCCATATCCAGCCTCAGAAAGAAATGAACTTAAAAGCTCCAATAAAGAAGTAAGTAAGGGGAATTTAGCCTCATGTTTGCAGTGTTAGCATTAAATAATGCATACTTGGTAGTACCTTGAAATTTAACACATAATTTTGGTGTCATTTATAGATCATTTCTAAGGCAATGCACAGATTTGACTGTTATATTGATGCTAGTGAAAGAAAATAAATGTGATCAAGAATAATGCTGTATCAAGATAGTTAGAAGGGCACAATGGTCTCCTTTGTTCCACTCCCAGCTCCCATTATATGACCAAAAAAACAGATGCTAAGATAAATACATAAATATAAGATAAATACATAAATATAAGACTACTATTGACAAAACAAAAATACCAAAATTTCTAGAAGCTAGAAAACAGTTGGAATCAACTCTAGTAAGAGACCAAAGGAAGCCAGAACCTAAACTGCATACATAAGAGAGCATAGGTTTAAGGTTGCTACAGCATGAAGCAGTTTATACAAGGAACAGAGGTTAATACAAGAGGTTTCTTCAGAGGGATTAACTATACTCTATTTGAAGCTAGTGACAGATAGCCTCCCTATTATCACTCTGTTCCCAGGCTTATATACTTGTGATGAGCAGAAGACAAAAGCCAAGCTTGTCCTGGGATAAGCTGAAACCCCATGGCAAATCATAACAAAAATACATTCTAAAAATAAAACCAACAGACAGCATGGCAAATATTTGAAAACAGCAACCTTTATAGGACAGACAACCTAGAAACAGAACTGACAATAAGAGAAATAGAGATAATAATACAAATAAGAGAAAGTTTAAAATAAACATAGTAAATAGCTTGGGGAGAGGCAAGAGAATGTTACATTTATATAAAGCAATACATTTTGTTATGAAGGAAAAAATAGAAGCCTTGGAAATTAAAAAAAAAAAATATTTTCAAAACAAAAATCTCAGTTGACTAGCTGAATGCCAAACAAATAAGTAAATAAATAATAAAGGTGTGACTGCAAAGCAAATAGTGATTGGAAAGACTGAGCTGAAGTATTCCATAACTCAATATGATAGAACAAGGAAATAGAACAATATGAACAAAAGAGACACAGAGAATAGACCCCTAATTACTAGCAGACCTCCCAAAAGAATCTGAAAAACATGAGTTTTGTTTGTGTGTTTGATTCTTATTGCCACAACTCACCTTGTATGGAATGCAAGAAAAAGGAGCTACAGTTAGATTTAACAAAATTAAGTTACAGAACACTAAATGTAAGGAAATAATTAAAGGCTTAAAGAAAACAATCATAACTACAATAAAAAATAACATGCCACCTAATATTTATAGAGATTACTGTGTATATTGCATTGTACTAAGTAGTACAATACTTAATCTAATGTAATGATTACAGTATCATCATATCACTCTATTTTACAGATGAAGAAACTGAAAACAAGGAAACTAACTGATTTGAGCAAAGTCGTAAGCAAAAAAGTTGTGAAAATGGAATTTGAACAAAAGCAGACTAACTCTAAAGCCCATATCTTGAGCACTATTGTACTGTTACTGTTAAAGGAATATGTTTATGATTGCTATCAAATTTCTCAGTGCCATATCAGATGCTAAAAGATAAATGAACAATATTATCAAAACCCGGAAATGATTTTGAACTCCAAATCCTAAATCTAGACAAAATAATATACAAAAAGGATAACAAAAAAGGACATTGTTAGACAATTCTCTTTTAGTTAGGTAATAAAGTCCATCTTCCAGAAAAAATACAAATATATAATTTTGAAAAAGAAGAAACAAAACTTTTGATTATCAAAATGAGTACTAATGCAAATGTTAAAATCTAAAATTAAAGTTCTAAGTGGGGGGAGGAATGGGATTGATAAGAAAGGAAAAGTAAACGGTCACCTTTTCGTCTATTTTCTTACGTATATATTTTTTACCACTATCATGCATTTTTGTGATAAAAAATTTAAAGCTAATAAAAAATGAATTGATTTAACTAATTTAAAAAAAAATAAGGGAGAATGACATATCACTAAAGCAGTAACAAAAACTGATAGTCCATAAATAAAACCATGCTTTGCAGTAAATAAATCACTATGTGAGAAAGACAATTAAATACATTGTTTTAATTGAGAAGCTAAATGTATACTCGACATAAACCTTATTTACTACTTAAATTCAATTCTTCCTTCAAAAAAATAATGCTGCCTTTAGAAACAAGAAAAAATTATAAAAAGAAAGAAAATGAAGGGCTAGGGAGGAAATAAAAATATTGTATAAAAATGTATTAAATTTATAAAATTAATAAATATTTTTCTCATATACATTCATAAGTCATTGTTATTTAAAAATAACAATAATCATGATTGTTATTGATAACCACCACTGGTTAAGCACTGAAACAAGTCTAGAAAAATTTTAATTGAAAAAAAAATGTAAGTAATGGAATTCAACCATAAAATATTGGCAGAACATAGAGCTGGAAAAGTAGGTCTGAGGTAGATTGTGGAGGACTTTGAATAAACATAGCCCTAAATAAAGTTGGGCCTTATCATCATGCTATTCATGACGAATCAGTGTAGGGATACGAGAAAAGGAGTGACATCAAAAACAATAATTTTAGGAAAAATGAATTCAGGATTTGCAGAATATATTTTCAGAAAAATAGAGACAGTTTACAAACCAAAACAGGAATCCAGGCATGAAGCATAAAGATTCATGAAAAGAACAGTAAGAGCAAGAATGAGAAAGATGGGGAAGACCTCAAAAGGTGAGATTTTTTTTGAAAGTAATTAATTGGATGTGGAGTAGAGGGACAGTGAAAAGGCAAGGAAGAATAAATAAAGATATCATCGAATAAATAAAGATATCATTTCTATGTTGATTAGCTAGGAGAATGGTAATCCCATAAAAGGAGAGAGAAATTAGAAGCGTGGATCAAAGAATTCCAAAACATGTTACATAAAATGTTCAAGGAATCCAATGAAACTTAATTGAAGTGATCCAAAAAACTAAAAGATGAAAAATTCAAGGTACCATTAACATTGTATTTTTTTTAATTTAAAATTCAATCCAAGCATGCATCTTTACCATTATTCTGTGAAAATCAGTAACGACTAAATCCATATCTTACTTCTATCAAATTGCTTAAATCTCAGCAAACAGATACTTAAATTCTTGGTTCATTGGTGAAGAGTGACTGGTATTTTTATTGTCTTTCTATTTTTAATTCAGGTATAATTTGTGATGAATAAGAACATTAGAATCAATGAACCATAATGCTTAGCAGATTTATGATACTTGATTTCTTATTCCCCTCACTTTGTTTCTAGGTTTATTATCTTATCAGAGGAGCTGAAGGAAGATGGAGACAAGGAAGAGGGAGGGATCCCTTGCTACATCTAGGTCAATTCTTAACAAATCAAGTCAAATTAGCCTCAAAATAACTTAACCACAAACAGTCATAAATTACGAAGATTGATAATTTAGTTTTATACATTCAAAGCACTGAATGTGAAAGACCAGAAGATTAATTTTCCTCTTGCACAGCCCAACCCAGAAAGCTCTCACAATAGGGCAGACAGGTCCAATATACAGGGTTCAGAGCCAAAAAAAGACTAGGATTCTTATTCCAAGTCCTCTACACACTGGCGAGGTAACTGGTAGGTTGTACACACTCTCTGAGCTTCAGTTCCCTCAGTGTAAATGAAAATGAAAGTCTACATCTTAGGGTCATTGCAAAAATTAAATGAGATAATCTATGTAAAACAGGAGCAGGTAGTGATGCACTGTAGGTCTTTTATAAGTGCTTTTGATAAATGTTAACTTATACTAGTGGTATGACCACTAGGGGTAAAATTATTCATTGTATTGCTTAGTAATCCAGATACAAATAAACTGTAGTAGTACTGTTATTACAGTAAATACGCTTTGGAAAATGGAAACTATATAACAAAGAGACATTTGTAGAGCTAAAAAAGGATACTAAGGGGAAACTATTCACATTTTCTATACATTCATAGACAGCAGATTTTGAATCTTCACCTTTCGGGCAGTATTTGGGGTTAACAAATTGACTCCTTATCCCTCAAACTATGATCATACTTATAGAAATACACCATCCATCACAAAATAAGATACCCATAAAATTCTAGAAATAAATCTCATTTTTGCCTCTCCTGAAGTGAGTAAATATATTAGCTTGAACCACACTACACATCCTATGCATCATGACTCCTACTGACATTTGAAGTTCTTTAAATCTTGATCCATAAAATTCTCTCTCATCTCTAAATGATTCTCTATTCCTGCCAATTGGGTTTTCAACAATCCTACCAACTCATTTCTATGGAACTATTTCCAAGTCAGCCTTCTACATTTTTTTTTTTATTTTTAATATTTGACTGATTTATCCCAAGACTTTGAGATTTCCATTATCTGGCACTTGATTAAAAGGAAAGCAACATGAAACTCTTGAGGTAAATTCCTAACACCTGCCATAGCCAGACCAAATGAGCCATGGGCTGGAGAAAGACCTTTTATATATCACTCTCCAGAAAGGTGTTAATCATTTAATATTTTCTTAAATGCTACTACACCCTCCGAAATCTGTATTAAAATTTGACTTGTATTCTAAGACCATTCCCTTTTGAGCTTGATTGATATCCCACACATATACTTTTCCCCCTTAAGATTGAATTATTTAACCCAATTCACATTTACTTATTTCAGCAAAGTAGAAGTCTGGAATATCTTTTCACTAATTATCCTTTTCCCTACTTCTCATAGATTCTTGCTTAGTGTTTCATTTGCATATTGCCTTGTTGTTGTTTCTCTAATATACTCTATCTCAAAATTGGCTCTATGATTGAATTAACTTCCATAGATACATATTAAATTATCAACTACAGAAGAATCTATTGCTTTTGACTCCAAAAATACACCACACTGGAGGCATAAACATATATCATTCTTTTAATTTAACATTTAAAAAAAAGAAAAAGATTTGCAAGGCATGAAATTCTTTTGAACATCTGAGTCAAAGTCATCCTGGGTACCTGGAGTTAGTTATAAAGCAGAATTCGAAACCTGTAGCCATGACCTCCAGAGGGCAGACCTGGAACATCTAAAGTACCATCTTTTAGACCACAGCAACAGAGAACTGGGCACTAAAATCATTCATTTCAACATTCATATACATGTTTATTGGACATTACTGCAAAGTTCTAGGCATAACTTATAAGACAGAATCTGTATGATCAAGGTCTGTCAAAGGAAATTAGAATGTGATATAATGTCTGTAATAGTGGTTGAGTATGGGGAAATACATAGAGGTGCCTTGGAGAATCAAGGAAGTCTTCCTAGAGGAGATGACAACTAAGTTGAGTACTAATTAGTCAGAGAAGGAATTTTGAGAGAATGTTCCAAACCATGATAGCAGCAGATACGTAAGCCTGCAAGTGGAAGTTACTGTAGGAATACCATATGAAGTTCAGAAAAGCTCCTTATTGGATAGCAATAACACCTGATGAATTTAAATAGTAAATTATGTAAAAGTAGCTCTTAAGCATGAAAGTTTTACAGATTACTGATCTAAATTTTATTTTATATATTTTTTATTTGTTGTCATATGTTAAAGATAACCTAAAAATTACATGTTAAGATAGAAAAGAAGTGTTCCTATAAAACTATGAACTGCCTCTAAAAAAAAAAAAAAAGAAAAATATCAACCTATTTTAAACCTGTACAGGCATTATAAACTGATTCAAGTTGTAAAATAAATGATCAAAAATTATCACCTAACCAATGACACCACAGCGAATAGTACCTGAATGTGTTGTGATAAACACGTCCTTGGAGGTATTTAGAAGGTTGTAAATCCCAGAATCTTTCTAACTATACCCCATCCTAGGAAACAGAGAATTGAACATTTTGAATATAAATAGATTTAAGAAGTTTTATCTGTATCACTAAATTATACCTATAAAGCTTTTTACAAAATGCCTCTTCTCCATATAATGCTAAATAGTAAAAAGATTCTAAATTTATGAATCTCAGATTAAGGTTCACCTCAAAGTCCTAAAATATGAAATAACGTTCATGTAGATAATTACTTTTCTAGTTATAGTCAATCTTAACAGCACTGAGAATTCCAAATAGCATGATTTCTATTATAAATACACTTAGAAAAACAATCCAAATCCCCCCAAAATTATTAGGGAGATTTGTGATCTTCATACATTATTTTGAAAATTTTGACTTCATACTGCCAAAGAACATCACATTTAACCTGAAAATTAAAAGAAAAAAAAATCCCAAAACTCAAAAGGTAGTCAAATAAATGCATTTATAGAGCACTGGTTGGTCTCTGACATGTAGTTTGTGACATCAACATGCCAGGTTTCTTATCATGTTCAGTGTATCCTATTTCTCTGGATTGATTGGCAAAGTAAAAACTATCTTATGCTAGTAAGTCTCCAGGCTTATGTATCTTGTCAGTTTAGAGGAGAAAAGTAGAATTCCATTACAAATGTATTCATTGAAGTAATGCTGTATTTAATCAATTCTAATCTGTACATTCCTCCACATAGTAACCTCACGGAGAATGGGACGCATGCTAAAACTGATGATAAGAAAGCCCTGTATCGAATTTGCTGAAATATGGTTATACTACTACAGCTGCTAATAGTAATAATGGTAATGGTAATAAGTAGTAAGCAACTAACATTTATTTTTGATTGCTTTTAATGTACTAGACCCTGTTTGATTATATTATTTGTATTAAATAATTTAATCCTTAAAAACTTGATATGAAGAGAGAAGTTAATAAAAATGTGGTTGAACTGGCAATAAATCTGTTTGATTACTCCTGCTGGAATTCAGATCCCTTTTTCTGACTGCAAAAGAAAAAACAGTCTTTTAAAATTCAATCAGGAAGATATTTGTACAATATGCTACTCTACCTTAAAACTATCCAAAACATCAAAGTAATATTAATCTATATGTGTTCTTTAACTCTTACTCTATTGTTCATTACTATATCATAAAATGACTATATCCTCTCAGCTCTTATGGTAAAACCACCTTCTTAAAATTCATAACTGAATATAATTACATATCAAAGGAAATACTCCAATATCAATTTTAAACTCTTTTTTTAATCCATAGAGAGAAAAATCTGCTGCATTAGAAAAAATATTTAGTTCTAGTCATCCCATATTCCTTGCTTCTAGAAATATTTTCCTAATTTGCTTATTAATTTACATTATTGGACACAAATAGAAGTCTTGTTAAAATCAACATTCTTCATAGTCGTAATTTATACTTATTAATCTCTAAGCACTACACAATTGTAAACAAATTACTTTTATGTTTACATCTGTGATAATTTGAAGTCACGCAGATAAAGATGTCAATAGAGGACATAATTACTAAAAATAGCCACTTGACCAATTTTATAGTTATCTGATATTAAGAATAGTTAGACAACATTTCCAAGTTTTCTTTTTAATTTAAATGCCATTATTAAACTAAGACAAAAGCCTTTCTTAATCAAGAAAAATGGCATTATTCCTAAAACACAAACTATTTCACAACACAATAATAACTAGCACTACTGGAAAAGGTCCTTATATACATTGGATAGTCAAAAAATATTTGATGAATGAATAGATAGATGAATGAATAAATGAATGACAAACATAAACATTCATCTATCTTATTTTCAAAAACTTATCAAGTTAATATTATTATGTTTGAAATATATTTGAGTTCTTGAACTTCATTTTTACAACTACATAAACAAGAATAGTACTAAATTTAATTGTATTAATTTATTCTTTAATCAGCATTGTTTTGTTCTGCCAGTTTCTAAAAAGTTCTTTAAAAGTTGTACAATGCAAATTATGATATATTAAAAGTTATGCTAAAAGGAGCACCTTGAGTTTAAGAGTGTCATTTATTTTGGTATTCCCCCATTACATAGGCAAGATTTATTTATTCACTGAAACAATTATTCATTGTTCAATGTGTTCTGATTTCCATTAGAGCAGGCCTGAGGATATGAAGATGAATAAAATGTATTTTTGAGGAGCTCATGGTAGGTGTTTAATACAGGTTTGTTGAATGACTGAATAAATGAATATGAAAATTTAGAAAGCCCTGCACATGCAGTCACTGTATTTACAAGACCCAAAAGTGAAAAGGCAGTGACTACATTCATTCTAACAGTTCATGACACTGTACTCTATTCATGAAACCACATACTTTAAAATGACAGACAGTCTCTTAGATTCTGCTGGCTAAATTCGATTAATTTCATAGGAGTATATTTAGTGCCATCTATAATATTAGAACTTTCATAGGGGGTGAACATTACTTTAAAGTTGTCAAGAGGGTGAAAAGAATCATTTCCAATGAGAAAATTAGGAAACTGGCGGCGTTCAAAGATCTGTATTGGTCCCTAAGAATGCATCTATTCAGTCATTCAGACACAACCACGTAAATCAGCAGCTGTTCCCACTTACTCAGAGAATAAGATCCATGCTTGGCATGACATTTGTCTTAGTCCTTGGGGACAGAGCTCACATGAGTAGGTCTATACTGACCATGGTTCTTCTTAGAGATTTGGAAGACAGCATCTATGAAACAAAAAACTTAAAAATTTTCCTGAGTAGAAATTGTAGTTACATGTTCATCAAAATAAAAAACGATTAAAACTTTTTTATTGTAGCTACTGTAGTGTGTTGAACAGTGGCTCTCCCAAAAGATATGTCCACCCAGAACCTGTAAATGTAACCCTATTTGGAAAGGATCTTTGCAGATGTAATTAAATTAAGGATGTCAAGATGAGGTCATCCTGGATAATCCAGGCAGGCCCTAAATCCAAAGACAAGAGTCTCTATAAGAGAAAATCAGAGAGATATTTGAAACACATAGAGGAGAGAGTCATGCAAAGATAGAGGCAGAGGTTGGAGTTATGCAGCCATAAGCCAAGGGACACCTGGGGTACAGGATGCTGGAAGTCACAAGAAAGGATTCTCCTCCAGAGGGAGTGATACCTTGATTTGCGTCTTCTGGCATCCAGAATTATGGGAGAATGTTTGTTGTTTTTAAGCCACCAAGTTGTGGTTCTCTGTTTTAACAGCCAACAGGAAACTAATAGAGCTGCCAAATTAAAACCATTTTCAAAACAGTCTATTTTCATTGACATTAGGGAGTTGAAAGTTGGTAGAGTATTACTTAAATAAGATTACTGGGTTATGTTTAGGGTTAGAATTAAACCTGAAGATGTAGCAATGAGTTGAACTCATCATTCTCCCGAATTTATGCTCCCACCTTTATTTTCTGTCCCAGTGAGTGGTTTCATCCTGTAAATAACAGCCTGAAGCTGAAATTTGAGAGTTTTACTGAGATATTTTCTTATCTCCATGTTTTGGACATTCTGTTGCTCCTTCCATCCACTTCTGCCCCCATTAGACTTCTTTAAACAGTATAACACCTTCTTTGTCTGTGGAATATCCCCCTCCTTCCTCTGGTCATATTCACATGGTAATTCCCCTGTCCCTCAGACACCAGAATAATCATTCCATTGTATCCATTCACTCCCTTTTCAAAATCCTTACTAAATTTTCCTTGCCTACTGGCTAAATTTTACCTGCCCTAGAATGCTCTTAAAGGTGAAGTCCCAGATATCTCTCTGGCCTCTTTTCTGACCAAGTCAGAACAGAATTGACCTGGGCAGGCTTAAATGCCTCCCTGTGGGCTCCTGGAGTATCCTGAGACTTCTCTGTTACAGCATTTATCACATTGCTTATAACTCTCCGCCTCCCCTACCAGACTATGTCTCCCTTGAGGACAGGGATTAGGTATTATTTACCTTTTAATCCTCAGAAACCAGTACTACAGTAGGCGTCTCAAATCCAACTAGGATTCCATGGGTCTGAGAATACTCAGTAGGTATGTCCATTTGCAGGAAAAGAACAGTATTATTATTAATTATTATTATTTTAACTTTCCAGGAGAAGACTGTATATCTTTGAGAATGGCTAAGGAATACAGTGATTAGGCCAGGCCCAGGCATATAGAACTGGAAAAGAGTTTGAGGAACAAAGTGGAAGGATGTATCATAAGCCACTCTAATGCTTGGGCCTGGGCAAGTACACTGGTTGTAATTTTAGAGCCTGGTAAGTGTACTGGGGCTTAAATAGTTTCCCCATCCCCTCCAAATTCATTCCCACATGAACCTGTCAATGTGACATTTGGTAACAGAATTTTTACAGATATAATAAAGTTAAGACGAGGTCACACTGGATTAGAATGGGGCCTAAATTCAGTATGACTGGCATCCTTATAAGAAGAGGGAAATTTGGACACAGAGACACAGCCACACAGAGAAGACCCTGTAAAGATGGAGGCAGAGATTGGAGTGATGCCTCTATAAGCCAAGGAACTCCAAGGATTCCTACAAAAACCAGAAGCCAGAAGAGGCAAGGAAGGAGTCTTCCCTAGAGGCTTTCATAGGACTATGGTCTGCCAACACCTTGATTTCAGACTTCTGGCCTCCAGAGCCATGAGAAAATAAATTTATGTTATTTTTAACCCACTCAGTTTGTGTTGCTTTGTTACAGCGGCCCTAGGAAATGAATATAATAACTAAACAAGATACTGAGGGCGGGGAAGAGCATTTTCCTTATTTCTACATGAAAAACAACTTGGACTTCATGCCAGTGAACTTCAGAGTTTCTACCTTTAGGAACACTGGAGAAAAAAATTCTTTTGATCCAGACTCAGCATTGCCACTGTGAATGCTGGCCAAAATAGCAGGTGTGAGATGCCATTTGTAAGTGGCTTTAAGAACAGCCAACGTTAACAAGGGAAGGTCAGAGGGGAAGATTATAGAATACTGTTATCATATATAGCCTATGTGACACATCTCTGGGGTCTTCCCAAAATAAGTAGACAAGATTTTTGAGGAGAGCTGTATGTCCTAATTAAACAGATCATGGTACGAACCAATAGTTCACCTTTGGAAATGGCACTATATTAATATTCTTAGTCTAGTAAAAGTCTGGTTTGGTACATTGCTGACATTAAATAAGTGTTTGTTGAAATATTTATTTCATCATTCACATGATGAAAGATAACAAGAGAGAGTTGCTAATACATAAGGAAGAAATTATTTTGAAAGGAAAATTTTCATTTTATGATAAGAATGCTATTGATTAATTCAACAAATATGTTGTGAGAACCTACTTCACAATACACGTTGGAGGAAGAGGAAGAAATTATGAAATACAAAAAGAATGCAAATATGTTCTTTTGCCAGATGGTTCACTGTCTAGTTGGTGAGTCAGACACAAAAGCAAATAATGTTAATCATATTTGCTTAGAGATATATACTAAGTACTTTGGAAGTCAAAAAGACAATCTGTAACTACTAAGGAAAACTTCTCAGAGGTGATATGTAAATTGCTTTATGAAAGTTTTGTATGTAGGAGTTTTCCATGAGAAGAGAATTTGCCATGACCTAGAAATATGAGAAACCATGGCATATTACATTATTTTGGTGGTATTAAGGTTTAGGGCTCATGAAAGAGAGATGCAGAATGTAAAATATCTATGCCATCCTTGAATTTCCACTATCTTGAGTCATCTCAACAGAAGTATGTGTGAGAGGTTGGATTAAAGGCAGAGAGAAATTTAAAATACTATTTCATTTTATCAAGGCAAAAATGTTAAAGACTAAGTAAAGTTATTTGCCCCTTATTCATAATTGAAATATTTTCATCATTCCAAATTTCCCTGTAACAAAAATTATATGTATTAATGGATCTACAGTCCTTTCTCACCTACTGTCCCTTCTAAATTCTGAGTGAAAACGTCAGGCAGGTTTAGTTTAAAATTATGGGTATGAGAACTAATATGTTATGTCTCTGATGCAGGACCTCTCTAAAAAAAGTGAACAGAAAATCTGCAAAAGCTTGCTTGTCCATGTTTGCATCTCTCAAAATAGTATAAACTTTACTGAAAACTTAGGTAGGCAGTTGAATACAACAAATGATTGAGGACCTAGGAGAGGTCATATCAATGGGGGTAAGACAGCTAGGTCAAGGGCCTAGCTCTAGGAATGAAGATGAAAAACGTGGTTCAGGCAATAGCAAGAAAGAAGCTTGATCCTGAGGATAAGAATTGCTGAATCTAAAGATCCTGATATATTTCTCTCAAAGGAGATGAATTAGTCTCTAAGTAACTTTAGTCAATCAAAAGGGACAGTTGTTAGGAATAAAATGAGTATTTAAAAATTGAAGAATCAAGGAGGCTTTATGGAGGAGGCATTATTTCATTTGGTTCTTCACTAAATTCATTATCCCCAATTTCTAGAAAGAAATCTAAAAGGACAAGGAACCTTATTAACATTGGGTCATCAACCACATAATTCAATCTTGAGAAATGACTCTCCCTATAAACAGACTGCTGAATTCTTTACTGAGAATTCACTAGGAAAATAAAAAAGATGCAATTCCAATCCTTAGTTAAGGACAATATTACAATAGATAGAATTCATGGCTCTAATTCTGAAGCTTTTCTACCCCTCTAGATCAAGGCAAGCGTAGATATGTTTTATTTTTAAGAATATATTTGTATATATATTATATATGTTTAAATAGTAAATGTGATATGGCTTTTGTGAGAGAGGAAGCATCAAGTGACGGAAGGCAAATAAATCTTTTCAGAAACAAATGCATTCAATAATAGCAAAGGGCATTTAGAAACTGAATAAGTAGACTTGCTTTTATACAAAATACTATTCTTTTTGAAGTTTTCACCCATGTAAAAGCTCCTTTTGTGAAACTAGGTTTTCATCATCTCCCACAGGCAAACTATAACACCAAGGAAATGTTTAAAACCCTCAAAATGGTCCCTTACAGCAAAACACTGAATATGCACGCAGCCATTCCTGCTACACTGATTTTAACGAGCTTGGGTTTTCACGTAACACATCATAAAACTATTATTATGGTGGCACCCGCTAGTGCTGCTCAAGTTTTAAGTACAAATCCATTGCAGAATCTACTCCTACCTGCTTGGAATGAAGTTCAAAACAACTTGCTTTAAAATAAAAGTATTTGTGTAGATACCCATCTTCAAATAGAAACAGGCTATGTAAAAAATGACTTGAAATTGGACAATTAAATTTATATTATTTAAGATGCAGTGCAGAGATCTGTATATAGAGGCCATAAAAAATAAGAGAATGTATATTTTATCCTATTGTAAACAGAGGGTCAATGACAAATATTTAGACATATATTATCTTTAGAGTATGATTACATTGATTAAATATGGGCATTGTTTCTTGAAAAGTATTTGGTCTCACTGAATTAGAAGCTCTGAACTAGAAGCTTTCCTCCACCCCAGAGTATGAAAATTGTGGTGTGTGCAGTTCAGAACAATTCAAAGGTGACAGAAATTACTTGAGGAAATATAACACTCAGCTCAAGGGTCATAGAAAAGATTTTCTATCTTTATTTTTTATTATTTTTCCTGATTAAAATATAATCCATAATTGTAAAAATTACAAAGGAGACAGATATGAAGATATATATTTTCCTAATAATAAATATTGAAAATTATTTTATCTCTCAAACTCAGGCACAAATTATATTGACGTTTTTCTTTCCATACCTTTGCACATTCTAGTTCCTTAGTGGGAATCCCCTCCCTCTCTTCTTTACCTGATGAACTTACTCTCATCCACTGACACTTCTAGACAATACTCAAAACCTTTTTTTCCACTAGTGTACATTCCTTGTGTCTCTTTCAATACTGTTGACGTACTTTTACTATGTGTTACTAATAAAAATTCAATTATACATTCTCTACTAATTATATTATTAGTAATATTTAATGTAAAAATGTTATAATTTATAGAACACCTACACAGGCACAATATAAATTTTATGTATAATAGATTTCATCTAAATTATATATGTAATAGATTTCATCTAAATTATATATATAATTTAATCAGATTTTGAAAGTTAAGTAATTTACTTAAAGCCACACATCTTGCAAGTATTGATTTCCATATTTTCCTCTCTCATAAAACTGTCAATTCCCAGAAGTCTGAGAAAGCGTCTTAGTCTTTCTAATCCCTGGTAGGTTCTCAACAGACGTCAGTTAAATAATACATTTTCTATAAATGAACAATGGGAACCTATATCATTTTGAAAAATTAACTGAGAGTATTTCTTTTCTTTTTTTTTTTTTTCTTGCGGTACACGGGCCTCTCACTGTTGTGGCCTCTCCCGCTGCGGAGCACAGGCTCCGGACGCGCAGACTCAGCGGCCATGTCTTACGGGCCCAGCCACTCCGCGGCATGTGGGATCTTCCCGGACTGGGGCACGAACCCGTGTCCTCTGCATAGGCAGGCGGACTGTCAACCACTGCGTCACCAGGGAAGCCCTGAGAGTATTTCTTGACGTATTTTAGACTTTAAATATATTACCTTTTAAAATTCTTCATAAAATATTTATTATTATTTACTTTGCTTTGTTAAGATTAGAGAACATGTCTAATTAAATGACATATGAGTATGGTACTTTTTCCAATCACTTCAGAAATTTATAAAATGTTCTCAGTATATAAGGGACTTAATCCTTAATATTTCTTGATTAATCTAAAAAGAGTTATCCATTTTCAGAACTAATCCTTCATTTCTTATAATATGTGCCAGATGTGAATGATATTGTTAAAGGAAACTTCTTGCTTGATTAATAATAATGGATAATATTTTTACAAATCAATTGATATGGGTCTTA
Source organism: Globicephala melas (assembly GCF_963455315.2). Lineage (NCBI taxonomy): Eukaryota > Metazoa > Chordata > Mammalia > Artiodactyla > Delphinidae > Globicephala > Globicephala melas. Next base: position 24,845,764 of record NC_083320.1, on the reverse strand, counting down.
AAAAGTTTGAGCATTCAATGTGTATTAGTTCATTTAATTTTTTAAACAACTCCAGTAAGTACTATTATTATCATCATTTGGCTAATGAGAAACTAAGTCACAAAAGAGGTAAGTAATTTATCCAAGGACACACTACTAGTTAGTGGCAAACCCAAGATTAGAACACAAGCAGTACAGCTCTAGAGTTCATACTCCTACCATCGTTTTCTACTGCCTCTCACACCCACATCTCATTTCAACATGGAGACATAGTGTTTTGCCTCACTAAATAAATCCCATACTCTACAACTATTCTTTTTGCTTTGAAATACATAATCAATAGCAAACTCAATTCTTAAATACACAATCAACATGGAATTTAATTCTTAAACATGTGACTGGCTGTTAATAAATCATGAATAAAAGTTGAGTAAATAAACAAACACAATATTTTATTCTTCACTCTCTATTGATATCTAGCTTGTACCTTATAACTTGTTCTCCCCTTTTAAATATTTTCCTTCCTCTTCCAGTCCACAGCTAAGAGAGATATTTTTCTGAAATGCAAATCTGTTTCTTGCTTTATGTCTCCAATGACTGTCCACTGCCCTTGTGATACAGTCTGAACCCATGCCAGGGATTTAAAGGTAAGCAAGAAAGGTCTTATAAAATCAGATCAATGACCAACTCTCACACAGATCTTCCACTCACAACTTTGTGCCTGAATTGCCCTTAGGTCTATCCCTTTCCTAGAGTTCATACTCAAGAGTTCCCTCATTTATCATTTGGCACATGATAGTAATACTGTTCAAAGTTCTTTGTAATTATCTGCATCTGTCTTCCCCACATAATTTGAAGCTCCCTGAATATCTCTCAATGCAACAACTCAAATGAGGGTAGTGCCCATAACCATCAACCTTAAACTCGTTCCAGCTCTCTCCCTATCTCCACTCCAGTACCTAACATTTCCAACGGCAGGATGATTCCCCTGCTCTCTAGATAACCTTTCAAGTGCCATTACTTGAGGCTTTTTGACCTTGGTTTCCCTGGCCTTGAATAGTTCTGGAATGCAAGGTCACAAGGATGTGAGATAATCTTTCTAAATTCCACATATGTAATGACAACACAACACATTTTTAAGCAGTCGACTGCCTCTAATTTTTTTTTAACCAAAATAGAGTATTTCCTAAATAAAGGTGAATATCTATGTTTAGATTTTTAAGACCTAAAACTTCTGATTTAGTTTTTCATCTTATAAGTAAGTAAGAAGTAAGTAAATAAATAAATAAAATGCATCGCTACCAGATACATTGGCTGCCAGGAATGAATAATGTATTAGAGAAAATACAATGTAAATGTCTGTGGTTGCTAAACAGTTCTTTCAACAATGGCCTGCGATGTTTTTAAACTGTTTTTTTTTTTTCAATTTATATGACCCCCCCACTTGGTTTTCATCAAGTTCACATCAGGGGAACCCTCGGATAATCAGATAGAAACAGGTCTAGCATAGGAAAAGCTCAATAACCAGCGGGAAGCAGACCCAAATCCATAATAACCAATGAAAATCTGACTCAAATCAAAGTAAATAAACTATCAAAAATTTTAAAAGAATAAAATAGGAGGAAACAGGAAACAATTCGAAATAATCACTGTTAATTACAGGGAAATAAGTTCACATTAAAAACTCTTAGATTTGATTATTCTGGAACATATTCACATGTTTTGTTTTTGTTAAATTTATGAAGAGTAATCTAATAGCATATCACACAAATTTTAAAAAATCTAGTATCAAATATGAGTTAACATGGTTTAATTTTTGTCCTCTAAATCAGATTTAAAATTATTTTAAGTAAATAGGTTTTTGTCTGATTTGAAGATTAGAGATGGGGTAGGAAAGTCTGTCTTTCATATGCATGATGAAAGACTCCTAGAAAAATACGGCCTATGATTTATATTTTCAGCTAATAAGATTTTTACACAGCAGTGTAACCCACATATTCTTATTTACAAGAAAATAATGATTTGGCTTATTTTTCATGGAAAATTTGTTTTACTGTATTTTATTCCACAGTAGTTCTCAATCTTTTCCATTCTAGCATCTTTGGTGGCCTGTGGAAAGATCCCAGTTATACTGGGATGGTGCCTGTGTGTGTGGCTCAAAGAAGCTCATGCAAAATGGGTAGTTATATGTTTTATAAATAATATTTTACTATGCTCCATACCACTTATTTGTTAAGAATAGAAATAATATATATTTCCCCAAGGAATTATTTAAGAATGATGTACAGTCCAAGAAAATACATTTTATTACCTGCATAGTACCCGTAAGACCACACATGTTAAGTTCCTTACATAATATTGAAAGACTGCTTTTAAACTTGTTTGGGTTCTTTCTTTCCCCAAAATAAACCAAATTTCAGATAAACTGCATATTTAATAATTTTAGGGACTTTATTAACATTAAAAAATGTAAAGAGGATGATCACTCCTCATTGATGTTTTCCATGCATCTCAAACCTTATAATAGTAATAAGAATGACAGCTCTGAGCCAGTGCTACATATCTGTCTATAGTAATCCATAAAACAAGCTCAAAGATAGATATTATGCCCATTTGATAAATGAGAAAAGGCTTAGAGAAGTTAAATACCTCATTTAGAGACACTATGCAAAGCAAGATGAATTTTAATTCAGTTCTGAATGTGAAGGTCATGGATTTTCCAGCAAACAATGTTGACAAACATGTAAATTAATATTTACCCTATATCTACTGTGTATCAGGTATTTTCAAGAAGACTTTCATGAAGTTTTACACATCAGCCAAGACTCTTAGCACCTGGAAATGACTATTACATATTAAATAATAAATCCCAAATAAAAATCTGCATGATGGTGCCTCCACTCTGGCCCACAGTGAATCTATCTCAAAAGAATTTGTCCAGACTTCCCTGGTGGCGCAGTGGATAAGAATCCGCCTGCCAATGCAGGGGACATGGGTCTGAGCCCTGGTGTGGGAGGATCCCACATGCTGCAGAGCAACTAAGCCCGTGCACCACAACTACTGAGCCTGTGCTCTAGAGCCTGTGAGTCACAACTACTGAGCCCACGTGCCACAACTACTGAAGCCCAGTGCCTAGAGCCTGTGCTCTGTAACAAGAGTAGCTACTGCAAGGAGAAGCCCATGCACCACAACGAAGAGTAGCTCCCGCTTGCCGCAACTAGAGAAAGACTGTGCACAGCAACGAAGACCCAAAGCAGCCAAAAATTAATTAATTAATTAATTTAAAAACAAAAGAATTTGTCCAAGTATAAATATTTCCTCTGGAGTTTTAGTAATAACTATTACTACTGGTTGCTAATGAATATTAGAGACTTTTACTTTTGATATCTCATTTAGACTGAAGAAGAGGATTTTTCAATGTAGAAGAAGGTTAGTGGCATTCTTCTGCATGGTTCACTAAAGAGGACAATAATATGAGAGACTAACTAACATTGTATTTAGCTTGAGTCAAGAACCTTGAATGGAAAATAGAATTTATGGTTAAAAGAAACATGGCTAACCTACAAGTTGCTGTGAAGGATTTACCACTAACCCAGGAAGAACAACAAGTGATATGAAAGATGTTTCATTAAATACTTAAGGAATATGGTGACTAAAGACCCAGAGTCTCTAGTCCCAAACATGGGATTTTACACATTGAATAACTCTCTCATTTTTGGCTTTACTCTGAGATAAATTATACATGGGTCTAATTAGCTATCCTATTCCCCTTGCAGATCTTCTGGAGTGCTCCATTTTCCAATTATCTTTGGCTTTGAGACAACTTAATGACATCAAAACGTTGGGTCACACACCAAATATGACCTAAGGATTCTATACTGAGAAAATATTCTATCTTATTGTATTAATAGTAACCTAGTATATGAAGACCTTAAGGTATATGTTAGGGACCTAGGTCTTAAAGTCTATTTCATTGTTTCCTAATTTTTGTTGAATTCATAGATCTCTTTGAAAAGCTATTAAAATCTACATACATGTATATATGAGACACAGAGAAATTCTTGTACTCAGTGAAATTTACATGTAGTTTCAGAAGATTCATGGAACTCCTTGAGCATGACTAGAGATGTTAATTCCAGACCTTCTGGGTCCATATTCATCAGTTCTATTCTTACCTTTCTTCCTAAGAATAATATGATATGGGGTCATGGATGAATCTCTTATTCTGAAGTTAAAAATAAGCTAGACATACAGCCCATGTTTAATGCTAAGTGTTCTAGCCATCAACGCAAAAAGGTAACTTAATCACATATATAATTCATAAGGTAAATTTAAACTATAAAGAATCATCTCTTTGTTCAGGAAAGCATAATTTCTGACAACAGAAAAGTGATTCTCACATGTCCTCATGAAGAAAATTCTATGTTATCTAATAAATGAATATTGTCATCCACAGTATCCTTATTGTACAGATATACCCACAGAGCATGAGATGCATGCTTGTTGCTTGGGGTTTAAGATAAAGTGCTTTGTTTTGTTTTGTTTTGTTTTGTTTTGTTTTGTATTAAAGCAAAGGAGTTCTGCTTATTTTGGGAGTAAGATTTTTTTCAAAGTTCAGTAGAAGTTTGAACTAGTCAATAATCCTACATTTTGTCTGTCTTTTCCCTCTAAGAAAAATACTAACTTCAATATCCTGAGACTATCTTAAAACCTATCATGCAGTAGAGGTTCATAAATATTTGTTTATTACTTGAGAGAGTGACTCCTAGGAATTACCAGCCTTCTTACTTGTTTGAATTCCCAGACTCAGTAAATCTTAGGTCATTTTATAAGGAAAATATGTCTCTATTAAATTTTTCTAATGTTTCCTTGAGATTTTCAACACAGTTTTCATAATTAAGCCAGGTTAATTTATACACCTGTAAGTATATAGCTTTACTCTTCCCATTACTTATATTCATGCAAATCAAAACCAGAAGACTTTACCAAAATGTTGTCTCTATCTGTAACCCCAAGATCCTCAAGGTTCTTATAATTCAAATAGCTTCTTATAATTTAAGTAACTAAAACTAACAACATTTTTAAGTGCCACCAATTTCTTTCAACACAACTTTCTACCTACTGTCTCTGTTGTTATTTTGTTGATCTTTGTCTTCCACTTGTTATTTATTCACATTCATTCAACATGCAATTTGTGTCACAGAAGCAATGTCTTTTTTCAAGTTTCCATTTTGGTGCGATTTTATTGTCTAATCAAGAATTATTCTATGACTTATGACTGAAAACTTAGATATCTGTTTTAATTCACATTTCATACTATTAGATTTTTTTGTTTTTCTGAAATCATAATGTATTCATGGGTACCCTGGATCACACAGATTCCACATATTTTGATTCCCAGTCTATGGGTCTAGTTTTAGAATATGGTCACCATAATTATATAGCATTTTCTAAAATGTTTTAGAAATCTCTCATTCCTGAGAGATGCTTACTTTTCTAATTTCACCTTTTTATAATTTTAACCTAGAAATATGATGAAAAATATCACTATACCTTTGGAGTTCTTACTTAATAGTGATTTGACTTAACTGAATCTCCTTACAAGAGTAATAAAGTTTTTATTTAGTCCTTCAGAAGAAGAAAAGTTGGAAATAGCAGAAACTTAACATTAATAGTATATATTTTAGTAAATTTTTGCATGTGTTAATTTTGTGCATATATTTAATTAACAAAAAGAATAAAATAACATTTTTATTGGTTTTTAACATTGTAGAGGTGTTTATTGACTTGACTTTAATTTTTTTATTAATCTTTATTGAAGTATAGTTGCTTAACAATTTTGTGTTAGTTTCTGCTATACAGAAAAGTCAATCAGTTATACATATACATATATCCCCTCTTTTTTTTAGATTTCCTTCCCATTTAGGTCACCACAGAGCATTGAGTAGAGTTGACTACTAAATTTTGAATTAACTTTTCTTATAAAGCCTTTCATTAAACTGATCTTTAACAGACTGTTTTCTATACTTGAACAATCCCTGCTTATCATTTGAAGTTTCTTGGCTAGTATATTTTTAAGACATAAATATCTGAAAATATTGTCTCATAGGTATGTGTATAGTTATTTGAATGATGCCTAGGCCTCAATAGATAATTCCAATGGCATTCAAAAATGACCTTCTAAATGGTTTTATTTGAGGGAAGATCAAATGGCTGTTTTGTTTATTTTGTATTATCCTGTCTCAAAATTTATTATATGACTGAAATGGTCACCTAAGAAATAATTCATTTCTCCAGATTAACAACACATTCTTTTGAAAGCCAAATTCTGCCTGTGCTAACATATTCTCACCTTTGTGTAAATTTATACAATTAGATGAGAGTTCTTAAAAATTACTTGATATGGATATTAGTGGGGCCATCTTGATGGAGGGGTAACAATACAGAGATATAGAAGTTTGAGGCCTTTTAATTTTTTACATTATTATTTTACTATTTATTTACTTATTTTCTCATTCACACATAACTTAGAGCTTAGGGATTTTCACAAGAAAATCTCTGTCATGGAATATCTGCCTAGTCAGGGCAGAGGAAAATGTAAAATTATGGAAGAACTGTTTACTCTGGAGATCTCTAGTCTGGATACGGGCCATCATATAACTCAAGCTTTTATGCCCATCAGATGAGTTATATTCATATCTCAGCATAAGTTCTAAACCTCGAAATTCTTTTACTACTTAATATTTTAGTCCATTGTATTTCATTTTGAAATTTAATAACTAATATCTTTCCCAGTTCCAAAATTCTATGATCCATCATCTTCTTGGATGGATTATTCTTTTTTTTTTTTTCCCCTCTTTCTTTCTCACATACACATGGATGAGACAATATTTCCAGACATTAATCTCTTAAAAATGCACTAGCCAAGAACCTTTAAATGACAGATGGGGATGGCTCAAGTACAGAAAACAATCTGTTAAAGATCAGTTTAATAAAAGAGTTTATAAGAATTAATTCAAAAATTAATAAACAAATCAATAAAAGTCTCTAAAATAATAAAAATAATGCAATTAATCGTTCAGTCTCTGTTTATTAATTAAACATAGTAAAATAAACAAGCACACAAAATTTACTGAATGTATAATATCATTGTAAAATTTCTGCAAATTCCAACTTTTCTTTTGAAAGAAAGAAAAAAAAATACTATTACTTTGATAAGAAGTCAATTAAGTCAAATCACACCACAGGTATCTGAATAGCAGTGACACCTGTATTAGGACAGAAGCATATAGGTTCTTAACAATGCCTAGAGAATGAAGATGTGTTTGTGATGATTTTTAGGGCAGAAATATAAAATATACAACAAAACCAGACCCGAAAATTCTGTTGTTTTTTTTTTTAGGTGAAGCACATCAATTATAATTTCTGGAAAGTAATCAAATAAAACAAGTGACTCCCCTTATAGCACAAATAGCGGTCACTTGTCTTTCATCCCTAAAATTCTAATTAGATAGTTTTCCCTTGTCTTTTTTCCCCATCTTTTCTCCCTTTGTCTCTCACATATACACATCTTTTGGGTGTGAGCCAATTTAACTCTGTATTTCAAACTGCATAATCAGGCATAGCTGGACACAGAATATTTCAGTCTTTTATCAAGAACATATTGTTTTAACCTAAATGAAACACCTGCAAAGAGATTCTAAACAGAATATTCTCAGGTTCTATACCTGGCTCTTTCCTTCTACACTCTTTCTCCTTTTCTGATTTAACTATTTTCATTTACAAAATAGGTTATGTTTCTTCAAAATAACTTTTTGCAAAGTATCCTAAAAGCAAAGAGAAATTTAACTTTATATTTAACATTATTTCCAGTAATATCATCTCCCTTATTTATGGGACTCCCAGAAAATCAATCATAATAACCAATGAACTCAAAGAAAATCCTTTATTTAACCATGACTTATGTTCACATACAAGTTCTAAGACAGAAAGGGGGCTCAAGTTGTTCCTTAGATCTTCTTATTTTTTAGAATCCCTTGCCAAATTTCTTGTAAGTCATTTTGACATTCAAAAGGATCTAGATCAAAAAGGTTCTGTTTCTGTTTCCAAAATCATTTTTTTTCTTTTACTTTTACTGACATTCCAACAACACCTATCACTTCCTACTCACCTCTAACTCTCTTTATGAGTTGGCCTTCATATCTGTGGATAAATCAAGTGACACATTCAACCACATAAAAAGGGAAAAGAGTCAAGCATTCAGACAAAAAGGATTTACTGGCCTAACACCAGCCCTAAGATCTGCCCTCTAGAGAACAAGATTTTAGTTGGAATCCAGTATAATATGAATATCAATATGTGCGGAAAGATCAAGGTGTGACAGTAACCTAAGACCTTGTTGGATCCAGGACAATGTAGGTTTAAATTGCTATGTGATATTAAACTAATTGTTAAGATTCCCTGAGTTGTCTTCATTATAATAAAGGACTATTGATATTTTCTTTAAAGCGTTATTCTAAGGCCAACATGTAACATTAATGTAAGGATATAATAGGTACCTAATAAATGGCATCTAATTTGTCCATATTAAAGCTGTTACAATAGACATACTGGCACAAAGTAATGCATGATAAAATTCTTGAAGAATGAATAGTATTTATAGAGTAAAATATGGGCATTTAGATTAATTGGTGCACTTAAATTATATCACTCATTTTTAATACTACACCAATTAGGAAAAGGCACCTGAAAGGTGTTCAGATAGTAACTTAATTTACAGAATACTACCTGAGTATCAGCATAGCATATTTTAAAGTATTGTTTTTTGCTCAACAGCCAAGAAATAATGCCAGAAAAATGGTTTCAGTCATATTGCTTTGTGTGTGTCTGCATTTAAAAGAGAAGTAGAGAAAATCTTGTCCAAAGAGAAATTGTTTTTAAAAATGCTGATCCTCCAAGTACACTCCTGATAAAGGCAGATAACTTCCTTTGTCCACTATATCACTAGAAAATGTGAACAGTTCATTTGAACATGTAAGATTTTTTTCTCATTGATGCAAAATCATTCAACTTTATTCCTTTTGCATTAATTACATCGTATGTCAAAGTATTAGTTTATCAAGAACGTCTCAACTTAGGCAATCAAAGCTTACATGAGAAAAATATTCCAGTTGATAACTAGTGAATATATTAATATTCCTCTCTATTTTTAGGGCAGATCATGGGTCATCTACAGAAAATTCCCTAAGTTAAGTTCATGTGCCAAAATTCACAGAAATTCTTCTTTTAGTCAAAACACATATACAGCTATACTATTTTGAAATGCCACCCTAGAAAATAATTTGCCACTTTCTGTGTAACTTGGGGCAAACATTTGTACCTTTCTCAATCTTAATACCAATTCAACTGGAATCAAAATAAATAGTGGATGTATAAAGGCTTTGAAAACTATATAACACTATACAAATACTATTATTATTAATGCTAAGTGGATATGTAAACTAGAATAATCAATAGTCTTAAGGTAAAATGTGGTGATAAAAAAATTAAGAACATGCAAAAAAATAGGCCTTTAAAAATAGCCATAATACCTGCTCAATAAATGTTTATTGAATAAAAGAATGAATGAATGTGAGTAAATGAATCAGCATAAAACATATCTGAATGAAGATGTCACAAACATAAGTTTCCAGTCATCTTAATGGGTTCTGATAGTGAAGTTTACATATTGAAAGTTGTCTTGATATTTTTATTTAAAATAATAAACAGAATATTCATCTTTGACCTCCACTGTACAATATTTTATACATAGATATCACACCCCTTATAAAAATTTCTGGAAAGCATATTTAATGAGCTGATGAACAAATTCTTAACATGGAAAAACAAATTTTAAGCCTACTCTTTTGTTAGTGGTCACATTAATATTAAATTATTGTAGACACACCATTTAAGTTGTATCAAAAACTTTCTCAGTGATAATTACTAAAAATCAGTGACACTGTGTACATGGTCCTAAATGATGGATATGTTCTTTCCAAACTGAATATTATCCTCTTCTCAGATTATTGAATCATATATTTTTCAATATTGTTGTTTGAGTTATATGTTTGCATTAACCCTTCCTAGAAGAAACATATGCCAATGGCTGAAATTCAGTTCAATTGCACAGTCTCAGGTAGTATCTTGAAGCATGATTTTTAAGCATAACCTGTGTTTCAACACAAATAAAACCATAAGCAAGTCTTCCTAGCATTTTCTAAACTAATTTTTCAACAAGGTAAAGAAAGATATGTTCATTAAAATGATGAAGCAAAATTACATTTTCATAAAAAAAACATGGTTAGTAATATTAGAATATTTAATTGATACTAACAAAAATTAATTGATACTAACTATAATCCCTAATATTTGTTTTTACAAATTGTTGTGCCATGTAGCAACATCCCATTTAAGGCACACCAACATTAGGTATGCAGTGCAGGTATTATGTCTAGTTCATTCATCTAAAATGGGAGGTAATATCTGCACTAGTTGATATTCTGAACCTCTGGTTTTTTCATGTGTAAGTTGAGGTTAATTGTAAACAAACATTTTAAGAACTCATTAAATTTAGCCATGGAAAGCACAATGTTGGTAAGATTATATATAATTTCTGTTGTTATATATTAATGCATATACCCACTGATACAATAACAGTCTTCAGGCTTTTTAGTGGTATGTCACATGATCAAAAATTCAGAAGTCTTATTAGGTTTTGGGTTTTGTTTTTAATTTTATAGAAGTGGGAGAGTTGATTCCTTTATCTATTTAATTATATACTTTCACACATACAAGAGAGATCCAAAAAACAGATAAATATATTTTTTAGGCAAAGTTAACAGATACAAACATGTCGTTCATCATTGATCAATTTTGCAAATCAGTGAGATTATGGATACTTAGAGGTCTGGAGAATTTTTGAGAACAAGGAGTGAGTTTGGTATATAAATTCTAACTCTTTGGCTTTGGTTTCCATCATGCTTGATCACTCAGTTTCCATTTAATCAGTTGCCTGAATAGAGAATATACTTCCGTGGTGATAGTTATAACATTATAAACGTCCGGAGTTCGCTCCCTTAACCAGAAAAAATCTGGATAGATCTGGGATTTGCATAATTGTCCTTAGGATTGCAATGATTCTGTTTCTTTCTGAACATAAGTCACTTTGCAGCTCTGTCTTTCTTATTTCCTTTCTCTCTCTCACTTCATTTTTAATTTTTCTTGCATCTGAGTCATGTGGTTTGAGCAGAAACTTCCACAACTGTGGAGTATCCTGAATATTGTCCTTGAAGGGACACAGGGACAGGGACTCAATGCACAACCTGCAGCCATCAAAATCTAGGAAATCTCTGCATTTCTTCAAAACTTGTGATTGCATGGAGCTCAGGAAAGTTCAGCAATAGGAAATGAGGGCAATTGCTACTCGCTCTCTAGCAACTAGCAGACAGCAACTCTGGAATTGCTCTGTGAATACCAATAATTCCTTCAACTAATCAGCAGTGTCCCTGATTTCTTTTTTAGTTTCAAGTTCTGTGGGTTCTGTGATGCTCTGTCAGATCAGTAAGACAAGTACAATCTTGTGACACACCAGGGGACTGACAAATTAGTCCCTCTGATTTCTGTAATTCTCCAAACCCCTTGAACTAAGGAAATGGCTAAGCCAAACTCTTCACAAATATGTCCACAACCTAACCAACTCGCTATGTTAAAGGAAGTTAAATTGTCATACTCAGCTTTACCTTTTTGTAAATATCCCTGCTTGGCAATGGTTAAAGGGCAGAAAGATAATTATGATTTCATCCTTCTATATTTTGTGAAAAGAACCCTGACTTTTAAATTTCAGAAAGACAAATTGTCTCATAAATGATGCAATGGAAATTGGACAAAAAGCCTACTCAGTTGGTTTTAATAAACTATGGAAACTATTTTTGTTTTGTTTTCCATTCTAGGCAGGGGAATCCAGCTTGTTTCAAGGGCGGTCACCACTACTTTTAAGAGCTACTGCATCGTAAAGTTAAAAGGCAACATGCAGGGATGGCATCGGCAAAACTGGGAAATGGTTCCTTTTAGTTTCATCAATCTCCCCAATTTGTGCCCTTTCTCCCCTTTTCTCCCCTTTAATATCACAACACACTCAAATTCTATACACTTTCTTTTCAACACTTGATTTAAGGAAGTGACCGCTTTTAAGAGCATTCACCTTTTTTAAAAGATTTTTTTGATGTGGAGCATTTTTAAAGTCTTTATTGAATTTGTTACAATATTGCTTCTGTTTTATTGTTTTGGTTTTTTGTCCTTGAGGCATGTGAGATCTTAGATCCCCAACCAGGGATGAAACTCACACCTCCTGCATTGGAAGGTGAAGTCTTAACCACTGGACTGCCAGGGAAGTCCCCAAGAGCATTCACTTTTATACAAGGCCAAGCAGACTTAGCCAAAAGGAATTTATGTCTAAATGTGAAATTTTATTGCAAAAAGTAAGTAGGTGGGAGAGGGACATTCTAGAATAGGATCTTACTGGCAGCTTTCCACATTCACATTTAGTAGCAGTTTTGAATAACACCCAAACATAACTAATGTCTACTGTTTAAATTACAAATGTATTGATATCTGTATAAGATTTTCTAGGAGTCACATTTTAAAAAAATAATTCAAGATTATTTTGGAGGCTTACCTTCCTATGGCAGTCAGTACGTACAAAGACACGATTTCTAAATATTCATGATATCATGCTTTCTACAGTTTGCAAATCTAGGTTATAGATTTTAAAAGACAAGAATGCTGGCTTGATTCAGATGCATTCACCTCTCGTAGAGTCTTCCAAAAGTTTACTTCTAATCTTGTATTTTATTTGTACTCATACTTCTGAGGCTTCATATCGATGTGTCTAAACATTTTCTTAAGCTCACCTATGTATTTAATGCTCAGGATAATATAGTGTTTAATCTGTATCATATCTGAAATGATGGGACAAAATTTTTAGATTAAATTCTACAATTCCTTCTCCAACAAGCATTGTCATTTGCTTCTTATATTCCCTACCTTAATCTGCATTTCTCTGTCCTATATTATTTTGCAGGTTGTATATTGTGCTATCAAGTGATGCCATTCATGTATACTAAGCTGTGAATATTTCATGTAAATAGTACTTATTGGGCTTGTACAGAGAACAACTTGCATTGTGGTTGTAGTAGTATCCCTGGATACTACATACCCAGATCACCAAACTCAGAGCTTTGATTTGTTCATTATTTGATATAAATGATTTCCCTCTTCACCCCATATACATTAAATCATTTAATCCTATCAAGCCTACTTAAAAAGCAGTTTCCTGTTTCTCCCTTTCTTATTTTACTACCTTTGTCCAAGCCCCTTGTAACATAATCCTTCAACTGCCTTTTAACTAGCTTGTCAATTCACTACCATTCTCTCTGCTCTCTAGTCTCTCCATCTTCTAGGTGCTGGTGTTCTTGCTGCAATATAAAGTTTATCAATCTTCTGTCTAAAAATTTCTTTAGTGACTAGTTGTCTTTTTTAGTAAGTAACTAGATCAAATCCAAATTATTTTTTTCAGGAGACAATGTTGTCTTTGTTTGGGTTCTTCCAGAAGCTGACTCTAAATCAAGGATTCAAGCACAATTTTTTGGTGAAGTCATCTCAGGAAAGAAGGGTAGGGGAATGGGAAAACAAAAGAGGGATAAGAAAGCAGTGACCAAGTGGGATTTATCAATCAAGTTACTTTTGTTGAAGCCTGCTGGGACTTTCTGGGGGCCTATGAGTTATTGAGTTATTTAGCATTTTCATATTTAGAATATGAGTTACTTAGCACAGTGGGTGAGGGAACTGGGGTATTAATCTACCAAATTTGGTTGAGGGCTGTTCCTTAGGGATATTAGTTCTCCTGTATTTCTGATTACAACTGTAAGCAAAGCAGGCTCCAGGGGGCAAAACCATTAGGAAAGAGTTACAGGAGGAGACAGTTTGAAATCTGGCCAGCAGCCACAAAATTTTAAGCACTGAGAAGATATGCGAGAAAAAAAATGGGAAGACATATATAACAGCATTGTAATCCTTTCATATTTAAAACCAAAGGCTACCTTTATACAAATGGTGCTCTTACCAGCCACCAGCTCCTGTCACATGAACTGTCCCACTTTTCTCAGACACGATATTTTTTTAATGATTGCGTGATCATGTCCATCTTATTCTTTTAGCCTCATTCTTTGCCCACCAAACTCTCTGATTTTAAGAACAAGCTAAAATGTTGCTTTTTCATTAAAGCCTTTTATCTCAAGTTTTTAATTCCTTTCCAAGATTACAGATTATTAAATTATAGCTGTATCATTCAAGGTGTCAAAAGTCTAGGTAAAAGGTAAATCTTTGAATTAATCATCCAAATATGTCCAAGTAGCCACATTTCTGAGGAATGTGACTTTTTATAGTTGAATGATTCATACATCATTCTATGGTAGTGGTCATGAGCATTAAAGCAGTAGTATATATGAAATATTAGAAGAGTGCCTGGTATGTGGCAATCATTATATGTGACTACTATTATTTTAGTACCTTTAAGAACCATCTGGAAAGCTTAAAAAAATACATATCCCCAGGCTATAAACCCAGAGATTCTGATTCAGTAGTTGAGCTCCAAGAATCCAGATTTGTGAGGAATCACACTAAATGATTCTCTTGGAGGGCAGTCCATGGCAAGATGACGAGATCTCTGGGTATGATGAAAGAACCTTAATTTACACCTGTTGTCATGCTGTAATTATTGAGTGACTCCTTTTACTTTCAGAAGTGTCTCAGTTTGGAAAAAAAAATGTTAAAAGGTCACCATATTTATGGACCATATTTTGAGATCCCTGTTCTTTAGAAAAGATGGTGGTTAAGTGTACGTATCACAAAGGTTATTCTCTGACACTTTATTTTAAATCATATGGCAGAGAAGACTCAAAGAAGGAAACAGAAGTGGTGATGAAGATTATTATGGCAATTTCCCAAGTCACTAACCTGTTTCCTGTTGCAGCAATCCCTAGTGAATATAGAGTAGGAATTAAGAGAGAGACTGAAGAGAAAGGAGCTTTGCTGTCTTTTGGTGCCTCCTTTGAGCCTGAACAAGAACATTCTTAAGTATATTAATATTGCTAAACATCATTTTAGAAAAGAGACTCTAAACCAAGATTCAGGCCATTAATGAAAGTCTGGAATTTTCAAACATGCCATTTCTTATGCAGTGTTGATGCATGTCTTCTCAGATAAAACCAGGAAGATAATGAATTGTGGCTGGGTTTTCAGCAAGTTATAGCTATTTACAGTAATGTGGTAATCAGAAGTGACACTGTAGATCTATGTGTTTATTCTGGGTTGCCATGTTGTCGTTATAGTGAAAAACTGAGAACTACTAAAAAACATCAAATATATGCATCAAGTTAATTTTTCACTCCTTGTGCCTCAGGCTGATTAGCACAAATTAAATTTCCCACTAATAAACTCAAGATGTTAGAAAGCAATATGGAAATGCCATATATGGATTCTGCTGATTATGATTATACAATTCCAGGCTCTTTGAACAACTTGTTAATGTACAAAACTTATTTTATCCCACATTTACTGAAAGTTTGAAAAGAAGAGATAACTGAAAATTGTAAGGCAGTGATTTTTTTTTCTAACTTTAGCACTGAGACTGTTTATTTTGATAGATTATTTTAAAAACTAGAAATGAAAATATGCAAATTCAGTAGTGGCATAACTTTAAGAGAACATTTTAGCAAGCTAGTTTAATAAAAATTGACAATAAACCAATATAGGTTTGAAATCAGCATTAGATACTACAAAATGCATACCTTCAGAGCTTTATATTCAAACAAACATGAACAGAGAGCAGTTTATTACAGTACCTTTGCCACTTTTCATAAGGATGTGTTTAAACATCAGTTTTCTACCAGATGGAATATTTTAGATGTAGACATGATTCTTAGAAAATAGAATCATATTATTTATTTAAATGAAAAATGGATAGGAAACAAAGTACTTTAGTAGCATATGATGTGGGGTGGGGACATTGTTGCTATCACTCTTCCCACAGATTTCTATATGGAGCTGATTCTTGATGAGTTTAGAGGTAAGGAAGTAGATGTGCTAGAAAGTGGTTTTTGTAATAAGAATGCCAGGGAGAAATATATGTATGGGATGGAAAGTGTAATAAGAGAGAAGGAAAGTTCAGTGTGTTTTATTTTTCTGAAAAATAAAGGAGTAACAAAGAAGAAATGGAGGAAGGACAGCTGACGTAAAAACAACCACAACCCTCAGAGAAAGAGTGAATAATTTCATCCATTTGAGAGATGATAAGAAAATGGGAAAGGATACTGAGGGATGAACTTTGAGTCTGGTCATTTGGTGACTCTATTTATAACAGTTTAAACACCAAACAAATGGTAGGGAGAAATGGTGCTCATAAAAGTATAAAAATGTTTCATTTTAGTCCAGTTGGAAATGTATGATAATGTTAGGGGCCTGTTTCTATTCTCAAATCTTTTACTTATTCTTTGTACATTTTTAGATGGGTAATTAAAAAGAAATAAATTAGTGATATCAAGATTACTTCTCTAATGAAGGTAGTGGAGGACCCTTGGGATCTCAGAGAAGCTAGGTATGTAGCCAATCATTTGCATTATTAAATAATATTTTATTAAATTTAGTAATGCAACTCAAGGCAACCAAAACAATATCACGTCAGAGTATTAAAATTGATGACAAACAAGAACAAAATGCCTTATTCATTTTTCGAAGAGCCTACATGTTAAAATATTAAAAGCATAAACTTTATCTAAGATTTATATTCAAACACAAGAACGTTACGCGATCTTCACAATATGGCTCTTAGCATTTATAAATTACCTATTTAAAAAATAACTTGTATCATAATATTTACAGTATGAGTATTATCAGCAGTGATAACCTAAAACAGTAACATGGAAGCCATATTAGGTTGTAGTTAAAAATAAAGTTTCTAAGGTCATAGAGACTTTAGTTTGGTTTAATACCATCTCTGCCACTTATTAGCTATTTGATCTTTGGTAAATTATTTAACATCTCTGAGCCTGAGTTTACTCACATGTAAAATGGGGATATTAATAACAAATGAGGTTGTGAAGATTCTGCAATGAAATAACATAAGGAGAGTACTCAAAGCCACAAAAATTATAAAAAGAAATCTCAGTAAATCATAATCAATTATGAATCATTGTTTGCCATCATTTATCTATAGAAGAAGACAAAGCCCTTTAAACAATTGTAGATTTAATGAAATGTAAAAAAAAAAAAAAAAACAAAAGTCTTATGTCTTGTCTCAAAATCAGTAGTTGTTATGAGCAAACATGTTATTTCCCTACTTTGAGGATAATATGATTCCCACTTGTTGTACACATAATAAAGATAATTACCCACATATTAAAGAAGCTATTTGTGTCAGGCTACTAATCTTTCTTCTCACTTTTACATACACCTCCAGAGAGACTTCTCTGTAGGAAATATCCATTATGCATTTTATCTACCTTTATCTGTATTTGCTTTTATTCTGTTTTTTCTACTTTATGATGGCTCAGGAGTAAGGCAGACAATTAGGTCTGCTTTTGACTATTAGGCTTTTCTTAGGAACAAAATATAAAGAAAAAAGTATTTAGTAAGTAAATATGGCTTCATTAACTGACATTTTGATAGTTTTCTCTATATTCTTATCCTACAAGGGATAAGAAAGGAGTAAATGGCTAAGATTCTCAGCTAAATAAGTGAAAGCTGTTTTTTTAGAGATAATGATTGATGGGGAAATGAAACTAAAATGTTTCATTTACTTATATCTTACTTCAGAAAGAAGTTAAGCGAGTAAGAGTATAGGCAAATGTTTATTTGGAGGAGTATATAATGGGAGTATATAAATTTAAAAGTAAATAAAGTTAAATTAGGTATTGAGACTAATAGATGAAAATATTTTGGGAAAACGTTTTAGTTCATCAAATGCTAACATTTTTATTAACATAGTCAAGATGTTAGAGACTCTTTTTCTCTTATTTCACAATCAAGACTGAACTTATATGAACATAAATAACTTGGGAAAGACCCATTGATTTTTCCCTCATTTGACACCAAGAAATAGATAGGAATCTGATAAAAAAAAAAAAGCTCAGCCAAAAGGACAATTTTACTTGAACAAAGTGAATTTCTACTTTTTCAAAATTCAGTTCTGTGCTTAAGTTTTTAAGAAATAATGCCTTAAAAACTAGGTTGCTTGAAATTTTTCCTATCTTATAACTTCCCACTGAAAAGTAGTAGAAAAATATCTAGTTTAGGTAAAGGCATTATCTAAATGTTAATTCAGATGCTACTAGTTTTAATAACAGAGGATATAAATTAGATCAATTCTCGTCTTTGAGATACACTGCTAAGAAGTGATTTTTCTAAAATTCAAACCTGACCACATTCATCTTTTTTTTAAAACCATGAATGGCTTCCCTGTAACTGCAGAATAAAGTCCATACTTCTTAGGATAATTTGATTCTTCCTATGTAAAAGTTCTTACCTGGTTCCGCTGTCCCACCTGACCCCCACTTAATGTGCATTAATGTCAAATGGCTTGTGTTGCTTGCACATACTATGTTGCATTACAAGGCCATGGCTTTGCATCTATCCGTCCTTCTGTCTAAGATACCTCCTCACAACTAACCCCCTACACCTGAAGAATACCCAATCTTTAGGACCCATTTAAGGTTCATCACCTTACAAATCCTTTTCTGATGTCTCCAGATAAGACCAACCTTTTCTTCCTGCCTTGTAATGATATGAATGCATTTCACTCATTGCCCATATCACATTGTATTGTCTCTGTTTGTATATTTGACAGTCTTCACTATGAGACCATAAACTCTTTGAGAGCAGGTATGTGTCATTGTACTTTCCCCAGGGCAAAAACATTGTTTTGCTGACCACTGTCTCTTCAGAAACTAGTAGTACCTGGCATGTAAGTATATGCTCAGTAAATAGAATAAATGCTTCACTGGATGAGTAAATGAAAGAGTTCACCTTATCCCCATTTCCTAGGAGAGTACCTGACCCAAACAGGCATATAATAAAAAGCTGACAAATTGAACTAATCTAAAAAGAAGTTTGATTATTAGTATGTTTTCGATTTCTTAGTGATTGTACATATGTACCCTAACTAGGGCACATAGGGGTGAACATTTTATGGATGTATTCCCAATTCCTCATTTATTACTTAAGTAAAATTTGCATATATTATATATCAATGATGAATTAATATGCTAAATCTTCATATCAGTCAAAAATCAAACAAAACTTATACAGGATGAGGCCCCTATATTAAACTCATCACTATCTACTTCAAGTACATGTTGAGAAGAAAGTTAGCCTACAGTTTCCAATAATTCCTTTTCAAAGGCTTCTCCTAAACTGTGAGAATGTCCCCAGTCACAACTCGATTCAAAAAAAAAGCAGCTCATGCAGCTCAATAACAAAAAAACAAACAACCCAATCCAAAAATGGGCAGAAGACCTAAATAGACATTACTCCAAAGAAGATATACAGACTGCCAACAAACACATGAAAGAATGCTCAACATCATTAATCATTAGAGAAATGCACATCAAAACTACAATGAGATATCATCTCACACCAGTCAGAATGGCCATCATCAAAAAATCTAGAAACAATAAACGCTGGAGAGGGTGTGGGGAAAAGGGAACACTCTTGCACTGCTGGTGGGAATGTGAATTGGTATAGCCACTATGGAGAACAGTGTGGAGGTTCTTTAAAAAACTACAAATAGAACTACCATATGACCCAGCAATCCCACCACTGGGCATATACCCTGAGAAAACCATAATTCAAAAAGAGTCATGTACCAAAATGTTCATTGCAGCTCTATTTACAATAGCCCGGAGATGGAAACAACCTAAGTGTCCATCATCGGATGAATGGATAAAGAAGATGTGGCACATATATACAATGGAATATTACTCAGCCATAAAAATAAATGAAATTGAGCTATTTGTAATGAGGTGGATAGACCTAGAGTCTGTCATACAGAGTGAAGTAAGTCAGAAAGAGAAAGACAAATACCGTATGCTAACACATATATATGGAATTTAAGAAAAAAAATGTCATGAAGAACTTAGTGGTAAGACAGGAATAAAGACACAGCCCTACTAGAGAATGGACTTGAGGATATGGGGAGGGGGAAGGGTAAGCTGTGACAAAACAAGAGAGAGGCATGGACATATATACACTACCAAACATAAGGTAGATAGCTAGTGGGAAGCAGCCGCATAGCACAAGGAGATCAGGTCAGTGCTTTGTGACCACCTGGAGGGGTGGGATAGGGAGGGTAGGAGGGAGGGAGACGCAAGAGGAAAGAGATATGGGAACATATGTATATGTATAACTGATTCACTTTGTTATAAAGTAGAAACTAACACACCATTGTAAAGCAATTATACTCCAATAAAGATGTAAAAAAAAAAAAAAAGAAAAGAAAAAAACCCGAAAAATCCCTACTAAATCCAAATCTTAGTTCAATTCCTTGTCTAGTTAGAGATAATATGAAAGCTATAGTTTTCCCTAGTGAGGAAGGAGATTACATTTTTTTAACCTCACTTTGTTTTGGAAGCATATGTTAGCAAACCTTATATACACAGCATTAAACCAGACCCCAAAAGACACTAGAGAAATAGTACAGATCATGGAAAAATACATTTTCTTATGTTATGCTTATATAACATACAAGTTTAGATCCCTTTAAAAATATGAGCTACTACCCCTTGATTGAAGGTTACAATTCTCTAAAAGTCTGGGGATAAGGGATAAAGCAACTCCTATTGTGCATCTAAACTACCCTGAACTAAAAAATAAACACTAGGGATACAGTTATATTATAGCCACATGGTAGAAATGATCAAGATAACTTTGGGGGCTATTTCCAGGCAGAGGAAACAGGGTACAGTAGAGAAACTTATTCAGCTATCATGCCTTTCCTTTTCACTTTCACTCACAGTCGTTGCAATCAGCCATTGATCAGTATCAATATTGAGAGTTTTTCTTGTATGTCTTTTGTGTTTGTTTTTTGCTGTTATTGTTTTAGGTTTCATGTTGTTTTAAATAAAAGGTTCTGTTTCATTTGGGGAAAGATTAGCAAAATGCAGAGGTAAATGTTGGTACGAAATTTGGAACTTTTCTGTCTTCAAGTTTCCAAGTCCTATGAACAACATGGAGTCCTGCCACATCAGAGAATGAACATGTATGGGAGATGAGAATGAACTTACCTGAGAGGCTGTAGATGTGAAAGGAGGCCTTGGCCTAATGAAGGCAGCAAAAGGATGAAAATTAGCAAGAAAAGGTTATTATAGCCTCTCAAAAACACCATCAAAACTTTTTTTTTAAATGACTTGTGTAAATGTATTATAAATATATAATATTTATATAATATTTATATAATATACAAAAGTACTTAATTAATGCCAAATAACGATTAACTAATTCCACTGCTAATTATATTCAGAGTTTGTACGTCCGTTTAGGTCCCACCAGAATGAAAGGAGACAAATTGGGTTTTCCTTGGCAGAAGAATACAGAAAAATGTTACAGGCTTAATATCTGGATAACAATTAGCATTCTCGCTGTTACAACTAGGTCTTCATATTCTGACATAAACTTCTTACATGCAGATTGATTCTGTGGAAATTGTAAACTTCTCCATGGAACATGGTAAATCTCATAGAACTGATACAACCCCTTGAAATTCTGACCTGGATAAAAACATCTAGTCCAAACGACAAAGTTCAGATGGGCACCAGGAAATGAGATCAAATCTTTCCCAAAACACTGGCTCAAAGGTCATCACAATAGGAGAATGACTCAAAATCTCAGGGATTTTGGAAACCTTAAGCTGTTGCATTTCTTTGCATTTCATTATTTTATAGGAAATTACTGTTCTTTATTCATGTATATATTTAAAGTACTCATAATATTCAATATATGATTTTCAAAATAGTGATGAAATATACTATTGGGGTTAACAATATTTGGGGATAACTTTTCCTTCATATATGCAGAAATTCATGACACCTTTCTTAAAAAAATGTTGAGAAAATTTTTATATTTCCTTTTATGAGCACAACATAAAATTCATTATCCTAGATTATGATCTATTATATTTGAATTACTGGTTTGGTAGGAATTATTTTTCTTCATAAAAAATATAACAAGAGGAAAACTACAAGTAAATCTTATTGATTAGTTATTTGGTGATTAATTAGAGTAAGTGATAAAAAGTCTAACAATTCTTTAAATTTAGGCTTTTTACAGATGAGCCCTACCTTTAACACGTTCCCAGGGTTCAGGTCCCCAGAGCTGTCAGCAAAGCATGTGACTAAAACCAAGAGAATAAGGGTCAAAAATACCTCTACCTGAGACTTTCCTTTTTCTTCCAGTTTGAATGTTCCAGTTCTCAAAACTATTATGATTTCCTCATGCAGTCCCTCCCCTTTTTTTTCTTCCTCCATAAGGAAAAGAAGAAATACTTTTCTGGCTATTTGTCTTCCTCTCTAACTAAGAGAACAATTGGATTGTTAAGGTTCCTGCCAGTTTCACCATATCAAGAGACCATGATGTTAAACTTATAGAGAAAAAGGTCAATTTTTTTATATTTGTGGGTAATACTGCTCAGCTAAGTGCTGAACTGAAATAAAAAATGAGAGCCACAGAAGAATATGCTGTGTTCTCAGTTATTAAAAAAAAAAAAATGACCAAATGTTCTTTCTCAATCTTTTTCCTTATTTCACTGTCCATGTACATTTCTTCTAGGAAATGGTCAGAGGAAGTGGGGGAAAGTAAAATTAGGCAAAATATAAATGTATGTATGACTGTGTTCATTGTTACCATCGTGATACAAATTTTGTTTAGAGAAAGTAACAAAGCTTCTGGCAAATTGGTGTTTTGTAAATCACAATGAATTTAAATGATCAACATCTTTCTTAACACCGACTTTGTCTCCAAAGTAAAAGTTCATTTATTTGCTTATTTATTTGGTAAATATGCATTATGTACTTATTATACTTCAAGTATGCTATGCTAGATTTTGTAAGGCATAAAAATGAGAGAAATAACACCTGCTTTCATGATATTCACAGTCGAGCAAAGGAAACACCTAGCACAGGAAATTAGTGAGTGTTCAGTATATGTTTGTGGGATAATACATGAGTAATTGTAATGTGATGTGTTCTATAAGTCACGTGTGTGTGTGTCTGTGTGTGTGTGTTTTATGTGGACTGTAACTTTGCTGTGAAGGATACTAACTTATACTCATTAACTTGGAATTATTACAAATAAAATCTTTTTTGAAGAGTTAGAACTAGCATTAGTTCCATTCGTAGCTAACCTCTGACAACTATAATTCTCCACTCTTCGTGAAGGGTCTTGAACAGAGGATGTTTTCCATGACTACATTTTGCTTTTTTAATGCTTTGTACTTCTTTCACTACAGATTGAGAACTATAATTAATACTTTAAAAGAAAGTCACAACATAATTTCATGGATTTGTTTTAAACTTTTCAGAACTTCTTATTAAATAGTACTAAGCATTGTTCAGTAACTCTCTCAGACTGAATAACAATAATCTTAGCCAGTTTTAACTGAACAATGAACATGTGCCAGCTTCTGTGATAACCATTTTATATGTATTTTTAATTTCTCAAGAACCTGGCAAGATAGAAAGTATTAGTACCTCTCTCCTAATAGGGAAAATAAGGTTCAGAGAGGTTAACTGAGTCAGTTCCTGGGATCATTCTGACTCCAGGGCCTGTTCTCCTTCTACTACAGAGATGCCAACCCACAAATCCCCTAAAAGAAAGAATCCATGTCATTCCAAGCATAGCCTCCGGATTGTGTTTTTAGCTGCATCCTAAACAACAAAACATGCCCAACCATTTTACACCTCTGATAGAATTATTCTGTGGAAACTGTTAGTACACAGTCTACCAGATTTAAGTTAACTAATTTGTCTTATTGTTCACCTTTTTTTCTAAATTTTAAGACGGTAAATAGAACATTAAAATAAGAAAGTAGACGCCAAAGTCCAAGCCAGTTTTATAAATATATTTTAGTAGAAATAGAAATTGCTTGTCTATTTTTCTCAATTACATGGTGTATTTACCCCTTAACCCAATCTGATGTGAACATTTGTAAGAACGGAATTCAAAAATACAGCTTTTTGTAAAGAATATGTGAAAGTGTTAATATTGATGGCATTGCAGCCTGCTATCTCAAAATAACAAAATAAAATTTCAGCAGGAATTATGGTCTCAGAAATTTAGCCCTTTTTTGTTATTTTGAAAACAAAGTATTAGGGCATCACTACTTCTAATTCCTCTACTAACTGTCCTACATCCATCTCCATACCTAGCAATGGTAACGTATATGTGTTGATCATAGGCATTTGGGAAATCCATACACATTGAGTAGGATAAGTTAATGAGCTTCTCTGTGACTTCTCACTTTGGCCTTTAGGCTGTTTATGATTAGGCTCTAATCTAAGTCTGTAGTTTCTGTTTGTTTCGTTTGTTTGTTTGTTTCTCCTGGGGCTCCTCTTCATGACCTTCCACTGCAACCAAACTGATCTCTCTTTGTCATCTTCAACTTTTGCATATTTAATTGCCTCCTTCTCCTCTACCTACACAGACTCTATTTATCCTTCAGTATCAGCCCTTTAAATCTTGCTTACTACCCTGTTCTAATCTGAATATGGAAACTTTTCATAAGTCTTCTAACAAGCCCCTGAATTGAGATCTGGGAGTAGTACTGTAGGGTCGACAAAGTCGGATACCAGTCACTTGGGTTCAAATCCCAGTTCTACTACTAAGAGATAAGTGATCTCTGCCAAGTTCCTTAACCTCTGCTCTGGTAGCTATCACTTCTGTAAAATGTATGGATAAAAAAAGAAACAAGGTAGACATTGAATGTGTTAATATACATAATATATTCAGAACAGTGTTGCATATAGATGGTCACTGAGCTATTATTATTAAAAGAAAATTAGCAGACAGGTCACATAAATGTAGCTGCCTACCACTCGTCGCCAGTGTTTACTTGTTGCTGTTTTTCTTTATAATCCATTCAAAGGGCTTTACAGTAAATGGATATTTCTGAGCTATTCAGTTTTGAAAAAAAACTCAGGTTACCCATTGGTATTAAAATACAAGGAAAATTCCCAAACCTCTCAGAAGAAACTGCTCAGGTATGTCAAAGAATAATTATCGCCATCTTCAGTTTATAGAATTGTCCACATACATTATTTCATTTTGGGCTAGTTTAATTTTTAAAGTTTTTAGCTTATTTAATGACCAGGGGAATACAAAATGAGACAAAACTGAAAAAGAAATAGCAGCAAAATGGATCATATTACATAAAAAAATTAACCACCAGTAGCATCTCATACTCAAATTACTGTGTTCTTTAGTAGCATAGATGATGAAAAATAATAAATCATGGGAAAGGGAATCAGGAAATAACCGTATCAACATGGAATACCCTCTTCTCTGCAAAGGCTCAAAGACATCTCTGGAGTGTCAAAGGCATGTCCTTCAATATTTAACTTTTTCACTGTTCCTCATTTCAAATTGAACAATATGTTAATTACCCGATGAAGCGTTATAATTACGCTAATAGCTCCACTCTTACTTATAATTACTGCATCAACACTTTCTTTTTCATATGCTTCAATCTATACCTATTACATTGTCATGATGAAGACACATTAACATTATAATACCGTATAATTAGCTGATGAGCAATTAAATTATTCCACTGCTCTTGTTCCTCTTTGCCAAAAGGTTGCTTCCAAGCTCTATTATCTCCTCTTTCTCTTCAGTTTGCTTTAGTGGTTCTTTTCCCCCCAAAACAAAGAGGCTCATAAGCTGTATTCAAAGCATTTTGATTTCAAATTCAGAATGGATAAGTGCTCAAGTTGGTGTTGGTCGAAGAAATAAATTGGCTTTATAGACAAGTTTTAAATGATTTTCATTTTGCTTCAATGATAAAGAACTGCAAATCTACATAACACGATAAAACTTTGCAGGATCATTCTTTTTAAATACTGATTTTTTGTTTCAAAAATTAAAAATTTCCATAATTTACAGTAAAATTATTTAAACTATATTAGATACTATTTGAAATACAGCCCTCATGGATTATTTTATAAATAATTCAAACTAAACTTTCACAGAAACTCTGAAGCTTTGAGGATTGTGAACATAAAATAAAATCACATACTGACTATATAACTATGGCAATGTGCAATCTATCCTTTTGACTTGTCCAGCTACCATTAAATATGTTTTCTTTTAAGTGCCCGTTATCATTCTTCGAGATTTTAGTCCCTCAAGAAGGTTCCTGTGTGAAAATGGATCTCTCTCCTTGGTTAAAGACTTATTTTAGCCCAAATAAACTTTAGAACTAATTGGAACACAGTTTTAATGACTCCAAAACACTTGGCGTCCACATGACTTATCACTGTAATCACTTTCTGCACGTATGTGGCAACCTAACCCAGTTGCTGTTAAGTCCATATTTTATGAGAACTTAATCTTTCTTAGATAACTTTGGAGTAACATTATGAGCTATGAAAGAAAAGTGGAATTCACTTTACAAGCAAGGCCTATTTCAATAAAATGACTTGTTGTCTCAGCTTAATTTCCTTTGCTATAGGGCAGAGGAAAATCTATTGAGTATGATGGTCTCATATGCAGAAACTTGCCTCTTTAGAAAAGCCATATGGGCCCTGCCAACTTCCAAAAGCCATTTCAGATTATTAGTAACAATATATTTGGAAAGTAATGACAAACAAGTTACCTCTGACTTGAGATAGACTGGAAAATGATTAAGTCCTTGCTTAAGTAACAATTACTTTGGCTACAATCCTGTGACTTTCAAAGTCCTTAACCATAATTTGATAATTTTAAACTGAAAAAAGACTCATGCTTTCACAGGGGTACATTGTTTATTTTGCCTCAGGTCAAATATAATCTCTCAACCTCTGACAAACTGTATTAGCACTGCCATTTGTTTTTCAATTGTTATGGAAAAAACAGTTTAACCATTAATGAATGAGAATCACAGAAGTAGGCTGTACTTTATCTCAAATAAAACTTGGTCTACTGACAGATATTAAAGTTCAAAAGGCATCAAAATGCAATCAAGATTAACACGTCAGGATTTTAAATAGAATGTTAGCTGGAATAACTTGAGACTCTCACTCCAAATTATTAATACATTGTAGATAAGAATCTTATACTGATTTTAATTATTTATATGCAGTTAAAATGCCTACAGTTTTCATCTCTTGTAAATAGGGTTCCTAGTACACATGTTAAAAGCAGGAGTGTAGAGATTAAGAGCCTGAACCTTGAGTCAAACCCTGCTCCAACATTTACTGTGACCTTGAACAAGTCATTTAATCTTCTTAAACCTATTTTGCAGCTATAAAATAACAGCAGTACCTATCTTGTAAAGTTACTGGAAGGATAAAGGGAAAAATTTAACATAAAGCACTTAGCACAGTGCCTAGCATAATGTGATCACTCATTAATTATTAAATAGTTTCATTATTCCCTATTATCAGCTTAAAGGTAATTTTTCTTTCTGTTCTTTGGAAAACACGTCATGAAAAATTCATAATTATCAGGTGCTATAATTTCTCATAAAATATTTGATCTGGAAAAGATTTTATTTTATTTTATTTTTTTTAGTCTAAGTACTTCATATGTATTTTCTAGGAATATAAGTTTAATTAGTGCCCAAGTTAGCACTCCATGGCAGTGCTCACTCCCAATAATATGTCTTTCTATTATACCTTTTTATTTAAGAGATCTGTAAAATACATATAACTGGACTACAGTCTTTTAAAATATATGAAATTTTAATCATATATACAAATTACCACATGAAAATAAAATTTAAATTGTATAATCACCTGTAGCCCGTTTGAACTCTTGGCATTATTCAAGGTATAAAACCAACATGTTTATTTTATTCTCTATATAGAATATACCTATAGAAAACCAAATCCCTAATTTCAATGTTGATTTTTCTGCCTCCTTTCAGTTGAAGTATTGAGTTTTTACTAGTCTACTTAACACTTCCTCTTTTAAACAGTACCAGAATTACTATATTTCTTTCACAATGAATTATTATATCTAACGGCTTCTGAAAAGTGTTCTTCCAGGAGCGCTGCTATATCACAATGAATTTTTTTTTAAGTAGTCCTTTTTTTTTTTAATTTTTAAAATTTATTTATTTATTTATTTATGGCTGTGTTGGGTCTTCGTTTCTGTATGAGGGCTTTCTCTAGTTGTGGCAAGCGGGCGTCACTCTTCATCGCGGTGCGCGGGCCTCTCACCATCGCGGCCTCTGTTGTTGCGGAGCACAGGCTCCAGATGCGCAGGCTCAGTAGCTGTGGCTCACAGGCCTAGTTGCTCTGCGGCATGTGGCATCCTCCTTGACCAGGGCTCGAACCCGTGTCCCCTGCATTAGCAGGCAGAGTCTCAACCACTGCGCCACCAGGGAAGCCCAATCACAATGAATTTTAACATCAACTGGCTTTTGGAAATTCTCTCCCACATATTCTTGAAGACTATATAAATTTTGAACCCCTAATCATATAACTTTTGATGGTAGTATTCAATACTTCAAAAGAATGCAATATTTGTTGTTTGTTAATGCCATCAGGAGTATTTTATTCCCACATTCCACAAAACTGATACCCTTGTGGTTGAGGGAAATTCATATCCCCAGCTCCTAATAATAGAAAAAGAAAACATAGATGACCCCAATTGAATCTGAGGAAAGTTTTCCTTTTTTTTATTTTTTCTTTCTTCTCAATACCAATTGTTACCTGCTGTTTTGGTGGGAAGCTACAAAGATTGACAGGACATCCCAAAACAGATAGGAATTCAGAACCATGAGTATCTGGCAGGAATGGGGTCAAAGACCTAATAATAAGCCTTCCTCATTTTGTTACCAATCATGTGATAATAGTAATATAATAGCCATCTAAAGCTTGAAATGCTTTATTCTCTCTATAATGTTTCTTTAATTAATTATGTTAGGTGAATCTCACATAAAATTATTTATAATTAATTATGTTTCCTCAGCTTAACCTCTGGGACTTGAATTCCCATTTGATGGTTACATATACTATATAACAATCAAATTGATCTTTTAATATAGTGTGGTAATATGACTCTCATTCACTTTTCAAATCCCATTCCCCAAAAAGCATCTTCAGAAGATCCCAGCTACAACTGATGTTTTGGCCTCAGGGTTAAGTAAGAGTAGATAATCTCTGGAAATGTGACTTAACCTTTCGGTCAGTAAGAGTTAGGGCTGATAGATGAACACAAAAAGCCTTCTCTCCCCTGTCCCTAGAGATGAGCCACTACTGTGTCCAAGGATAGCTTTTACAATCAAAGTTGTCTGCTGAAAATAACCACGAGTGACAATCAGCTCTTAGCTTCCAAAGGAACTTCACATTGCCTCTGTCATTTACAAATGAGGAGTCGTGTATCTCTGGAAGAGATGCGTATTTGTGGCTATGTTACTAACCACAAGAATTGAGATATCAAGCTCTTCTATTCTGTTCATCAGTATATTCTATGGAATGAATAGTCGTGGATTCAGTGGTATCCTGGGATTCTCTGATCCCAGCTATCACAATTCTTACTATCTATAGTTTGCCTCAGAAGAAGATAATTTGGATATATGAATAAAGGTAGGACACCCAACCCACATTAACATTTTTCAGGCATGAAATAGAGACGAGAACCTGAGACAGATGGTTTTGAATAGAGATATGGAAAATCTAAAAATGGAGAAACGTACTTTTAATGAAACATAATGAAAAAGCAAAAGGAAACAGAATCACAGCAGGTCAGTGCTGCAAGAGACCTATGAATACAAACTAACCTTTCCCTTTAAAGATGAGGGAACTGAGGCCCAAAGAGGTGAATGCCATTAATCAAGTTTGCTACACAGTAAATGGTAGGATGCTGGGAGTTCAGTTTTCTGACCCTAAAGCTGCTACAATAACAAGAGTGGTGAGGGAGCATTTTGCTTTTTATAATTTAAATGTGTGCAGTTTTGAAATAAATAAATAGTGTAAGTTGGTCTAGATCTGAGACTTCCCACTCCTACATAAATTCCCTTTCATGCATTTAGTAATACCTGGCAACCGTATCAATTTATTTATCATTTATCTTCATATTCATCAATTAATATGAAATTCTAGGATAAAAATAATTTTGTATCACAGGCCAGTGATTTTTATATTTTTCTACTAAATTGTCTATTTGCCACTGTAAAGGAGATGCAAATTCCACAGCCACGGGTGTGCGGATCATAACACAAATATGTAAGATCTAATGGAGAAATTTCTTCAGAGAGTGATATTTTGTCTTAAAAGAATCATGTAACATTTTCTATTTGCCTGTTTTCATGGGAAAATACTGTTTTTCCCACAAAAGTTCAAGGTAAATTAATGCTCCAAAGATGTACAAGGTTTGCTTTGTCTAACCTTGCCGAATTCTGCATATTCTCAGGAGATCATATATTTTAGTATATACCGATTATAAGCTATTTACCTTTCCCAGTTTGGAAGCCTACTATAAGCACAAAGAACTGAGAGCAAAAAAAAAATCATACAAAAATGATATTTTTCTGTTCCTCTGTTTCATATAACAGCAATTCTTCTCCAGAAAGGAACATGAATTAAAGGAAAGAGAAAATTTACATTGAATTTTAACTACATATTTCATAGTGTTGTCTTGAAGTAAAATAAAAAATACTTTTTAATTCCCTACCTCTAATCAAAATCCACCTATACTTTTCCAGCAGTAATTCAAATATTTATTTACTTTGAATAATAAATAAGTATAAATTGATTAATCAAACCAAAAGTTCCAAATTATTCCCTTTAGTCACAGTGACTCATCTAAAGTGGATTTGGACAGGATAAAGTACAGGATGTATTTTCATAAAACTAATAGGATTTTTCAAGAATAGAAAAGGGGGACTTCCCTGGTGGCACAGTGGTTAAGAATCTGCCTGCCAATGCAGGGGACATGGGTTCAATCCCTCATCCAGGAAGATCCCACATGTTGGGGAGTATCTAAGCCCATGCACCACAACTACTGAAGCCGGTGCACCTAGAGTCCGTGTTCCACAATGAGAAGCCTGCGCACCACAAGGAAGAGTAGTCCCTGCTCACAACTAGAGAAAGCCCGTGTGCAGCAATGAAGACCGAACGCGGCCAAAAATAAATAAATAAATTTATTTAAAAAAAAAAAAAGAATGGAAAAAGCATGAATCTTTTTCTCATCCTGCCATCTACCCATGCTTAAAGACTCTCCACAATAGTAATTCTTGAAACAAACATTTATAGAATGCTTGATATGAGATGATTCTAAGACAGACATTGTCCCTGTCTTCACAGAGTTCAGAGTGATCAGATAGTAAATATCCATAAAGAAATAAAAAGCAAATGGTCATAGGTTCTCTACAGAGAATTAAAAGAAAGTGATATGAGATTGATGCGTGGAGAGAATTGTATTTTATCGGATGCTCATGAGAGGACTCTTTGAGAGATGATATTTAAGGTGAGCCTAAATTGACAAGAAAAACCATGCACGTAAAATTGAAGAAACATTTCAGAAAAACTAAATAGCTGTTACAAAGTCCCTACGGCAGGAATAGAAAGAGTGCCACGTAGCTGGAGCAACATGTTTAAGGAAGGTGAGAGAGATGGTGTCAGAAAGATGTGCAGAATGAAATTCTGTAGGATTTCATTATTTTACAAAAGGGTACAAAATTTGATTTTACTATAAGTCAATGGGAACATTGGAGTATTAAGTAGTGGAGTGATGACACTATGTAACTTATTTCAACTGTTTTAACCATATAGATGGTTGTATAAAGTAAAGACTTAAGGGTTGCAGCTGGAAACAGATTAGCGCCTGTGGTTTGGACCATGGTGCTGATATGTACTTAAAACCATGGGACTGGAAGAGATTACCTAGGTTGATACTGTGTATTGATAGGAAAAAAAATACCTCTAAAATACTTCAATATGTAGAAAATAAGTAAGGGAAAGGGTCCAGTAAATAAGACTGAGACTATTTAGTGAGTATATTGACTTGAAAATAAACATATATTTTATTTTTTGTTGTTGTTGGCCGCTCTGAGCAGTTCGTGGGATCTTAGTTCCTGGACCAGGGATTGAACCTGCACCCTCAGCCCTGAAAGAATGGAGTCCTAACCACTGGACCACCTGGGAATTCCCTATAAATATATATTTTAAATGATACAGTTAAAAATAGAACAAGCAATATACCTCTATCCTATGCATATTTAAATATATCATATATATACTTATGCATACAAGGTCTCAATGACTATTTGTAAAAATGTGTGTGTAAAGCTATGTATCACAAGTATTCACATAAAAATTAATTAATTAATTATTTTAAATCCACACACAGAGGTAAAACACTTATAGGCAAAGGACACATCATTCGATGCTGACTACAAACAATTGTGTTCTTTGAGGTTGTCTGTCAACCTCTCAATCAGAGAATTTTTTCCCTGCCCACTTCCATCTGAGCAGATCTCCAGCCTTCTCACCAGCTCCTTTCCTTGTCTCCATCCCTGCCATCTTTCTGCTTTATCCTCTCCATCCAACCCGCATCTCTCCATCTCTTGAAGATTATATTCTTCTCACTCAGCTCTCTAAACATAGTAATCAAATTCACTCCCATGCCCACTTGTGGGTGACCAAATGCATCCGTGTGCTTAAAGGGATGAAGGCCCTTTATTTTATTAGACCACTTGTCTAGGTGTTAAAGGATGAAAAGTATGTCAATTCACTGTAGGTTTACCTAGTACAGTTGGGTCAGAGACTTTTATTGTGCATTCGAAGGAGCTTTTGGGTAGTCCAACAGGAAAGTAATTACCTGGAGAACTATGATTTTCCAGTAGCTAGAATTTCTGTCAATCTGGTAATACAGTAACATTCAGGTACTCCATTCTGATTATTTAAATGCGAACACTGATGGCACCAATGATTTTGCTTCATCTTTTAAGACTTGGAAAAGTTTGAAAGAGTAACTCTCCTTTTCCAATTACCCTGAATTAAATACATTTTTGTTAGACTAAATCATTGTTATATTATGTTCAATTAACGTTTTTATGATAAAATATGCATTATTTCCTCAACTTTGTAAGATTTAAGTGTGAGAAGAAAAATGAAAATAGTTTTAAGAAAAATTATTATTAACCATAACTCTTAAATAACTTTGTTAAAATACATATAGATACCTATCTTCCTAACCTCCTAAGTCCTCTGAATAAAAAGTAAACAGCATAATAATACAGGATTCTCAATGGACCTGCATTTTCCCAAGTCAGGCAAAAACAATGTAAATCTCTTAATGGGGTGTGTACATCAAGTGTGCTGCACATATAATCTTTTGTGTTGGTACTTTTGATGGAATATTTCTACATGGTTTGCAAGATACAGAGTAAGAAAACCCCATGTGAGATGATGAGACAATACAGTAAAATTAACTAATTAAAGGGAATAAAGGAGTTAGACTATAAACATAAGACCCCCAGGAGTTACCATAATCTAGGAGAGAACTTTGCAATTCCATAGATATTAAGAAAAATCATGAATGATTAAAGAAAAAATAATCCATTGGAAAGAAAATGTTAAAAAAATGTTTTTGAGGTAATTAGGTAGATTTCACTCTATATCAAATACCCTAAACAAATGCAAAATAAAACCAGTATCAGATTTTTATTGAATTGGAAAAAAAATTATCAAGTGAGCAAAAAATGGACATTACCACAGTCCTAGCATAAATTTCAGTAACTCCCTGGAAAACAAATTAGCTTTAGGTCTCAAGAAATTTTTAAAAGGTGATATCTTTTGCTTTCGTAATTACACTCTGTCAAATCTCTCCTAGGAAATATTCAGCATTGGGTACAGTTTTATACCCAAGGACATTTCCCCAACATGATTGGTAATTGTGAAATTTTGAAATATTCTTAATCTAAAAAAAGGTAAAATGTTAAACAAGGCTACATCCATAGACTGGAATATTATGCAATCATTGTCGGTGTTCTATTTCAGTGTTTTAATGACATGAGAAAATGTTTGTAGTGTAAAGCTTAATTTAGAAAATCAGCAAGCTTCTTCAAATATATCTTTTGACTCAATTTTGTGTGTGTGTTTCTGTGTGTGTGTCTGTGTGTGTGTGTGTGTGTATGCACACACGTGTGAAACAGAGTTACATCAATTAATTTTTTCTAGGTAGTAAAATTGCAAATGTATTATATAAATTTCTTTATTGATTTTTGCATATTTTAGAATTTTAATTCAAGAAGCATATATTATATAGTGAGAAAAATAAAAGACTAAACAGAAAATTTTAAAAACAATGTAAATTTCCACAAGGGAGGTCAAGGAAGATAATGCCCAAAAAAATGCCCAATAGCTTTGCAACAGGAAAGGAAATGGTTACAAGAAAGAAAAGGACGTTTTATTGATGTGATTAAAGCAGAAGTTGTAGTTTATAGGGTTGGAGAGTAAATGCAGAGCGATGAAAGGGGGAGGAGGTCAGTAGGGATGGGCCTTTTATGAACTTTGGTTATGAAGAGCAATGTGGATACAGGACAAGGAAGTCACTCTTTTAAGGGCCATTACTGCACAGGTCACTCAATCAAGTATGGGATCTGTCCTCAAGAAACATAACATTTTACAGGGTTTTCCTCAAAAATTCTCTCACATTCATATTTCCTACCAAGGAGATTCAGGAAGAATGACCCAGCAAAATTACCTTTCATCCAATAGGTTCTGCCCACCTGTAAGCTTTATGCAGACGACTTGGCCTTAACAGCTCTATGTATTCCCTCATCATCAAACCTCTCTCTACCTTTGACTCTGAATTATATGATTAAAAAATAGCTGCAGCAATTTTCAGTACATATTCCTTCTTTTTCTTAAAGCAGCAGCTATTGGATGCATATTTAAAGAAGACATTTTTTAAAGAAAATATCACCTTAACTAAAAGGAAAATTCAAAATATTATAGTCTAGGTAAAACTTCCATTCCTACATATAATCTTTGATCACTTTTAATATATTAAAAGGAGGTTATAGAAAAATATTGTTTCACATTTGTTAGATTACTTAAGGAAAAATAAATACACGTAGAAAAATAAAATATTGGAAAAATGCCCCGACACAAAGTAATTACATAGAATATAGCAATTGTGAAAAATATGAAAATGACATGAGACTCCACATGAAATACAATAATATATTAACACACGGTTGTTTGGGTAGATTATTCTCAGAATTTATTGAACAAACAGCTTCTATCTATAAACAATCTATATTTGAGGAACTTCACTACATCCTGTTAAGATCCTTGACTCCAAATTGGTCTTGTTGACAAATCAAGATATTCTATTCTAGCCACAAAACATTTATAAATAAATGACATTATTCCTAGCTTTTCTGACCCAAATACATTAGCTTTTGCTATTAATTAAAAAATGAAGTAAACCAAATATGTGTATGCTTATAATCATGTTTTTTTTTTTAATATAAGAAACAAGCTTTTATCTCACTTGCTTCCAAAATGTGGGTACGGGTTCAGTGTGATGGGAAGCAGGAGACATCAGAACATGAGAAGTTCTCATAGAGGAACAGATTAAATGAATTGAAATTATTGGACAAAAGTATTACTTTCTTGGTATAGAATGGAGTGACCAGACTGTGAATCCTTGGATCAATTTATTACAAATGTCAATATATTAAATATTTATAAATTATTCTGATACTTAAAACACTTTATTGATCTCATGCTGAATGGTTATATGTTATATCCTTTATTAAATAAGGAATATAGTACACTCAGAATTTATGAGATCTTTTTCTTGATTTTTAAAGATAATATAAGAAATAAGTAAAATATTTAGGTATATGATTATCAACGATATTTCCTCATTTTATACATGTATGTAGATAGAATATATATGAATGACATTCCAATATATGAAAGTTTGTGTTAAATTTAAAATAATTCTTTGGAAATTAGCCTATTTGAAACTCAGATGTGAATCAACTTGTCTGTCAATGTATTTGCCAGAAAGTTATAGCAAAAGCAGAGGGGAAATTAAATTATTCCAATTCTGTATTATATTAAACTGAATACCACAACTAGGCAAGTGAGGTAGAGAGGGAAAAGTCTAGTTGAGAAGAGGATTTAGACAAGAACAAGGTGTATCCTGAAGAGGAAAGACCTTACACTTCTATCACAATCAAACGTCAGGAGTCACTATCGGGCCATAGAAACAAGCAGAGGTGGATTTATCATAAAGCAAAATAAAGGATAAGCTTCAGGGCTCTCATTTGCACAGACCCCTTGCAAGGCCCTGAACCTAATTTTATGTTATAATTTTATATTCTTATTAATTAAGTACCCTACACACACACACACACACACACACACACACACACACACACTCATAACGTACAAATGTCAAGCCTCTCAAAACCTAGATCTCTCTGAAAACCAATGGGAGAAAGAACTGCCATATCTGCATTTAAGTTTAATTGCCACTGGGTTTAAGCAGAATGTAGATATATGATGGCCTTCACCTTTTCCAGGTATGAATATGTGTTTACTAGGGAAATAACTCAACATATAATTTACTTGTACTAAGGGAGGGACTGGAAAACATAACCAGATATTGTAAGTTTCAATAGAGCAGACACTTGCAGGTCAGCCAGTAAAATATCACTATGATTGGACCCTCAAATGGAAAATTCTTGGACTCTAGTTAAAAAGAGAAGGCTCAACTCCTGTTGAGCAACCCAAAATTGAGTTGATTCTCAGTGGATGAGTAAAAAATGGTACAAAAAAGTTGAGGTATCTTTAAATGCCTGGGAAGAGTCTCCCTAAAATCTTGGAGATTTAAGTTTTCTTTTTCCAAATAATATGTATGCTCTTTTAATAAAAATTCTATTTTATTTTTTGTAAAGTGTCAATTTCATTAAAATTATTCTATATTGAATGTCACTATCAGCAGGAATTCCTTGGAGAGAATTGTGAGAGGTTACACTCTCTAGTAAGAATTGAGCTTCATCTGCTGCTGTTTACCTGAATTAAAGATACAAAGTTTAGAGACACAAATTTCAAGGGGGGACATTTACATTCAGCAGCACAACACTTTAGTGAGCAATCACTATGTACAAGGCACTGGGCTACGACAGAGAATGATGCAAAGATAAATTAAGACTCATCCCTTGCTTTAGTTTCAATCATACAAATGATTCAATATCAATAATTGATTCTTTAGTGCAACAGATTCCTTGAATAAAAATAACTGTTTTGCATGCTGTAGGTGACAGTAAAACAACTTTTTATAAGGAAAACAGATGATAATTATGAACTTATTAACTACACATTCTGCAACCACATTCCACTTCCTCCACATATGCATAACCTATGGCATGTGGCAATGACTCCTAGACAACAGTATCACAAAATACATTATATTGTTTTCAATATTTCTTCACAAACTATAGAGTAAAATTCATTTTCTTCAACTTAGGATTTGAAAATTGCTAAATTTAATGCTTTTACATGCTTACCTTAACTTTCTTTGAAAACATCCACCTTCTTTCTATATAACTCCTCTGGCCAGCAACTAACTCTCCTGCACAATACCATTTCTTAGCAAGTTTGTCTTGTTCGTTCTTTTTTTCTAAGTGTCCACAAACTGTTTTAAGAAGTAAGTCAAGAACTACAGTCTTCACAATGGCTCCCTGGATGACTATAGATGACTTCTTTTATTGCTTTTGTGTGTGTGTGTGTGTGTGTGTGTGTGTGTGTGTGTGTGTGTGTGTGTTTGGCAGATAACGTAGAACAAAAAGAGAGAGAAGTGCTGTATCTCTGAATTCGCGAGATACTGAAGTTGCTGCTTCTTTTTTCTTTTTAATTAATACACATAACACCTAATTTACCATCTTAACCATTTTCAAGCATATAGGACAGTAGTGTTAAGTATATTCACATCTCTATACAAAAAATCTGCAGAACTCTTTTCATCTTGCAAAATTGAAACTCTATACCTAAATGACAATGACAATGTTAAATGACAATGTTAAATGACAACTGCCCATCCCTCTCTCACCCCAGCCCCTGACAACCATCATTGTACTTTCTGTCTCTGTGAATTGGACTCCTCTAGTTATATCATACAAGTGGAATGACAATATTTGTCTTTTTGTGACTGGCTTTTTCACTTAGATTAATGTACTCAAGTTTTATCCATGTTGTTGCATAAGTCAGAATTTCCTTCCTTTTAAAGGTTGAATAATATTTCATTGAACATATATATATTTTCTTTATCTGCTCATCTATCAATGGATACATGAGTTGCTGCCACATTTTGATTATTGTGAGTAATGCTGCTATGTGAAGCCCATTCTTTTAAGATGTAAAACTAGTATGGTAGGCAAAATTCTAAGATGGCCCTAAGATTTTCACCTCTTTGTGTACATACTCTGCATAAGCCCCTCTCATTGACTATGAACAGGACTTGAATATGATGAGATATAACTCTATAATTATGTTACTACATAAAACAGAAGAAATTTTGCAAATGTAAGTAAAGTCCTTAATCAGTTGATTCTGAATTAATCAAAATAGAGATTAGGATGGGTGGGCACAACCTAATCAGATGAGCCCTTAAGGGAGGATAGAGAGATTTAAAGTCAAAGAGAAATGTTCTACATTCCTTGAGAAGCAAATGACCACGTTGTGAATGGCCTATGGAGGGGGCTATGTGACAAGAATCTAAGGGTGTCCTCTAAGACCTGAGTGCAGTCCCTAGGCAGTAGCATGCAAGAAAATGAGGACTTCAGTCCTACAACCACAAGGAACTAAATTCTGCCAACAATCAGTGAGGCTTGGAAGAGAACCCAGAGCCTGATTTGAGACTGAGATCCAAGCAGACATCTTGAGGACCTGAGCAGAAGACCAGGCTAAACTGTACCCAGACTCATGTCCAAAAAGAAACCATAAGATGTTTTAAATTGCTAAGTTTATGGTAATTTGTAACAGTAGAGAACTAATACCCTTGGTTTTGAATTTGGGTTAGAAACCTTTCTTCATTGCCAGTATTTCTTAAGTACAAACTACAAACCATAATTAGGTCATCTCTATTAAATTCATCTTTGGGAACATCAAACACACAATATGTAATATATTTAAGGGCTATTGATGTTTGTTAAACTTTTTACTCCTACAAAAATAATTGCACCTCTACAGAGTTACTTTTGATTTTTTTTTTTAGCTTGATTTTTTGTAGCTTTGTTTCCCCTGTTATTTGTTGTTATTGTTGCTACATGTATGCACGCCTGACTCTGGTAGTCAATTGTATATTTGTATGTTCTAGTCTGTTATGAGTTGGAAGACCAAAGGATCACACTTACTTGTATTGTTTCTACAACGAGAATAACTAAGCTATAAGCAAGGATAAAACAACATCTGAACTTAAATTGTCATTTCTTTTCTGTCTACCTCTCAGGATTTAAAATTGCCAGAAAAAAAATGACATATGTTTATGTGATGAGATAATATTATAAGAATACCAATTGATTGTTGGAATTTTAGATTATTTTTAAAAATTGTAATTGTTACCTTCATTGGAAGCTCTTTATAAGGCAAAATGGCTAGATAGAAGGTATTATCTGTTCTCAAATGGTCTTTGCCCTCAGGTGACTCTAGTGAGTCAGGGAAACATGTGCAGGTTTCATACAGAACTAGTCCATCAATTTGCAAATTAGAACTGTGGGATATGTTATTTACTACTTTCTGAATCTACACATATCACTTACTGACTTGTTAATAGAGAATATGTGTTTTATTTTTCCACTAGTGGTAATTTAGGTAAAAGGTTGAAAAAACTTACAGTTAAGAACAGTGAAAAATACAATACTAGAAGGGAACAGGGGAGAAAAATAAGCTAGGGTCACCTTTTGAGAAAAATAGGAAGGCTTTTGACAATAGATTACTATAAGGTAACAGGTTTCAAGTATTTAAATCTTAAAAATTTTTTTCTCATGTTTTTTATGCTGTCTTTCCCCACCCCCCACCCCCTCTGCATTTTGTAGTGTGTGCTCTATTTGCTTTCTGAACCAAGGTAAATGTAAAGGTTCCTTTACCTGAATAACTCTAGCTCTCACATCTCACTTCCTGGCACAAAGATTAGATTGAGGGCATCTAGGGAAATTTCTATATACATAACCACTTTCTGCAATGCACACATCTGAATGTGTCTAATATAATCACTTTATTTTAGCTTTGTGAATAAGAAAAATTTCACACACACCCCCATGTTTGCAGACATGCACAGTGACAAAAGCGATGGAATGCTTTGTTAACACCGCTGCCCACACACAATAGTCCTCCTGATTTGACATTTTTCCCTCTTTAGAACTTAAATGATCTTTTTTGGTACAGTATTAGATATACTATCATATTAAAATTTTTTTTAAAAAGGTAGGATATTTAAAATAACATTAATACTGCTCTGTTGATATTACTTCTGGAGTAAACAATTGAGTGGGAACTAGTTTCACCGAGTTTCACTGTAAAATTATTACTGTCTTAATTATCTGAGCTAGTATGGAAAATAAATGTACTGCAATTATGATAAGGGTGATTAGGAATACTGTATCTTTCTCATTCACTTTTGGCCTATTTTTTTTTTTTTCACTCTGATAACTAAGAACCCCATATTTGTTTTCTATTGCTTTAAACATGAGAACCTTAAATAATTCAGGCAAAAATAACCATTACTACCACTACCACCCACCTCCATATAGTGGGTATTTTTGACTTAATAACAACAAGAGAAGGTACATCTGCAAGCTTCCATGATAGACAGCCAGGAAATGTAAAAGAGCAGCCTTTCTGTAGCAAATCAATACTGTAACTGGAGTAGAAACCTGCCTCCCAGAGAACAAAGGCACTGCCATAAGGAGTCTATGTTTGCTCTTTGCCATCCCCCAAATCTCCAGACATGTTTATAGAAAGAATGCCTATACCTCCTACTCAGAATTAAAAGGGAGGTCTTCTAAGCTTTGAAAGGCAACATTTGGGTTGTGTCAGAGGCTAGTATTTTATTTCTTTGTTCTGCTTCTGATTCCATATTGACATACAAATCATTTAATGTCTTTAAGAATTTTAAAGTAATTTCTTTAAATTGTTCTTTAAGTAATTCCTTTAAGTGCTCTCAGTACTAAATGTATAAAAGAGCTGTAGATGTAAGGATTAGAAGTGAAGCATGTGAGCAAACTGTTATCAACCTAGAGGCTTTATTTAAATAGCATGAAGTCACATAGTATTCACTAAAGCTTTTATTTTTTAAGGCTCCTAAAAATACATTTAAATAATATTTTCAACAATTTTTATAAAATACTTAAAACTGATGTTGCTTTTACTATCTACACAATATCATTTCTCACAGTTGCTCCAATGGAAAGCTACTGAATTCCTGCATTGGCAACAAAAATTGGCTTCAGTAATCACAGAAGCCCAGGATTTAGTAAGATATTACACTGAACTTAAAGAAAATCTGAACACAAAAACAACCTTATCTTAAACTATACTGTGGTCACCTTTCCCCACTTCTACCCTATTCCTTCTCCTATGGACTTTTATTTTCTTTCACTTACCATTTCCTCTTTATGTGCAAGGTTAAGTTTTACACTGATCTAAATTTTATTAGTGTTTTAAATATTATTATCTATTATTATTATAATCATGATGCTCTTCTTGTATTATATGTTTAATAATTATTCAAATACCATGATATCAGAGTACTATAAAACAATACACAGATAAAATAATAATTTGGGCAAGAAATTAGGTTCAGATTGGAAAACAGAGATCCCAAATCTCATGTACCCCTTTTATTCCAGCTTTACTGAAGTCTAATTGACAATTAGAAATTATATATTGTTTAAGGCTTACAACTGATGATTTGATATACATTGTGAAATAATCACCACAATCAAGCTAATTAATATATCCATCACCTCATATAGTTTTCTTGTGTGTGTGTGTATGTGTGCTGAGAACAGTTAATATTTACTCTCTTAGCAAATTTAAAGTACATAATACAGTATTGTTAACTATATTCAGGTTGTTGTATATCTCCAGAACATATTCGTCTTGCATAACTGAAACTTGTATCCCATGACCAACATCTCCCCATTTCCCCCTCCCTCCAGCCCCTGGCAACTACCATTCTACATTCTGCTTTTATGGGAATGCTTTCCCTGGACCAGACACTGACCATATAGGACATAAAGAAGAGGCCTGAAGCCATTCCAAGTCCTGTTCCAGAGGACAACTTGGGAGGGAGAATGATTCTCATGAGCAGGGGATTGGGTGGAGTGGGCCACCAAAACAAAGGTTGGAAGGATTGGACAGCCCATCGACTGGGAAGCACCCCTAGCATCAAGAGAGTTCCTAATGGAGGGGAACCTAGTGATATGAATATCTAAGAGCACAGCATAGAGATGCATCTGCTGGCAGGGCTCACGCCATCCCCAAGGAAGAAACTATCATGTTTCCACTTTCCCTTCTTCCCTCTCAAGTGCCAGTCCTAGAGGGTCAAAACCCGTAGTAAGCAAGCTGTGGAGGCAGAGCGAGCAAAAAGAGAAAGAAGCCACCACATTCCCTTTCTGGAAGACAGTGGCTGTCAAACAGTGGTCTTAACTGGCAGAGAGGGAGGGGAAGTTTTACCTTTGAATGAATATTAAAGTATTGATGAATATCTTGGAATAGACACTCTTAACGGAGACAGTCACTTAAAGGTGACTGCAGAATTGCTAAGTATCTCAGAGTGAGCAGAAAAGTCATGGGTATTCTGACCAAATTCCCATCCAGAGCCAGGAGACAATGCCACCAAATAAATGTTGAACAGACAGTGGGAAACAAAAATTGTGTTTTTTATAGGCCATGATTTGTGCTTTTCAATATTCATTACACTTCAACACCCATTTCAATATCCATCACAACAGTCCCTAAAATTAGTCATCGTGGAAGAAATTTGGGAGCTTTGGGAGTAGGTATGGCTGGAAATTATTAAGTGGACCTGAAAAATGAGCCCTGGACATTAAGTTCCCTTTATACTGTTAAAGAGAATCCCATCTATCAAAGTTGTGAATTAGTTTTCTTCATTTTAGCTATGCTCATTATGAGAAACAGAATCTTTTCTGATTTCACATTACAAATTTTTTTTTTTTTTTTTGCGGTACGCGGGCCTCTCACTGTTGTGGCCTCTCCCGTTGCGGAGCACAGGCTCTGGACGCGCAGGCTCAGTGGCCATGGCTCACGGGCCTAGCCGCTCTGCGGCATATGGGATCTTCCCGGACCGGGGCATGAACCTGTGTCCCCTGCATCGGCAGGCGGACTCCCAACCACTGTGCCACCAGGGAAGCCCCCACATTACAAATTTTGATT
The DNA here is from genome assembly GCF_963455315.2 of Globicephala melas. NCBI lineage: Eukaryota > Metazoa > Chordata > Mammalia > Artiodactyla > Delphinidae > Globicephala > Globicephala melas. The sequence goes on along the minus strand of NC_083320.1, from coordinate 24,802,079 downwards.
TTGTTCTTATATGAAGAGTATAAAAACATAATCTGTCTTTCCTCAAAAGCTCATGTGTTCATTAGTTGAATAGGGTGTAGAAATGACTGTTTTTCTACAGATCTATATTTATATGTTAATAAATTTGAAAGTGAGACCAAATATACTAGAGTAAATGAAGTCTTCACTCTGCTGACTATAGTCTCCCTCTAGCTTTCCCTTCCTTTCTGTTGGTCTTCTCAATTCTTTAAGTAAGGAAATTCAGTGTTTCAGATGGAATCAACTGTCCAGTATAATTGTAAGAATCCTAGATCACGTTGATAAAAAAGATATAATGGAAATGTTTAAGTGGACATTGGCTTTGGAACCAAACCAGCCTGTGTATGATGTGGTTTCCACCATTTACTCGCTACATAGTCAACTTAGTTAACTGTCATAAGTGTCAGTGTCCTCATACGTAAAACACAGGAGTATAGTACCCACCTACAGAGCTATTGTGAAGATTAAATGAGATAAAAGTTTATAAATTGTTTAGCAAATTGTCTAATACAATGGAAGTACTCACATGCACATACAGGAGACCTATTTAATAGCAGAAGATGAACAATACGCCTTTGATACACTATTCTAGGCAAAAATGGAATTTTTTTTTCCATCCAAATCAGGAAACTTGATATCAAGCATAATAATTTATTCCCATTTACCTTCAAAAAGAGTAAAAAATTAGTGTAAGAACGATGTTTTCCATCAGAATCAAAATATATGATTTAGAATAAAAATAAAATTTTAAAAGAATTACTATTAATAAAAGGATAAATAGGCCCACAGAATATGTTATTTTAAATATTTGAGGAACAAATGGGATATTTGATAAATAACTTTGGGATAACTGGCTAGCCCTTTGGGGAAAAGTCATGATTACTACTTCACTAGTTAAACATAAATACATTTCAGATGTTATAATGTGGTATATAAAAAAAGAAAGCATTTAACTACTAGAAAAAAATGTAAATGCATATTTTTACAGTCCTGAGATTTTATCACCACCTAAAGCACAGTATTAAACTCAGCAACCATAGGAGGAAAAATTACAGAATTGAGAATATAATAATTAAAAATTCATAGATGGCAAAACAAACTAAATTAAAACAAATCCTAATAAAGTCAACCAACTAAATCAAAAAAAAAAAAAAAGCCATAAATAGGTTAAAGGTAGAAACCAACTTGGAGAATTTATATATATTACTCTTGCATAATCATAGGAGCTAAGGATTAATTCAGAGATTAGTGTCAGTTGTGGCACGATTATGATTTGCCAGAGAATCCCATCTATTAGGTACCACTGCTTTGAATGGCACTTGAATGGCCTTTCTCAGGAGCAGTGGCTATTAAAGAACATTAAAGCTGGAGGTGACTTTAGAGATTATTCTGGTTTACTCTCTGCATTTTACAGACAAGATAACTAAAATTTGGCAAAGTTAAATCACTAACTATAATAAGAGATATGTACAAGATGCAGTAAGAACAACAACAACAACAACAACAACAAAACCTCCCTGCCTGAAGAACAAGAAGGTCAAAGAAATCTTGGCTTAAGAGAGGGCCATGGCAGGGAGTGTCCCTAAATACAGAGGCAGGTGGGGTCAGGCTACTACATCTGTGCTGAGCTGTGTATTTCTGATGGAAGCTGGATGATGAAAAGTTTAAAAAAGAATTAGAAGGATAAGCAATAATTCCCCTGAAGGACAGGGGTGCTGAGGCTAAACAAAACAACATAAAATATATACAATGCCATGAGGCACAGCACAGAAAGAAGTCTAGCACATTGTAAGCCATTAGATATAACTGAATTATATTGGGTATTAATGGTGTTAAATTAAGTTTAAAATATGGGCCATGTGCTAAATATGTGTGTGCCATGTTAAATAATTTTGATGCTGTCCTATAGTCGATGGGAGATCCTACAATGAGGGACTAACATCACGAGGTTGGTGTAATAAAAAAGGGACCTTGGTGGATGCTTAAGGATGGATAAGAAGAGAAAGTTTGCAGATTTAAAAAAGCCCATCTCTTCTATAAAATCCTGCTGAAATATTCCACTAGAGCTTCTGGGTTCTACATTGGCAGAACGAGACTTCCTTCTTTCCCTCTTTGCACTTCGTGTAGGTTCTATTTTTTATGCATTGACTATACTGACATATATGCATTTTTAGCTCCCTAACTAAAATGAGATTCTCCAGCAACCTTTTCAACCAAAACAAAACAATAAACTTCCACACAACCAGTATTAAAATGTTCATTAAAATAATGCATGAGTCTAGGTTCTGTGGGTTTCAAAAAGGAATAAGGCCCACATCCTATTCCAGTGAGCTTCTTGTTTGTAAAATACAGCATATAAACAGGTATTCTAAGACAGTATAAAAGTATGAAAGTGTGTTATATATATGTATTTACTTCTACAAACTTGAAAACAAAAGAACACTCTGTAAAGAAGTTGTCATTTGAAATAGGCCTTGACACACAGGCAGGATTTGAACACAAAGTGATTTGGTAAAGGCAAGAGAGAAGTACTAGAACAAGCAGAGGAGTTGAGATTTAAAAAAAGAAAAAAGGAGCTATAATTTCTTAACAAATATTCTGTTAGTACTGAAATTTCCCTGATTTTTTTTTTTGTGATTGTTATTAACAGTTTGTTTTAATCCAGATCCAAAGAAGTTACATAAACATTGTGGTTGAATAACGTGTCTGACTCTTTTTTAAACTATAGGTTCCCTCTACCTAGTACCTCTTTTTTTCTTTTAATTTGTTCTACTTTTTTCTATTTGACATGTGAGAAGACAGTTCACTCAATCACCTTGATGGTTTTACTAATCCCCCCTTTTAGACAAACAGTAGAAGGTGGTTCCTTACCAAGACTTCAGATAAAAGTATCTATTTGCTGAGTATATTTAAAGAGATGTGCTAAGACAGACTCTCTCTGGAAATTACTTTGCCACTAATGACTACGATGGATAGAAAATTATGTAAATTTGGTGAATGAATATTTTAAATACCCAGTGTGTGAGCGTTAGGGGTTAATTTCATTAACAATGTTTTCCTTTGTAAGCTAAGGAATTTCAGTTTGTATGTCTAAATCTTTCAAGATATTAGAGTGAACTTTATAAAACTGCCTACAAAAAGAGCAATTTCATTGGTTAAACCTAATAGAAATGAAAATGATTTTATTTATTCATACTTAGTGTAATCGATATTATTTACAATGATCTAATATATTTGTTATGGCATATTCCCATAAATTAATCAAGCAGGTTTATATAGATTAATATCCAGATTACTTTACTTTTCAAAGACAGATTACTGTTTTCATTTCTATATAATTCTCTAATTCAGTGTCAAATTTGTGCTTAAAGGGCAACTGGAAATATCTGGCAAGATGTGAGAAAGTGGAAACTGTGTGAAAATGTCTATAATGACTTAAACAGATTATGTATCACTAAGATCCCTCTGGGATGTCAAGGTCAAAATGAGTGAAAGTATTCACTGCTCATCAGTGTAAGTCAGGGAGCAGAATGTGGGCACTTTATAAGAACTATTACCCAACCCTATAGAACCAGACTAACTTACAGAATTTAATGCTTAGTTGAGATAAAAATATGCTTGGTCTCAGAGAATTGAGTATGAAGGTGCATGTAACAATCATAAGTCTGAACTGGAATTATTTAATAACCAGTCTGGTTGGAAGCAATTTGTCTCCAAGGAATGTTAGGCAATTTTCCCTCAATTTGAGTTAAACATTATGCCAGAAAAAGAACTCTAATGACTAGTCACTTTGTGACTGCTGAACAGATTTCTCTCTCCCTTAACAAAAGCCAGAAAAATATATTCGAGATGAAAGTAGCCACTATTACTCATTTGATTAGGTCTTAAAAGACTCTTACTCTGGAAGTGGAGCACTGAGAGTAAATTTGAATACCTTTGGTTGGCTCTGACTTGGGCCCTAAACTCCTCCAAAAGAATATATATGTGGAATCTAGAAAAATGGTATAGATGACCTTATTTGCAAAGCAGAAATAGAGACACAACATAGAGAACAAACGTATGGATACCAAGGGGGAAGGGGGGGGTGGGAGGAATTGGGAGACTGGGATTGACACTTATACAATATTAATGCTATGTATAAAATAGACAACTTGGGCTTCCCTGGTGGCGCAGTGGTTGAGAGTCCGCCTGCTGATGCAGGGGACACGGGTTCGTGCCCCGGTCTGGGAAGATCCCACATGTCGTGGAGCGGCTAGGCCCGTGAGACATGGCCGCTGAGCCTGCGCGTCCAGAGCCTGTGCTCCGCAACGGGAGAGGCCACAACAGTGAGAGGCCCGCCTACCGCAAAAAAAAAAAAAAAAATAGACAACTGATAGGAACATGCTATATTGCACAGGGAACTACACTTAATGCACTGTGGCATCCTAAACGGGAGGGAAATCCAAAAGGGAGGGGGATATATGTATATGTATGGCTGATTCATTTTGCTGTGCAGTAGAAGCTAATACAACATCGGAAAGCAACTATACTCCAATAAAAATTTAAAAAAAGAATATATAAATAAAGAGGGTTTTCTAGGAAGTAGGGTGACTTAGTGGCTTTTCATAGACACTCAACAAACCTCGGCCTCAACAGCCTTACCCAGGAAAAACAAAAACAGTTTTGGCTTGATATACAAAGGGGAAAAGTATGCATGTGTCATTCTCTAGGAGATTAAGCATGAATGTGTGGATTTGGAATATCACATATGTGGATCTCAGATTTCCAGCTAAAAATATCATAACCTCAGCGATGTGATACACCCTTAATGTACAGTCTGTCAATCTTAATATATGCACTCGGAAGAATCTAATGCCCTTGAGAGTTATCCAGGAAGGGAATTATTCCAATGAAGAAAAAAGTCCTTTTAATATTTTCTGATTCTGATCACAATTCTCTCTCTGTGGTTACAGTAACCATTGAGCAAAAATCTGAACAAGTGAATACACAGATGGGTCAAAAAAATTTTGAGAAACATATTTCATCTGCTCTAGCATTACTGGATTCCACTATATTTAGCTTCATCATTTCCAAGAGGGTACCCAGGTGAAATACAGCAAAGTGTCAATTTGCCTTAGTCATTTTGTTTCAATAGAAAAAGTCTAGTATTCAGAAACTCATGTCATAATTTCATTTCTGTGACTTTTTCCATGATCACTGAAAAGTTATTGAAACTCTCTATGACACAGTTTCAAAAATTAGAGTAGGACCTCCCTGGTGGCACAGTGGTTAAGAATCTGCCTGCCAATGCAAGGGACACAGGTTCAATCCCTGGTCTGGGAAGATCCCACATGCTGTGGAGCAACAAAGCCCGTGTGCTACAACTACTGAGCCTGCGCTCTAGAGCTTGCAAGCCACAACTACTGAGCCCGTATGCCACAACTACTGAAGCCCTCATGCCTAGAGCCTGTGCTCTGCAACAAGAGAAGTCAGTGCAATGAGAAGGCCACACACTGCAACAAAGAGTAGCCCCCACGCGCCACAACTAGAGAAAGCCAGTGCGCAACAATGCAGACCCAACGCAGCCAAAATAAATAAATAAATAAATAAATAAATTTTTAAATTAGGGTAGATCAATATTATCAAGCTACAGAAATGCCAAGGAAAAATGAGGCCCAAGAAACCTTTTTTTTTTGCATTGTGAATTCACATTGGAGAAATTAGCAGTATGAGGGTAACTAAGAATGAAGTCCAACTGTATGGACTTAAGGATGTAGGAAATGAAAAAATAGAACCATGATCTTAGAATCAGTACAGAACCAAATGAAGCTTTAGGATCATTTAGGTGAGCTACTGAATTTTACAGAAAGAAAATAAAGCCAGGCAAAACAACTGTCCAAAGGTCAAAAGCTCATGAGAGGAAGAACTGGGATCAATCTCAGGTTCCCTAATTCTAATCAGATATTCTTACCACTACATCATAATGGATAATTACAAAGAGAAAAAGAAAAAAGATCGGTAATTGTAGTAGAGTTAAAGTTTCATGAATTAAATTATTTTCTAAGTTCTCCAAATCTTGAAATATCAACAATAAGACTTAGAGTTCTGAGATACTGCCTGCTTATGGGATAATTAACATCTGTCCCATATAATCTATATTATATAAGTAATATATAATACATATATATAATATATAATATATAATATATAATTATATAAGTATATAATTCTTCACTATTATATAAGTATATAATTCTTCACTAAAATTAATTGTACTGCAGTTATATGTTTAAACAAAGACTGTTCATTTATTTTGCATGCACTGGCAAAGAAACCGATTTTTGAGTGAAAAACAAAATATTAAAAAATTATTCTACAATCCTCTAGGGGGTGGGACTTCAAGAGTGATGGAGTAAGAAGCTCTGCAGACCTTCTCCCCCAGCAAAACAACAATATAATACAATTGATGAAAATCATTAAAACATACACACACACAATCATTTAAAATGTCTGGATACTGTCCTAAGGACATAGAGAAAATGGAGAACAATTCATTCAAGAAAATCTACCTAATCTCTAATGGAATTTGAGTGGCTTCACTGCCTGTGTGCCAGCTCTTTGTTTTGGAAGCTCTACTGGAAGTATGTTCAGGTCCCCTTCCTCCCAGCTCCCAGTCTGGGGTTACAGTTGTATCCTCAGAGGAGCAGACTACTGGCATTCTCATCCTCCAATCCCACAAACCCTGTTCCAAGTTGCAGAGGCTCTGCTTCAGGCAGCCTTAGCCAAAATGACCAAGTCTCTCTTTGTCCCACCCAGCCCCCAATGATAGGACACAAATTCTCCCCATGTGCAGTAGGCTGAGAATACTGGGACCCAGACTGCCCTCGCCCCTAGGGCCGAGGTTCCATGACAGGAAGGGCAAGTTGAGACTAGGATCTGGCAGCCTACCCTCATTGCCCTCTCAGGGGGCAGAGTTACCTCCTGGAAAAGAGGATTCCTGTACCCAGCACCTATGCGGTGACACAGAGTTTCTGCACGGAGAAAAGGCAGGTCTTTGGTATAAAGAGCTCTGTAGTTCTGCCTTTGGAAAAAGAATGGAGAACTGACTCCATGCCTAAGGCCATCATTGAAAACAATGGTAATCTTTGTAGAGTGCAACGAAAAGGAGGCTGGTAGCTCTGATACAAGCAAAACAGCAGAACATCCAGAAGCTTAGAAGACTGAAAGAGGGGCCGGGCTGATACAGCCAAGAAGAGCCCTCTGAAGGTCAGAGAGAAAAAAAACACAATTCAACAATAATAGTTGGAAATATTAATACTCCACTTTCAATGATAGATAGACCTAGCAGAAGATCAACAAAGAAATAGAACAACATGAAAAAAAAACAAATAAAAACTAGACTTATACATCTACAAAACATTTCACACAAGAGCAGCAGAATACAGCTTCCTTTTAAGTGCAAATGGTACATTTTACAAGATAGACCACACACAAGCCTCAATAAATTTAATAAGATTGAAATCATACAAAGTATGCTTCCTGACCACAATGGAATGAAATCAGCAATCAATAATAAAAGGACATTTGGGAAATTCACAAATATGTGTGCATTAATAACACACTCTTAAATAACCAGTTGTTCAAAGAAGAAGAAATTACAAAGGAATTTAGAAGATACCTTGAGATGAGTAAAAACAAAAACACAAAATACCGAAACTAGAGGTTCAACTGAAGCAGTGCTCAGAGAAATTTATAGCTGTGAACACCTATAGTAAAAAAGAAAGGTATCAAGTCAATGACCTAACTTTCCACCTTAAGAAACTAGAAAAATAAAACCAAACTAAACCCACAGCAAGCAGGAAGAAGGAAACAATAAAAATGGAAATAAATAAAACAGATAATAGAAAAACAATAGAGAAAATCAACAAAACCAAAAGTTGGTTCTTTGATAAGATCAACAAAATTGACAAATCTTTAGCTAAACTGACCAAGATAAACAAAGAAGACTCAAACTACTAAAATCTAGAAATAAAAAAAAAAAAAGAGTAGGTATTAGTACCAATCTTACAGAAATAAAAATTAATGTAAGGGAATTCTATCAACAATGATCTATATGCTCACAGTTATATAACTTAGATGGAAATGACAAAGTCTTAGAAAGATTCTAATTACTGAAACTGACTTATGAAGAAATTAAAAACTCTGAATAGACCTATAACAAAAGATTGATTAAGTAATTTAAAATGTTCCCACAAAGGAAAGTTCAGACCCAGCTGGCTTCATTGGTAATTCTACCAACTATCACAGAAGAATTAATGATAATTATTCACAAACGTTTCCAAAATATAAACCAGGAGAGAACACTTCCCAGCTATTTTTGAGGCCAATATTAACCAAATGAGATATCACAAGAAAAACTACAGCCCAATACCCCTTGAATATAGATACAAAAATACTTAACAAAATATTAGCAAGCCAAATCCAGCAACCTATAAATAGGATTATAAATCATAACCAAGTGTAATTGATCCCAGAAATACAAGGTCAGTTTAATATTCAAAAATCAATGAACATAATACATCATATTAATAGAAAAAAAGACAAAAACCATATGATCAACTCAATTGATGGAGAAAAAGTATTTGACAAAATCCAACATCCTGTTATGATAAAAATGCTAAATAAACTAGGATTACAATAGAACTAACTCAACCTGAAAAGGCCTTCTATGAAAAACCCACAGCAAACATCATACTTAATGATGAAAATGTGAATGGTTTCACTCTACAATCAGGAATAAGTCAAATAGGTCCACTCTTGCCACTTCTATTAAATACTGTACAAGATATTCTAGTCAGACAAATGAGGTTTTTTACAAAGATATTCAGTTTAATTGGGTCCTATTTGTTTATTTTTGCTTTTATTTTCATTACTCTAGGCAGTCGACCAAAAAAGATCTAGCTTTGATTTATGTCAAGGAGTGTTGTGCCTATGTTTTCCCCTAATAATTTTATAGTATCCAGCCTTATATTTAGGTCTTTCTTTAATCCATTTTGAGGTTTTTTTGTTTGTTTGTTTGTTTATGGTATTAAAGGAGTGTTCTAATTTCATTCTTTTATATGTAGCTGTCCAATTTTCCCAGCACCACTTACTGAAGAGACTGTCTTTTCTCCATTGTATATTCTTGTCTCCTTTGTCATAGATTTGGTGGCCATAGGTGCGTGGGTTTATCTCTGGACTCTCTATCCTGTTCCATTGATCTATATTTCTGTTTTTGTGCCAGTACCATACTGCTTTGATTGCTGTAGCTTTGTAGTATAGTCTGAAGTCAGGGAGCTTGATTCCTTCAGCTTTAGCAAAAGGCAACCACAAACAAAATGAAAAGACAACCCTCAGAATGGAAGAACTATTTTCAAATGAAGCAACTGAAAAGTGATTAATCTCCAAAATATATAAACAGCTCATGCAGCTCAATATCAAAAAAACAAACAACTCAATCAAAAAATGGGCAGAAGACCTAAATAGACATTTCTCCAAAGAAGACATACAGATGGGCAAAAGGCACATGAAAAGATGTTCAACATCACTAATTATTAGAGAAATGCAAATCAAAACTACAATGAGGTATCACCTTACACTGGTCAGAATGGCCATCATCAAAAAATCTACAAACGATAAATGCTAGAGAGGATGTGGAGAAAAGGGAACCCTCCTACACTGTTGGTGGGAATGTAAACTGGTACAGCCACTATGGAGAAGAGGATAGAGGTTCCTTAAAAAACTAAAAATAGGGCTTCCCTGGTGGCGCAGTGGTTGAGAGTCCGCCTGCCGATGCAGGGGACATGGGTTTGTGCCTCCGTCCGGGAAGATCCCACGTGCCGTGGAGCGGCTGGGCGCACGAGCCATGGCCGCTGAGCCTGCGCGTCCGGAGTCTGTGTTCCGCAACGGGAGAGGCCACAACAGTGAGAGGCCCGCGTACCGCAAAAAAAAAAAAAAAAAATCTTTAAAAAAAAACTAAAAATAGAGCTACCATATGACCCAGCAATCCCACTCCTGGGTATATATCTGGAGAAAACCATAAGTCAAAAGGATGCATGCACCCCGATGTTCATTGAAGTACTATTTACAATAGTCAGGGCATGGAAATGTCCATCAACAGAGGAATGGATAAAGAAGATGTGGTATATATATATACAATGGAATATTACTCACCCATAGAAAGGAATGAAATAATGTCATTTGCAGCGACATGGATGGACCTAGAGATTGTCATACAGAGTGAAGTAAGTCAGAAAGAGAAAGACAAATGTCATATAATATTGCTTATATGTGAAATCTAGAAAAATGGTTCAGATGAACTTATTTGCAAAGCAGAAATAAAGTCACAGATTAGAAAACAAACTTATGGTTACCAAGGGGGGAAGAGGGGGTGGGATGAATTGGAAGATTGGGATTAATATATATACAGTGCTATATATAAAATAGATAACTAATGAGAGCCTACTGTATAGTACAAGGAACTCTACTCAATGCTCTGTAGTGACCTAAAAGGGAAGGAAATCTAAAAAAGAGTGGAAATATGTACTGTATATGTATAACTGATTCACTTTGCTGTACAGCAGAAACTAGCACATTGTAAAGCAACTATACTCCAATAATAATTTTAAAAAAAGACATTCAGACTTGAAATGAAAAAGAAAACTATCTCTATTTGCAGGTGATATGATTTTGCATATAGAGAACCCTAAGTAATATGCACACATACACACACACACACAACTATTGGAACTAATAAATAAGTTCAGCAAGATTGAAGGACACAAGAAAATATACCAAAATAAACTGTATTTCTTTCACGAGCAATAAAAAATAAAAAAATGCAATTACGAAAACAATTGCATTTACAATAGCATCAAAAATAATTACTTAGGAGTAAATTTTTTAAGGGAAGTTTAATACTTCTACACTGAAAATTAAACTATAATTTACTGTTGAAAAAAACTGAAGATCTAAATAAATAAAAAGATATCTCATGTTCTTGAATGGGAAGATTTAATATTGTTAAGATAGAAATACTTCTCAAATTGATCTATAGACTTTTCAAATCTTATCAAAATCTCAAATGGCTTTCTTGCAGAAATTGACAAGCTGATGCTAAAATTCATATAGAAATTCAAGGGACCCAGAATAGTCAGAACAATCTTTAAAAAAAATCACAAAGTTGGAAGACTCATACTTCTAGGTTTCACAACATGACAAGAAGCTACAGTGTGGTACTGGCATAAAATAATAGACATATGGATCAATGGAAGGGAGTTGAATCCAGAAATAAACCCATATACTTATGGTTAATTGATTTTTTGACCAGGGTGCCAAGACAGTTCAATAGGGATAAAAAACAGTCTTTCTAATAAAGGACAAAAGGACAACTGTATATCTACATTTGAAAGAATGAAGCTAGACCCCTACCTCAGAATATACAGAAAAAAAGTAACTCAAAATGGATCAAAGACATAAATGTAAGAATTCAAGCTATAAAACATTTAGAAGAAAACATAGGAGGAAATTGTCATGATCTTTGGTTTGTCTATGGTTTCTTTCTTTAAATATCCTTAATTTTTAAATTGAATTTGAGGGGTTTTTTCCCTTGTAATTCAATCATGTCAACAGTCTTATATTTGGTAGTCTACTCTGTAATAAAGCATAATTCTTTTCTCAGATTTAAGAATAAGATTGCTATTTCACTCTTATTTTTAATAATGTAAGAATAGTTGAAATTTTCCAACTGTTATATTCAAATTATTTTCATTATTATTGTTTTTAAAAATTTCCTCACAAAATTACATTTATTTCTGGTTTTGATGAGATGATAGACAAAGTAAAAGTGACAAGAATTCAGTATGATGATTGACTCTGACACTAATAAACTGTGTATCTTGGGCATGTCTTTTACCTCAACTTATCTGTATATCACTGAAGAGATGTGGAACAAGATATAGTTTCCTGGGTAGTCTGTAACTTTGTCTATCATGTTGATCACTTTTTGGCCCATATAAAAGCACTGGATAAAAAAAAAAATATTTGTTGAAGGCAAATCTCTATGAATTAATCCATACCTGTATTTCTAAGCTACTGGTGACCTTTGTATGGACGTGAAACAATCAAAGCTCCAATCAAAGCAAACAGAAGAACTAAAAAAATTAAAAAGTCTGAAACACAGTTTAAATCAGTATTCATTGATTTCTGGGATACTATATTCAAAGAGCAATAAACAGCAGCAGATTCTAAAAGAAGTGGCCATAGACCCTAATCAAAGAGATAATACATTTACAAGATAATGGAGTCTCAAGTTTTTCAGGAACATTTGCATAATCAGGTGGTAGCAGCTTCAGGAATGCAGCTTTTGAGTACAAAAGACAATAATCTTCCATCACTGTTGAAATCATTAAAAGCTATAAACTACTGCATTAGTGTAGTTTTAGATAATGTTCAATCAAAATATTTATTCATGAGAAAGAATACTTTAACAATAGACTCACAAAGTGTGTCATTTGTCTTTTTTGGTTTTTATCATGAAAGCAATTTGCTCTTTTTTGGCTTTTATCATGAAAGCAATTTGCTGTTGTTCTAAGGTTATTATGATGAAACATATGACATTTCAAATAATTACGACATTGGCTAAATAGTCTTTTCCTAAATGATTCATAGTTGGAAAGGCACATCCACTTTTCTAGTCTTGGTAAGTCATTTCACTTGGTTGCATTGTGTTAATGAAGACAATAGGCACCTACTGGGTGCTTACTACGTGCCATCCATGACAGTGGCTCTTTGTCCATTGCTATATTCAAGCCTCCCAACAACATCATGAAGTCAGTATTGTTATTCCAATTCATGAAGTCAGTATTGTTATTCCAATTTTACAGAAGACGGAACTGAGGTGCAACAAAATTAAATAGCCTGCCTATGTCACACAGCTAGCAGAATAACAAGGCTTGAATACAAATTTGTTCTGCCTCCAAATTTTGTGCTGTCTGTAGTATTTTTCTACATAGTAACTTCTAAATGTTTGCATTTAGACTTAAGCATAATGAGTGAATGAGTATAGAGTGGCAACTCCAGTCTAACTCTGCTAAATTAGATGGATAACATCATCCTCACTTGGGATTAAGAGGATACTGTTATTTCTACTTTTATGATGCTTGCTTTAGGTGAATTTTGTATTAATTTATTGAAACAGTCCAAGGTATCCTGCTCTAGATATCACAGTGGCAAGCCAGGTGATAGGAACTTTATTAGAATGATGATAATTCTTCATATCCAAACTGTAAATTCACAAATTCTCAAAATTTAATCATTCTGAATCTGTACTGTATTCTCTTGCTGACTGCTCCATCTACTATGGCAAAGTGTAGAACTGAGTGTAGAAGGGACAGTTCTTCTGGAATGAGTTCCCTGAAGAAGGATGTATGCTTGCCAAAGCAAGCAAAAGTGCTTGGCACTAAGAATTTGTTCACACTATTAGAATATTGCAGAATTGTTTTAGATCTGCTAGTCAAAATTCATTATAATAAACTGCAGAGCTTTTCATAAACTCCCACTGCTATGCAGTTTTAGTCCCCATTCCTAAGCTTTTGATGCCCTGCCTGATTTATTCATTCAGCCACACAAGAGAAGAGATATTTAATAAGTGCCTCTAAGGGCCAATCTTGGGCTAGGCACAAGAGATCCAAGATCCAAAGATGAGGAAAAAGAAAGCACTTAATTTCATGGAGCATGAGTTTATTAGGGGAAACAGAATTTAATCACATAATTAAGTTAACGGGTATATATTTAGAAGTTGAGTTAACTCTAAAAAGACGTACATCTACATAGCTATTAATGAGTTACTAGATACTTTGTCAAAATACCAACAACCTGGGGAGGTAAAAATTAACCTCCATTTTACAAGGTGATTAGTATTCATAGAATCCAAGGGCATTAGACTTGGAAGGGATATTTTAGGATCCATTTGGTGTTAATGTTTCTCAAGTTCACATTCTCTCTCAGACACTGATTTAGTGGTTCTGTGGAGGAATTTGTATTTTTTAAGCAGCTCATAGGCGATTCCAGAGGACTGTCAGAATTCTGGATTTAGCCTGACCACCCTCCTAATTCTTTAGTTTCCCTTCTTTTCATCAAATAATCCTCTAAACCTTGTTTGAAATTCACTGGCACATTTCTAGAGGTATCCCACCATATCTTAGGACCATGTTAACTTGGTCAAGTTCATAGCTAAATTGTAGTAGAACTAAGATTCAAACCCAAGCCTTAGTTTTAATTGAAGGGCTCTTTTCACCATAATACATCTATTACTCTCTTCACATATAATTAAAAAAACATTAAAAAAGTTAAGATTTTTTATTAAAATTAAAGCACTTAAAGTATTAAAGTTCTATGCCTTAGAAAATTCTCTGATAGGCGTTTTTAAAAAGAAATACTAATTAGTGGCTTTTGTTAATCCAATTTTCATTCACAAGACAAACCATATTTATTTTGTAAGAATGCTTTAACTGGTATAGGCTATTAAGGACTTCATACAGTAACTGTCTTAGGACATTGGAATATAATACTGAATGCATGTATTCTAACGGCACAGTATAACTTGGATTAAAAATAGAATAAAATTATACAACCATTGAATTAATTATGTTAGACATTTTTATTAAATAGTCTTAAGCATTTCTCAGAATTGGCAGGGTCACCTGAAGTGAACTGTATATTAGACTTCATCTCTATGAGTAGTATATCTCAACTTGGATGGTATATCTCAGAGCCAATAATTCAGAAAAAAAAATCATAGAAATTAATCATATAATTTTAGGTATGAACAAAAATAACAGAAGAAATTGAGTTGTCTATTTTTAAACAATTATATAGTTTATAAATTTCTTTATGTAGAGAAATACATTATTTATTTGGTTTTATATACTGTCTATCAGAGTTAACTGAATTCAAGGGCAAAATAATGATGTAGCAGTCATGGGGTTCAGTAAGAAGATATTTTCAATGTGATCTCATTTATATTTGAAGTTTACTACCAAGATTATGTATGAAAACTTCACTTCAAAGTGGAAAAGGGCACAAATAAATCTGTTTTGGCTAAACACTAAAGTTTCAGACATTTTGATTTCTTCGAATGTCACATTTATGATAATATCAAGTTAGAATCTGGCAGCAAGGCGCATGTCTTAATTTGCTCATAATTTTAACTACAGAGTTTTAAACTTATTCTATTAATATATTTAAGCAAAATCATAATTTAGAATGACTAAAAAAAGAAAACAAACACAGAAAGAATGAAAATGTTATACATACATATAGAAATTGGTTTATTAATGATGAATCTGGTATCTACTTAAAATATTTAAAACTATTTCTGAAGGGCTATATCTAATTAGTCCATATTAA
This sequence comes from Globicephala melas, assembly GCF_963455315.2. Taxonomy (NCBI): domain Eukaryota; kingdom Metazoa; phylum Chordata; class Mammalia; order Artiodactyla; family Delphinidae; genus Globicephala; species Globicephala melas. The sequence goes on along the minus strand of NC_083320.1, from coordinate 24,786,635 downwards.
CCTAACTCAAGTCATAGTTTACATTTGGAATTAACAAAACATTAGTTATTTTAAAATACCTGCTGTATTTCAGACTTTTAATCACTTCAAATTTTTAGACAGTTCATTACATATTTGACAAGTATCTTTCATGTAAAAAGTACAGTAGTAGATTATAAAAGAGATAAAAATGAATAAGACAGACGCTTAACCCTATTTGATTTTACCGTATGATAAAGAAGATAAATTTGATGTAATTTGATCCAACAGTGTTCATTAAGTGCCTGTTTTTAAGCATTAACTAATAACTACACTAGGCTACATATCAGAAAATGAATGAGGTGATATTTCTTGCCCACAAGTTACTTTGTGGTTTAGTTAGGGAGGCAGAAAAGTAAACAAATAATTAGAATATAATATAAGTGATCTAGTTGAAATATAGCAATCCCACTACTGGGCATATACCCTGAGAAAACCATAATTCAAAAAGAGTCATGTACCAAAATGTTCATTGCAGCTCTATTTACAATAGCCCAGAGATGGAAACAACCTAAGTGTCCCTCATCGGATGAATGGATAAAGAAGATGTGGCACATATATACAATGGAATATTACTCAGCCATAAAAAGAGACGAAATTGAGCTATTTGTAATGCGGTGGATAGACCTAGAGTCTGTCATACAGTGTGAAGTAAGTCAGAAAGAGAGAGACAAATACCGTATGCTAACACATATATATGGAATTTAAGAAAAAAAAAAAGTCATGAAAAACCTAAGGGTGAAACAGGAATAAAGACACAGACTTACTAGAGAATGGACTTGAGGCTATGGGGAGGGGGAAGGGTAAACGGTGACAAAGCGATAAAGAGGCATGGACATATATACACTACCAAACGTAAGGTAGATAGCTAGTGGGAAGCAGCCGCATAGCACAGGGAGATCAGCTCGGTGCTTTGTGACCGCCTGGAGGGGTGGGATAGGGAGGGTGGGAGGGAGGGAGACGCAAGCGGGAAGAGATATGGGAATATATGTATATATATAACTGATTCATTTTGTTGTGAAGCTGAAACTAACATACCATTGTAAAGCAATTATACTCCAATAAAGATGTTAAAAAAAAATAATGAAGTAAATGGAAGGAAAAACTAAGATTTTGGAGAGAATAAAGATAGTTCAAAGGTTGATGGAGTTTAAGGGAAAGTGAGGTCAAGAACCAGGTTATTTTTGGACAAAGAAACCCCTATGTACAAAGGGCACAGAAGCCAAATTGCCATTGAAGAACGGCTTGTGGAAAAATTGTTTGTTTTTAAGAAATAAGATTAACATGCACACTTTCAAAATGTTTGTTCATCAGAAGACAGTTTAAGGGAGTGAAAATGCAAGCCACTGAAAGGAAATATACTTTCAACACATGTAACCTATAAAGGGCTTGTAGTCAAATTATTTAAGTTAATTTTATAGTTCAATAAGGAAAAGAGGCCCCATCCAATAAAAAATGTGCAAGAGATAAAAATGGTCCTTAAACATATGAAAACATGTACAACCTAATTAAAACCAGAGAAATGCAAACTAAAACCACAATGAGATACCACTACACACCTATTATATTGTCTAAAATTGAAGTGACCTGCAAAATCAAGTTACCAAAGATATGGAAAAATGGGAATGATTATGTTGGTAAATGCATATTAGTACAAGAAGTTTGGGGAAAAATTGTCATTGTCTACTAAAATTTAACTTATGTATACATTATAGAAGTTTCCAGAGCAGTCTAAAAAAGCATTACTCACAAGATACTCAGTTGTGTTCCATCTCCCATAACCGGCATGTTGAATGCAGTTTGTTGATCATTCTGACAACAGACTCCTGCCTTCCTCACCACCTCCCTTTTTATTTGCTTCAGCAAAATAACATTTACAAACATTTAGAAATAATAATCAATTTAAGAGGATGCTTCAAAACATGTTGGATGAGATGTTTCCCAAAGAGTATATTTCATCATTTTGTCATTTTAGAGGTGATAGGGAGGGAACCAGTGGAGAGGCTATGAATAATTTCACAAATTAAATAAAAATGTTAAAAAAAATTCGTAAGAACTTGCAATGTAAACCTTCAGATAACTTTTGAATGTAAAGAATGACCTTTTACTAACAGATCTTCAGTTAAGTGAACTCTGAGGCTATGGTGGTTTTAAGAGGCAAAACATGTAAATTAAAATAAAAATCATGATCTTCACTAGAAACACATTCATAATTCATGGCAAAACTAAGACTGAGTAACCATTATATAGTTGAAAAACAATTATATTATAGACCTTAACCTTAAAAGATTTATTAAGCCACCTCCTAAAATGTATTATTCTTTCTTGCTTATTTTCTTTAAGTTGAAGGATACCAGCTCTGTGTTAAATTGCCATTATGTGAGGAGCTGGCACTCTTTATGACTGATGAGTTGAATAGAAAGTGATTATAGTTTTATAAGTCTACAGGATTTAGAATAAGTCTGCTATATAATCTTAAGATTCATATCTATTGGTCTGGAATTAGCTTCCATTATCCAAAAAATTGTACATATATACATATACACACACACACAGAAACTAGCTTTTGCTTACATTACATATACATACATACATAGATTAATTTAGATTAGGTTAGATTACATTATTTTTATTTTGTATTAACAAGGAAACAAGATTCAGGAAATCTGAACCTAGTTGTGAGAGGGGAGGAAAAATGTTATGGTCATATTGTAAACTCTTGCTCTGACATATATAATACTTTGTAATAAGGTATTCAGCAAGTAAAAAGACACATTGCCTAACCTGAAGTCTCTGTGATGATGTTTATTTGTTTTATGTTTAATAATGGTACCATATAAGTTCGTTCATATTCTTACAATTAACTTTCTGTGATGGAGGTTGTTAAGAGACTATGGGAATTGTTATAAAGAGAAATAAAATAGAGTTGGTCATTCAGTAAATTCTATACAGCACAAACTCAATTATTAAAGGCATAAACACCTCAGTTGCTTTCCTAGGAACCTAACTGACAGTTTTGGTAGGATGCATCTTGGTTCTTTCGGCTGCGCTAGTTAATTCATTAGATATGCTAATCGTATTAGCGAGGCCATTGGCTCTTTAAAATATATATAGAAAGCGGTTAAGAATAAAAATAATAATGGCTATTGCTGGCAAACATAAAGGGTATGAAAATAGATATAATTTTTGGAAGGTGGAATTTGGCAGTGTCTCTTAATAATGAGATTTTCAAATTCTTGACTTAATATTTCTGCTTCTAGAAAATTATGCTTGTGTGTATGCATTTAGTATATTCATATACATACATGAATGTTTATTATAGCATTATATTTAATCGTAAAAAGGAAAGTACACAAAACTCAATCAATAATATATGGTTAAAATAAGTTATGCTTTTCATGTAAGGGAAAATGAAATAGTGAAAAGGAGTAGAGTAGATGTGAAAAAAATAAATTATAAAGCAATATGTATATTATGACTCCATTTGTATAAGTTAGTATATATATGTCTTGTGATGCATATGTCTTGTTAGGTATGTATCTTAGAGATGAATTACTGGGTAATGCTTTTTTAGACTGCTCTGGAAACTTCTATAATGCTTGCATGCCATTCAGAAAGGAGAAAGAGTATGAACCATTGGGCATTAATTTAAAAAAATGAAACAAAACCCAACAAAAATAAAAAAGCTTTTTCTGGATGACAGAATGGGACTGATCATGTAACAGCATCACATTATCTCAAGGGCACAAATCAGAGGAGGTCCAGTGGAATCACAATACTCCTTTTACCTTCTGACTGGTGTTATGGTAAGCATGCCAATGAGAGCTCCTCCTGTGCTTGAGCCCGAACTAATTTTCTGATTAAAATGATGCTATTCCTTACGGAGAGGCTCTTCCAAAAGCCATACACTTTTCCTACTTCTTCTGCTTCTAATGAAACAGGATGTATCATTTTGGATAATTCTTTTCAAATGGTCATTGACTGCAGCTGAATCTATAAACATATGCATTCCTTGTGTGATCGAAGCTGAATGCAACATTATATTACCAGTGAAAAATTAAGAATATATGTATGTATTTAAGGGGTTGTCAGCTCTGAGATTCCGTGTGACATTAATTCCTAACGGCAGCAACCATCAAACAATTATGAAGCATTTCACCTGGCAAACTTCAGCCCTCATTAGGCTTAAAAAGATATTTTGTCATTTACTTATGAGACTTCAACAATAGCCAAGAATTGGCTGGGTAACTGCATTGCAAAGGTTCCAAAGAACAATTATAATATTAAAGAATGAATACCTAGAAGATAAAAAGTAAAGTGATTTTTCACATTTATGAAATAATTTTTCAGTAAGTGACATTCTATTGGATGAACCGCTGTAAATCCAGTGATCTGAAAGGGAGAATTCTATCGTGTAATAAGACCATCTTCACATTTATGTAGAAAAGCAGATGTTTACAATTTTTGGCTCTACACTTAAATTATATATGTAGCAATTAATTCATTTAATTATAAATTGTTAAGTATTTATAAACTCACATTTGTATAAAATATGTACTTCCCCTAAAATATCTTACATGTTTAATTTTTAAGAAAGAAGGAGAACATTCAAGGAGATATTTATTTGCTTGTTAAATGTGGCAATATTGTTAAAATGATGTTAAAATTAAAGTAATAAAAGCAGATTCTGAGCAAAGAAATTGAGAAATAAAAATGACTATAAAATAATACATTATGAGAGCATTTGCATATTTTGGCATAGTAAAATGGCATATGTGGCTATTAGAACAAGGCTCTTTTTTATTAAAGGCAATCATTATGAAAGAAAATAGCTGCAGTTTTTCAAAGTATTTCTGACTTTCTATAAGAATAGCTATTTTTCATAAACTGGATTCATACTACATTCAGTCTTAAAAATCTGAAAGGGACCACTTTCTTGGCAGTGCTTTTTGGAAGATTCTGAATAATGTTGGTGTCACTAAAATGTTAGGGAAATATATAAGAAACAGTATCCTACGGAAAAGTAGTAACATAATAAAAGAGTGAAAACCCCAGTTAAATTTTATATATATATATATATATATATATATGCATGTAGTTATAAATATATATTAGAATTAGTGTCATATAGTAGAAAAATGGAGAAGACTTCTCTGTTCTTGACCAACCAAATACGTGTCAGTCAGCTTTAAGTGTGCTCGTTTGTCACATGAAGATTTACATTGGGAACACATATATGAGTAAGTCCTCAACATCTACTGATGAACAAATGAACAAGTCTAACACTTCTATGATTGACCATACAAGAAGTAACATAGTATCATTTGCTTTTACTAATAGAAGCCATTAAGATAAAGCATCTGTACATGGAAAAAGATAAGGGAAGGCCCACGAGTAATAAATGAGCAGTATGGATATATAGAGAACAAATCATGACAGACAAACTTGATTGTTTTTTCTGATAGAATTAGAAAATTAATGGGTAAAGGGAATGCAGTACAAGTAATATATTTGGATTTTCATAAAGTATTTAATTCAATGTTTCATAAGCTCTGACTTGTAATATTAATTCAAATTGTCTTGGAGATGATTATTCTCAGATGATTTGAAAACTATTTAAAGAGCTGTAAACAGGGGGTAATGATAAATGGTCAGAGACAGAGTTGGGGGGAGGAGTGAGCTGCCACTAAGGTTGATTTAGGTCCTGAGTTTCAGTATTTTCATTACTGACATGCAAAGTGGCATAAACAACACACAAGTGAAAGTTGAAAATGACATTAAATTGGAAGGCACCATCAACACAGAAACAGTAAAATAGTCAAGATGTAAGCTGGGATGTAAAAGGGACTACGCAAAATACTGCCCACACTAAAAGGAATTTTGGATTTATTATAAGCAAACATAGCCAGACAAACTGGCAAAACAGGTTGACAAAATAAATTACAATCCCATAAGTGAGGCATTAGGGAAATTCCTTTAAACAAATATATAGAGATTTTCATTCATGTCTCAGTACTGACAGATCTATACTTAGAAAGGAGTCAAGAGATTACAGTTTAATCCAAATTCTGATTTTCAAGATGGTACTCCAAATAGGATAATATGTACTTTTATAGGGTGACTTTATATATTGAATTCTCTATTTTTCTCTATATGAATCATTTGCAGGAAAAAAAAATTCCACTATAACTTGGCTGTTCTTTGACACTGAGCACACTTATAGGTCTTCATTTCCCTCATGAGTGTAGTTGAAGTGTATGTAGGGAATATCACCTACACAAAAGATAATCATGAAGGTAAATCTTCTGTAAATGACTTTTGGATTATCCATGTTACGATGCTCTCACTTCATCCATGCAAATAATTGAGAGTCGATTGTACACACATAAGGAAAGATAAATAGGAAGACAAATGACTTCCATGAGAAGATTATTACTTTACTCCACTTTATCCCCTTCTATCGGACAACTCAACAGATTAGAGGGAATTCAGAGCACTGAAACAAAAAGGCAATAAAGTTATCCACTTATAAGAATGAATTAAATGAGCTAACCCATAGAATGCATCTGAGAGCCACGAGAAAGCTACAGTGGGTAACATGTAGCTATAGGCTGAAAATCTGCAAGAGGAAAAAAATTACTTTCATGGGATAAGGGCAATTTCCCTCTTATCCAGATTCTCAAATAAAGAAAATTACAATCTAGAGAAAACACTATTGCCTATATTATTGTGAACAAATTTGATTTAGACTTTTACTGAAGAAATACTTCTGAAGGAATGAAGAACCAACTCTTGATTGTCCATGGGTAAATACATTAAGAGTTAGAAAATAGTAGTGAAAACCACAGTGATTTTGAAATTAGATATACCTAGGTTTAAATTTTGGCTCTGCCACTTACACAATATATATGGGTGTGGTCAAATATCCTCATTTGATAAATGGAGATAATAAATCTAACTTAATTCACAAATGTGTTAAATGAGAAAGTAGGGACCCACAGAAAGTAAAAATAATAAATAATGAAAAAAGTCACATTTGGTTTTGAAATATGTTAAAAAATGTGTATATTTTCCATATTGCAAATGTAAACTTTTTTTTTTTTTTTTAAACTATCCTCTCTAATTGGGTGGAAAGATGGTAGAAAGAGATATCTGAACTCAGGAAGTCTTAAGTGTGACTACTGCTTCCCCACTTACAAATCATATGATTTGGGTAATTTATTTAAAATCTGAGTTTCATGCTCCTCATTTTTGAAGCTGCAGAAATGCTGTGCAATTCAGTAGATTATAAGACATAGGAATGAGCATGTAGTGTATACAGAATAAACATTTATCTTCCTTTACCCCATCTTTATCTTTTTTGATAAATATAATAGAAATATAATAATATATTATATTATATTTATATTATTATATATTATATAATTATATTATACATTTTATATTATAATTATATATTATATTATATTATAATAATATATTATATTATGTATATAATAATATAAATATAATACCTACCCTTTACCACCTGTTTGTTTCATTTTCCTTAATAAAATGCACCTCTTGGTGCATATGTGATATCATCAGTCTCAACATCCAAACAAAATATTGGGTACACCCTGCCTATATTTTCTTTTCTACCTTCTAGAAGTTTAATAATTATCAAATAAAATATATTTGAAATTACATAGGTCAGGATGTTACATTAATGAAAGGTTGTATATTTTTACCTTAAGTATTCCTACATGTGTGTTGTCTTGCTTTGTGAAATCTCAGAAATAAAATATTAGCTGTATTTATATAGCTCATTCTGTTCAGCACTGAATATAAATGGGTGATAAATAAAAGCTTTTTGATAATAGATGACAATCAAGCATATACTCAACCTCTTTCTGCTCACTTCTGACCCTTTCATGTTGGCACTAGTGTCTGGAGGCTGACATCTGACTGAAGAGCAGAGAAATAGACAACTGGGCGTAGGTCATCTTTTTTACATATTTACTTTTGACAGTTGTAGGTCATCTTCATAGGAAAAACTATAAAGTAATATAAATATATTAAAAATAAACTGGGAACTTTAAGAGCTGAGATTCCCTCTTCTCAGGAAATTTATTATGTTAACGTCCTTTAAAAATACTATCATACCTTCACCATTTCTTCAGCAAGTTCTTCCTTCACAATAGGAAGATGCATCTCTCCCCCTCCCCCCAAACTCAATCTTTTCCTCACTGTTTTGTTTCTGACTAGAAAACATTTCAACTCCCTGGAAAGACAACCTTTCCAATAAATATAGGTGGTCAATAATAGAATGGATTCTCTCAGGGCAGTGGTTTTCAACCCCAGGAGTATGCAAGCCATGTTGTTGAAAGGACTGAATGAATGTTGAGGAAGGAAGGCTGTTCTGGGTGAGAGTGAATCAATTCCAAAGAGTTTTCCACCACTAGGAACTTTGGAAGGAAAAAGAGGGACCTCCTCTGTATTTCTTGAACATTTCTGAATTGAAAACAATTATTGAGCACCTACTATGTTCCCGGTATTATACCAAATACAGAGATAACCAAAGACACTTCCTGTCCTTCAGAATATCCTGACCTACTGAGGGAGGAAAAAACTGTAGAGGTGATTGTAACATGATGTGATCAGTGTAGTGAGGCAGATAGGCCTTTGGGGCTATGGCAGCATAAGGAGGTGGCACTTAACCCAATAGAGACATAGAGAGGGCTCTCTTATTTCTAACCTATTCATAATGCAAGGCCATGTGTTTGTGTGCAAGAATTTTTAACATCTTTTAGTTTGTCACCTTGCTGTTTCAGTGGTTACTAAGATAGCCCAAAAAAGGCTAAACTGAATGATGCTATTGTGCTTTACAAAATGCAACAGCTTTTAGTTCTCTAGTAATAAAAGCATACATCTTCAGGGCACAAAATCTGGCAAATAAAGAAAAGATAAGGGGAAAAAAGTACATAACCAGTATTAATAGTTTCATTCTTTTTTTCATTCCAGTCTTGTTCCTTTCTCTCTCTGCAAACAGACAAGTAGATCATTGTAATAAGTATATATTAATATATGTACACTGTATGATATATATGTATATCCATGGCCATATATATTTTACATCTACAGTAATAAAAATGAGTTTAAATTCCCCAAAGCCCCAATATCATTGTCTAATACTTATTGAGCACTTATTATGTGGAAAATAATAGTTGTACCTTCCTTATAAACTTGTGATAACCAAGGGTGCTTATACATGTAAAGTATTTAGAACAGTGTCTAAGATATAATACTATGCCAATAAATACAGCTGTTATTAGCATTATTGCATTGCCTTCAGACAGGTAGGGAAAGAAAGCGGGGATAATGCTAAAAAGTTAAAGCAACTACTCGCCCTTCTCTTCCAAATCCAGAAATGTTGATAAGAGATATCATGGCCAGATGATACATGGAAATCATTTGAGGAGGTTCTTTAAACCTGAGGCAACATACATGGGTAGAAGAATACCTTTTCCAAAGATAAAACTCCTGGACTCCAAGAGCCAAACAAACTGTTCAACATTCTAGATAAGACTACTGGGAGGTTTCCAACAGTCTCAAATATAGCCTACCAGAGACATTACCCCTAACCCCTAACATTTGTCTCAACTAATTGCATCAATGTGTATCCTCCAGGAAAGACATTATCTACCAGGGAACGTTCATCAGTGATACTGAGCAATGGTACCTTAAAGAGCTCATCTGTCAATTGCTATGAGCCTTCTCCATGCAAAACATGTCTATAAGCAAGATTGCTTATGGTTTTAAGGCATACACAAAAACCTCTAAAAGCCATCATTGAAATACGCTTCATAAAATAATGTCTGCAACATTTTTCCTATGTTGCTTAGAAACTAAAGAACAGTTCAACAAAGAAAGCAAATAAATCCAGAAATACAAATAAATTTACTGCTATGAGTAGACTGTATATATAAATTTATGCACACTAATGAATATAACTTATAATAACATTTCTAATGTCACCAATTTCTAAACTACATTTTATAGCTATAATTTTGTCATCAGTCTTTGTTTCCATACCACACCATCATGGTTCCTGGCACGTAGTAAGTGCTTAACAAATGTTTGGTGAATTAATAAAATCTATTCACAGTCCTCACCCTGCTGGGTTTCTCTGTGACACTTCCAGCAGCTCAGCACTCTACACAGTCCAAACAGCTTGAGAGGTGAAAATTTGCACTCTACTGAAAAGAGCTCTAAACAGGAGGCCAGGAGGCAAGGTTCCTAGTCTTAGATCTGTCTAGACACTTGCATTAACTTTCCTCATCTATAAAACATGTTTGATGCACTAAATATTTCTAAGAGCTAAATTCTAACAAGAGTCTACATTTTTTAAGGAAGATGTTATAGATGCATTTTAAAAGCAGAAAATGGTTAGAATCCTAGCTTTACCATTTACTAGTGACCTTGGGCAATTTATTTAACCTCTCTAAACTTCAGTTTCTTCTTCTGTTAAATAGGAACAGTAATAATACTCACTTCATGGAGCTGTTATGAGGGTCAATTGAAATAATGTGTATAAAGTGCTAGGTACAGTGCATGGCACGAAGAGCTCAAAAATCATTATTTGGGATTATTGTTCTTACTAATACTCTTTATTTATTCTTCTTTTGCTACACATCTGCTCTCTCTTCTCTGAGTCAGAAAGAAGTGGAGATTTCTTCATCTAGTTAGAAGGTGGTGGGAAAAGGGCATCAAGGAGACTAAACCCTGTAGCTTTAATATATAAAGGACAAATCAAGTAACAACATCAAAAGGTTATTGAACTGTGTAGTCTTTGAACTCTTTAATAAACAGAAGCTTTCTATTATAGGTGTCATCTTATTTTATAGTAGGACATAAATGAAATGATAAATCACATTAAAGAAGGGACTTCCCTGGCGGTCCAGTGGTTAAGACTCCACACTTCCAATGCAGAGGGCATGGATTTGATCCCTGGTCAGGGAACAAAGTTCCCACATGCCACATGGCATGGCCAATAAATAAATAAATAAAAATTAAAAAAAAAAAACTAAACTAAAAATAAATAAATAACATTAAAGGAGGACTGGAATGATTATGTTTATCAAAGGAAGGTATGGATTTTAAAGATTAACTAGTAGTACTAAACAAACTATTGTGGAGGGAGGGTTGAATTGTATAAAGGATATATTCATCTACATCCCATCCTAGGTACTAACTATCGCAAGAATCCTGATAATCATACAAAATCACTGCATGAAGGAACTGGGAATTGGGCGTGCAGCAAACTTGCAAATGTCACAGAACGAATGAATGGCAGAAATGAGATGCAAACCCTGGCTGGCAATTCCCTGAGGGACGGCTAAGAGTCTCAAGGTTCAATTACCTGCTTCTCTCTGGCTAGCACAGTTCCACTTCAAGAAACACCACTGCCAGCAAGGAAGCAACACACATGGTGGTTATGATCAAGAACTTTGACTTCTAAAGTATGAGAGGTACACAGTTCATAGGAATTACCTAAACAACTAGCAGAAATATCTTTGAATAACTGAATTATTAGCAGATTGATTACAAAATAGCTCATTGCATTCCTTTATTTTTAAGCAATCATATTTATTTGAAAACATATTGACTTTTCTTTTCTCATAGTCTTAGAACAACTTCCAGAAAAGAACTAAAATTGTCAAAAAAGCTTCTGGGGGAAATAATCTATGGCTATCCTCTTTTTTATAGCTCCTGTCTTTCCTGTGGAATCTCCTTTCAGGGAAATACATCTATCTAAGAATATTTAAACATGATTTTTAAAATACAAAGTCCTTGAAAATTGTTAAGAATAATTTAAGAATATTTTCCCACTGAGTTTAGTGAATTTATACCACACACTTTGAATATCATTCAAATATGTCTATTTTGTGTGATACTTGCTATGTAAAAAGTCTAAAATGAAACTTCCAGTTTAAACTTATTACTGGAAGAATAACAAATATGCCATTGCTATTATGTTCAACAAAGTACAGAAACAAATATTTAATTTCTACAAATTACAAGCTTTCACTGAAGGGTATACATTGAATAAAGCAATACAAGAAATTCAGTCATTGCTAGCACATACTGATTAAGAATTAATGATAAGAAAATAGTTCGGTGGTTGTAGAGCCAATGAAAATGTCTAGGTCTAGAAAATACAGTGTGGTAGAGAAAAAAACATCTTAGAACTTTTTGAATTCTAAGTTTGAAAATAATGCAATTAATATTGCAAAAATAAAATTATTCAACTTTTTAAAAATTTGTAGATTATCTTTTAGGAAGATGGTATTTTGTGGGCTCCCTAACAGTTTTGCAGTGGTGCAGTCAGTTCATGTGTCTGATATCCAAAGAACTTTTTAGAGTAGTTGAGCAACCCCCTCGAAGAATTTCTGAGCAAGCAAACTGTTCCACACTTAAAAACTAGTTTCTTTAGCTGTCAGCCACACCAGAACATGGATTTGGCTTTAAAAGATTTTCTCTTTTGTAGTAATCATGAGGTATACAGTATGCTGTTTTCAAATGAGGTCTTCGTTTTCTTAAAATTAATGAGTGCATCCTTTCTCTAGACAAAATGAATAACTCAAACGTAAATGACTTTAACAAACCATCTAATAAAACAATTTATCAGATCAGAAGGTCAAGATAATAAAACTGTTCTTTTTTTTTTTTTCTGATGGGTTTGGTTAGAAAGAGGTAACAGGGAAGGTTGATGAAGAGGCTTATTTTCTGTATTTTATTTCATAAACAAAAAAATTCTGGTTCATCCAAGCATTTCAAAGTTCAAATAATCTCACATTTTCAGAAAGCCTTCTCTGATTTCTCCATGCTTCACAGATCTTTCTCTGTCTTGTTTTTAAACTTTTATTGCCCTTGTCTGTAAATAGAGCAGAAGATAACCTTGAAGGTCATCTAATAATATAAGACCCTCATTTTACATATGAGAAAACTGAAATGACTATATGTTTTAATTGCTTAAACTTCTCAAGGCTTTTTTAAAACTATGCTTCTATGTATACATTTATTAAATTATTCATTTGACCCAAAGCTCTAGATATGAGGGAAAATAACAAATAAGGTCAGTGACAATAAAGTAGTAGAGGAGGATTTCACAGAACATTCTACAAATGTGTTTCTGTTGTCCCACACATGTTTGAACAGATTTCTTTCATAATTATAATTTCATGCATCTGAGTCACCACCATCCCTCTCCTCAACTATTGCAGTGATCTCCTGGCTCCCCTCCTGCCCCTCTTTGGTCCACTCATAGCAGCCAGAATTATCCTTTTTACAGCAAAACTCCAATTATTTTTCTTTCCTGTTATAATATCCTAAGGTTTTCTATCATTCGTGTCATAAAATCCACACACAAATCAATTTTGTCCTTGCCTGCCTCTACAGTTCTACAGCCAAGCTTCACCTGGTTTGGGGCTTTCATAAGAGCTGTTACGTTAGGTAACACCTCTCTTCACGGAATGTTCTTCTGATCTTCAAACAGCTGGCTTCTTCTAGTCATTCAGGTTGCATCTTAAATGTCACCTTTTCCCAGAGCCCTTTACTGACCCCATAATCTCATTATCTAGACCCATTAAACCCCTATCACTTCCGTTTTAATTCTTTGCATAGCAATTCTGGTTCCAAAAATGTTTCCTGTTCACGTATTCGTATTTGTTTCTGTATTTTCTGGCTCCCCTCATCATATCCTAGACTTTGAGCTTCCTGTGAGCAGACATTTGGCCATTTGTGGTCACTGCTGTAACTCAATGTCTAATAGCATACCTCACACTTTATAGATAGTAAGTACTTAATTAACAAACATCTGGTGCTTAGACCAATGAATAAATAGTATTCATTTATATATATATATATATATATATATATATAGTACACATCTGGGTTTAAAATAGAAAGAAAATAATGAGTTGTATACCAAATATTATGTTAAATAACAAGATGCCAACAGTATTTGTGGTACCAAGTTAACTGATTTTTAAGAAAACAAAGAATAAAGCATTTCCTAATAAATCTGTAACTTAATTTTAAATGTAGATGTGTGGTTGATTAGAAAGCTTTTGCAGGTCTTCATTATATTAAAAAAATCAAAAGTAGTAAAACTGTTTATTGCAACTATTCACTTAAATGCAAGGGACTGCATAGGATTGGTACATGGTCTAATCAATTCGGTTCTAAACATGTAAGATGCAATGCTCTGATAATAGTATTGTTTAAGTTTGGATGCTTTTATCTGACTTTTATAATAATCATGAGCAATCAGAGCAATTGTTTACATACTATTTTACATACTACTAGTGATTCAGTTAAGGAAAATGAAGCAAAAGCCAAAGAACAAAATTCAACTATTCTTTCAAGTCCTGAAACCCTTTAATTGAAAATAGGATTATATAATAATAATAATAAAACTGGTTACCATTTGCTACTACCAATGCACATGAATATTAATTTTGCCAACTGTTGGCAAAGAAAAATGAATAGAAAAATAAATTAGAAACTAATACAAATGACTTGTCAATTATACCTCAATAAATATGAAAAAAAGAGGGTATAAGAATGTCAACTTGATTTCACATTTATGTTATTAAAGTAGCCCTACTTTTCTGAGTGACCTCATAAAATGTAAATTATATGAATTTGAAATTATGAAGTTAAATTATACTAATGAAATGGATGTCTGGGGATGTCACTTTACACTTTGGGGAAGAAAAGTTTCCAACAAATGTTTAAACAACTTTTACACTGCTGGTTAGTATTAGATTTTAGTCTTCCTGGATGAATTGAACTTTTTAAAGTTTGGGGAATATCTTCTTTAGTTTTTGTCTGTTTGTTTCATCCACATTACATAAGAGTTGAATCCTGTGTAGCTTGTGCCTACTTAGTATTTTAATTGTTCTGAAATCTGTTTCCTTGAGAAGAAAAGTCACTTAGATCAACCTAGTTGGATGTCTGCTTATAAAACTTCTATAAGGCCTTAACTATCCCCACAATAAAGTGTGATCCCTGAGCCTCTGCCCGTCCTGGTCAGATGTGTTAGCTCTATTTGCACCTGTCAGTCTCTTGGAAACGTGCATCAGATGAATGACATCATTAGAACACATGGCTGGTCAAAACATGCTCAATCCAGAAGTGGTGGCACCCTAATTTACTCCTCTGAAAATAAACTACGAAATCTTCTCTAAGGGTATTAAAGATACTACCCACCAAGAAACTTAAACAAAATATGATGTAATTTAAAAGAAATATCATGAAAATATTAAGCCCATTATTTGTAATCACTGCCATTACATCAGTTATTTACTTGTACTATATTTCTTGAAACCTTTTTCACTTGCAACAATTTTAATAATATTTTTATTCCTTACACCTAAGCTAGAAACTTCCACTGCTCTAATTTTTCCTAGGTTTCCAGTGTTAAACAGCCTCTGTAGTAACATGGAGCTTTAGTGGCAGTTAGTTCAAGCTGGACTAGCCTATAGAAGCATCCAATCTGGAAGCTGGTCCACATTCCCTAGACTCCTGAAAACTGACTTTCTTGCTCTGTCCTTGAAGGACTTTACCTGAGTGCTCACCCAGACATGTTTGCTCCCTGGTTCCCAATATTGGATGTACACTGTAATAATATTTGTATCTTAAACACAAAACAAAATACTGATACACGGGCCATTCCCCCCAGAGATTCTGATTTAAAACCTTAGGTATCTGTTCCCCCCACATGTTTTGCAAAAATGTTCCCATGAAAGCACAATGTCTTTTCCAGAATCTCAAATGATTGATAATAAAACAATGGTTTATTATAAGGGAACACTGCCTCTTGGGATTTTGTTTGTTTCCTCTGTTCCTTCTCTCCACAATTGTTGATGATTTTCTCCAG
Organism: Globicephala melas; assembly: GCF_963455315.2. NCBI lineage: Eukaryota > Metazoa > Chordata > Mammalia > Artiodactyla > Delphinidae > Globicephala > Globicephala melas. Next base: position 24,770,692 of record NC_083320.1, on the reverse strand, counting down.
CTGTTAAAATTAAACTAATGTTACTGTATGTGCAATGTTTCTTTTCTCTGACCACCCACCCCAAATCAATTCTATGTCTATCTTATATAGTCTTGGTCACACCCACCCTCTTGATATGATTATTTAAGCTAACTTTAAAAGCAGCTACTCAGTTCCCAGTGTGAGTTCATAACTAACACCTTCCCCAAAACTAACAAAGACATCTGTGTCCAAAATATTAAATGTCTAAAAGAAGGGAAAACAGAATATAAAGAATAATTGCCTTTCTTTTGGGGGTGAGAAAGAAGGAGGAGGAAGCAGAAGAGTTGGAAAGAGGTAAAGAAGATGTAGAGAGAGAGAGACTAAGTCTGATGTGACAGGTACAAGTCTCTTCCCAAAACTCAATTACGGAAGACATATAACTTCATTTTTTGCAATAAACTGTAGTTATCGATACATTAATCTAAACTTAAGTTTCATTTTGAGCCCTTATTCTACCAGGAAGAAACACTAAAATCTCAGATGGTTAGGCAGTTACCCACATCCCCACTTCACTGACTTTTTCTTAGAGATTCATCTAATGGAATTTGAAGGAACTAACAGGAATTTATGGGTGATGGATTTACTTGCCGTGTTGTAGCAACTGTCCTTCGACCACCACTAAATGCTTCTACACGTTTTTACATGCCCCTTGTAGGGTGAGATATTGTTCCAGGTTGTGAACCATTAGATTAGCTGAAAGGTGGAATGGACAAGGAGTTTAGGAAAATATTGCACCAAAAATTGGTTAAAATTCCAAAATACTACCTTGTCTATTTGTATATGCATAGAAAAAGAAAAAACATGTTAGCAGTGGCTAATTTTAGATCCAGAGATTACATGATTTTTAAATGATTTTTGTCTTTTTGTTTGCTTATGTTTTTAAAATAAACTTGATTTATTTTATAATAAGAAAAAAATTAAAGCGTATTCTAAAAGTTAATGAAGTGAAGTAAAACTGACTAAATGATTAACTGGGCACTCAGGACATTGGTCTCACTCTTTAATAAAAGCACATTGGCAAGCAAAGGCTCATTCTTCTCTGTGTTCTTTTTTCTAACTATATGAAGGTCCCACACGTGATGTCCTCTTCAGTTCCATTTCGTTAAAGGAACCTCTGTAACCTTGGAAAAATGATGACAACTCTAGATCACAAGTGGAGAGTTATTAGTGATGTCCAATGGGAAACAACTCTTTTTTCCTAAAACTGTCTGATTATATCACTGTGTGTACATAATTTTTACATATTTTGTGAAAAATATGTTAAATATTTCAATTTTAACATTGTTAGAGAATTCTTCATAGCTGAGTTGTAGAACAAGGACAGAGAGACATTTCACATAAAATTAAAGTCTTATTTATATATTAGCTATTGCATTGATTTATTTAATACTGCTCTTGCTCAGTACTCAGAAATTAAACTTTAGAAACTTAAAAAAGAAAGACTTTCTGCCCCCTGGAGACTGGAATTATACCAGTGTTTATAACTTTCTCGTGTTAACAATCAAGTTCACGTTAACAAAAGCAGGTGAGGCAAGGAATTGAAGAGGTAAGAGCCATTCCAATTTTTCTGACCTATGTGCCTCTTAATAGATCAGGAAGTAACAATTCATGAGGCTAAGAGAAACTATATTGTTTACAGGAAGAGAATTTTAAAATACATTTAAGTATATAGAGATTTAACTAATATCAATCTGATGTGCTTACTACTGCATCCCTCCATGACTAACATTGTAAGTTACACATGTTTACTGCATAATCAAATAGGTTATATATGTTGAATGAAGTTTTCTTTTTAGTGGATATGATTTTTAAGATATTGGTGTACAATAAAATTATTCATTTGAGAAACAAAAGTAAACTCTATTAAGACAAATTCTAGTTTACTTAACGTGTTTGTTCAGCTCAGTTTGAGCAACTATGGAGTTAGGTAGGCTTTCTCCTATCTTCTTCCACATGAAAAATCCCACCATACTTCATTTTGTTCCAGAAAGTAGGCACCATAATTTTAGAACAGATCGTCTCAGAGGAAGGTGCGACCCAACAGGAAACTGTCCAAGAAAGGTCGCATGTAATAATAAAATAACGACATAACACTTTGGATTTCACTTATTAAGTACTTATCACTGCACTAAGTACTTTGATATATAGAAAGTCATTGAAACTTCATGAAAACACTATGAGATGGATATTATTACTGTCCTTTGATTATACATGGGAAAGATGAGAGAATAAATGTTCATCAAGTTTGTGGGGAAAAGAACCTAGAAATGGAACTCAGAATATCCTAACCAAATCCATGGGCATCTTGCATCTATAACCCAGTGGTGTGAGAGAAGTATCTCTCCACAAAAATTTTATATTGGAGAGGATAACAGCAAAAAGTTAAAAGTAAAGACAATGAAGCCACTCTGCCTGGGTTTGACTCTTGGTTCTGCCATTAATAAGCTATGAAATCTCAGTCAAGTCACAAAACCTTTTCAGTCTCTCCTCTGTAAAATGGGGAAATTGCTAATTCTTACCATGTAGTGTTAGTGTCATGATTATGTGAATTAATATATGTAAAGAGCTTAGAAGTGTGTCATACGTTTAGAAGTCAGTATAGCATTAGAAATATATAAGTATTTGCTCTTGTTATCATGTCATTTGATTACTTTTATGTAAGAAATGAGTGGTTATTAGTGATTACTGGAGAAAAAATAGATACTTTAATTAACTGATACATCAGAAAAAAAATGTAGTATATGTATTTCCAGAGAAAGAAACTATGTAAGTTATTGCACTGTTACATAATAGTGAGAAAACTTGGTCCAATTACAAATTAGTATTTTAAAAATAAGACACCTTAGTCCATAAATAAAACCCTCTATAATAGTGAGATTATAGTCATATATATCACAAAGACTAATCATTAAATTTAAGTGGTTATGAAAGAATGCATGGTATGTAGTTTACTTTCATTAAACAAGTCATAAAACAGGGGTTAAAGGTATATATGAAATTCTCCAGCACAATTTCTAAGATTCTGAAAAGCATCTTGTTTCTTTTGCATGTAAACATCAAAAGTAATATTATTGGGGAAGAAACACTACCTTTGCCCAGGAGCACTCCCAACACCTCACTGAATACGTTGCCTTGATTGCTGCATTATAAGAATTGGTCTGGGGCTTCCCTGGTGGTGCAGTGGTTGAGAATCCGCCTGCCAATGCAGGGCACACAGGTTCGATCCCAGGTCCGGGAAGATCCCACATGCCACGGAGCAACTAAGCCCGTGTGCCACAACTATTGAGCCTGTGCTCTAGAGCCCATGAGCCACAACTACTGAGCCCACGTGCCACAACTACTGAAGCCCACGTGCCTAGAGCCCATGCTCCACAATAAGAGAAGCCACTGCAATGAGAAGCCCGCGCACGGAAACGAAGAGTAGCCCCTGCTCGCCGCAACTAGAGAAAGCCCACGCGCACCAACGAAGGCCCAACACAGCCAAAAATAAATAAATAAAAATAAATAAATTTATAAAAAAAAGAATTGGTCTGAGAAAAAACAATTGTGTGGCATTTCCTGAGTTCTAATTTGAGCTATTTTTTAAGATACTGAAAACAATTGGCATTTGGCTTTGTGTCACTCTATGCCCCAGAGACATGCAGTTATCAAAACAACTCTAGTGTGTTACTCCCCTACTTATTAAATTGATTTTATTAAATTTGTTCCTGGATGATTTGTTATATGCCAAGCTTTCTCTTGGGATCCATTTCTAAAGAATTCATAATGGAGGTGATAACTTTTGATGGGTACATTTCAGAAAGTTCTTAGATTCTAATAAAATCCCCAAAGTTTGCATAAAACCCTAGAGAAAATATCCAAGTTGTATAAATGTTTTGGAATTAAGTGCTAGAAAGATATAAAAAGTAACAGAATATTAATTGTTTTGTGATACAAATCAAAGAAAGGAGAAAAAGGCTTGTGACTCAATTATTAATGCAGTTTTAATTTGAATCGATGAGTTAGAATGCAGAGAACTTATGACTAAATTTCTCAAAAGGAAGTAAGGTTGATATACAATGGGTAGAATTTCATGAGAACGCAGAGCTATTTTCTACATGTCTTAATATTTTGACAAAATTGGAAATACACAAGGAGAAAGAAAAAAGATGACTCCAGCTGCAAATGATGTTGTAATTTTGAAAAAAAAAAATTTAGAAAAGGAAAATGAGGATTGTGCTTCAGAGAGAGAACTTTAGGTTTAGGCATGAATTGACAAAAGGAGGTTTAAGAGGTCAGTTAACAAATTAGTATAGAGGAGGGAAAACCTGAGACAATAATGATAGGAAAATCCTAGATTTTAAAACTTTAGTAAACTGGTAACAGTGTAACGTTTATGCAAGTCAAGTTATAAGCTTAAGTTGAGATAGGAAACAAACATACAAGAAAAACAACCAAAAAAAGAAAAAAAAAGAGGAAAAGAAAAGAAAGAAAAGAAAATGCCATAGTAACTATAGGACAGCCTCAGAGAATTTGGTGAAAATGTTAAATATTTTGTATGTTATTTATTAGGAAGCATGTGTTGTTATTTCAGTGATGAAAACAAAGCTTAAAGGACTATTTTGTTCTTCAAAGTAAAGCAAAACTGGTGGATTACTCTAGGTTTCAGATTTCTTAAAGTTTATTTGTATGAGCAAGCCATTGAAACTTACATAGTACACATTTCATTTGTTTCTAAAATACAGTGACCTTTTCACATTAAACATTTTATTATTGCTTAGTTGCCTGCTCATAATTTCAGCATTACTTAAAATGAATCTCTGGCTTGAATAATCTGCTTTGCCCTTGGAAAACTAGGGCAACTAATAGGCCACAGAATGATAAGAAAATGTGGGATAAAGATGCTTAGATAAATTGGAGAGTCAAGCAGTAGGCATTTGCAGGATTCTATTTAACTGGAATCTTGAATACTTTGCTATTCAAAATAATCTATCATTTTGCCAACCTCTCTCCTACATTGATCCTATTCCCAATTCTCCATTAATATTATGTCTAATACCTACTTGCTCCTCTGTCTATTAAGTTAATGATTAAGGGAAAAATATAAGCCAATATACAAGACGTTATTATGGTTGAGTTTTGGGCAACTGCATCCCATTTAGACACAGCTTGATGAAGTAATTTAAAAAGTTTATTTAGCGCCTACTGTTAAGGCATGTGCTGAGCACTGGAAATACAGGGGTGAAAGACAAATGTTCCCACAAGAAAATCACAGTTTAGAGACTGGAGTTGGGGTATAAAAACAAGGAGAAGGATCAACAGTCATAATTTGATTACTGTTTTAATAGAAGACACAGAATGCTGCACAACGGAAAGAGGAAAAGGATGTTACTTCAATTTAAGAAGGCGTGCACTATCTCTATGAGGAGGTGACCCTTGAGCTTTATCACTGACTTCAGGTCTGTTGCAATGACTCTGCTTCCTGTTTGAAAAGAAAGATTTTGCATACGAACGATTTATAGGGGGAAAGGCAGTGAGGCCAGATCTGAGAGGAAATCTGCCTTTTGCCTTCTAGTTTCTTTAAGAAACACCAATGGGAAGCTCAATGTTTAAGTAGGGTTGGTCAATGTGTTGGATGATAAAAGTATGCAGTTCAGGCTTAGACTCTGGCAGTTCAGTCTTTGACAGACATGAAAGGAAACTTCCACTTTGATGAGAGTGGATTGTTTAACAGGTAATTGGAAGTGGGGCATTGGTTTTTAAAGAACTGTCAGTGCTTTGAAAAAATAAAACTTTATTTTCCCTTCCATACTCTTAGGAATATTGTAAAATGTTGTTTTATAATGTGATGTGCAGATACATTTAGAAGATGTTCAAAAAAATAGGCTGAATGTTAGTATTTATATAAGAAAATTTGTCTTTGAGTTTAAATAAAGCACAGTCTTATAAGTTTTATACTCTACAAATGGTTCAAATTAATGACTCTTAGGTTTATGCATAAATGATACATGAAATAGCAGAAAAACTGGGGGTGGGATGAGAAACCATTTTCTACTAGGTACTATGCTACCCATTTAACTGCCTGCACATACTTAGAAGCATTCGGCTATGTATGTGAAGGGGTTACTGCTCAAAGAAATTCTGAGTCATGAAATTCCTCTTGAGGAATTCTTATATTCTTATATTATATAAGAATATAATGTATACTTTAAATAGTGTCACGTGTTCTCTAGTTACAAGAAAATTTATAAGAATAAAAGTATCTATCAAGACCTTCTCTTAAGTAGTAAAGTAAACCATCCTCTGTTTATGATAGCCACAGTGCATTGTGATCAATGTGTCTTTTGAACTACAACAGTCCATACATGCCTAGCTATAGCTTTACTTTGATGGCCTTGGTAACAAGACACAATTAATGACACATCTCTAATCCACATGTAACAGGCACAGATAGAAATGATCATTTCTCTTGAGGTATAAAAACACATTGGCCTTGCGACTACCCTGGTGGCACAGTGGTTAAGAATCTGCCTGTCAATGCAGGGGACACGGGATCCATCTCTGGTCCAGGAAGATCCCACATGCCGTGGAGCAACTAAGCCCGCACGCCACAACTACCGAGCCTGCGCACTAGAGCCCGCGAACCACAACTACTGAGCCCGTATGCTGCAACTACTGAAGCCCTTGCACCTAGAGCCTGTGCTCCGCAACAAGAGAAGCCACCACTCACCACAACTAGAGAAAGCCCACGTGCAGTAAAAAAGACCCAACGCAGCCAAAAATAAAATAAAAAAAAAAAAAAAAATCTAAGTTCAACACAAACCAGTATTATTTAAAAAAAAAAAAAACACAAATTGGCTTTGCTTTCTTACTAGCATTACCTCAGCTGAAAGCTTTAACTTGGCTATAGGACAATGCCAATTTATAGTTCTACTGGTTCATTTCGGAAGTCAGCTCTATTTAGCTTTATTTAGGGATTTCTTTTTCTCCCAAGATGACTTTATCTAATTACATTCTTTAAATCCCCTCCTCCTTTATTTATTTATTTATTTATTTTTCTCATAGCTATAGGGGCTAGTGAGGATTAGAAGGGCTATCTACAGTTATTGAGATATCTGAAGCCTGCTAATTCTATTTTAAAGATAACATTGACTACACAGATAACCACCTCTATCAAATTTATGCATGCAGGTGAGAAGTTGAATGCTGGATATGCTATAGCTTTAAAACAGCTGTTCAGTTGAGATTGGATGATTATTTCCATATTAAAGTGAACTGCTGGCAAGGGATTGTACATCAATAGTCTTACAGTCATTACTAAGTATTAAGTGTTAGAATACTGTTGTTGGTGGTGTTTTCTTTTTTTTTTTTTTTTCTCTCTTTTTTTTTTTTTTTTTTGAGCCCCAGGATAAAAAGAAAGCCTGCAATAGATCAATTGGCAGGATGGCTGTTTTCAGCTAATGGTTTGTTATATCAATGGACCTTATCTTGACCTCAATTATAGATATCAGCATTTACTGCAAAAGAAAACAGCATCTAAAAGTGGAGGGTAAGGTAAGAGTGGGTGAGGGGAAAGAGAGCTAAAAAGTTTTACATCCCTAGTACTGAGCCCAAGATGTCGCTATAATTTTTGAAGCCAAATTATTCTCCCTTATCACTGTATCTGCTATGGGAAAATATTATTTGTCATTGGTATTATAAACTGGTGGGATGATTCAGCCTTAATTCTGTCATTCTCACTGACAGTTTACGTTCTTACAGGTGTGCCTGTATAAATTTTTATAGGAGTGCTCCTTTTATACAATTAGAATAAATCAATTTTACAAACCACAAATGCCCACTATGCGCTATGCCTGATGCTTAGGCGCAGGATACACAAATAGATACGTCACATATCACCAACCTGAACCTCAAGGGAATGGCCAAGTAAATACACAATTGCAATATGGTATGATAAATGAAACAAAAGAAGGGGATACTGGGACCAGTGGGAAGGAAAGGAGGAAGCAATCATTCTGCTTGAGTTGGTGTGGGGACGGTTTTCCCGGAAAAAAAAAAAAAAGTCTTGATAAATGCAAAGAACCTTTAAGAATTTAAATAACTAGGTCCTGAGTCCTTTAGCATCATTAAAGCAAAATTCTGGAGGGCTGCTGTTCTCCTGAGATTTATGTTTTTGTTTATTCTGCTTATTGCAAGCCACAGGTAAGTAGATAAATTTGCATTGCTAATCATCTTATTTCAAAACCTGCTGACATTTTAGTGTTGTTGTGTATGAGATGTATGAGTTAGTCAGATTTTAATGACTATTTGTTTATCTAGATTTGGGTAGAGCCAAGGGACCAGGCTTGCTTGGTGAGTCTGTAGAGGAAATCAGCATTTTTCCACATACGAAACTTAAATATGGAGAGCTAACTGATAAGCTCGCACTAATGGCATTAATAAACAGATATGCAATGCACAAAATACTTTTTTTAAAAGTACATCCCAGTGTGTGACACATAGTAGGCACTCAAAATACAATTACTGAATGAAACAATTTAAGAATAAATTTACATGTTACTATGAAATGTATTATGCTTTTGGATCAAGATAAAAACATAATTTTATATTCAAATTACTTTTAAGATAGAAAAGACAAAACGTTCTTTACTATAATGTTGAGTAACAACTTTATAGTAAAGCTGTCTCTGTCAATCTTCCACTCTTTTCTTTTTGGGTCAAAGATTTCCAAGTTTCTCGAGGGACAAAGTATTAGGCTGTATGAAATGATCAATGAAATATGCATACCACAACAAATAACCAATCTATAACTAGGGAAAACAATATTGTAATGATCCTAGAGCTCTGGGAATCATTTTTAGTAGTAATATTTAACTTAATTTTAAAATATATTTATGTAGAAAAATGATTCAATAAAAAATTAAAAGAAAGTAAGTACAGTTTCAGGTGGGTAGGAAAAAAATTATGAAGACATTTTAATATGACTAAAGCTGTAAAATACTGTCTTAATCTAATATTTTCATTTTACAAAAGAGAAATAGGAAACTCAGAGAGTTAAATAATTTGCACTGGATTACATCATTAGAGAGTTTAGAACCTAGGTTTTCTGTTTGTCCATTAACTGTTTGAAATAAGCACTGTGGCAGAAGTGAATCATGAATATATAAGTTTTAAGCAGGAAAGAATAAAGGCACAGCAAGAGCAAGAGTGACATGAGACTTACATGGAGGGTACCCAAAAGCAGCTCCGGGGGTAGATCTAGATGCTTTCTGAGGCATCATTCAACCAGGAAAACTGCTAGTCAAGAATGATCCATGAAATGTGAACCAACTCTAGTCAAGATGAAATCTATAGCTGAGATGGTGGCTAATAAGTTTTAACCCTCCCAAGACAAACCACCCAATCCAAGCATCTTAGCATTTTAATAAAGGCTCTGAGAAGTGAAAAGCATTTAAAACCAAAGGAATGAAATTTTAGAGAAAGATAAGTAGTGTGTTCAGGGGCCATGCTAGTATTTTCTACATCATACTATAACACTCTTCAAATCCCTGTTGGTTGGAACCTAAGTAAAAATAAATAAATTATAAAGGAAAATCAGAAGACGATTTCGGATAAAGCTATGATTCTAGAATCGCATCAGCTATGCACAAACACCTTGCGCTAAATCTATCACTGGAAGGTTAGAAATGTTACTATCTGCCTTTTGAGAAGTCAAAGTATAATTGAACAGCACAGAGTATCTTCTGAGGAAGTAGCATCACTCTCCAAGAAAATGGAAGATTCAAAAAAAAAAAAAGTCTACAACGTGTTTTCTACCAACTTCCTACCCAATGCACAAAACCCTGTCCCTCCTTTCCTGAACAATCTTGACTGAGTATCCTCCGCGGAAAAGGCAGAATTTTATGATGGAGACAGTGTTTTACAGTTGAATGGATGTGAGATTTGGAGACAGAGATCTGGATTCATGTCTTGGCTACATCCCCCTTTTTGCTGTGTTTGACTTTGATAGACTCTGTCCTTCTCTGCAAAATGTTGATAATAATGGCAATGTCATTGTATTATCATGAATATAAAGTAAGAAACACTCAGGGAAGGTAAGAGAATTAAATAACATTCACTGGGTGCCTACAATATGCCAGGCTCTTTAAATTCATCTTCTCTTTTTTGCTGCTGTATGGTACCAGTGGCCCAGTGCCTGGAATATACAAGGTGTTCAATTAAGAGTTCTGTCTATTTTCCCCATCTAACAAAGCACCCCATTATATTGTTAGAATGCTCTAATTGTTAGCAAAATTTTTATTTTAAGCTAAAATCTGTCTCCTTTTAACTTCTGCCTAATTCTGTCTTCTGGAACAACTTAAAACTAAGCCACTCCCTTTTCTATGAGAGCCCTTCAAATATCTGAAAACAATTACCATGTTTTTCTTTCGTCCTTTCCTCACCAGGGTCAACACACCCACTTCTTTCAACTGTTACTTTTGAGGCATGGCCTTCTGGAAACATACTGTCCCAAATGCCTATTATAGACACGATCTAAGCTAGTCAATTATATCCTTAAACTTAGGGCCTTTATCTGAACATAATAGTCCAAATGCAGTTTAAAAAAAGGTTGTTGAATCTGTGCTGAGGAGCTTACTGACCAATGAATTAGACTATCCTTTTAGCAGTATTTATGCTAGCAGGATACATACTTTTTTTTTTTTTCTCACATGTATACTGAGGGAGGGCACTAAAACACATGACATGGTTAAACAATTAAATATCATAAAGACTAGATCTATTTTTGTTGGAGAACATATTGTGAGAATTCGTTTCGAAGTTTCCTTTTCAGTTAGCCACAGATATAGTATGAGTTCTATGATGAAAATGTAGAAGACATTAATGGGGCTTAATTATCTATAAAGGTAAACTTTTTTATGAGTTCTTAAGTGATTCTCTTCAGAATGTTCTGAGTTTAAGGTCTGTCAGCTACTGATGCATGACCTGAACAAGTCAGTTAACCTTTCTGTGTCTCAGTGCCCTCATCAGTAAAACGGAAGTGTCCTGCTATTTCACAGGGGCAGTGAGAATCACTCAATTAAAAAGACACATTGTGCATAAACACGAAGATACCAAGGCAAAAAGTGCCTTATAAATCTTGAATAGAGGAGTCAATGTTTTTTAAGGTGAAGCTCTCCCACTCAAAATATTAAAAATCTAAGCAATTTGGAAAGCACAGTGGAGTCCATTTAACACATGCTTTGCTTATTAGTATATTCCTGTACTTCTGGCTTCCTCTCAGCTCACCAAAATCCACCCTGTCCCCAGACTTTTATTTATTGCTTCCTCCTCTTTTCTTCTAAGCTTTTTAATATGGTCTATCCCTTTGTAAAGAACACAACTTCTTTCCTTTTACCATATTCCTCTCTATTTGCATCACACGTTAGTTAACTTGTTCCCTCTGCTTCCTTAGGAAGGACATTTGATTGCTGACCCCATGAGTGCTCACACCTTCCCTACATCCTGCTTCATGGGGAATAATAAAGCAGATGCTGTTGCAACTGTCTCACTGAAACATAATAAGAACTGAGGACAAAATGCCCAACTAAGTCACACTCCATTGACATCTGATTGTCCTTTAACTGATAAGAAGGAAAATCAAAATGGGACTTTTCCAGAGCAGATTTATCTGTGAATTTTGTCACCAGGAATGCTTTCAAATTAGTTCCTGAAATAAAAATGCAGCTTCCCATCTTAATTCTAAATGTGTTATAATTACATTCAACAAACACAAGGTTAAGCCAAGCACTTAACAACTAGGTTATTGTCCCCAAAGGCTTAAGTGCAACTAATCATTTGGTGAGCTTAACTCCTTATTTGCTGAACCTAATTGCAGAGTTTGAAATAAATGCAGCAGTCACCTAGTCTTTGCAAATGAAAGTTTTCTTGATAAATGCTTTACTAACACTTCCATTCTCTGGCTATTCTCCTAGTCGACATTTGACTGAGTCCTGACAGTGTACCTTAGTTGGGATGCAAAGCACATTTCCATTGAGAAAGTCTTCCTGAAAAACTGATAGAAATTCAAGAAAGCTGCCACCAGATACCTTTGGCAACAACTGGCTCTCCTTCCTTTGTCCCTGTTACATCCAGGACAATACATTTGCCTAAGTACCTAAATTTGAGATCTCAGAGTCTTTTTGTATACTTCTCACCCACAACCTCTATATTCAGTTAGTCATTAAGTCCTATTAAATCTATCTTCACAATGATTATTTAATGTATCTCATGCTTTCAACTGTCACAGCAACCAACTGGTTCCAGGCTCTCATCAACCTAATAATCAAAACTTCAGATATCGAAATAACTCCATACTGCCACAAGATTGAGTTCCCCAAATAATACTTTCATGTTAATAACTTGTCTTGTCTTTTTTTCTGGCCTCTCACTGTTGTGGCCTCTCCCGTTGCGGAGCACAGGGTCCGGACACACACACTCAGAGGCCATGGCTCACGGGCCCAGCCACTCCGCGGCATGTGGGATCTTCCTGGACCGGGGCACGAACCCATGTCCCCTGAATCGGCAGGCGGACTCTCAATCACTGCGCCACCAGGAAAGCCCCAACTGGTCTTGTCTTAAAGGCTCACCACAATTTGGTCCTGTCTCCCTTTCCTACCTTAACGTCCTACCACCTCCATATTTCTGTTGCATCTCAACTCCTTCCCCTATGCACATAATAATTCTTCTTTTTGTCTTTTTTAGCCTCCACATTTGTATACTGAATTAAAAAATGGAGGAAATTTTCCAAGTAAAAGTACATCTAGAATTCCTTCTCCATTTCCTCTATTCTTTTATAACTCTTTATAACTCTTATTTTTTCACAACTAACAAGTTTTACTTCCTCTACGAATTTTTTAAAAGACTCTATGTACTATTTTCTGTCTGAAGTTTAGGTTTACAACAAAAATGAGCAGGAGACAGAGATTTCTTATATATCCCTTGCCTCCACACATGCATAACTTCCTCCACTATAAATATTACTCACAGAATGCTTTTTTTTCTTTTTTTTAAACCAAGGATGAACCTACATCATCCCACATAATCTTCCAAAGTTCATAATTTACCTTAGGGTTGACTGTTGGTGTTTCATATTCCATGTGTTTGGACAAAGATATAATGACATAATTATAAAAGTATATAAAAGTATACAAAAGTACAATACTCATCATTATAGTATCATACAGAGTGTTTTCACTGTCCTCAAAATCCCCTGTGATCTGCCTATTCATCTCTTCCTACCTCTCCTGGTTGCACTAGCAACCACTGATTTATTTATTATCTCCACAGTTTTGCCTTTTCCAAAATGTCATGTAGTTGGAATCATATAGCCATCTCACAGTCCCTGGATAGTTTGCTCTGTATTTTCAGTCTTTGTCCTCCTTGCTTTTCAGTCTTTGAGGATTCTGCTGACATATCCTCTAACTCAGAGATTGTTTCCTCAGCCATGCCCAGTCTACTAATAAGCCCATCAAAGGCAATCTTCAGTTCAGTCACATTGTTTTTTGTTTGTTTGTTTGTTGATCTCTAGCATCTCTTTTTGCTTCTTTCACTTTTTTAAATATTGATTTATTTTGGCCATGCCAGGTTTTAGTTGCGGCCCGCAGGATCTTTAGTTGCAGCGTGCATACTCAGTTGCGGCATGCGGACTCTTAGTTGTGGTATACAAACTCTTAGTTGCAGCATGCACGTGGGATCTAGTTCCCTGACCAGGGATCAAACCCAGGCCCCCTGCATTGGGAACGCAGAGTCTTATCCACTGGACCACCAGGGAAGTCCCTGGTTCTTTCTTAATATTTCCATCTCTCTGCTTACTGTGACCATCTGTTCTTGTATTCTGTCTACTTTATCTACTAGAGCACATAGCGTATTAATCACAGTTGTTTTCAACTCCTGGTCTGATAATACTTGCCATGTCTGGTTCTGATGCTTGTTCTGCATCTTCAAAATGTGTTTTTTGCCTTTTGGTATGCCTTGGAATTTTTTCTTGACAGTCAGGCATGGTGTGTTAGATATATAAAAGGAGGTGGTGTAAGTAGGTCTTTAGTAATGTGGTGAGGAGACAGGAAGTGTTCTATAGTCCTATGATTAGATCTCAGTCTTTTAGTGGGCCTATGCCTCTGAACTGTGAACTCCACAAGTGTTTCTCAGTTTTTTTATCTCCCCCTTTCGGTGGGAAAGGATGGCTAGAGTGGGGTGGAGTTGGGTGTTTCCCTTCCCAGGGTCAGTAAGGCTCTGATAATACCTAGCAGGTTAGGCTCTAGTTAACTAATTTCCCCTGAGGGCAGGCCTTTTAAGAAGAATGACATGCATTTCAAAATAGTTCCTTTTCCCCTCTCTCTGCCAGAAGCCTAAGGGGATTTTTCTCCCACATTTACTGTGGAAATTCATTGAACTTCTGGAGGTAAATCCCACAGTATTATGGAGGCTCCCTTATGACTGGGTGCCCCTGAAGAGTTGTTGATTTTTCAGTCTCTTCAGCATTTTTATTTATTGTTAGGACAGAGTGGTGACTTCCAAGCTCCTTACATGTGGAACAGGAAACCAATTCTATGAATCTTTTTGTGACACCTGCCCCAAACACATCTAAATACATAATATTCAATCATCCATTATTTATCTTATGCATTTTTGTGTGTGTGCCAGGCAGGGTGCTAGGTGCCGGGAACATAAAGAAGGACAAAATGTAGTCCTTGATCTTATGGGGGCTAGAGTCCATTCTGGGAATGTCTGTGACATTTACTACCTGTACTACTTTTTCAGCATTTATAAGGTTTGGGCTAGGAACTGTTAACTTATAGTTCTATACTTCTTTGTAAAACACAGTACAACAACTTAGTAAGAATTGGCAGTCAATAAAGATGTGCTAAGTGAATATTTTTTTTATTATAAAATCTAAATAGTGAAGTAGATAAATTTGTCTCAAAACATTTTTGTAGGGCTTTCCTCATTCCATCAGCTACTTGCACCAAGTAAGACTGGGTCTGTTCAGGGTCCCCAACCACAGTGGCTCTCCCAAGGCCCACCTTCTGCCACAATCAATCTAGTTCTGAAATTTAAAACAAAACTTTTTTTTCTATAAAAATCTATTTCCCTTGTTTCAAGTTTTCTAAAAACCTGTTCTCTCTAAGTAAAAGCTTTGGTAAATAGTGGGCAGTAGCAAGACAAGGTGCAAATGTCTGAACTCTGAGGTGAAAGAACTGGGTCAAAATTCTCGCTTAGCTGTGCGGTCCTGAAAAAGTCACTACATTTCATCACTTACAAAAGGAGAAAGGGCTTCCCTCGTGGTGCAGTGGTTGAGGGGCCGCCTGCCTGCCGATTCAGGGGACACGGGTTCGTGCCCCGGTCCAGGGAAGATCCCACATGTCCACGGAGAGGCTGGGCCCGTGAGCCATGGCCACTGAGCCAGCACGTCCGGAGCCTGTGCTCCGCAATGGGAGAGCCACAACAGTGAGAGGCCCGCGTACCACAAAAAAAAAAAAAAAAAAAAAAGAATTGGAGAAAAATAAAGCTAATGAAAATGTACATAATTATGAATTTCTTTTAAAAAGGTTTTATTTGATTATATTCCAGTGTTTGGAAATTAGAATTAAAAGGTAGCCCACTGCCAAAACGCTCCTAGTTAGTTTTAAAAACTCATATAAATATCCTTTGTTCTCTCTCTTTGAACGAAGACATTTGCTACTTATAAATAAAAAAAGGTGAAGAAATAACCTTTATACACTCAATTCCCCTGAGCAAAGAGTATCTAAGAATCATAGAGTGAGATGGGTTTGTTATTTGCATTTTTCTCTAATTAAGGTTGAGACAAGCCTGTAAATTAATTATACTCACCATTTAAGCCAAATTTAAATACCACAACCTCCAAAAATATTTAAAAAACCTCTGCATCTGCTCAGAATCTTAATAAATTCATTTTTAATTTAAGTATATTTGCAAGAAGGGCATTTTTTTCCCTGGAAAATGCATTACAATGTAGGGACTTTAAAAAAAAAACTTTTATTAAGCAGTTTCATTTTTAATAATATTCTCTTAGAAACATTATATAGGGCTAGCATTTTACACTAATTTGACTCAGTCCTAGAAAATAATGGCTCATTAATATTTATATATATGTATGAATTGTCACTAATTTATATTTATAATATATATGCTTGTATATGTAACAGAAATTATAACTTATAAATTATACTGTTCTATCTCTTATTTCTATTTTCCCATACTCCTTCAAATATTCAGTTTCTACTAAATGTACATTTTTTTATAGATACTATGGAATTTATTTTGTTTTTAATATTTTTAAGATATAGAGAAAACGGTCAAATATATATATTATTTAATATTACACTTAAATGATTAAGAAAAAAGTTTCAAAAATATGCTTATATAACTGCCAAAGTGAGAATATAGACACATTTCATCTTTTGATTTTTCATGTAGAACTGCTGAAATGCATCAGGATTTTGAATCAGATTAAATAGTATTTAACCTCTGAGAAAAAAGATATATTTTTCCAGGCCAAGTGTAAATTGCACAGCTTTTTCAATTGCAATACAAGTTCTATGATTAGATTTAGTACAAAATCAAGTTTCAATTTAAGAGCCAGCTGTAAATATATGCATATAAAATTGCATATGTAGTATGTTTAACAGTCCTAGAAATAGCTTTCAGAAACTATCAAAGATTTGAAAATTTCATTTAACCCAGAATGTCTGCTTTGGCCCAACAAACATCTTAAAATACTATTCTCTCAACTTCATTTTTAGTATTCTCTATCTCACCCAGCTAAGATTTCATCAACTAAAGACAGCAAATATGTTATATTTTACCACAAATGTAGTTTTACACAAAATTCAAACAGAAAGAGAAATTAAGAAGTTATAACACCGTATCTTACTTCACTGCTTGTTTAGCTGACATGTATTTCTTGAAGGTGCAATTTCTTTGAACCTCATGATAGTTAGTTCTAAGTATTCTGAATGTTGTGCTTCATAGTTTTTTCTTGCCCTCTGTCCCAAGTAGGGACACAGAAAACAAAACAAAACAAAACAATATTTTGTTAAATGAGAAAATAGTTATAGGATACAAATACTTGATATAGGAATCTTACTTATTTGTCCACCATTTAATGGAGTTACAAATATATCACTTATTTATCTTAAAAAGCTATTCAGGAAAACTTAAATTCAGGCTTGTTCTCCCTTTCTATATAATCCAATTAAAATATGTGTACAATTGAAATAGATATGCTGATTTAGAAAATGTTGCCCTCATATTTTAGGTAAATGTGAATATAATACATGTGGACCCACCTTTACTATGCCATAGATGTTTAACTTAAATGGTGTTTTCCTCTTCAATTTTTAATGATTCTAGAATATCACTACTTTTCTCATCTTGATTCCAATCAATCTTTCCAACACAATCTCACACAAGTCATTCTATCTGGTATGTAATGATCTAAAAACAAACATGAATAGGCAGTGATAGCTACTATTTTTTCTTTTTTTTATAGCCACACCCTATAAAAAAGAATCTGTGCCCTCGGCAGTGAAAACACAGAGTCCTAACCACTGGACCACCAGGGAATTCCCGATAGCTACTATTTAAGCAAACTATTCAATAAAGCATTTTCTAACCCAAAGAAATAAAGTATTTTGTAAATTATCTATTTTAAGAATGAATTTTTCAGTGTAGGGTTTTGCTAAATCATACTACACAGCAGAAAGTTTAGCGCAGGCAGAGTTCAATGTGAGTGAGTAGGATATTGAAACAACACAAAACAAATACAAACCTCCACCATACACTGTTGGATTTAATTTTAGTCATCTGCTTTGAACTGCCAGAGAAGAATAAAAGGTAGGTCTTGAAGCTAGAAGTGGGCTGAAATGTAAATATTTCAGGATTTTATATTGAGCATGACTAGTTGTTCATTCTTACTGGAAACAGCTATGAAATAGGCAAAAGCAGGGTTGCTTGTTGCAACCTGAAACTCATTATTGCCAAGCATCATCCTTGATTTACTGTAACAAAACCATGCTGACGAAGCCAAGGTCTTAGGTTCCAGTGAGCCAGTCTGCATCTTGCAGTCTCTTATTTGCAGATTTATCTGCCTTTCTGCAAATATTTGTCCTTAGAAGAGTAACTATGCGTAAGTATGAAAATGAAGTAATGTATAATAGGTCCATTACCAGCACGGGGAAAATGATGCAAATTTCATGTCCTATGGAGAGTGGTTGAAAAAGCAACATCCTCATACATGAAAAAAAAAAATATATATATATATATACACATATATATAATATATATAAAATAAAAGAGGATTATAAGTCCATAGCATTATAAAATATTATTAACTAAAAGACAAAGATAATATTTGAATTTAAGAATAGGACTTTTCTTTAGTAAAGAAAAAATGAACTATTTATATGATTTCTATAAAGAAATAACACGTTTTATTTTTCAAAAATAGACAGTGTTAGATGGCACTGTTTCTCATATACTCAAAAAACTCCCTATAGCTCTGTCAAATATACAATAAAAGAAGACTTGTTTTTTTCAAAATTTGTTGCATTCCCATTGCAACATGTGTTATTCATTACCTGAGAGTAGATACTTTTAAAAGATTTTTGCTTTAAAAAACTATACTTTCTGACTCTTTCAAAGTCATTGCCTTTTGCTACCAATAACAGAATATTAATGCTGCTCTTTGAAAAGATATCTTAATGTATCAATTTATTTTATTTATTTTTCAGTAATAAAAGACATGTTTAATCATTAAGATTTAAGGTTTCTAGACTGCAGCACACAGAAGTCCAATGAATTACTGGCATTGTAGTATTCCAGGTCAATGGATCAACTGTTAAATAAATGTATCTCTTCATCTCTTCTTAACATACACTTTTTCAAAAACAATTTGCAAACAACTAAATTCAAGCCACAGATTAAAAGTGATTACCTATTAGAACAATGGTTGAAGATAGGTATTAACATTCCTTATATATACTCTACATTATACATCACACTGCTTTACACTTATTTGCCACTTAAAAATTATTTGCTTAAAGTGAATATATAAAACAGAGAAAATAAATTTAAAGTACAAAAGCTAGCAGGTCAGGCACCTTGTTAGAAGCTCTGAGTTACTGAATGCCAGTAGTAGCAATGAAGAACAATGGGATGACAAAGGAGAGAAACCCTCAAGAATTTTAATGAGGGTAAAAGGTCCAATGGTTCATTCCCATTACTTGCTATATTTCATCTTGTTTTAGAGAGTTCACAAAGTGTAAGACAATAGTGCAAAATCTGTGATTTTTATGCCTTGCTGTTTTCTATTATAAGCCTTAACCTTGTGACGGTGATAAAGTACATAGTAAGTAAGTTTTAGGGCCTTTTTCTAGCCAACTATACAGTGTCTCAGAGGTCTAAATTTAAGTACCATTAACTAGATTTTTTTTTTTCCCAAAAAAGAAATATAAAAACTTGAGGTTACAACAAAGCTGGGTTAAAAGGTGTATACAGAGATAAGCATCAAGTTTGATATAATAAAACCATCTTGAAAGAAGGCATTTCAAAGTATTTTAATAACCTATATCTAACAAAGATTGAGAAAGTATCTACAAAACATTACAGGGTTGTTGGGTGTTTTTGATTATATATAAGCACATCTTCAATCCAATTTCAAAGGCCCACTTCTGCTGTGTTCTTGAGATCTTGGGAGATATACTAGATAAGATATTTTAGTAACAGTGAAAGAAAACAAACCTATCTAGTTTAAGAAAAAAAAAGGGAAATCACTTCAAGGCTACTATCAAGTTCCAAGAGTATCCTATTGACCCAATGGCTGTAATGCAACCAATCTTCAGAAGCAGATTGGAACCTGGAAATGAATGGCTTCCTCATTATTAATTTGGGGTGAACGATCTCTTTCTCTGGTCTCTATGTCATTTTCAGTGTGTTGGCTCCATTCTGCTGTTTTCACAGCTCTCTCTGACACTCAAACAATGAGGAAAAAACAGCTGTGTTCTGGTACCCAAGTGGTCAAGAAGTTAACTAATATACAAACTGAATGGTCTTAGTCAAAATTCCAAATCCTCATGGGAATGGATTCTGATTGACCCAGCCTGTGTCTTATGACCACACATGTGACCTGT
Organism: Globicephala melas; assembly: GCF_963455315.2. NCBI lineage: Eukaryota > Metazoa > Chordata > Mammalia > Artiodactyla > Delphinidae > Globicephala > Globicephala melas. Next base: position 24,750,503 of record NC_083320.1, on the reverse strand, counting down.
GGAGCTGTCACACTGAAATAACATGAGGAGGGTCCTACATATTTATCTAGGGAACATACCACATATAAAACAGCGATTTATAATTATTATTAAATATTAAGAATAACACATTTGTCCATTAAACAAAGACTTAATGAAAACCTACTACATTTTAGGCACCATTCTAGACATTGACTATTCAGATAGTAAAAGTAAATAGAGTATATGGTTAAACTGCTCTCGTGAATCACAGAAACTAGAGTGGTTTCTTACAAAGCGAACAACAAAAAAACACTATGACCTTGCTAGTAGAGACGAAAATAAGGATGGAAAATATTTTTAAAACAAAAATACTTTCTTAATTTCTTAAAGACAGAAATAAATTCCAAAATGAAATTTAAAATCCCTATCTATGATGTCTTTCTAAACACCTTATAGATATGGGTCATTCTTAGAGGAAGGGAAATTACACATCTCTATAAAAAGCGGCTCAATGAATTACAGTTCTATAAATATATGTGAGGGCTATGTAATCCATAGGATAAGTTAATGGAAGTTTACTATTCACTCATACAATTCAAAATTTATCATAAATGATAGCATAATGCAACATAACTAGATTTCCTTTATACGGGCTCTATTTATTGCAATGTGTCAATATCGAACAGATTATGTACTTTGGAAGGAAGCTACTAAAAACACAAATGAACCATAATGTAGTTATCAGAAGGAATTAAATTTTATATTAAACAGAGAGCTTTTAGCATATTCTAAGGTATAGTTAGAAATAATGGCTCATCCAGTGCAGTAGAATGAAGATTTCAGCTAATAGTCCTAACTTTCAGGGACTCACCAAAAAACAGAGAATGGGAATCCAGAGAGTTCTGTCCTAGGACCACTTGTTGGACTAACACTTGTCAATCTCCCTTGACTATTTCATCTTATCCCCAAATGCTAATTTGTCATTTGGGTGCTGATGTTTCCTAGATATTTATCTATATTATAAGGGTCTCTATCTCTCCAATTTAATATTTTATTCCATCCCCCAATTTATCTTCATCCACACTATACTATAAGTTCCATGAGAGGAAGAACCCTGTTTGATTCATTTGAACGCATGTGTACAGTATCTAAAGCAATAACACTAGGTACACATTTATTAACTCTGACTTAGGGCCTTCTTTCTAAGCCTTAACTTATATTACTCCCATTGGAATGCCCTCCCACCCACCCACTTTGTGAGCCTCTATTCATTTTCTCATGACTCAATCTAAGCATGTTTCTGATGAAATCTTTCCTGAATCCTTCAGAATTACCCATTCCTTTCTTTGCCCAACACCCACACTTACCATTAACACAAGACCATGCTTTCATTCTGATTCTGGCTTCTTATTTCAGTCTTGGCAACTAAAAAATTTTGTATGTGCATATATATGTATACATGCACACACACTCATACATGCAGTAATTATCTATTACACATCTGTAACCCTCTACAAGACTGCAAGATTGTTGAAACCAAGAACAATAGATTACTTGCTATTGTATCCTTGGGCTAAGACCATTTGCTGAGTAAATGAATACATGTCACAATTAGAAATGATTATTTTCCAAAGGAACAAAGTATAAGCTCTTATTAGTAAGTCAAAAACAAAACCTATTATAGTTATCATTAAACAAACATTAAAATTGAGATATGTGCATGAGTTAGTACAAAGTTTATATGAATTTTTAGAGATGCTTCTTAGGAGCCAATAATTACTTTTTTAAAGAAATAACTTATTTCTTGCTCCAAGTACAAATCTTGGTCCTCCTTATTTTATTCTTTCCCAAATCTGTTCATTCTATTAACTTATTTTTTTTTTTTACTTCAGTATAGTTCCTAAAAATGTAGAATATCCAATGGTATAGACCATGATGCCCAAAGATTTATATGCTACTTTCATATTTCTAAGATTAAAATTGACTAAAGTCAATTTTTGATCATTCTGTTACCTTATAAGAGATTAAGAATGATAAAATAATAAAATATGTAATAAGACAATTTTATGTTATTTATTTTAAAGACTGTCATAGTACTCATGTTATTTTTTGTTAAGCCAGTGAAATCTAGAGCAAACAAAGCAAGGAAAGAATAAGAAGCAAAACTAACATCTTAGATTGCCTTTTAAAATTTTCTCATATTATTCTGTTCTAATAGACCATTTAACCCATTTCCTCTGTTTTAGAATTCAGCTCTTACTTTTCCTTTTCTACAACATCATTGAGTTTCTTGGCATTTCTAACTAAATCTACAAATCAGCTCATATACCATCAAGTTTTTATTTTGAAGAATAAATTCTATCTGAAAATAATCAAGACACGTTAGAATCTTGCAAACAAATTTTAATAACTAATACTCAGATGCACTGCTATGAAGAGGTTGTTCTAGGATAGCTTGTATGTGTTCATTTCTTGAAACGGTAGTCCAAAATAGAAAAAACTAAATGCTAAGTTCTTTTTAGGTCTTCTCACTCAAGGCTTCAGATAAATTTTTACTATCTACTCTTGATAAACAAAGATGTCATAATTAAACACCATAGCTAATACAAGCTACATAACCTGTAGAATTAGAGTTCTATCAACCAAACAATACTATATGGAAACACCTTGATATGGAAATTCCCTATATCAATACTAGTATGATAGTCATTTTAAAAGCAGATATCATGTCTCATAGTGTTATTTAAGTTTTGAGGTGGTACATTTTCTGAGGTTGTTATCACTTCTAGACGTTTTTATTACATTCAAAGTATTTCAAAAATGACTGTTTTTTACTTCTTATCTAAGTATGGAATGATTAAAAGTATCATAGTTCTCTAATTTACTATCTACTAAATAGTTTACTGTATCATTATTAAACATTATTTACATCTTTATTTATATAAGACAGTGCTCCTGAGAAGTCTGTAAATAATATTGAAAATAAGATTGAATATATTCTAGGGATGCTATTATTTAAAATAATCTTATTAATTCTTTTATGAAGAATAAATTATTAGTTATACAAAACACTGCATCCTCATCTCACTTCGTCAAAATCTCTTTGAAGTTCAGATTTTCCTATACCTGTTCCGGATGAAGCAAAACTTAAGAAACTGTAGGCATTAAGTACTAATAACAGGTTTAACAGAATAAGGATAAATGAGAGCCCCAAAAACAAGTCTGTAAAAGGACTCGTCTCTGGATAACTTCATATATGCACGTGTGCGTTTATATGCATGCATATATCAACTTATATAAGTACTTGTGATTTCCTATGACTCTCAATAATTTGTTGGTTTTCAAAAACTGATGTCATTTTTCTTCTAAAGTTAACAGTATTACTCTCATTATGGTAATATGAAATAGTTTAAAATTTCCAAAGTGACAGAATGGGGCAGAAAAGGAGATTACTAGCTAAAGTTACCAATTCTTATCTGATTGGTCCTCTGATGCTCCTAGCCCACAGTCTAAAGTTTTCCTCTTGCCCGCCATTCAGAAAAAGACACGCTTGCTAGAAGTCATGTCCTACACCCTGACAGAATCTTCTATCAATCTTAGGGCAACAGTAACTGTTCTAAACTAGGGTGTCAATCATGATGCCATTGGTACTCTTTTTCTTTTCCTGGGTGTGCCTTGGCATCTCTTCTCTTCTACATGTCTACAGTCATGAACACTGCCAGGCAGGGCAGACGAACATAACCATCAGGTACAAGAAGCTGGTCTGTCTTTTGCATTGTGACACCACTGTGCATTTACAAAGAAAGAAGAGAAAGAGACAGCTTTACCCGCAGGAAAGAGAGGTCCCGGTTGTGCTCGATGCTGGTTATCTCCAGGTTGCCCATGACTACCTCACAGTTCTCATAGTATTTGCGCAAGGCTCGGTACTGCTGTTCCAGGTCAGAGAGAGAGCTCAGCTTATTCTCTGTTCCTGCGCACACTGCCAAGACAAGAAAAAACATGGGAAGTTATGTAAACTTTATATGACATGCACCATGACAATATTTCCCTCAACTCTCTTCCACAACAATCTACTCCAATTCCCTGAATTAAAATATTTTGAATGTTATTAAGACCCATAACCCAAACACTGATAAATATCTTCACTTTTATTTTTTCCAGCTTTACTGCATTATAATTGACATATAACATTATGTAAGTTTAAGGGGTACACATGCGGTATTGATACAGTTATATATTGCAAAATGATTACCACCATAGCATTAGTGAACATCACCATCATGTCACCTGATTACCATTGTTGTTGTTGTGTGTGTGTGTGTGTGTGTGTGTGGTGAGAACATTTAAGATTTACTCTCCCAGCAACTTTCAAGTATATAATACAGTATTGTTAACTATAATCACCGTGTTACATCCAAACTTATTCATCTTATAACTGGACGTTAGTACTTTTTGACAAAAATCTCCTCATTTCCTCACGCCCAAGTCCCTGGTAACCACCATTCTTCTCTTTGTTTCTATGAGTTCAGCTTCTTTAGAGATTCCACATATAAGTGACATCATACATTTACATTCATAAAATGTATGTACTAACCACAGAGAGTAAGAAAGCATGGGTTCCACAGAAACATATAGCAAGGAGATAAACTTAAAATAATCACATTTGCTGTGGGCATATAAAGCATGTAAATACATTTAATTTCACTCAAACAAGATTTTCTTTCAAATTTATAATTACTCTATTTTCTACCTATGGAAGTAAATCAAAATCAAAAGATGATAAAAGTAACAATTTTATTTAAAAAATATTTTTGTATTGCAAAGTAATCTGATCTTAGTAAATTTTCTACAGAATTAAAACTTATGCTTTAAGCCCTCAAAAATGCTACCTTTTAAAATAAAAAATATTAAACAACTTAGACTGAAACATTTATAAACATACACTACAAACAATATGTACTGAATTATAAACTTTTATCATATCAACTGTGTCGTTGTGTATTCATTAGTGTTCTGAGGTAAAATAGACTGTTTGTTAATAAATGTTCTCAATCTGTCATCTTTGGGGGGTGGATTTTGAATGTTTATATATAAGCTCAAGAGTATACACACATCTGTGTTTTTTAGGTTGTGTGTGTATGTATCTTTCCTCTCCTCCAGAAGTCAGAGTTTTAGTTATTACTTCTCATGGTTTGCATAGCTACCTGAACAATTTAATGCACCAACTCTACCATTTAATGCACCAATTCTAATCTTCAATAGACTGAAAAAACTCTATTATGATAAGTGTGTAAAGTTAAAAAAATGAATTGTGAATGAAACATCTTTGAGTACATTACACCAAACTTAGGACAAGATACATGCAGTAAACACTGAAGACACTAGAAAAAGAGCTTAGTAATGATGTCAAATATACATTTGTGTGTCATCTCCACAGGAATGACAAAGAAGACATGAGGCTTGATGTGGTGCTCAAGGGGATAAGTTTCAATACAGAAAGGAAAAAAAAAATCTAGATTGGTATATTCTAAATAATTAGGGTCACCATAAAGCCTGTTTTTGCCTATTGACACATCAAAAATAACAAAAATCTGGATCTAAAAGTCTTGAAGAATAACATAGACCTCTAATCATAGTGGAATTTCATTATAAAAACCAAAATAAAACACAAACGTTTCTTGTCTGGATTTCTAAACCTCATCAAACAGTATATTTTCTAGAAATACTCTTTTATAAGTGGAATTGTGTCCCTCTAAGAGATATACTGAAGTCCTAACCCCTGGCACCTGTGAATGTGACCTTGTTTGGAAATATGGTTTATGAAATTAAGGTAGGATGAGTACGTTAGAATAGGCTCTAACCCAATATATTCAATGTCCTTCTAAGAGGAAAACACCCTGTGAACATCAAGACGCACAGGGGGAAAGCCATGTGACCACAGAGGCAAAGATGGGAGTGATGCAGCTGCAAAACAAGGGATGCTAGCAACTGATGGCCAACACCAGAAGCTAGGAAGAGGCAAAGGAAGATTCTACCATGGGTCTCAGAGGGAGCTTGACCTTACTGACACCTTGATACTAGACTTTTGGCCTCCAGAACTGTGAAAGAATAAATTATTATTGTTTTAAGCCATCTAGACTGTGGTACTTTGTTAAAGACGCCCTAGGATATACAATCTTCAGGCTCTTTCTACCTGAAATCTCACATTTAAAGAAACATTAAAAATCACTTCCATACTCCAGGGTTCGATTAGTTTATCACCTTGAAGTTACTCTCCCCATTCTCCCTTCTGAATGTCAGAGTCCTCATACACCATGCTGGAACTCATTTGTTGCCCTTGAGAATATACTTTTTGTAGTGATAAGGATGGATACAAAGACTTCTAGAATCCTCAATATCCATCCTCTTCTTCCTTCACAGTAACAGACTGCACAGTTTTAGCTGGGCTTGTGGCCACCCCAAATAAAGATTACATTTCTCTGCTCCTCTTGGAGGTAAACTTTGCAGGGGACTAAGTTCTAACATATTGTATGACACTTTCCCAGAACTTTATTTAAAACATGGTTGGAGCCTAACTTTGACTCCTTTCTTTCCCACACCTTCCTCCAATCTGCTGCCTGGAATGGAGATGTGATGGTTAAAACTTGAACCGCCATCTTGGAGCATAAGAATGAGGCACACACTAGAGACTGGCTGAGAAATGAGCTAAAGGAACCAGGATTTTCAAACAAACCTGTTTACATGTTTATTAATCATGTTTATTATCATTAATATCAAGATAATAGTGAAAAAAAAGATAATAGTGAATATTGGTCCTGGCTGCTAAAATATTATACGTAGGAAGGATTAAATTCAAATTAAGTTATATGCTTCTGACCTTAAGTAATTTTAACTATTCTGTCTTGTTGTTTAACTGAATTTATTCCAATCGTAATAAAACTACCAAATCATTCTTGATCATCTGAAAATTTTACTGGTTCTGTGGAAGTTTCCCTTATTACTAAAACTAACAAACATTATGAAAAAAATAAACTTTTATTGATAAGTACAGTAATATTCAACATAAGCAGGAGAACAAGAAGCAATTGATTCTGGTATATGATCCTTCTCCATCAAGATCAAAGTCCCACTTTTTTTTTTCAATAAACTGTAGAGACTCTAAAAAACACTCCTGAGCCACAATCTTTATTTTTATTGCTCACAGCAGCTTTATAACTTGTAAAATGTCTCCTGAGAAAAGGTATAATTATATGGGTTTATGAAATATAGATTTCAATTATTTTAAATTCCAAGGAGGACAAGCTTATATTTTAATGCAACTACTGATGGGGGTAATTAAGCATCAATTAAGAAACTTGCTCACCATTTCTAAAATGTATATAATGCCACATTGCAATTTATGTATCGTTTATGTTGTACAAGTTTCTTTCAGTCGGAAATAAAACCCACACTTTAATATCAATATGTAAAAATCAATATCTAAACATCTAAATGAAAAGATTTCTAAAATATTTAGTGTATTCTGACCTTTTCTATAAAAGCTTAAACAAATTTTGGGAGAAAATCTATCAATATAACTGTAATGCCTATGCATTTTTTCATGCTTCTCATTCTGCATATATGAAAAGAATATATAATATTAAATTGTTCTTATTAATTATTATTACAATAATCTGTTATATAAGAGACCTACAAAGGCTATAAACTCTTTGAAGACAGATGCAATATATTAATCATTATTTTGTATCTGCTGAGCTGTATAGCATAGTGCTTTGCAAGAAAGTTTTCTTTTTTTTTTACATTTATAAATATATTTTATTGCATGCATTTAGTTTCACATTTTTGGGGTAATTCAATTTTTATGTGGAAAGCTTAAAGAAAATTTGAACAAAGTGAATAATTTAACTTTTACCCATAGGTGACTGCCCATTTCACAGAGGACTTCTCGCTGAATTCTGCAATTTTTCAACTGATGGGACTCAGTGATGTTCTCTCAGTAAGTGGCCCATCTGTACTCATTTGCTGGTAGCCAAGGAGGGGGCGTGGTTTCCAGTCACGTGGTGAGGTGGCCTGCAGCTCCTAAAGGGCAGAGACCATGACTTTCTCTCTAAAGTCTGGTGTATAGTAGGTGCCCCATAAAGTGAATGGGTGTGACTGAGTTAACTGATTAGCCACGCCTCTGGAAGACACTGAGTGTTTGCAGGAACTGGCAAAGAATAGGGACCCCTGAGATCCCAGAGAGGGGTAAGAGGACCCCTGTCCGGGAGGTTCCACATTGCAGAACCTTTGAGCAAGTATCTGCATTTCCCACTGGTTCTGTGCGCACAGGAATTTAGCTGAGTTGTTATGAATTAGGACTGACCCAGATTCTAATCTGGTCTCCACCTTTTGGTTAACCGTGTACTCAGGGACAGATGACTCTTCCTCTCTAACCCTTAGCTACTTCATCTTTCAAGTGGGGTAACAATACTACCCTCGAAGGGTAGTAAGAACCAAATGAGTTATTTAATGATGTTAATTGCCATAAAAACAATTATAATTTGTATTCAGAAAATAACCCTCAATTCAGAAAAGTACCCATGTTCAATAAATGATCAGCTGTATTTTTATATACCATATGAAAAGAGAAAATTGGAATAAGTATATTTAAAAATATTTTTCAGTAAAAACAAAAAATCATACAGTAAATAAATTCTAAATAATCAGAATACTCTATTCTCCAAACATTCTGATTTTTGGAGTTTTTACTATACATGGTTCCAGTTAGGAAATATTTTTGTCTCAGTGAGACTTTCCTTTATATTTATGTTTGAGTCAAGCTATCTATAACGAGTATAATACTCCTCATAACTTTCATCTTGAAAGACGGACTTGATTTTAAAAGAACTAGTTTTGATAGATGCATAAAAATCATTTGTATTTCTCTTCATGAAGCCTTCACTGAATGCCTCGCAACTTCCATTTGTCAATCGATTGTACAATCAGGCAATGTATACAAGACAATGCTTAAACCATCAAGTTTCATTGATTTCACAAAGCTGTTTATCAGACAGAATTGAAAAATCTTTTTCACCAGCCAAAACAAGTTTAACAAAATTCAGCCCCCTTTGCCAACACTATTATCAAGTCCTTAAACTAAAAGCTTACAATAATCAAGCTTCAGAAATCCCGAATTTACATGTACTCCCTAGAGTTTTCATTTCAACAGTGACTCCAGGAGTAAAGCTATATGTGAGGCCTTAATAAAATCACCAATTATTCTATTTGGTATTGATTCCATCACAAATGCAGCTATAGTTGCAAACATGGGCTTTTTAGTCTTAAGATTTACATCCAACAGTGAGTGAACTACATGATCCTCATTCAGTAAAAAATTAAGACTATAATTAGGAGTTTGTAGCAATATAAAAAGGTTGGTTAACAAAATTATTCATTTATTCATGGGGCAAATATATTAGAAGCACAAAGAAGAAACATTAGCAATATCCATATTAATACTAAAAATCAATTATTGCCTCCACGCTTACGGCTGTGGAAACCAGCACTCCATTTGCTTACTCAAGATGAAAAGAGGGAAAAAAAATTAAATCAAAATATTGCCTGACTTTCGAATCAAATGCCTATGTGAGATATTAAGAAATGATTATTTATTTAGCATCTACTGTTGACCTAGTATCATGAAAAAAATGTATATTGATTAAAATGCCCAAGGTCTTTTGTAAGGGCTCATGAAGTTGTACATGGCACCTAGTAAGGAAAGCAGCAAGCAGTGTATGTAAGTTATGTATATATTGTGTATGCACCATTCAGGGACTGTCTGCATAAAAAATATTTGGTAACGTGATAAAAGTTCTCTAATTTTTTTTATCTGATTTAACACTAAGTACTTTCTCTTTCAGAAATGTTACCATAATAAATACACTTTAGTTTAATGTACATTGTGGGGCATTTAAAAATCATTAAAAAATATAAAATAGTTAAAGAGAATATCAGAAGTAGCATACATTTTCAGTGACTATTGAGTGCTATTATAGTTACACAAAGAAGTTTTGCAGCTCTATGTTCAACATATATATTGAAATGGGGCCAAATTTGCTACTTCCTCTACTATAGCCATTTAATCCAAGCCATCAAGGCTATCTACCCTGGACTTTGAAAGCAGCCTCTTAACTAACTTCTTACTTTCCCTACTTGCCCCTGTTAATTCTTTGCATAGAGGCCAGAGTGATCTTTTTAAAAACATGAATCATTCACATCACTCCATCACCGAAAACAACCCTTGGCTTCTAATCACATTTCTTATAAAATCCAAACTTCTTACCATAGCCTGTAGAACGTATATTCAGATCTTTGCTTAAATGTCACTCTTTCAGAAAAGCCTTCTCTGACAATCTTATCTAAAATAGATACCAGGTTCCCATTCATCATGCTCTGTCTTCTTTGCCTTCTTTATTTTTGTTTTACTGCTAACTGAAATTATATTATACACTTGCTTGTTTACTTGTTTATTATATGTCTCTACTTTAGAATGCAAGTTCCATCGTCAGAGGCCCTTTCTCTGCTCAACACCTAAAGAGAAGACACATAGCAGACTCTCAGTCAATACCTGTTGAATAAATAAAATGGACCTTGGAGAAATAATTAAGCCAGTATCAAATGCTGGTCCTTCTATTTTTAAGAGCTGAATGAACTTGAGCAAGTCACTTTGTTACTTGGAGTTATGTGGAATGAGCACTGGGCAAGGGCAGTGAAGGTCAGGATGTCATTGCTCCAACATTTCCTAGCTGTGTAAATTGGGACAATTATTTTCTTCTCATTGGGTCCAATTTTCTCTTTTATGTTTCCTTCCAGCTCGAAAATTCTGTGATTGAATTTATTTCTAAAATACTTATTTAAAACCTACTCTACACTGTTGGGAATGTAAATTGGTACAGCCACTATGGAGAACAGTATGGAGGTTCCTTAAGAAACTAAAAACAGAGCTAACATATGAACTAGCAATCCCAGTCCTGGGCATATAGCCAGAGAAAAACATGGTCTGAAAGGATACAGGCACCCCAATGTCCATTGCAGTGCTGTTTTCAATAGTCAAGACATGGAAGTAACCTAAATGTCCATTGACAGAATGAATGGATAAAGAAGATTTGGTACATATATACAATGGAATATTACTCAACCATTAAAAATGAAATAATGCCATTTGCAGTAACATGGATGGACCTGGAGATTATCATACTAAATGAAGTCAGACAGAGAAAGACAAATATCATATGACATCACTTATATGTGGAATCTAAGGAAAAAAATGATGCAAATGAACTTATTTACAAAACAGAAACAGACTCAGACTTAGAAAACAAACATAGTTATCGGGGGAAGGGTGGGGGACGAGGGATAGATTGGGAGTTTGGGACTGACATGTACACATCGCTATATTTAAAATAGATAAACAACAAGGACCTACTGTATAGCACAGGGAACACTGCTCAATATTCTATAATAACCTAAATGGGAAAAGAATTTGAAAAAGAATAGATACATGTATATGTATAACTGAATCATTTTGCTGTACACCTGAAGCTAACACAACATTGCTAATCAACTGTGCTCCAATATAAAATAAAAATTTTTTTAAATGATAAAAAATAAAATAAAACCTACTCTGCACTAAGTAATGAGTTGCATTCAGTGGGTGCTTTTAAGGAGGTCACACTGTGGCAACATCATAAAAAGTTATAAAGTTAAACACTTATCAAATTATCCAGCAATCCCATTTATAAGTACATCCCTAGATAAATGAAAATTATGTTCACATAAAAATGTGTATGTGAGAGTTTAACGGAACTCCACTCAAATTCACCAAAAATTGGAAACAACACAAATGTCCTTCAATGGCTGAATGCTAACAAACTATGGTATATCTATTTCATGAATATCTAGTCAGCAATAAAAATGGACAGATGATTGCTATAGCAACATGGAAAATTCCCAAAGGCATTATGCTGACTGAAAGAAGCAGGCTCAAAAGGCTAAATACTATACGATTCCATTGGTATGACATTTTGGAGAAAGACAAAACTACAAAGGATGGAGAACAAATCAGTGGTTGCCAGAAGATGGGTATCTGAGAGAGAGGGTTTGACTGAAAGATCATGAGGGGAATTTAAGAGATGGCAGAATTCTTCTGCATACTGACTGTGGTGGTGATTACATAGTATACATGGGTTAAAACTCAGAGAACTGTACACCAAAAAAAGTCAGTTTTACTGTATGTAAATTAAAACACACACACACTCAAGTTGGCTTGTATGTTTAACAGAGTTAAAAATGCCCCTTTATATAAATCATAAAACATTCTTAATATATTTGTTCTTAGGCATTTTATACTTGTCATCTTTGAATAATTTTAGTTACATTTTTGAACTGCTTATTATTATTACATATTTTTAAAACTCTTGATGACTCTGGTATTTTTTTTTCCCCCTCAAAACTTGGCTACATTGCTAAATCCTTGTAATTTCTAATTAGTTTTCTTCATTGAGGTTCTTGATTTATCTAGTCTTCAATCATGTTATTTTATTTTGTTTTTTTTGGCTGGTACTACTTAGACTTTCTAGACAATTTTTTTCAATTAATAAGCATAGTTGTCAATTCTATCTCTGTTCCGATCTTTACAGAAATGTTTTCCTTGGCTCGGCATATATTTTGTTATGTTATATGTTCCAGGGTCTGGCTTTACCAGGTTTTTATTTTAGATTCGAATGTTGAATGTTGCTATTTTTTGCTATCAATTAATGCTAATTAAATGTGCACTAATTTTGAAATTATTAATGAGTTCCAAATACTGAACCATTCTTATATTCCTGGAACGAACCACACTTAGTAATCATGCATTATAACATTAATATACTTCTAGATTTATTGTTTTTATTTGTACTGTTATTTTAATATTAAAAAATATCTATCAATGATTTAGAAATATTTGTACCAGATGTCATCACACACAAAGTGATAAATAATGGAAGTGGGTTTATATTTTATAAAATTTGCACTCTATATAATTAACTCTAAAAGTAGTAAAGAAAAAATTTAACATCGAGTAGGAAATTTGGTTTATAATTTACATTGCATAAAACTGTAGATAAAATATTTTCAATCTAAAAATCAGTATCTTTTTTAAAAAAATAAGTGACCCTATAGTATATTCTCTGAATCTTTATCTTCTACCACTCTTTTATTGACTCCCAAAGTGACAAAACAGGAATCTGCTGAAATCAACTAAATCACTTTCTAAAGGATTCTTGAGCCAAATGAAAAGGGCATTTGGCATCATAGACCTTCACTAATAGAGTTGTAGCTAGGGAAGACATAGGCATTCTATAATACAGGCTGATGAAAGGCAAGTCCATAGACTATATATACTGCTATGTGCTGCTCCATCTAAAATTTAATTGAGCTGTATTTTACCTCTGTTGTTTACTTACAACAGTCCCTAAATGCCCTCAAAGATGCTTAAACGCTAAATTATATTGCAAAGGGAAAAAAGCTCATCATTGTAGACTACCAAAAAATGATAGATGTAAATATCGCACATGATTATCTCCTGTTCATCAATGATATGTTTTGTGAGTGGTCTATTCTAATCTAGTCTTCCCAATATAATAGGTTATACTTGTATTGTTTATTTAGTATTTCAAAGATAAGCTTAGTAAAATTAAAATAATTAAAAATTATTTTAAATGCATTATATGGGTCATCAAAAACTGACTTGTAACTGCTTGAATATAAATTTTAGTTCCTGTTCTTTATTGTTTTTCTGCCTTTACATATTTTATATTTCCTTAAATTATATTTCAAAAAATTCCTATGTTGAAAGCTGAAAAACATAATAGAAAGACTTTACAGATTTAGAAATTACATTTCTGTCATCTATTCTTAGATGAAATAATATTCCCCTTACCACTATCTTGTCATAATTCCCTCCCTGCCCTTTTTGTCATTCTTCACACCCTCTTCCCTTTCCCCACACAAAGAGTCCTTCTTATTTACTTTGTAGTATTTCCTTTTCTGTGGAAGTGCTAGGTCCTTAACTTTAATGTAGGTACTGGACTTGACAAGCAATTAAAGCAAACAATTTCCACTCATCAAGACTTGCCAAATTAGTCATCTGCCATCTGCCCCATCATCTGGTTCTCCTTGAGGTCTTGCTGTGAATCTGGATGCACTCGCTCAGATTAAGAGGGACAGTGCCAACCTCCAACCTGGTAAAATGCCAGCGGGAGCTAAGTACGTAAACATTAGCGACCATCTTTCTTCCCTAGATTATCATGCTTTCAACCACCACTTTGCATGTAATAAAGACCAGTCTGTTTGTAATGGCTTATCACTGTGAGACATTTACCATTCACTGTAATTAAAGTGGCAGTCTGTGGGATTTTTTTTTCCACTTAGAAATATTTTAAAAAAGATGGACATCACTTGTGAGAAACAATTTCCTGGGAGGGCTGTAACAGTAGTAAATGATATTACTAATATACCCAGTAGCAACTACACCTGAAGAAACACCACACCTTACAAATATTTTATTCAGTGAGCCAGGTTTCTGCATATCTCTGCCTAGGTCCTCATTCACTTGTCAAAGAGGGCAAAGAGTAATTGTTCTGACACAGACAAGATAGACATATTTTTGATAACTAAAATATATTCCATTTAAGCCTGATGACTTAATTACTCTATTACTGAACATGTGAGTTTTTAATTTTTTTCTTTCATTTTATTTATTTAAGGTATTTGTTACCATAGTTTTGAGATATTACCAAGACATTACACTACTAATATTACTAGCAACTTCCCTACTCATTCCATGATCTCATGGGTTAGTTAACAGGGCATCAGATACTACGTAGACAGTCATTTAATTTGGAATGTTTTCCCATGAAAGTTTCACTAATCTTTGGATTTAAAGATCTGATATCCTTTGAGATCCTATTTTCATTTCCTTTGGATATTTACCCCAAAGTAGGATTGCTGGATCACACGGTAGTTCTATTTTTAAGTTTTTGAGAAATTTCCATATTGTTTTCTGAAACAGTCTGGGTTACCAGGGTCTCAGGGGTGAGAGAAATGGGGAGATGTTGATAAAATGATACAAATCTCCAGTTATAAAATGAATAAATTCTGGGGATCTAATGTACGCATGATGATTATAAGTAACACTACTCTATTACATACTTGACAGTTCTTAACAGAATAGACCTTCAATGTTCTCACCACCAAAAAGAAATTATAATCATGTGATGTGATGGTGGTGCTAGCTAACATTATAGTGGTAATCACTTTGCAATATATAAGTGTATAAAAGTCACACATTGTACACCTTAAATTTATCCAATATTATATGCCATTATATCTCAATAGAGTTGGAAAAATAAAAGTTTTTAAAAAGATCTGATATCCTATTTGGAGGCTTTATTATAATGAAGCAGCAGTTAAAATCTTTAATAAGAAATTGAATGTAAAAGTTCAACTTTCTAATGGAATATGCATCATTCAATATAACATCTAAAAACCAAGGTAATGTTTAACAACTTTTTTATTATTAAAGGACATGACTTTAGAAACATCTTTTACATTTAAGAGAAATACTTAAAAATACATATAAGGGGGCTTCCCTGGTGGCGCAGTAGTTAAGAATCCACCTGTCAACGCAGGGGACACAGATTCGAGCCCTGGTCCGAGAAGATCCCACATGCTGAGGAGCAACTAAGCCCATGTGCCACAATTACTGAGCCTGCACTCTAGAGCCCGCCTGCCACAACTACTGAAGCTTGTGCACCTAGAGCCTGTGCTCCGCAACAAGAGAAGCCACTGCAATGAGAAGCCCGCGCACCACAACAGAGTAGCCCCTGCTCGCCGCAACTAGAGAAAGCCCGCGCACAGCAACGAAGGCCCAACACAGCCAAAAATTAAATAAATAAAATAAATAAATTTATTTAATATATATATATATATATAAGGATACAATATTTACTACATAGTGGTAACATATTTGAACTTTTCCTTGTTATGGTTTTGTCAAAAGTTTTAGGTAATGATAACGAAGGAATAAATGCCAAAATGTGTTACAAGTTCCTTAGTTTACTTTACCTAAGACAATTCAGTAATACAGGTATCAAAAACAAAACATTCAACACTAAGCCATAGGAGTTCTATAACATCAGGTTCAATTTTAAAAGTAAAGAATAATCTATGATTTCCTTTGATAATATAAAATAGGCTGGTAACAAGAAAAAAAGACTTGAATTAAAGGTTTAAAATCATTTAATACTTGCATTGTCATTTTAGTTCAATGTGAATTTTTGAGAGCCTGTGCAAATAAACATAATTGCTCTATATTATAAAAATAGAAGTATTTATATTCGTATCTGGCAAGGTTCATATGTACAAAAAAATTATCTAGAAGATAACTTAAAAATTTAAACTAAATTACTGTTTACTTAGAGATACAGGTGGAATGGGAATAAATACTACTATTTTTAATCCTATCACAGTACAGCACAAATTTGATAAATTTTTAAAATTTGAAGAATGCCTTTTCTGAACATGATTCATTTTTAATTCCCGACACAAAAATAATATGTATTTTAGGGTAAGTTTTAGAAACAAGTATCTTTTATTACAGACTTCAGATTTCTACTGACACTTTCTGCCATGATAAAATAGAATAGATTCTCTGTTACAGTCTTTGCAAATGTTCAGTTTTCAAATATATTTGCCACCTGACTAGATCTTGTAAGGAAAACAATGCAAATCAAATAATAACTATAGAATCTGATTTTAAAATGCATTACTTTTTTGAGGGACAGTCTCATGTAATTGTATAATTTTTATTGTTATGATTTCAAAAAGATAAAATAAAATCCCTCAATAAAATCAATTATTTTTCAAAGATACTTTTTAAGAATATATGGGAGTGGGCTTCCCTGGTGGCCCAGTGGTTGAGAGTCCGCCTGCCGATGCAGGAGACACGGGTTCGTGCCCCGGTCCGGGAAGATCCCACATGCCGTGGAGCGGCTGGGCCCGTGAGCCATGGCCGCTGAGCCTGCACGTCCGGAGCCTGTGCTCCGCAACCGGAGAGGCCACAACAGTGAGAGGCCCGCCTACCGCAAAAAAAAAAAAAAAAAAAAAAAAAAAGAATATATGGGAGCATGTATATGCTTATGTGTATAAACATATTCATTGGGAAGGAAATAAAATATGGTAAAAATGTTTTCTCTCTGATTAGATTCCCAGATGACACCTATTTTCCTTTTTTGTTTACCTGTAATTTCTAAATTTCTAAATTCTATAAAGAATTTTTGTATGTAAAAGGCAAATTTTATTTCAGGAAGGATATATACATATTTAATTTTTAAAAAGATAAGATATTTACTCTATGCTTTGCCATTTTTTTTATGGGAATGTGTATACTAATTCCAGTTACTATTAACACTTTTGATAATCTTGGAATTTTATAAAACATTAGCATTTTATATAAAAACATTATCTTGATTTTAATACAAACTCTTGAGAAATTATATTTTAAATCATCTGAAAGAAAAGTAGAAAAATATATTATTCTAAAGATAGAATATAAGAGTTACCTGGAAAAACTAAAAATAGAGCTACCATGTGATCCAGCAATCCCACTCCTGGGCATATATCCAGAGAAAACCATAATTTGAAAAGATACATGCACCCCAATGTTCATTGCAGCACTGTTTACAACAGCCAGCACATGGAAGTAACCTGTGTCCATCAACAGAGGAATGGATAAAGAAGATGTGGTACATATATACAATAGAATATTATTCAGTCATAAAAAAGAATGAAATAATGCCATTTGCATCAGCATGGATGGACCTAGAGATTCTCATACTGAGTGAAGTAAGTCAGACAGAGAAAGACAAATATCATATTGCTTATATGTAGGATCTAAAAAAAGGCTACAAATGAACTTATCTACAAAACTGAAATAGAGTTACAGATGTAGAAAATAAACTTATGGTTATCAAGGGCAAGGCAGGGAGGGAGGGATAAATTGGAAGAGTCGGATTGACTCATACACACTACTATATATAATATAGATAACTAATAAGGACCTACTGTATAGCACAGGAAACTCTACTTAATACTCTGTAATGGCCTATATGGGAAAACAATCTAAAAAAGAGTGGATATATGTATATGTATAACAGATTCACTTTGCTGTACACCTGAAACTAATACAACATTTTTAATCAATTATACCCCAATAAAAATTTTAAAAAAAAGAAAGAAATCAAACTTATGATTGCCAAGGGGGAAGGGAGGGGAGGAGGGATAAATTGGGAGATTGGGATTGACATAGACACACTACTATATATAAAATAGGTAACTAATAAGAACTTACTGTATAGCACAGGGAACTCTACTCATTACTGTGTAATGACCTATATGGGAAAAGAATCTAAAAAAGAGTGAATATATGTATGCGTATAACTGATTCACTTTGATGTACAGCAGAAACTAACATAACATTGTAAATCAACTTTACGCGAATAAAAATTAATTTTAAAAAAAGAATTACCTAGTGATCTATAAAGGAAAGTCCAATAGTAAACCAATTTTCCACCTGAGTTGAATAGGAAATATGATTGTGTGTGTGTGTGTGTGTGTGTATGAGTGTGCATGTGTATGTATGTGTATATAGCTATATCTACATGTGTATTTATGTACATTATATATATATATACACACACACATATATATTCATTCTAGTTTCTACATATGCTCTAGGTTTTCTAGTTCATACAATTAGATATTATACATAATTTTGTAATATTGCTTCTGATAATTTATCTCTTCTAATATTATTTTTAAAGTATATTACTATGAAATTATTAATATGAAATACATTATTATTACTATTAATAGTCTGTTCCATCTGCATATTAGTAGTACCAGAAATTATTTAAAGTGCTTTATATAACATTATCATTTACTCCACATACAATCACATTAAATACCTATTATTATCATCGTCATAATCATCATCTCTTTTTTTACAGAAGAGGAAACTAAGACCCGGAAAGTTAAATAATATACCCAGAAAATTAACTAGTGGAAGAACTAGGAGTCAAAATCAGTTCCAATTTCATAAGTAGTTATCATTCAGAAACATAGTACTAGTTAGTTGATGTCTACAAATACTTGTTTCAAATTATTTGTATTTAGCATCAGTATGTTATAATCAAACAAAAATGTACAATAAATAAGCTGAAATGTTTATATGCTGAGGACACATTATCTTCTATAAATTTAGAATGACAGTTTTACTATTACTAGTTATGCATTATACTAGAAGTCCATGGTAGGTGCTATAGGTGATAGCCTACATGCACTTACTTGAAAGTCTACTCTAACACTTTTACTTTTAATACCAAATCTTTTATTTTCTTTTAACTAGAAAGGGTTCAAAGGCTTATCCACTTCCACCCTCTAACTTCCTTCAACTCCATCTACTTATCTTAATAAATGGTTCTCCTTTCACCCAGTTACTGGGGTAAAAATCTAGTCAGCTGACCCCTTTCTTGTCTTAAACCACTAAGGAAGTCACACACACACACACACACACACACACACACACACAAACACACATATACACACACATCTTCAGGTCAGCTCTACCTGCAGAATGTCTGTGGGCTCCACTTGACACTCTATCAGCCCCACCTGACTGACTGTCCCTATTTCATGAAAGGCAGTCTCTATCTGAATATTGCAATAGGCTCTCATTTGATGCCCCTGCCTTTCTCCTTGTCTCCTTAGATCTAGTTTATTGTATATCATATATAAAAGATTTTTATATTTTTAACCCTTAAATCAGATCATTTATCTCCTGTGTTCAAATATCTCCAATAGTTTCTCATGTCAATCAGAATAAAGGTCCTTATCCTGACCTACCAGGCCCTGATGTAATTTGAACCCCTGCCATTTTTCTGATATTGTCTTTCATGATGTTTCACTTCCTCACTAAGATCTGACCAGGACTATCTTACTTGTCTTTGAACATTTCTATAAAATGTTCTAAATAGTTATCAATTTATTAATTTATCCTGCGGTGCAGCAACAGACTGGCATTGGTCTACATATGGCACTTTGAGTAGCACTGTTCTAAATCATTGCACTTCATATCACTTATCACCACCCGCCATGTTGTATCTTTACCTAGAATGTAAGCTCTGTGAGGGCAAGGGCTGTATTTTGTTCACTGCTATATTTATAGCATTTACAAGTGTTTGACCCATAGTAGGCACCCAATAAATATTTACTGATTGGATGAATGGATGAATGGATAAGTGGTTGTTGAAGTGTTAAAATTTGTCCCGAATTCCCAGCTTACATGTAACCTACATGTTATTTTTAATGACCAGAATGTAAGAACCACAAAGATATTTAGAGATCACCAAGTCCAGTTTATACATATAGATGAGAAAACAGACTCGTAAGTCAAAGTGCTCAACAGAGATCAAACAGCTAATCGGGAGCAGAAATAGAATAGGACTCTCCATTCGCAGGCTATATGCAAATGGCACAGTGCCTCATGTTACACAGAAGCCTTCATGAAACTGTCTAGCTTTATGGAAAGGATTCCCAAGCATAATACTCTGTGGCCAGTAAGAAAACTATACCGTGAAACTTGGCATGGGTACTTAAGAACATTTGGCTAAACAGTCGATTATATAATTGGACAGTAGATCCTGAGCAATATCTTATTTTTTTTTCAAGTTCTGGTTAAATGGAGTTAAATGTAGTTACTTAAAAAGAAAATCTGCTTTTTTGAGAGTCTGGTTCTCCCCGTTTCTCCAATGGCCCACGGGCGTAGCCCATATGTGCTTCCTAGTGTGTCCCCACTAGGGGGCCACGTTCCTGCTGCCTTTCTCATAAAGGAGGTCTGATGGAAGCCTGCAGTTTCATGTAGCTTCACATCATCCTGGCATCTTGATATTATTGCTTGAGTTAGCTCTGGCCAATATCTCCAGCTTTCAGCCTAAAAATTTAGCTGAGGTAAAGAAATAATTATTCATTCTAGTGCCAGTTATATTTTTAGACTGGGCTCCTTAATGACCATTAATGCACACCATGTCTGTTAGTTATCCTGAACAGTCACGGACTGGGAACTGCTTTGCTCTTTTTTATTCAATTCTCTGCCTTCTGTTGCTCCCTGTTTTCAACCTCAACATTAAATAAATAGCCAACACACGAGTGCCAAAAATTGTTGACAAGAGAACTCTAGAAGCATATGGTACTAAGTACAAAAAAACAATTCTTAGCTAAGTAATGATTCTTCATTTGAAAATATGCACTATTCCTTCTTCTTTTTGAAAAGTCAGCACACTTGAGGGCCAAGTGTCGCCTGGGGACTTTAACTTGCATAAAGCACTGTGTTGGCTCTGAAGCAGTGAAATTCCACAGCAATGCCAGCAACACTTAAACTTCTCAAGGACCCCTATGTTATTTATCTCTGAACAGCTAGGGGGCTTTTTGCAGAGAGGTCCCTAACTACTGCAGGCATTCACTCTATTTAATGTTTCTTAATTAACAACACACAAACACCAATTCTGTGTGTGCAGTGAAGTCTGTGAACTTCCCCAGATTTGCTTTCTGAATAGATTCGGAATTGCAGCTGCAGAATAGTGCCAGACTTCCCTTCTCCACCCCAACTCTCCCTCAAAACCCGAGGATCCCTAGTCAAGAGGACATTGGTTAAAATAGGATAAAACTAATACAGGCACATGATAAAGGGAAGGGATATCTAGGAAAAAAATTAGTCGGTACAGAAAAGCCCTGTTTGTTATTGTTTGCACAGTTTTAAAACAATAATTTTAATTATGAAATAATTGGCTTTCTCCATAATACAATATGTGGAATTAGACAACCTAGAGTCATTTGAGTTAGAGATAAGATGATCTCTAAGGTCACTGCCAGTTCTAAAATTCTATGTTCAAAATCATCTAGAGAGCCTCTAAATAGCACTCAGCCGTGGGACATCAAATGAGAATTATTATTCCTAAAGCACACAGGATAAAACTCAAAGAATGCAGTTCAGAGATTAAAATAAATGAAGAATCCACAAACTACTCTCTAACTTCCAAAGTACAGAATTCTAAAAATCTCTCTGTAAACATTGGAGAAAGAAAGAAAGAAGCATCTTCTCAAGCAGAATTAAATAAATTGAGGATTATGTACTGAAAGTCTCCTTCAGGATATAAGACTTCTCAGAAGAAAAATCACATCCACTAAAATAAAATCCTGTTACTTTGAAAAATGTTGTAAAGTTTGCTCTCATCTTCTGCTTGGAGCTCACTAGTAACCCTCAATTGGAGAAACTGCAGTGACACAAAGTTTCTTCACATTTGCAGTGGTGAGGAGGTGGCATCCTTAATCATCTCAGGCTAATTGTCTTTATTCTTGTTTATTGAATTACATTGTTTTTTGCAGACTCAGTGTCAGAATTTGCTTTTATTAATGAAGAATACATATTATTAAACTCATTTAAAGGTTCTATTCTATTACTCTGTGCATCACCAGGGGGCAGCACAATTCCCAAAGAACATTCCTTTGACTTGAAGAAAAGTTACAGTGGCATAATTGGTCCCAAACTCTGTCGCAGCTTTAGGCATACACCGCTTTATTCCAATTTTTTCCCTGCAATGAATGTAGACTAAAACTAGCTGGATTCAGGGAATTATACCTACAAAGAGGAATATGCATATGAGCCTCCAGCACACCTAGTATAACCCAAAAGGGGAGGAAGTATCAATAGAGGTGTGTGTATTTGTGTATTATCTTTGTGAGGTACAAGAACAATCAAGTTATTATCATTTTCAGAATTCCCTCACAGTTTGAAAATAAATGTGAGAGAAAAACATATGAAATGGTATCATTTTCTCTTGATAACAGGAGAAGGAATCATAAGAAATATAATCACTATGTACTTTGCAAAGTCCTGGAGATGAAGGAGGGCTGGACAGGTGAAGAAAAGAGGAGACATCAAAGATAAAGAAAACATACTTGCTTTTTTAACAGAATTTATAGATCAAACACACCAGAAATTGATAAATAACAATTAACCTATTATATTTTACCTTTACTTTTGATTTGCCAAATTCATGCAAATGATACATGGAAAGGGTAATTTATCTTTTCATGCCTTACCTGTTGGTAAAACCTCTAACAGCTGCTTGAAGTATCATCTTCACATACCTTCACACAGAACTTTCAAACCATCAGGATCATTATATGAATTCTTTTTCTTTTAAAAATATTTATTGTTTTTATGGATTCATAAAATGAAATGGGTCATAAAAAGTTAAAAGGTGCTGTAAATTTTACGAGACAATAAACAACTTATAAAATCCAATAATATTCGAAGACAACAAAGTCTACAAGAGGAGGAAAAACGTTTTGCTAACTTACAGGAAGATAGAAACAGCAGCACAGTAGTATATACCATTGAAGATGTTTCACGTGTCCTATTCTTAATGGTCAGAGATACCAAGATGTTCTTATATTTAAAGAAATAAAACATGTACACACACACACACACACACACACCCTTCCATTATCCCTGCTTCATCATTAAACAATAAAATGTCTATTTTCTTTTACCCCCAAAAGGAATTCATTCATTCATTCATTCATTCTTTTTTTTTTTTTCATTCAGTAAGAATTTATTTTTTTAGCACTTATTAGGCCCCTAACCTTAAGATTTCACTATTGTGTTGGGGAGACAGACATGGCAACAAATCATTCCAATACAATTTAACAGCTGTTCCAGTATAACATGAAGTACCATGGAAACAGGAACATCAAAGTCATACACAATAAACTCTTGCATGGCAGAGACTGTGTTTATCTTGTTAAGCCATGTTTCCTTTGGTAGCTAAAGAAATACTATCCAAGCAGAAAGCAACTAATATGTGCTCATGTATAAAATACCCAAATTTGCCCATAATCAGAGGTGAGGATGGAAATTGCAAAACTAGTGAATTAGTTTCCTAGTGCTACCGTAATAAAGTACCTCAAACTGAGTGGCTTAGAAAAACAGAAACTGATCGTCTCAGGTCTGAAAGCCAGAATTTCAAAATCAAGGTGTCGGCAGGGCCAGACCCTATGAAAGATTCTATGAAAGGATCCTTCCTTGATTCTTCCCGCTTCCTGCTCCAGGCATTCCTTGGCTTGTGGCAGCATGACTCTACTTTCCACCTCCATCTTCACATGGTCTTTCTGTGTCGCTGTCTTTACATGACTGTATTTTTATAAGGACACTACTCATATTGGCTTAGTTGTCTATTTGTCCAATAGGACCTCATTTTAACTTATTACATTTGCAATGACCTACTTTCAAATAAGGTCACATTCAGAGGTATTAGGAATTAGGACTTTAATATCTCTCTTTAGGGGGACACAATTCTACCCATGACAACTAGTAACAGTAATTTTCTCCTCTTCCACACTTTCACTTTTTCTTCCTCAATCCTCCTTTGTCTACCTTTTTCCTCTAAGAAGAGCTCATTTTGAGACTCTACTGAAGAACACAGACTCCCCTCACACCACTCACCTCCTGAGAGTACCCATTATTTTGCTAGATTCATTCTGCTTGTGCTTGGCTTGGTTGTGCTAAACTCATACAAATGACCATCATTTACAAGAGCTGCTTACATTCATGCGTAATTATGCAGTAGAATAACAATTATGCATATCATTAAATTCATGTGAGATAACCTTCAATGTAAGTTTTATTTGATTATGGCACTAAACTCTGTTCATGCATGCTTGGCCTTCATAGCAGGTTGTTCAGGAAGAATGGTTGTCTCTGCCACTTAAAAATAATGGCAGTAATATTGACCATAACCCTAACTTTCTCCAACTGAAATATCAGTTCCATAAGTTGGTACCCACCTTGTGGAAGGTTAGCACAACCAAGTCTGGATTAAATAAAATAAACAGTTCATCTATCACATATGAAAGAAAATGAAATATTGTATTCAACATTTTTAAGCTTTCTAATTTGCATCTGTTTTCCAGAATGACAAGATACATGGTTTCAGAGTATAAAGCACAGTTTCCTCTATAAAAGGGAGTTAACATACTCTAGAGTTTCTATGATGATTAAATAAAAGAATCCACATAGTTGGCATAAATAGTGTTTAGCACATCCTAGGACTCAGATAATTGGTAGCTGTCATTAATCAGGTTTACAGAATATATTGCTTTCTCCTGCCCTCATCTGTTTACTATCCTTGTTTTCTTATTTCTCTCTGGACTTTCCTTTCAGTCTTCCTTGCAAGTGACTCTTCCTTCATCTGCCATTTAAATAGTTTCCTGTGGAACTTAGACCCTCTTCTCTTATTCTATATTCTCTCTATTCTCTCCCTGAACAATCTCGTCTATGCCTGTGGCCTTCATTATTATCCATATACTAGTGGTGCCCATATTTCTATCTTTAGCCCACATCACTCTTTTGAGCTTTTATCCATACATCTAACTGCTTCATGCATACTTCCATTCAAACGTCTAAAGACACTTCAAAACCTAAAGGTCCCAAACTAAAAGTGTCATTTTGTCAAAATGAGCTTCTCTCCTTCTTATGATTCCTCATTCAGTGAATGACCACTAATAGCCCTTTGCTACTCTAGGCTGAATGCTGAGTTATTTTCCCCTCAGCATTCTCCCTTGCCTCACAGCACATGCGTTAACAAGTCACTGTGATTCCATATCTAAAATAGCTTTTCTTGTCCTCATTCCTCTGCAACTCGAATAGTACTACCCCAGACTACACCCCTGTCATCTATTGTCCAGATTGTGCTGTGGCATCCATCTAAACAGAATTCATCCAAAGCATTTTGCATACTGCCATAAGACTTCTTTTAAAAACATGATTAAAAACAAAAACATAAATCTTATCATACAGCACCTTCTACTTAAAATCTGTCAATAGTTTCCCTGAGCTTTGATGATGAAAGACTTTAAAGGCCATGCATCATCTAGCCTCTCTACCTCTCCAGTCTTACAACTCAGCATCACCTACCCCCAAATCCTACCAACTCTTCACTCCTGCCATCCTGAATTTCTCCCAGTTTCTCTCACCTTCAGGTCTTTACACTCTTCTCACTGCAGGGGCACTATTATTTCCAACCTTTCGTCACTAAACTAACTTCTTACTCAATCTTCAAGTCTCAGTTAATGATCAAATTATTTTAAAAAAGCAAATCCATTGTTATAGTTCCTGACTTCCACTGAGCACACTACATGCCACATTATAATTAGCTGCACAGAAAAAATGTTTTGAAGAACAATGATATATTTTAAACTCAATAGAATGAATGAGCTCCACTGTCCACATTCCACATGAATTATATATGTATGTGTATGTGTGTATATAAATATCTTTTCAAAGTCAGAGTTACCTGGCAAGTTAGAGTTTGTAGAAGAAAGTACCAGGTGTGAAAAAAGCACATATTGATTTGAAAAAGGAGATGCATGATGACATGTTTCAACACATAACACCACTTTGTGAAAACAGGCATAGGCCTATTTTTTAGTCTCCATCATAGTAAGAACTACAAAAAACAGCTATCTCTTCAACAGATAAATATTTTAGGGAGCTGTCCCTAGTAACTAAGTTTCCATCTAACATCTGGTACCTTCTTAATTATCATTTCTCCCAAACCATGAATAATTTAAATGATTTTTTCTCTACCCCTGGAATATCTTAACTGTATAAATATGCTCTATGTGACAATTTCATTCCTACCAGTGATAATAAATACGTAGATTATTACCAAGTTTATTTTTCTTAAAAGTAAGCATTAAAGGGGAGATTTCAACATTCTAACACTGATATTAAGAAACTCATCTTCTTTTCTTTAGCTTTTTGGGCCCCCAAAATCTTAGAACAAATGTTGTATTTGTAGTCTCTAACCTTCCTGCACGTGAGCCTGCGGGATTTTATGGTCACGCACTTTGCTCTCCAGGAGAGTGAAGAAAGCGCAGTTCAGCCAGCCACATTCCACACTTCCCACTTCCAGATTCCTGACTCCCCTTGTCTTGGTAAATCAGGCTATTGGCAGTTGTGGATTGCACTTTTGTTCTCAACTCCTCCCTCCTGACACCCAGCTGTCTCCTGTCCCTTCCTGGGGGTCAGGGTGGGGGGCGATTCATGCCCCTTTGTTAAGTGACTTTGCACTGTCTCTCATTGTATATAGGTAGAGTGCACTTCCTCGCCCAACTAAAACTGGGTTTGGCCTTTTGACAGAATCTGGCCAACAGAATATGTGCAGAAAAAAGAGTGTGCTAATTCTAAGCCCGGGCATTAAGAGGCATTGCATGTTCCATGGCCCCATATTTTACTTCTATCATGCTTATGGGAAGAACAGCTCTCAAGGTGGATGAGAGACACTTGGGGAAAATGTGCAACTTGAAAGCAGGCTCCGACTAGATCAGCTAATCCACAGACATATGATTGGGAATGAAAGTTTTGTTATTTTAAGCCACTAAGTTTTGAGATTGTTTGTTATGCAGCATTACTGTGGAAAATATTAACTAACTGAGTAGGCTACTGAAATTATTAAAGTTCATTTGCCTCTTTTCTAAAAATAAATCTCGGCAAAAGTTCATTTTTTTTCTTTCTTCGGTTCTCCGTACATTAAGCCCATATTAGATTTTCAGTCAAAACCCCCTCTGCCAAAAGTTGGAGGCACCTGCTTCCCAAAATAAGAGAAGAATAGAGGCTGCCAGTAGGACAAAGGCCTCCTACAAGCTTGCCGAACAGAAACCCCAGAAACATCCTTCAGTGGCTACTTACTGACCTTCAATAAAATCCATGTTCTTTGATAGGCATAGAATCTATGAAGAAGTAGGACACAAACAATTTCTGATTTAGAGTACCGTAAATCCTATGAAAAGGAAAATACAATGTGCTATGGCCAACAGCATGCTATATTTTTATTCCTTTTAAATTCAACTATCATAATTTATGCACATATTCATATTAAATTATATCACACAGAGCTCCCATCTCCTTTTTACTAATACCATATATTTTTGTGCTACATTTCAGTTCATAAAGCATTATCATTCCCATTGCTGTATATGAAACCTTGCAGTTTTCCTAAAGGTAGGATAAACAGATATTAATCTATTAACAGTTTACTGATAAAGAAAATAAAAGTCAACATACTTTTTAAGTGGTAACAGTAGGTAACATTTGTTGAGTTCTTAGAGTTGTCCAGCTCTTTGTTGAGCACCTTACAGAAATTATTCCATTTAATCATTACAACCCAAAGTAGAAAAGTACTATTATTATTCCCAATTTTCAGATGAGGAAACTGAGCTCAAGTAACTTGCATAGATCACATTACCAGTAAGTGTTGTAGGCAAGTTTTGTGTCATTCAGATATTCACATACATTTATGCGATAAATATTTAATAAGTCCTTATAATATGACAAGTAGTGAAATCCAAAGCCCAGACTTTTACAACCAAACTGTGCTACCAGTAAAGGAAGCTGAGACATTTTTGTAGCCTCCAAAGTGGTTCTCAAAACCAGTACACAAAAGTATCACCTCAAATGTGTATTGAAAAGACAATGATTCATTGGATCTTGAAGAAATCTGGGGATTTGTGTATTTAGTAGCCTCTAAGTTATTCGGATGGATGCAGTCGACTGAGACCACAGTGGCTCCCAAATGTATATTCCCTAAGAGCACTGGGAAGTAAAAAAAAAAAAAAAAAGACAATGTAGTTAATTTTTCATAGAGCCATTTTTTTAATTTTGCAAAAGAAAATATGAGTGATCTTATATTAGTCACACAATATAGAGGTAGAGAGATTGGTCAAAGAAATCCCTAAAACTGGGAATTTTTGATTTGAGGTTTCTTTCTGCTGTAGATTTCACCTACAAGTACTGATTGTGTGTGTGTGGGGGGGGGGGGTGTCTCTTGGAATACAATTTACTTCAAATATAAAAATGGGGGCTTCCCTGGTGGTGCAGTGGTTGAGAATCTGCCTGCTAATGCAGGGGACGCGGGTTCGAGCCCTGGTCTGGGAAGATCCCACATGCCATGGAGCAACTAGGCCCGTGAGCCACCACTACTGAGCCTGCGCGTCTGGAGCTTGTGCTCCGCAACAAGAGAGGCCACGACAGTGAGAGGCCCGCGCACCGTGATGAAGGGTGGCCCCCGCTTGCCACAACTAGAGAAAGCCCTTGCACAGAAACAAAGACCCAACACAGCCAAAAATAAAAATTACAAAAGAAGCGTCAACATTAAAAAAAAAAAAAAGTACATGCATAGAGTTCTGTATATATTACTCACATAAGCCTATGTATTAATAGGCTATCAGTTTAAAAGCCTACAAGTTAAAATAGCATAAGGGAGCTAGTTACAGCTGAGTGACACTTAGTGTGGATTTACTCACTGCAAACCATCCTTGATATGCTGCCTGTTTCTTCCTGGTAAATGGCAGTGAAGGTCAGTGAATCTAATTTGACAATAATGAGGCTATTCTGCAACGTGTTGTAATATTGTTCCCCTACTGCTTTTTTTTTTTTTTTTTTTAAGGTACCAGCCAATCAAAAAGCTGTTCAGTGACACTAGGGAAACCCCAGGAGAGATGGGGAGAGTCAAAGAACAGTACTCTCTTATTTTTCTTTTCCAATAATGGAGATGGCAGAGGTTATGAACATGTTCAGTATGCATTAAAACAAAACACATCCTGATAGGAATGTTTTAATTAATAGCAATTATCTTCTGCAGCATTGTGATTCAAGCCAGGTCTCTGAGCATGAAGGAGAAACTTGACACTTGTGCTTCTTTGTGGACAGAGAGATTTTAAGCAAAGTTAATGGAAACTCAGCAGATGAATGGTGCTGCAGTTCAAATGTACTGTAAAATTACTGAAATGATTTCAATGTCACAGGACTTCACTGCATTGCATTTATGATTATTACCCCTCGCTATGCTTTATTTTGTTAGATATCCTAAAGATTGTCTTTTAAAAAATCATATTGTTCACAGAATTATGATGCAACAAATAATAATCATTATTATTTCTATAATAATTTATATATATTTTATACATATCCAAAATATCCTATATGTAGTTTCTCTATATAACAATTTTATAATAACAGCAAATAATAATTATTATTATAGAAGATACAAAAGCTGGAATGCTGACACAGGGTAATGACCTACCAATAGCTATATGCCATCCCAATGTCTTTATAAATATTATTCTATATCTTAAGTTTTTATTTCTTGAAGGATAATTCTGGAACCTGATACATGAAAATCACATTGAATAGATATTTAAAATATATGTTCTTCGTCCCCACCCCAGACATTCTAAGTCAGCATCTCCTGGGAAGGGACCCATAAATCTGTGTTTTAACAAGCTCTCCAGGTAATTCTCACACACATTAAAACTTGAGTAACACTGTCCTACACCAGAGGTTTTTAAACTGTCGGCCACAGAATTCAGGGGTCCATGAACTTGTGGTGGGAAAGAAAAAATGCTTCTTAATTTTCACTGAACTCTAACTGAAATTTAACATTTCCTTCAATTACAGATGCAGTCAACAAATCACAGTATTGAATAGTTTAAAGTGTCTGTCAGTTGTCATCAATAAAAGTCAGAGATATTGCCCTATTATATTGCAGTTGTTATAGATTTCTCAAAATACTATTGACATTACTACTTTGAAATTATATTAGTTATTAGACTCACTGCTAGAGCTCTTAATTTAATGAATTATGAAATGAGTATATATATACATATTACTATATCAGTAAAATTTTAAATACTATTTTGATAACCAGTTCAATATAACTGGTATGCTTTGTAATCCTATATATTTTATGTGATGTATTTAAAATCATTTTTCTGAACACAGTGCCCAGGCTTCATAAGATTAGCACAAGTGTCCATGATACACACAAAGTCAAGAAGCTCGGTCCTAGCTCTCCTCGGCCTCGTATTTATGCAGAGGGAGGAGGAAAGTGTGGAGAGAGCTAAATGTAAGCTGTTGCTCTGCCCCAAACAAACCCTCCCTGGCATTTCCTCTTAACGGACATAGATGTGGGAGCATAAAGGAAGGTGTCTCATAAATTCCAATGTGTTTAAGAGTGGGGGGAAAAAAAAGCAAAGGAAAACAGGAACGCCTGTCAGTCATGAATGGCTTATTGGCTGAGTTCACCAGCAGGGGAGCTGAATTTGATCAGTTCTGCCATGATTAGCGTCACTACAGTCAAGTGTAAATTCTGTATAAATAGAAGTGGTGGATAGGAAAATAATCCAGTCCATCCCTCTAAATTGTCTCAGTCAGCACAGACATCAAGAACTGTCAGCACGAGGGAGGGAATGCACACATGCCCAACCAAGCCTATTATTGTATTCAGTATTCAAATAGTTTAAACTACAGAATATTATTTTCAACATAAGACCAAAGAAAAATCAATGTTGATTGTACAGCTTATCTAATTGTGAAAACAGCATTTGTTTATTTTTCATTGTCTCCTTGGTAAAGTAAGCAAATAAGTTTTTTTGTATTTTATCACTTTTCACTAGTAGGATAATTTAGTCTAAAAATATGCCTCTCTTCTAATTCCTTAGCTTAATGAATGATACCTCCTTCCAATCAATTGTCCAAGACAAAGACTTGAAGGAATCCTTTCCTTCCTTCACCAAGTGGACCACTATCTCCCTAATATCTCTGAAACTAATCCACTTTTGTTAGGCCCATTGTTACTAGGTTATTAGTTCAGACGATCATTTTTTTTTTTTTTTTTGGTATGCGGGCCTCTCACGGTTGTGGCCTCTCCCCTTGCGGAGCACAGGCTCCGGACATGCAGGCTCAGTGGCCATGGCTCACGGGCCCAGCCGCTCCGCGGCATGTGGGATCTTCCCGGACCGGGGCACGAACCCGTGTCCCCTGCATCGACAAGCGGACTCTCAACCACTGCGCCACCAGGGAAGCCCCAGACCATCATTATTTTAACAACAATTACAGTCGACTCCTAACTGATCTCCTTGGCTTTAACCCTTCTTGTTGCTAATCTTTTCTTCATATGTTCACCAGAATAACAGTGTTAAAATGCAAGTCTTGATGTCATTTCCCTGCAAAAACACACCCATGAAATCTCACTGATCTCAGGGAACATGTCATACTTCTTATCATGGCACAACAGGTCCTTCATGAACTGGTCCCAGGCTTACATTTGTAGTCTTAATACTCACCCCTGATACTACGGTCTTGGAACATCAGTGTAGGAGAAAACAACAGACCAGGACTATATCACTGTTTGCTCATATGATATAAATGATATTCCTAATGATGACGTTGCATGATCAATGAATCTTGGTGAATTGTGGTCAATATAGTATTTTTGAAGAGGCAGGAAGGAAGAATGCACCTTTCTAACATGATTAGACCCAATATTGTCATTTAAGAGTATCAATTATCCAGAAAATTAAGTATTATCTGGTGACTTTTATATAGATGAGATCTGTTTGCAAACATGCACATAGAGAAACACTTTTCAAAGAGCAGGCAGTTGGGGGATGTTAGCTCTATCTCAAATGTCTCTGCGTCTTTGCACAAATCATTTTTCACTGGGCCTTGAGTTTCTCATATGTGAAATACATGGAGGAAATGCATATCTATCTTTAAAATTCAAAGTCCATGTGGTAGTTTAAACAATATATCCACAAGTTATTTAACATTTCTGCCTTTAAGAGGTATAGCTCAATTTCCCTCCATTTAAATGTGGGTTGGACTTAGTGACTCATTTTAAATGAACAGAATATGGTAGAAACGATGATATGTTACCTCTGTGGTTAGAATGCAAAAGGTTTGAGGCATCAGGCTCCCATTTTGGATGCTCTTGCACTCTCTGTCTCTCTCTCATGCTTTCTTTTTTCTCAGGTAGCCTATGGAGATGTCCAAATAATGAGAAAAATAGATCTCCAGCCAACAGCTGACAAGAAACTGATGCCTGTGAACAATGTGAGTGAGCTTGGAGGTGACCACAGCCCCAGCCAAGAGCTTGACTGCCACCTCCACAGAGACACTGAGTTAGACTGACTGCTAAACCACTCTCCTAATCTCTCAATCTGTGAGATAACACGTGTTTGCTTTTTTAAAGTGCTAAATCTTGGGGTAACTTTTTATGCAAAATACATAACTCACACAGATCTGAATCCCATATATTATGTAATTCTATAACATTATCTTTCAAGTACTTCCTTATTCTTGAGCCTTACACTCTTCTCAATATCTAAAATGGCAAACTAATTGCTACCGTAGATTTACTTCTTAACTAAAATTACTGAGGTTAGAAAACACATGTATATTTGCACAACGTAGATTTACACATGCATTACTTATACTCTTAAAAGGATTAGAGTTAATATATTTTCAATGAAAAGGAACTCATCTAAATGCCAGCCGAGTTGCATAATGTGGACCCCATGCTGTGGGATTTGCTGCTTTCCCAAGTTGTGTATGACAGGCTAGTTACAATTACATCAATGAATTGTTTTCTATCATCCTCACCGGTGCTTTAATGAAAGGTTGCACAATTAAAGAAAAGATCACTGCATAAGGAAGCCAGGGCAACCAGTTTAAACAAGTAGATGGAATTAAAGTAGATAGGAAGAAAATGTTAGGAAAAATAGCAATGTCACTTCTCTTCTAATTATATAACACATTAAGGAAATGATACTTTTTTAAACTACAGTTAAAACATTTTTATGGTAACAACAACACAATAACTCTCTTTGGTATTTCCCTTGGTTTCTCCAAATATGTGTTTCCTTGCCATAGCATTTGAGGGCAGGGATGCCAAAACTTTTTACTGACATCAGCATTCTTCTGTAAACAATTTGAAAAACAGGCTATAATTCAGTTTATCTCCTTCTGTTGGAATCTCAGAACAAGAATCTCTCATCTGTGAGAAAGAACTAAAACCAATTTTATGGAATGTTTTCTGCTTTACTTCCTCTTTTCCTACAAATTTAACATCAGCATGCTGAGAAATAAATTTAGGCTTCATATATACTAGTATATGCTGTACATATACTAATATTTCATGTTAATTCTCTTTCTCTCTTAGTTACTCCACCACCCCATAACTATGTTTTCCAGTTTATATGACAATCAAAGAAAAAAGGATAAATGATATAAAGGCACTATTCATTAAAAAAGAGAAAAGCTAAACAAGACATCGTTTTCCACTAATTTACTTGGTAATTGCTGCAAAGCCTAGAGTCTTTTGCTGGTGTTTCTAAAGAAGTCTGGAATTCAACTCGATCTACTACATGGATAAGATACTGAATATTATTTTTAAAAATCTTAAAACAAGCGATGAAAATTTTCACTCAGAATTTTTCTGATCAGTCTACAATAAACTGATGATGGCGCAACGAATAATAGTTTCAACTGAGTTATATGGGCTAATATAATTTGACATGGTTCATAAAAAAAATCCACAGAATCAGCGTCTTGCCTATTTTTTCACTGGATTTCTACCGTTAAAAGACAGTCATAAAAAGATATATTGTGCTTTTATAGAACATCTGGCTCTCTAGCTTAGTATTAATGCCATATTTTTAGGAAAAATATTTTGTATATGATAAACAACAATTTTTATATCAAATAGACTAACATTAGACATGCACCAAGGGTAAAAGCTGGATGTACATAGAGATGCACTGCCCAATACAGCAGACACTAGCCACATGTAACTACTGAGTATTTGGCACATGGTTTGTCTGACTTGATATGCATTGTTAAGTGTAAAATACACACTGAATTTTGAAGCTATAATATGTAAAACAAAAAAAAAAAATCCCATTAATTACTTTGACTGTATATTGAAGTGATACTATTTGGGGTATATTAATTAAATAAAGTAGGTTATTGAATTATTTTCACCTCTATATTATTTTTTTTAATATGCCTACTGTAAAATTTGAAATTATTTGTGACTAAGATTTCTCATGAAAATGCTGATGTAGAGGTGTGGCACTTGGCAGAAATAATTTTATATTTAGGTATGAGGCAATATCTTGATATTGAAATAGTGTACAAGGAAAAAAAGAGGGGAGAGAAATAAGATGTGATGCAACATGAGTCACTGAAGCACCAAAAATATTGTCCTGGACCCATATTTATCAATATTTAATTTTATATGTAGTTTTGAGCCTTGTTTCCTAATTCTTAGAAAATAAGAGTTTTTCTCTTAGAGAAAAACCAGTCAAAATCAATCAATCCTATCAATTGCCTTATTTAAAGCTTTTATCCGTCCATCAGATGGGTCTGATACAATTATTCTTCCTGTTTTTGTTTTTTAGTTAAATAATTCTTCCATTATCCTGACCAATTGGAGGAATGATTACAACGGTTTTATGTCTATTGCTGATCTCTTCTAATTACTTTAAAGAATAAAGCTTACAGATTTTAACTTCAATTTTATTTTTAAATTTAATTTTATTTATTTTTTTATACAGCAGGTTCTTATTAATTATTTATTTTATACATATTGTTGTGCATATGTCAATCCTAATCACCCAATTCATCCCACCACCACCTCCCAGGCACTTTCTCACCTGTGCTGTCCATACGTTTGTTCTCTACATCTGTGTCTCTATTTCTGCCTTGCAGACTAGTTCATTGGTATTATTTTTCTAGATTTCACATATATGCATTAATATACGACATTTATTTTTCTCTTTCTGACTTACTTCACTCTGTATGACAGTCTCTAGGTCCATCCACGTCTCTACAAATGACCCAATTTCATTCCTTTTTATGGCTGAGTAATATTCCATTGTATATATGTAGCACATCTTCTTTATCCATTCATCTGTCAACGGGCATTCAGGTTGCTTCCATGACCTGGTTATTGTAAATAGTGCTGCAATGAACATTAGGGTGTCATTTTGTCATGTCATGTGTCATTTTGAATTATAGTTTTCTCTGTGTATATGCCCAGTAGTGGGATTGCTGGGTCATATGGTAATTCTATTTTTACTTTTTTAAGGAACCTCCATACTGTCCTATAGTGGCTGTATCAATTTACATTCCCACCAACAGGGCAAGAAGGTTCCCTTTTCTTCACACCCTCTCCAGCATTTGTTGTTTGTAGATTTTCTGATGATGCCCATTCTAACTGGTGTGAGGTGATACCTCATTGTAGTTTTGATTTGCATTTCTCTAATAATTAGTGATGCTGAGCAGCTTTTCACATGCCTCTTGGCCATCTGTATGTCTTCTTTGGAGAAATATCTATTTAGGTCTTCTGCCCATTTTTTGATTGCATTGTTTGTTTTTTAATATTGAGCTGCATGAGCTGTTTATATATTTTGGAGATTAATCCTTTGTCCTTTGATTCATTTGCAAATATTTTCCCCCATTCTAAGGGTTGTCTTTTCATCTTATTTATGGTTTCCTTTGCTGTGCAAAAGCTTTTAAGTTTCATTAGGTCTCATTTGTTTATTTTTGGTTTTATTTCCATTTTTCTAGGAGGTGGGTCAAAAGAGATCTTGCTGTGATTTATGTCAAAGGGTGTTCTTCCTATGTTTTCCTCTAAGAGTTTTATAGTGTCCAGTCTTATATTTAGGTCTTTAATCCATTTTGAGTTTATGTTTGTGTATGGTGTTAGGGAGTGTTCTAGTGTCATTCTTTTATGTGTATCTGTCCATTTTTCCCAGCACCACATATTGCAGAGACGATCTTTTCTCCATTGACTATCCTTGCCTCCTTTGTCATAGTTCAGTTGACCGTAAGTCCGTGGGTTTACCTCTGGGATTTCTATTCCAGCCACTGACCCATTGATCTATATTGATCTATATTTCTGTTTTTGTGCCAGTACCATATTGTCTTGATTACTGTAGTTTTGTAGTATAGTCTGAAGTCAGGGAGTCTGATTCCTCCAGCTCCGTTTTTTTCCCTCAAGATTGCTTTGGCTCTTCGGGGTCTTCTGTGTCTGCATACAAATTTGAAGATTTTTTGTTCTAGTTCTGTGAAAAATGCCATTGGTAGTTTGATACGGATTGCATTGAATTTGTAGATTGCTTTGGGTAGTATACTCATTTTCACAATGTTGATTCTTCCGATCCAAGAACATGGTATATCTCTCCATCTGTTTGTGTCATCTTTGATTTCTTTCATTGCTGTCTTATAGTTTTCTGAGTACAGGTCTTTAACCTCATTAGGTAGGTTTATTCCTAGGTATTTTATTCTTTTTGTTGCAGTAGTGAATGGGATTGTTTCCTTCATTTCTCCTTCTGATCTTTTGTTGTTAGTGTATAGAAATGCAAGAGATTGCTGTGCATAAATTTCATATCCTGTAACTTTACCAAATTCATTGATTAGCTCTAGTAGTTTTCTGGTAGCATCTTTAGGATTCTCTATGTATAGTATCATGCCATCTGAAAACAATGACAGCTTTACTTCTTCTTTTCTGATTTGGATTCCTTTTGTTTATTTTTCTTCTCTGATTGCCATGGCTAGGATTTACAAAGCTATGTTGAATAACAGCGGTGAGATCGACATCCTTGTCTTGGTCCTGACCTGAGAGGAAATGCTTTCAGTATTCACCATTGAGAATGATGTTTGCTGTGGGTTTGTCATATATGGCCTTTATTATGTTGAGGTAGGTTCTCTTTATGCCCACTTTCTGGAGACTTTTTATCATTAATGCATGTTGAATTTTGTCAGAAGTTTTTTCTGCATCTATTGAGATGATCATATGGTTTTTATTCTTCAATTTGTTAATATGGTATATCACATTGATTAATTTGTGTATATTGAAAAATCCTTGCATCCCTGGGATAAATCCCACTTGATCATGGTGTATGATGCTTTTAATGTGTTGTTGGATTCTGTTTGCTAGTATTTTGTTGAGGATTTTTTCATCTATATTCATCAGTGATATTGGTCTGTAAGTTTCTTTTCTTGTAGTATCTTTGTTTGCTTTTGGTATCAGGGTGATGGTGGCCTTGTAAAATGAGTTGGGGACTGTTCCTTCCTCTGCAATTTTTTGTAAGAGTTTGAGAAGGATGGGTGTTACCTCTCCTCTAAATATTTGATAAAATTCACCTGTGAAGGCATCTGGTCTTGGACTTTTGTTTGTTGGAAGATTTTCAATTTCAATTTCATTACTTGTGATAGGTCTGTTCATGTTTTCTATTTCTTCCTGGTTCAGTCTTGGAAGGCCATACCTTTCTAAGAATTTATCCATTTCTTCCATTTTATTGGCATAGAGTTGCTTCTGGTAGTCTCTTAGGATGTTTTGTATTTCTGCAGTGTCTGTTGTAACCTCTCCTTTTTCATTTCTAATTTTATTGACTTGAGTCCTCTCCCTCTTTTTCTTCAGGAGTCTGGCTAATAGTTTATCAATTTTGTTTATCTTCTCAAAGAACCAGCTTCTAATTTTACTTATCTTTGCTATTGTTTTCTTTGTTTCTATTTCATTTATTTCCACTCTGATGTTTATTATTTCTTTCCTTCTATTAATTTTGGGTTTTGCTTATTCTTTTCTCTAGTTCCTTTAGGTGTAAGGTTAGATTGGTTGAGATTGTTCTTGTTTCTTGAAGTAGGATTGTATTGCTATAGACTTCCCTCTTAGAACTGGTTTTGCTGCATCCCATAGGTTTAGGATTGTCATGTTTTCATTGTCATTTGTCTCTAGGTATCTTTTGATTTTCTCTTTGATTTCTTCAGTGATCTCTTGGTTATTTAGTAACAAATTGTTTAGCCTCCATGTGTTTGTGTTTTTTCGTATTTCTCCCCTGTAATTAACTTCTAACCTCATAATGTTGTGGTCAGAAAAGATACTAGATATGATTTCAATTTTCTTAAACTTACCAAGGTTTGATTTGTGACCCAAAATGTGATCTAACCTGGAGAATGTTCTGTGCGCACTTGAGAAGAAAGTGTAATCCGCTACTTTCAGATAGAATGTCCTATAATATCAGTTAAATCTGTCTGGTCTATTGTGTCATTTAAAGCTTGTCTTTCCTTATTAATTTTCTGTCTGGATGATCTGTCCATTGGTGTAAGTGAGATGTTAAAGTCCCCCACTATTATTGTGTTACTGTGGATTTCCTCTTTTATAGTTGTTAACCTTTGCTTTATTATTGAGGTGTGCCTATGTTGGGTACATATATATTTATAATTGTTATATCTTCTTCTTGGATTGATCCCTTGCTCGTTATGTAGTGTCCTTCCTTGTCTCTTGTAACATTCTTTATTTTAAAGTCTATTTTATCTGATATGAGTACAGCTACTCCAGCTTTCTTTTGATTTCCATTTGCATGGAATATCTTTTGCCATCCCCTCACTTTCAGTCTGTATGTGTCCCTAGGTCTGAGGTATGTCTCTTGTAGACAGCATATAAATGGGTCTTGTTTTTGTATCCATTTAGCGAGCCTCTGTCTTTTGGTCAGAGCACTTAATCCATTCACATTTAAGGTAATTATCAACATGTATGTTCTTATTACCATTTTCTCAATTGTTTTGGGTTTGTTTTTGTAGGTCCCTTTCTCCTCCTGTGTTTCCCACTTAGAGAATTTCCTTTAGCATTTGTTGTAGAGCTAGTTTGGTGGTGCTGAATTCTCTTAGCTTTTGCTTGTCTGTAAAGCTTTTGATTTCTCCATCGAGTCTGAATGAGATCCTTGCTGGGTAGAGTAATCTTGGTTGTAGCTTCTTCCCTTTCATCACTTTAAGTATATCATGCCACTCCCTTCTGGCTTGTAGAGTTTGTGCTGAAAAATCAGCCGTTAATCTTATGGGAGTTCCCTTGTATGTCATTTGTCATTTTTCCCTTGTTGCTTTCAATAATTTTTCTTTGTCTTTAGTTTTTGTCAGTTTGATTACTATGTGTCTTGGCATGTTTCTTCTTGGGTTTATCCTGCCTGGGACTCTCTGTGCTGCCTGGACTTGGGTGGCTATTTCCTTTCCCATGTTAAGGAAGTTTTCACCTATAATCTCCTCAAATATTTTCTCGTGTCCTTTCTCCCTCTCTTCTCCTTCTGGGACCCCTACAATGCAACTGTTGTTGCATTTAATGTTGAACGAGAGGTCATTAGGCTGTCTTCATTTCTTTTCATTCTTTTTTCTTTATTCTGTTCAATGGCAGTGAATTCCACCATTCTGTCTTCCAGGTCACTTATCCGTTCTGATTCAGTTATTCTGCTATCGATTCCTTCTAGTGTATTTTTCATTTCAGTTATTGTATTGTTCATCTCTGTTTGTTTGTTCTTTAATTCTTCTAGGTGTTCTTTAATTCTTCTAGGTCTTTGTTAAACATTTCTTGCATCTTCTCGATCTTTGCCTCCATTCTTTTTCTGAGGTGTTGGATCATCTTCACTATCGTTATTCTGAATACTTTTGCTGGAAGATGCCTATCCCCACTTCATTTAGTTGTTTTTCTGAGGTTTTATCTTGTTCCTTCATCTGGTACATAGCCTTCTGCCTTTTCATTTTGTCTATCTTTGTATTAATGTGGTTTTCTTTCCACAGGCTGCAGAATTGTGTTCTTGCTTCTGCTGTCTGCCCTCTGGTGGATGAGGCTATGTAAGGAGCTTGTGCAAGCTTCCTGATAGGAGGGGCTGGTGGTGGGTAGAGCTGGGTGTTGCTCTGGTGGGCAGAGCTCAGTAAAACTTTAATCTGCTTGTCTGCTGATGGGTGGGGCTGGGTCCCCTCCCTGTTGGTTGTTTGGCCTGAGGCAACCTAGCCCTGGAGACTACCCGGCTCTTTAGTGGAGCTAATGGTGGACTCTGGGAGGGTTCGTGCCAAGGAGTATTTCCCAGAACTTCTGCTGCCCATGCCCTTGTCCCCATGGTATTCCACAGCCACCACCAGCTCTGCAGGAGACACTAGCAGGTAGGTCTGGTTCAGTCTCCTATGGGGTCATGGCTCTTTCCTTTGGGTCCTGATGCACACTACTTTGTGTGTGCCCTCCAAGAGTGGAGCCTCTGTTTCCCCCATCCTGTTGAAATCCTGCAGTCAAATCCCACTAGCCTTCAAATTCTGATTCTCTGGGAATTCCTCCTCCCGTTGCCAGACCCCCAGGTTAG
This sequence comes from Globicephala melas, assembly GCF_963455315.2. Taxonomy (NCBI): domain Eukaryota; kingdom Metazoa; phylum Chordata; class Mammalia; order Artiodactyla; family Delphinidae; genus Globicephala; species Globicephala melas. Next base: position 24,709,373 of record NC_083320.1, on the reverse strand, counting down.
GAAGCCTAATGTGAGGCTCAGGACCTTCACTCCAGTGGGTAGACTTCAGTGGTATAAGTGTTCTCCAGTTTGTGAATCACCCACCCAGCAGTTATGGAATTGATTTTATTGTGATTGCACCCCTCCTACCATCTCACTATCACTGAAAGCCAAATACAATCCCAACCAACACACAGGGACGAATTAAATCCTCAATTATTTTGACCCAATTTTTGTTGATAACACTTTAATTTCTGCTTCAAGTATGAACAATGTTTGCAAAATCAGAATTATTTTACAACTATATATATATATATTTTTTTTAACATAAATCTGTTATTTCCATACTTGTCTACATAGTTCTTATTTATACTTTGGGAAGTTGCTCTCTGATAAGATCACTCTCTCACCTTCTTAGCTTCAGAATCTGTTCAGTGGAGCGCACAATTTAATTTGGTTCAATATTGACTGAGCCACTCTGTTAGGCACTAAATTAACCATGTTAAAGAACATAGTCTCAGTCTCTGCCCTTTGGCATCTTATAGATCAAATCAGATCATTCACTCCTTGATATTAAGCTCAAAGCTATGTTATAAGGAATCTTACTTTAGCATTCTGAAAATTCTTGAGGACATTCTTCTTATCACTACAGAAGTAGATGAGAGTATATCAAACTAATGTGTTTGGAAATGTGGCTGGTTGACTGTTGGTAAAAAGAATACAATGATATTCTATTTGTTTGATACTTTACATTTGCAAAACACTTCCACAAAGATTGTCTCATTTTTCTTCGAAATACCCACTGTTGGAACAACTTGGTGAAAATCAAATCTTTAAGATTAATTCTCCCTAAGCAGCAGCCACTTAGTGTGTTTCGTTTTCTATAAATGAAATTCTCCATTCTCAAAATCCTGAGGAATGCACTGGAATCATTTTAGGCTTGACTCTTTCAAGAATAAAGGAAAAATATTCTTTCTTTTCATAGATTTAAATAAGTTTAGTATGTAGTATGTCATATGAAATGCACATCAATTTGTTTTTATTAGGATTGTTCTTCTGGCACTGCATCTCTTTTTCCTCAATGATTCTTACGCATGCACTAGGCAGTGTTGGACACGCATGCATGCATTCACCCTTTAAACAGACAGTTTCTAATGGAAGGCACCATGCTAAGAACTGTGGGAGAGAAAGACATGTCATAATTTCAGATTCTTTATGGTCTTAAAATACGGTAGGAAAAATTAGGTGTGTAGGCAAATTAGGATACAAGTAACATATGGAGGGATAATAAATTCAATACCGGAAGGAAAGCAGAGAAACTAACTTCTACTGGGCTTATCAGAGAAGGCTTATACTACAATCACGTGAGCCAGGTTTGAAAGGATGGCTAGAATTTCAAGAAACAGAGAGTGAAGAAGATATTACCTTCCAGTAAAAGAAAACTGCAAAGCATAAAAATGATAAAGTGAACCCATTCTGTTAATGAGGCATACAGCCAAAGTAGAGAATTTTTGTGAAGAATGGTAGAGTTGAGGCTAGAATTACTGTAAGGCAACTCAAACATCAAACTAGATTTTGTATTTTAGTCAAATGGAAGTAACTAAAGGTTTTAGATGTCAAATTCAGTCATATTCGTGAAAAAAATATATATAATTGCATCTATTATAAGATAGGTAAAAGATTGAAAACTTGGTAATACTCACATGATAAAGATGTGAGGGAACAGGTACACTTATTAAGGCTTAGAGAATATGTAATTCACTACACCTATTTTGAAGGGAAATTGATCAGTAACTATAAGATTTTAAATTCGTATATCCTTTTACTCAACATTTCCAATTTTTGGAATTTATTCTATAGAAGTACTGACATGGATATATAACGTTATATGCAAAAAAATTATTTTGACAAAGATGTAATTAGCAAAAAGAAGGGAAATCTTGCCTACTCATCAATAGATAATTCAACTAATAAATCCAATTAATAAATTTTGGTACATCCATAAAATAATATTAAGATACTTTAAAAATAGGTCTTAATTAGTAATACGCAAGGTCAAGGTATATTATTATATGGAAAAGGCCAGTTGCAGAATTGTATGGACCCACTTGTCAAAAATGTAAAAAGAAACACAAAATACTTCTCTCTATACATGTATAAGTATATATATATGCATATTAATATTTATTTCCTTAAAAGACACTTAAGCTCTTATTATATGTCAAATATTCTGTATGCTAGTGAAACTACAGAAAACAAAACAGACCAATCCCTGTTCATACAATTTGTATTCTAGACAAGAAAGCAAATAAACTAGATAATTACAATTTAGAATCAATCATGATGACAGAGACTAAGATAGGAAGAAAATGAGTAATATGTTAAATAAGGTGTACAGATAGGTTACTCTGAAAAAGTAACATTTAACAGAGACTAGAATGAAGTAAACCTGGAGCTAGGAGAATATCTTGGGTAGATTATCCCAAACTCAGCCAACAGCAGTGGCAAAGCCTCTGAGTCACTATCCAGGAACAAAGAGAAGGTTAGTGTGAAGGGACTGTAAACCAGGGCAAAGGTGGTAGAAAATCACAGTCCCTTAGTTCCAAAAATGTATACCGATTGTGGCTATAGTTGCCTAAAACAATAGAAAATATCGTGTATGTAACAATGGCTGCTGTGTAACGGAGGCTTCCATTGAATGCACATACACAGAAGTATCTTGCTTTATCGTCATGAAATGAATCTATAAACCACTTGACCTCTAGTAGAGTTGATTTTTTTGACTGACATGAAGGCAAATCATAAGCAGAGTTTCAGAGTTTTCCTGGTCTGGTTGAAAGGAGGTGGGAGGTGGCCGAGAGAGAAAACAATGCCCTTTGCGCACAGACAAGCCCGTTTGAAATCTCTTCCAGATACCCAAAGAGATAAAAGAAAAGGACTACAAAGTATTGAGCCAGTACAGTGAAGGTTAAATACGAGCTCCTACTGCCATGATTTATCCACTGAAACAGCTGGGAAACTTCCGAAGTAGTTCATATATCACAGGAGTAGAGGCAGTGAGTCTGAATGTATAAACACACCTCAGGGCTGCTACTGTTCCCATTAACTGTCTGTCTCAGTAAAGGTCTGCCATTAGACAGATTCCTGCTGTAGCTGAACTAACAGAAAACTGCAGGTACAGATAAAAATTAGAGGGAGACACGTGTGTCAAGAACACTCATGAGAAATTTTTCAGAGGAAAGGAGGAAGAGGAGTTATATGATTTGACTACTTTAAAACTTGACACTTTTGGATTTTCATACTGTCTACTCAATATTTTGCTGTTTAATGAAGTAGCCATGTCTTTAGTCAATTATGGAAGATGTTTGTTGTTAAGTGTATACAGTCTCTAATTTCTATAATATATCTGATCAGTGTTTTGAGAACTTTTCTCAAATTCTCTTACAAACAATAGTCATGAGGACTAACACATACAAATTAAGATAGATAGATAGATAGATAGATGATAGATAGATAGATAGATATAAATATTTTAGAACAGGGTCAAACTTCCAAGGACCAACTGTATATGAAACAGGGCACATTTCTGCTAGTTATAGTTGAAAACTTCCCTAATATGGGACAGGAAAGAGTCAATCAAGTCCAGGAAGTGCAGAGTCCCATACAGGATAAATCCAAAGAGAAGCATGCCAAGACCCATATTAATCAAACTAATAAAAATTACATACAAAGAAAAAATATTAAAAGCAACAAAGGAAAAGCAACAAATAACATACAAGGGAATCCCCATAAGGTTAACAGCTGATCTTTCAGCAGAAACTCTTTGCAAAGGGACTATTCTGTCTTCTAAAGCAATGTTTTCCCCTGAGTCCTTTCCAAATACTCTCCTGAATATACTTTTCTTCACAAGCAGCACCAGTTGGGAAGTGTCCTCAGGGATTAGGCATCCCATTCCCAGCGGAAAAAAAGGTAAAGATGCCTGTGTGTCATAGGAATAAGGATATTAATATATAATTTCTGCTTAATTGAATTATGCTACTTGCTTAATAACTTTAAATCAAAGTTATTCAGTAAGAACATCTTTTTTTTCATTTATTTTATACTTTACATTTTTAGCATCTATATATCTACAGTTCTTCCATTAACAACATTTTCTTTCAAAAACATATATATGATAATGTAAAATATATGTGCTCATATATTTCATATATATGCAATAAAGTATTAAAAGAACTTATTTCATGAGGATTACAATCTTTTTTGCTGTTGTTCTAGGTTACCAAAATATCACAGTAAAATCATTAAAAAAAAATAAAAAGGATGACTTGAATAAGACTTTTTTTATCACACTTTTAGTTAAATATCTTTTGTTTTCAAATACAGATTTTGATTTCCTAAAAAGCTCATCATATGAATAAAAATATACTGTTTGATTCCTATAATAAGCTTTCTCATAAATCCATATTATCATCTACTTATTTCTCTTCCTGGATAGAAGGCAATGTGTGTGTATTTTGTTTTTCTTTAATACTTAAGTTACTCACTCTCATGGATAAGCTAAACTGACAGCCCAGATGTTTTACAGAATTCAGCCTCCTTGCACTTTCTACAACAAGATATTGTTAACCACCAATTTCTTTCCCATTTTGTCTGTTTCTGGTATCCATTCTATATTTGTTAGGAGGGGGCACCTAATTCTCTGGCCCTGTTTTTCCACATGGAGGGCTCTGGGCAACAGTTAAATTGTTGTCCCCTACCTAGCAAGGGTGGGATAATTTATTGATGAGGAGTTTGGAAGGAAAAAAGTAAGAAAACTCAGCTCGGCCTCTTCTGTTTTTCTGGAAAGGGCCTTTCTTCAGCATTTTAAGTTTTTCCACGCAGTATTTAAATTTTAATTCTGAAAGAAGAGGCCTGATCTTTTGATGGAGAAATGAGACTAATTCTGGGGTAAAGTGTTAGGAAGCCATTTTGTCCACACATTAAATCTAGTAATAATTTTTATCTTTATCCTGAGTACATGTTTCAGTTGCTTCCAAACTTGGGTGGGAAAAAGGAATAAACAGGCCCTCCAAATTTCCATCTCCTATTTAAATAATTTTAAAGTTCTCCTGTTGACTAAGGATAAATTACAAAATCCTTAGCATGGCATACAAAGACCTTCATAATTTGGTACAAATATACCTTTTTCTAGGTTCATCTCTTGCCATTCCACTCAAATCATCCAAAATTACAGTTAAATCAAACCTGTCTAAAATTTCTAAAAACAAGTTATCTTTCTCTCTCTTTTTTTTTTTTGTCTGTATGACTTTGCATTTGCTGTTTCTGTACCAGCAATGTTAGTCCCTTTTTCTCTGGACGACTCTTACTCTTTCTTCAAGATCCAGTGTAAATATCACCATATTGTGCATAGAGCCTTCCCCTTATGTCACAGACAGAATTATTCACTTTCTCGATTTCAATCCTAGAAACGATGTTCTTTCATGTTTATGTTAAGTTATCACCAGCAGTTAGGATAGTGCTTGGCAGATAAGTAGGCAATAAATGTCGAATGAATGAAGTTCACTTTATTCCACTGATGAGATGCAACACCTTAAATTTAATGAAGATATTCATAAGTATCATGGTTAATATGACTAATAGTTCATTTGTAAAAATCACATAACGTGCTCAAATTTTCATATTTGTATTGTCAGTCTAATTGCAACCACCATGTAAAAACTGTAGGCTTTTTTGGTAAGATGAAAATTTTATAGTAGGAACCTCTAATAAAACATTAATTACAATATCCATAAGAAATCCCTATGATGTTTTCATGAAAAAAAATTATAATATCTTTTTTCCCAACTTTCTTTCTTTCAAATTTCCTACTGGTTCTGCCTATCACACTGTAACTCTGCTAAGAACTATGTATCAAACTAAAATAATTAAATCAAAAGTTGCAATGCTGAATCAAGATTCACTTAGCAAATTTAATACAAGGATAATGATTTTGAAATAATCTGAACTTTCACAGTGTATGGCAGGTTTCTTTGTATTTACCCAATGCTATTTGAATGCCAAATTTAGGTAATGAATCATATGAAGATATATCAGCCATCCTCTACTCCCATTTACCTTAATATAAGATGATGTCAAAGTTTCACTCTGATTTTTAAAAATTGTTTACAAAGCTTATCAATCATCTGGACTTCACAATACACCAGCTGTTCATTTATTCACTCTTTTATTCATTCCAAATGTGCCATACACTGCGCTAGGTACTAGAGATACAGTGGTAAGCAAATCAAGTACTCTCAGACTTACAATCTAGAAGGATGGACATATATTAATCACCCTAAAGAATGCTTGTCTCATAAGAAAATTATTCTATGAATATGTTTAACAACAACAACAACATATAAAAAATACCAACTTTGCTCCATAAATTTAAAAGAGAGGGTCCTTAAGGATAAAATGCTTAAGCTAATATCTAAAGAATGAAAAAAAATTTAAAAAGGCAGAGCATTCATGTACTGGGACAGAGGTTGTACATGGAAGAGTGTTCCAAACAGAGGAAATAGTATGCAAACACTCTGGCTTGAAAAGAGAATGACAGAATCCAGAAGAAGGATAAAAGGAGTAAAGATGATAGATAAAGCTTGGAGACATGGGGGTTGGGGTATGTTACTGTAACATCCTGGTGCTTATAGACTATGTAAGGATTTGGTCTTACCTTAAAAACAATGGTAAGCCATTGAAGGTTTTGAAGCAGTGGTAGGGAATATGATAAAATAATATGTGCATTTTGAAAAGACCACTCTAACTCATATTGGAGGAGGATTTGGGTTTGGTGGAAAACTAGTTAAGAGGTAAGTATTCCAGTCAAGAGATCACATTAGTAAGATGATAATGTTCTAAGGTGAGAGCCACAGAAAAGGAAGGATGTGGAGGGACTCATAAGATCCACAGAATGCAAAATGGACAAGACTAGGTGATAGGTTGAATATTAGGGGCATCAGAGTGGGAGATGTCAATCAAAACTACTAGGTTTCTGGTTTCAGTGACCTTTATAATTTACTTCCCTCTCTTAAAATGTGTATGTATAAGAGGTAGGTATTAACTATCATATGACCCAGAGTTCTACTTCTGGGTATATATCCAAAGGAAACAAAATTACTATCTGCACCACCATGTTCATAGTAGCATTATTTACAATAGCCAAGACATAGAAACAACCTAAGGGTCTATCAATGGATGAATGAATTAAAAAAATGTGGAATATATACAATGGAATATTATTGAGCCATAAAAACGAATGAAGTCTTGCCATTTGTGACAACATGGATGGACATCGCAGGTATTATAATTTAAGAAAATAACTCAGACAGAAAAAGACAAATATGGTACGATTTTACTTATATGTGTTATCTTAAAACAAACAAACAAACTCATAGAAACAGAACAGATTGGTGGTTGCCAGAGAAGGGGAATGGGAGGTGAGGAAAATGGCTGAAGGTGGTCAAAGGTACAAAATTCCAATTAGAAGATAAATAAACTCTGGGGATGTACAGTATGGTGACTATAGTTAACAATAATGTATTGTATATTTGAAAGTTGCAAAAAGATTAACCTTAAAAGTTTTCATCACAAGAAAAAAGTTGTAACTGTGCGGTGATGGAGGTTAATTAAATTTATTGCCCTTATAATTTCACAACATATATGTATATCTAATCATGTTTTACATCTTACACTAATATACTGTTATACCTCAGTTATATCGTAGTAAAACTGGAGAAAATAAAAGAGGTAGATACTGAAAACCCTGAACTCAAATATTCCTGCATTATGTGAATGAAAACAAAATGTATGCCATGAAATTCATCTTAGTGATAGTTTAACACTCTAGTATGGTAAAATGACTACTGAACTTTAACCTTTCACTATGGTCACTATTTATGTATAGTTATTGATAATCAAAGCTTTGAAGATAAAAGCAGGTGCTTTACGTTGTTTTGTGTTGGAACCCTTCTTCCCTTCTTCAAAACAAGTCAATAATTTTAAAGAAACCTATAAGCAATTCTTTCAATTAGGACACATTATACTCTAGATAATGGTATTGTAAACTAAACCTGATTTTTCCATAGAAACCCTAATAGAAGAGAGAATTAGGTTTCTGAACCAAGATTTGACTCTCACCTTTTTGTAGAAATGATCAGAAATACCACAATTCATTAAATATAAAAGTAATAATGCATCCTTTTTAGCATAGTATTTCTTAAATTACATTCAGACTAATGAAAAGTTAACTAAAATCGTATTATATTTGGTAAGACCTAGAATCATTAGTCTATAGTATATAAAGTTCTGACATCATTTGAAACAAATAAATCTAAAAATAGGAAAATCTTAGAGTTGTGAAATGCAGAAAACCTGCTTTACCATTGCTGAGGAAATTTTGGAGGAGTTATAGGGCTACTTGACTTTTTGAAGAGCAATTTTTTTGTTATTTTATTTTCTCATTTAAAAAATCCCTGTGGCATATACAATGCAATACAACAAACATTAAGAGCTCTTTTTTGTTTTGTTTTTTACACAACATGCTAAGCATTGAGGGTGGTCCAAAAAACAAAGCAAAAGAGTTAAGAGTAGGTTATAGTTCTTATGTTTAAGAACATTATATTCTAAAATTAGTAAAAGAGAAAAAAATAAGGACAGGCTAAATGGACAGGGTAGACAAATTCTAGGAGAAAGGAGTAACAAAGAAGTATATTAACATAGAAGTGGAAAAGATTACCATGGGTTGATGGGATTGGGAATTAGGGATCAAGTTGCTGGCCCTTGGGCTGCATTTGTGCCTAGATTCATTTCCTCAAAAGTGAATGATGACATGTTAATTCACAAGCTGCCGTTTACAAGTGCTAGTATGGATGTAAGTGTGAATTATTTCAAGTCAAGTTGCCATAAATCAAAGATGATAGATATTTGAGCTAGAAAACTCCTCTCCATGGAAAATGCACCAATTACAAACAAACATTCTGATGAAATATTTCATTAGGTTGATCCAGTTGCATTACAGAGAGTGGTGTCCTAAATCTACACACATTTCTTAAAATATTTATTTTTCATGAGATTGAGAAAACTCTTCTTAAAGTGATGTTAATGTCATAAATGTGATGAGAAAGCAAACTACAGGTAATAAGAAATAAATCTCAGTGAATGGCACCTAGAAAATGGGCCCATTGGGATAAAAAATATTTTATGTATATTCTTATAAAAATTATATCTGAAGAAATGTAGTATAAAGCCATGTAGCTCCCTTTGAGAGGGAATGGTGGTCATAATTGCCAGGGCACACCAAAAGAACTGGTCTTACTGAGCAAAAATTTCCTGTTAGGTACTGAAATGTAATTTCTCCCTGTGATTTAATGGACCAATAATTGAAGCATATAATACATCCTCATGGGCTACACTGCTCTTTTATTTATTCTTGCCCAACTGTGAAGATAAACTCCACTAAATACATGTGATATCCTGTCAATTCAAGATAAGCATATTTTTCCTTGGACAGATGGCTGGTGAATGAAACACCTGGATCACCTCAGGGCCGCAAAATCATAATCATAGTGGATACATGATCTCAGAAACAAGTCCACTTAGACTGAAAACATTCTCCTCAAGAATTTGCAGGGGCAATAGTCACTCTCCCTTTTCAGCTCAGATGTAAGCTACCATCTCATTTGCTTTTAAAACCATTATATTCCACGTGACAGTTTATATTCATAGATCATCCCATCACAGATTTCCGACTCTCTGCTAAAACCCTATTAATGAGTAACAAAACATTATGCTGTATATATTTTCACTGGGACATTCTTAAAACACAGGATGAACTCCTATCCTCCTATCCTAGAACATTTTCTCTAACTTCACCAATTCTTTAACTCACAATTGGCACAATTCTGATTTATCATTTTCTAACAGCACATTATTCATTTAGAAATGTGTATTTCTAATTACAACATCTTCTGCCTCGTTTGAAAATTCAACTGAATATTTTCTAAGATTTTTTTGTACATACTCCTAGGGGCATTTACTGTATGTTTGCTGACAAGTTTTTATGGCCATCAGAATAATCACCCCCACTATAGCTGCACTCCCTCTAATAACTTCATTATACTACCTACTAATGTGTATTAAGTGTGTTAACTTTATGATATATATTGTCATAGGTGCTTCACATATAATAAATCATTTAATTCTCACAATAGCCCTATGAAAGTAGTACTGTTATTTCAATTCTACAGATTACACTGAGATCCAGAGTAGTTAACAAACTTGCCCAAAGTCATGCAGCCACAAGGTACTAGAGTCAGAATTGGAATCCAGGGAGTTTTTCTACAGATCATCTGTTTTTGACCATACTTCTAGACTGCTCCCTGATAACATGACATGATTTATGATAAAGTTTAAAACTTGGTTTTATATAAATTTGCCTTTCTGTTTTTCAAATGTTTAGCTCTGTCCACATCACATAGCTGCCACATATATATTCTTTTCTGTCAGGCTGGTGATAGATATTAAATATGACATATATTATATATATATATATTTCTGAGAGGTTAATACATGATACACAAAACTAAATAATATACAGTATTATGCAAAATGCAGACCTCTTTATCAGTTACTCTTGAAAATCTGTAAATAATTTATTTTACTGAAATCATACTGACTCTGAATAATAACATGTACTGTTACTACTAATAATACACACATGGTTACCACGCAGAATTTCAACTTATACTACACAGTTCTACCTTCATTCAGCAGAAATTTGCTTTTGTTCCAACATGCAGCAGTTATGTTTCATGACTGACAATGATCTCATAATGAAAAACAAGTCACAATTAATAAAAATCAAAACTAATACCAGCTAGATTAATTTAATGATTTAATGAGCTAGGAGAGAGTTTTATGAAAAGACCTATAAAAGCAAGAGACTCAATTTCCAATTAGAATCAACATCCATGAGTCTTAAGCCTCCTCAGGGTAAGGAGAGACCTATTCAGCTCTTCTTCACATTTCCCTCTACCTGTAAAGGGGCATTTACTTTCAAACAAAATCATAGTTAATGCATCTGTCCCTCTACAAATTGGGTTACAAATATTTTTTATCAGATAACTAATATGCTGTGAGAAACACTATCAGTACAAGATCAGCGATTATTTATGTGGTATCCTTACCATATTTTAATGTCTGGCCTATAATTATAGATTGATGTTGAATATTAAATTCACTTAATAACTAAAACAGTCCTTAAATGAACAGATATATCGTAATAATGATAATGGTTAACATTCCCCAAATACTCACTACATGCTAGGAATATTCTAAATCCCTAATACTTATTATCTCATTTAATTCACATAATAGCACCATGAAATGAATACTATTATTGTTCCCATTTTAATGCTGAGGAAGTAAGTACAGAGAAGTTAAATAACTTGTCCAAAGTCATACACTAATTGCTGGGGTCGATATCTGAACGCAAGCGATGTCACTCCAAAGCTTTCATCCTTGGCCACTTTTCTAGACTACTTTTTGATTGATTCTATTTATAAAAGTTTAGTTTATTTCCAATTCTGCACTATTACAAATAACGTTATAATGAGCATGCTGGTACCCACACTTTTTTGAACTTGTCCTATCATTTTCTTTGGATAAACTTCATAAAGGTTTAAATGCTGGAAGAAAGAGCATGCACATTCATCTTTGTCAGGCTTGTAGGTGAAAAGTGCTGCTTTCTACTGCTGTTTTAATTTGTATTTTGTATTAGAGAGGTTGGGCATATTTTATTTAAGTGGTGTGCTAGAGCTCGCTTTCACAGGTTTTGAGTTTCTCTTCCCAACTCCACCTTAAATGACATCAAGGTGGTAGCTTGATATTGATCATGGATAAAAGTGTTTACACCTTGGAAATCAGCATGTGATAGAAACCAGGTTTGTTTGGTTTTGGAGAGCCTCTTAAAAGCCCACCTCCGTGTATACCTCTGTGTATAATAGACATTTGTGTTCTTGTTTTGAATAGACTATTCATAATCTTTATCTAGGTAAAAGTCTGCTGTGTTTGTTCGTTTCTTATTGACTTGGAAAATGAATGTTCCTACCTAGTAAATTATTAAAAGGGGAAAAAGTTTTGTTATTAACAGTGATGACCATTATTTGAAAGCTTGGCCATACAACTTAGCCATTTGTTCAAAAATGATACAGACAAAATGTAAAGTAAAAAACAATATCAGTTTCAATTTAGAATCTGCTACAGAGTTCAAATAGATTATTAGACATATGTTAAAATGATAGTTTAGGCTTGACTAAAATTGTTTTATAACAAAAGCATGTGCACAATATATGCCTTTTAGAAGTACTATAGTATAGAAGGTGGTAAGGAAACCCTAAAGTTCTGCTATAGCATAGACACCTGAGGTTGTAATAAGAAAAAAGAAGTAAAACATTTGACTCAATTTATTTTTTAGTTCTTCCTTTAAACACACTCATATTCAAGATATGAAAGGCAAAGGATTATAATTTTATTGTCATAACACTTTAAACTCCACTAGGATTATGACTTAATGCTAATGTTGCAATATTAGAAATAGTGGATTGAGTTACTGACAGTCTGGATAACTTGCTATGTAACTTTTAACTAGCAGGTAACATCATAGTTATTCGTTTTATAACTAGAATAATATTCTTGAAGACGTATATATCTAGCAAAAACTAGTTTGGTTATAAAATCAAAGATGAGATATGACTAAATTAGGTGACATAAACCATATTGGATTTGGTAGTTCTATTTTTAGTTTGTTAAGGAACCTTCATACTGTTCTCCACAGTGGCTGTATCAATTTACATTTCCACCAACAGTGTAAGAGCGTTCCCTTTTCTCCACACCCTCTCCAGCATTCATTGTTTGTAGATTTTCTGATGATGGCCATTCTGACTGGTGTGAGGTGATAACTCATTGTAGTTTGGATTTGCATTTCTCCAATAATTAGTGATGTTGAGCATCCTTTCATGTGCTTCTTGGCCATCTGTATGTCTTCTATGGAGAAATGTCTATTTAGGTCTTCTGCCCATTTTGGGATTGGGTTGTTTGTTTTCTTGATATTGAGCTGCATGAGCTGTCTGTATATTTTGGAGATTAATCCCTTGTCAGTTGTTTTGCATATGACCCAGCAATCCCACTCAGAGAAAATCCAAGAAAACAATATACCTGAAAAAAACATAATTCAAAAAGATACATCCACCCCAATGTTCACTGCAGCACTATTTACAATAGCCAGGACATGGAAGCAACCTAAATGTCCATCAACAGCAGAATGGATAAAGAAGATGTGGTACATATATACAATGGAATATAACTCAGTCATAAAAAGGAACAAAATTGTGCCAATGGCAGAGACGTGGATGGACCTAGAGACTGTCATACAGAGTGAAGTAAGTCAGAAAGAGAAAAACAAATATCATATGATATCGCTTATATGTGGGATCTAGAAAAATTATATAGATGAACTTATCTGCAAAGCAGAAATACAGACACAGACGTAGAGAACAAACGTATGGATACCAAGGGGGAAAGGGGGTGGGATGAACTGGGAGATTGGGATTGACATATATACACTACTATATATAAAATAGGTAACAAATGAGAACCTATTGTATAGCACAGTGAACTCTACTCAATGCTCTGTGGTGACCTATGGGAAGAAAATCCAATAAAAAAGGGGATATATGTATACATATAGCTGATTCACTTTGCTGTACAGCAGAAACTAACACAACATTGTAAAGCAACTATACTCCAATAAAAATTTAAAAAAAAACATATTGGATTTGAACTTCACTCTTCAACAAAACCTATCTTAAGTTTTTAAAGGAATTTAATTGCTGTCATCACTTTTAATATGTAAATATTTTCTATTCAAATGCATTGAAATACTGTATTATGGAGAAAAAAATTTTGTTAGATTTTTAGTTAATTTATAAAAATAGACTATACAAGATTTTAAAATTCTATTATATAAGAATAAAAGAGCATTCTTTCAGGACACAGAAATTAAAATTCTTTTGACAGGAAAATCCTCAATGCCAAGTGACCATAAAATTCATTTATGCATAATTTTACTATTACTGGTCAAGAACAATCAAAAAATAAGCTACTCTTCTATTTTTCCAAAGATATTTTTACAGATTAACCATAGGAGAAAGGTCCATTCTTTTTCATTTTGGATTTATGATTTAAGAACCTGACACTTTTGAAAAATGCCTTATTACTGCTTTCGGCATGCTCTGTTTCTATTCTGTTTCCAAAATCATTAAATCATATTTATGAAGTGACCATACACGTCATTAGCAATTTTGATAACTGCTTTTCTCCTGCCTTACGTCATTAGTGGACTGAACATTTTAAAATGAAATAAAACATTTTATGCATCACAGAGTAAGAAATGGACTGGATCAAGGAGCACGGTTCTTGGTGTACTCTGCTATTGCCTGGGTCTAATTCCCATTTCCAGAACTTTGTTTAACTTTTGATCCTTTCCTGAAATGACCTGGTCCTCTTTTCCCTATCAAATCTTAACTTCACCACTTTCTAAGACCCAGCTGAAAATCCTATCTTTTTGACTACTTCAACCATCATCAATTACCACTTTCGCACCCCTGACTTCAGACACTCAGAGCTATATCATATACTATAATACTTACTCATATAAGGTTTTGAATTGATTGATTTTGTTTTAGTTATATTAATGTCATTTCACTAACAAAGTGGGGATTCCAGTAGGCAAGGATTATGCCTTATATATCTTTTTGAATTCCTTACTCCTGAACACCTCCCTGAATCTTCAAGCTCAAACACTTAACATCTATTCTGTCACAGTTTGAAGCACCCAGTAAATGCTCACTAACAGCTTAAGAGATTGAGTACAAATGAACCAGGTGTTTTTGTTTATTTCTTTTGTTTGTTTTTAATCTGTTTGTTTTACCAATCACTCAATCTCACTGAAGTGATTTTTTTTTTTTTTTTTTTGGCCACTCCACAAGGCTTGAGGGATCTTAGTTCAGCAGCCAGGGATTGAACTTGGGCCCTCACAGTGAAAAGTGCTGAGTCCTAACCACTGGGCCGCCAGGGAATTCCCATGCAGTGAATTTTTTTCTTACAATTTTATATAGTTTTGAAAGTAACATTAAAATTGTAGCATTGTAATTTTAAAAAGGGATATTCAAAACCCAGAATATTTTCACAAATGTCTCCTTAATTCAATATCAGGATCACTAATCAGTTTCATTTGCCTTCCTTAAAGATAGGTTAGATTAACTTCACCAACAGTCATTTTTTTTTTTTTTTTTCTTAGCATCAAGTCTCCTGGCTTCACACGTGAGGATTTACAAGGACCAATCTAGGACAACCTTCACCCATGGTATGCATTGTTTGTTCACAACACAGACACATACGTATGTGAATACCCACACCTATCAGATCACAGTTACCTGTTCTTCAAGAATGTGTTTGGTAGGCCTCAGACAAAAAATAGCCTCACCCACTTGAAATCACTTGATGACTACAATCTTAACTGAGGTTTTCAATTTTTTGGCTACTTGGAAATCATATTCCATTAAAATATAAATACCCCTCAAAGAGATGATTTTTTTTTTAACCTGCTAACACATAAGTACTTCAGACCTTTCTCAGCGCAGAATAACTCATAATGGCCACAGTCAGGAGGGAGGGCTGCTTTGGAAAAAAAGACATTAAACAGGATTCACAGTCTAAATTGCTGGGGAAATCAGACTAATCTGACTCCTGAGTGGATGGAGGAAAAACAAGCAGGGACAGAATTGAGGAGAAATTTGGCTAAAAGTGGATATAAGAGAAACTGAAAATCAGGTAAACTGTTTCTCAGCTATAGAATAGGTGCCGAGGACAGAGAGGGGAAGAAAGAAGTTAAATTATAAGCATATTTTGGGAGAGTTTTATTTCTCTTGGTGAGTATAAAAGTATAAAGACATATTTCAATATTTTATGACTATGTTTCATGTTCTAAACATGCAAATAAATACATAAAAATTTCTTAGGCAGTTGTCTAATGAATGTTTTAAAGAGTAAAGTTAATTATCTTACAACTTAAAGTAATTGGTGTCTGATCAAAACAGCTACGTTAGCATTGCATTCAACTGTTTGCTTGAAAAAAATTCATTCCTTTTAATTGTCTGTCACCTAACTGAACCCAAGGCATTTTGAAACAAAATATGTTTGTATCCTTCATATAGATTTAAAAATTAAAATGAGATTAAATGAGAAACATAGGACTGGGAAGTGCCTCCAGAGGTCATTTAGCCCATTTCTGCCTCTGGCAAGCGTCACCTAAATCATTTCAAACATACGGCTCACTACCTTGTGCCATCCTCGTTAAGCAACCTAGCTCTTGGCTGCTCGCATTAACAATGTGTGTTCCTACAAACTGGCTTAATCATTCTGCCTGGTTTAGTTACTCAAGACTGTCAGATAATCCGTCTAACTCAGTAAAATATCCCTCAGTCAAATCAGTCAAACTGCATATATGTTTATCTGACTTAGCTCATTTTTTTATTTATTTCACTGGTAAAGACAATTAAAACACTCAAACAAGTGTAGGTGTGAAGAGATAACCTATAAATCACGTTCTTCCTTAATCTCACTAAATTGTTCCTGAACTGATTTTAATCAAATTTTACTATATTCCTTTTCCTAATGGTCTTAAATGTGTCCTTCTTCCCTGCTCTTTCTTTAGGCAAAGTAAACCGAAGAGTCAAAGAATAATAAGCCAACAAAAATTTATGAGAAAATCCAAGGAGAGATTTGGTCTATTTTTTTTTTTCTAAATCAACACATATTCAAAAGAACAATACTGAATGATGGAGGTATGCAGCTAAATAACACACGTCAAAATGTTTGCTACTTCTTTACATCTTAGTGGTTCTTTCAAGAAATAAGAATTTCATACTTGTCTTTGCCTTTTCACATCTTGTGAAAGCAATGAAAAAAAGTTTAAAATTTGTCTATTTTTTTAAATAGCATATCTCCCTTAAAATATAATTTAAACATGTAAGACTTGCATTATTCTCTCTTCTTTAGACTAAGATCAGATTTTAGATATTACTCAGAGCCTGAAACCTTAAGATCATAAAATACTTGGAGTTTACTTGACCCAAATGTTTATAAGGGAAGCAGAGGAACATCGTTTAAAATTACACCATCTAGATAAATGCAGAATCACTATAGTACTGTTTTAGAACTGTATAAAACATTTGATTATTATTGATAATATTGAAGCTGGTTTCTAAAATACTGAATTACAATAACCAGCATATGAGATGGTCATTTCTCCAATTAAAGATTCCAACCAGAAAAAAAAAATTGTTCTTTCTTTGTATTGTCAATAAATATTCCACAATATGGAATCATTGAAGTAGCTTATGTTCAAAAATATCAAAATAAATAAATTTGACAACCTGAATATCAGTCTTACACCTGTTAATTTTTTTTAAAAAACAGGATGTTAAAATATTCAATACTCAATCTGTTACTATTTTGTTAAATTAATGCCATGCAATTCCAAAGGAGAAGGGACATTTAAGTGACTCCAACTTGTGATAATACCATGAGTTTCAGGGCTGTAGCCAGTATTGTAAAATAGAACAAATAATAATGCAAAGGCAGATACAAATTATTCTCAGAGGCATGAGTGATCTTCGAGGTGAAATATAAAAATGATGTTACAAATACAAATAATGTGGCTGAGAGCTCCTAATGTTCTGATATATGGCAATATGTTCTCACACTCATTAAAGTCTAATTTTAGCTCATTGACAGTTAACAACCTCACAAAATAAGACATTGCATTTCAATGTTATAATATTCTTTAGTGATATATCCTTGTGATATCTCAGAGACACTACAAAGAAAAATCTTCAAATCTGACTTTACCATGTCCCCCCACAGTTCTAGAAGTCCCTATCTTGGTGAAAAGAGCCACAATAAAAGCAGTTTGTCAGGTCAGAGATGAGCAGCCATGCATCATGTCAAACCCCAATCCTGTCAATTCTTCTTTGCAAATATCTCTCTGCTCTCTTGCATGTTCTCTCTCTCTCTCTCTCTCTCTCTCTCTCACTTTCCACCCCTCCTCACTGTTTCAACTCTAGTCTAAACTATTACATTAGCCTGCACTATAACACCCTCTTGAACGATCAGCATGAACATTTCGCCCTCTACCTTTCTTTCTTCTCTTCTTTGAAGCCAGAATGCTTTCTGTAACTTGAAAAGCTAATGGTGTCACTCTCCTACATAAACTTTTCCAAAGGCTTCTCATTGTTTTAGTGAACAGGACCTTTATCACAAAGACAACTTACCTTCTGCCTACCTCTTCAGTTTCATCTAGTGCCACTTTTTCCCTTGTTGAATAGGTTTGAATCATATTTTGTCTAGCTGCCTCTTTTACCTACAAGTGTTTTGTTCTGTTTTACTTAGATCCTTCAGATCTCAGCTTAAGCGCTATTCTTTTAGGTAACCTTCCCTCACGACTTCTCTGACTAGGTGAATGTTATCTGATAGTTTCCCATACGCTCATACTTGCAATGTGTTCATTGTCTTCCCTGTTACAACATAAGCTACATGAGGATAGAGATTCAATGCCTGTCACTGTTCCTCACATATGGGTTGTTATTTAATGCATGTTAAGTATTAAGTGAGAGCTGAAGATATATAAACAGATTATTTTCCATATATGTTGCTCAATTCATGATATTGTGGCTATTCTCTGATTATTTTTCCCCCTTTAACCTGATTATTTTATTTGAAATTACTAGTGACTTCTAATTCACAATTCCTAGAATCAATTGAGTAATGATTGTTCTCTTTTATTCCCCAGTATATCCAGATCTCTACTCCTGTCATGGCTTTTGCTAATCCTCCACACTCTTAACTATTCCTAGTGTCATTTTATTTCAAGATTTCTGTCAATCTCTTTTCTTCATTATTGCAAATAAAAATTGTAAAATTTTCCAAACCCCCTGCATATCTTCAAGCTATTATCTTTTTTCTTTCCATTCTTGAAATACTTGCAAGTTTACTTCTCAAGAGTGGCATATCAGGCTCAATAATAAGAATCTCCAATGTTCCAATTTCTAAACAAGTTTATATTCCATGAAGTGCCTAGTGTAGTGCACTAAATATGTTATAGACACATGATATATATACTACAAAATATTAAGAAAAATAAGTGTGTCTTACTGTAATCCAGTTGGAAGAAAACAGTTTCTTCTCTCATTGTAAGTCTTTCACCCTGAATATCCAAGTATTTTCTATTACGGTGCAAAAGTTCACATTGATTTGTTTACAATATCCCTAAGTGATTAGATCAGATGCAATTTCTAACCCTCATACTATACCTGCTACACTAAAATTTGACATTGTCAGGTTAAAAATATTACTTGATAAGAACCAAAAGATGTAAACCAATTATGTTGTAAGATCATCTTTATTGCTAGTAAAACTATTTTAGTTATAATATTATTCATCATATTGGAATATGTCTTCGTAAGACTAATGAAAGCATTCTTTTTTGGGAGTAGAGTCTATACAGACACAAATAATAAAATATTCAGAGGAATAACTACTTCCTAAGTGGGAATTCTTGAATGTTATTCTTTTTCAGCCATTTATAGCTATGTATTATAAAAAGTCTTATTTATTGAACTAGAAAGATTTTTAAATTTCAAATATATGATTATCTTTATTATCCAGAGCCAAAATGGAGATTCATTTAAATGGTGTAACTTACTTGTATAGGTTCTACCCTTTAAAAACCTGGGGCCTATGGTACTTAAGAGTATTTAAGTCAAGTTAAATTTTGAAGATTATTCACACAGCCATCTGTTCCTTTACAATGTATGTTGCAAACCATAGGGTCAATGTTAACCAATTAAAATTTAGACACTTAAACCTGCGAAAAGAATCTCATGAACCAATTTCATATCTTAATGATAAAAAATTTTTATCTTAAGTAAAGATATTTTGGATAAAGTATATCATATTTTTATCAATATAATCTAATTCATAGTTGAATAATGTTTCAGAAATTAAGAAACCAAACCTGGCTACATTCATTCTGAACGCATTTTCAGAATTCTATTAAAAAATATATGCAGGCTCAGTAATGTATAAAATATCCAAACATATCTGAATTAGGTTTATTTGGCTAACTACAAGTTTCCTTAAATTTCACTGCCCTTCCTTAAGGATCAGAACATTGATCAGTATAGGACTAAATGCATTTTTTAAAAATTAAGTTAAAATATACCACTGTATAATTACCAATTTACCAGTAAGTATATAATTTCACTAGTAAATGTAGCTCCAGCTAACAAAGGTCTAAGAAAGTGATTCTCAAACTTTAGACTACAAAAGAATCATGCAGAAGAATTATTATAACACAGATTGCCAAGTCTTACCCCCATTTTCTGATTCTGTAGGTCTGTGCAATAATTTGCATTTCTAACTTATTCCCCTAAATGATGCTTTATCCATTGAGAACCACTGGTTTAAGGAATCATCCTATTTTTCTGCACTGCAAATGAGTTTTGACTATATTTTTTTTAAATTAAAAGCATACTGAGAAACAGAAAAAGTTACAACCTACTTGTAGGTATATGTATTCTTTTTCATTTCCTTCGTGCCATAATTCTAAGTCCCCCTAATATTCAGTCTTTAAAATCAAGACAGACTAGCTGTGTGAGGCATTATTCTAAATTGAAATAGAACTTTGTTAATCCTTCAAATTAATTTGTGCATTGAGGGCAATAATTCCTGGATTTCATAATTATTTATTTCAATTCTCTTTCCTCTAAATATTGTAATCATACTATTATTGCATATATGTGGAGATTATATTTCAGTCTGTGTTTATTTTATGTTGCTTTCCGTATATGTTTTTCCATTTTAACATTTTTTTTTCAGAATTACTTGATGAAATCTGTTGGACAAATGGTGAAAGATATAGGAAAAGAGAACAAATAGGAAAAGAATAGAACAATAATACTTTTGGTCTTAAGCCTTTTCTTATCTTTCATGGTCTTATCATAGACAGAGGCCACATCTTTTAGAGAAGGATTCATACTGGGATACTCAGGAGGTCTCTCAGGAACCATATACTATCCTCGTTAGTAGAGTGGCTTTATTTGTATTCCCAGCTAGTCCACCTGATATCTGAAAATTTTTCACAGTTAGGCTGTAGACAGATCAATAGCATGATTTGATATCCATGGGGAGGAGGGGGACACCCTCTGATAGTTTCTATTTTTAAACAACTAAAGTTGTTTTGTATTCCCTAAACCATATTGATCCATGAAACAAATGATAGTTTTACTAAAGCTCCCTTTTGTAAACTCTGTCACCGAGGAAACCTTGAAAAATTACAATTAATGGCAGGGAAAATGTTGGAAATCTATCTTACCATGTAACTTTACTGCCAGCTCCTGCTATGTACAAAATAAAGCAAGACCCACATGTTTTTCTCCCTGGGTTTGGATATGGCTGGACTGATGCAGTGGCAACGAAGATGGCTTATATTTATACCTCCAGGGTGCTTTAACGCCCTCCCAACTAATCTGCCATCTTGTCCATTATGAGTATGAGCTGTAACGGCTGAACTGGCATTGTCACCATTTATCCATTTCAGCAGAAATTTTAAAAGGTGGTTGTCACTACATAGGCTCAAGTGATGCCATCTGCTTTCCCATTTGGGGAAACGCAAATAAAAATGGTGGGGGAGATGTCTGGTATTTAATTAGAGGTGGACTATCTGTTTCCCCAATCTTCTCTATCTTGACACCTGCTGGGTCATACACAGAATACTAACAAGAGTCATAAAATGGTTCAGGAGCTCTGGTGAGAGAAATACTAAAATCAGGTTGGCCTTTGCGCATAACAAATGCACATTTCCTTATTACATTAAACCACAGAGAAAAGTTTTCATTCATGTGAAATGCATTGACCTCTTAGAACACTACAATTGTAGTTCTTAAGGAAGTATTGTTATTACATATTAGTGAATCTAGATTTCTAGGCCTATATATTTCTGAAACTATATAATAAAATTCATGTTTAAAATGGAATTTAATAATTGTCATAAATATTAAATGTCTTACTTTTACCTACCAATAAAATCTCTTACCTATGGATATGTGTAATTCTTTGTCTATAATACTAAAAGATATGTAATTACTATTACAACTTCAAGGGGCCCACAATGTTTATAGTGGGCCCTTTAGACTTTGTTGAGTGTGTAGTTTATCCAACTACTAGAGATATTTTTTCCTTACAATTCTAGATCTATACCACTGTTTTGACTATGGCACAAATGTAATGCACATTTCAATAAAACAGCACGGCTGGGAATTAACAGGCTAATAAAAAGGACTTTAAAGGTGCATTAAATTAGAATTTAAGATGTCTCCTGCATCTGCAGCACAAATGCTAACAAAATATAAATCTGTTATTAACTTTTTATAGTCATGCAAAGCAATAAAAGCTAAAAAATGTTGAAGATTTATCAGCACATATCTATAAGATGAACAGAATATAACACAGAATTGCTAAATTCTGAACAATTTAAAAGAACAAAGTTAAATTATGAAACATATGTGTTAGGAAGAGGAAAAAAATTTAGGAAAGAGGTGAAGAGAAATAATGTATATATATACACACTTTGTTTCCTTTCAAAACTAATGTTTTATTTTGGCCTACAAGGCAGCCCAAGATTTATCTTTTTTTTTTTTTTTTTTTGCGGTACGCGGGCCTCTCACTGCTGTGGCCTTTCCCATTGTGGAGCACAGGCTCCGGACGCGCAGGCTCAACGGCCATGGCTCACGGGCCCAGCCGCTCCACGGCATGTGGGATCCTCCCGGACCGGGGCGCGAACCCACGTCCCCTGCATCGGCAGGCGAACTCTCAACCACTGCGCCACCAGGGAAGCCCTCCAAGATTTATCTTTAATGAACACAAAAGCCAAGAAACTATTTTCTGTCCTTTAAATGACTGTAGTATTAAACTAGGATATTCTGTTCCAGGGACAATACATGTGTCACATGTCACTGTTTGCAACAATACACCATTTGTGTCAAATATGTGCTGAAAATACAACCTGGCTTTCTCATTAGGATCATACAACCTGTTAGCTGTTGCTTAATAATACATTAACCTATCGAGAATGTTCATTGTTTAAGTCATAATTGCACAGATCCAATTGTTACATGCGGCTGGGAAATTAAAATGATGATCCTCTGAGACAGCTCTGTTCAAAATTAATGTAATAATTAAAGAAAAAAAATTTTAATTATATTCTTGCTGGCATATCTGAAGGCTTTTAATGCCTTCATAGTCAGATTTTAAAAGAAAAGTGATGCTTCTCAAAAAGAATTATCAAAATGGTGTACTTCCATCTATTTATATGGAAAATAAAATGTTTAGGGTTTTAGGGGTATAAAGACTCTAAATTATTAATATGAAAAAATAAACAAAAACTGTTTATATTTCACTTACAGAAGCCATATTTATGAAAATGCATTAAAAATTTAATACAGAAAGTTCAGAGATTGCCCACACACTATTTTGAGAAGCTGAAATATTGCAGCATGTTACATTGCAGTAAAATCCTAATAAATTTTTTAAATTTTATATAGTGTAAGAAAATGACTGCATAAAATTCACCGTTAACTGTAACAAGTATTATTTCATTGTAGGTATTACCAGAGTCCTCACTTGTCGGAATATATTATAAATTTGGTAATATGTTTGTTTTTTCCCATCCCTTAAAAATACCAGTTTGTCAGTATTTTAAAGGATTTTGAATACCAATAGTTATCACTTGTAAGTTGTCTTGGACAGCTGACCATTGCTAAAGGTGCCACATTCTAAGAAAAACAAAAAAAAATCTCAGATTCAGAAAAAAGCCTTGAAAAATATTTACTTCTTAGCCTGCTATTAATAGTTTGCCACATAACAAATCAGTAGAAGTCCTACTTTTCTTACAAATTTTTAAATAAGGCTATTTTTAATATTAAATTAATTAAATGAAACATTGCTTTTAAAAAGATACTTGTGGTTCTCATAAAATAATTTTAGGCTTCCTGATTTAGCAAAAAATAGAAGTGATTATAGTAGATAACATAAATTCTCTAAGGCATAATTTTTGATATGATATAAGCATAATTCATAAGTTCCTTATTGTTTTCATGAACATTATCTTTCTAAAATAAAAATAAACAAATGCATGCTTAACATTCTCCATATCTCACCTGTAAAAATCATATTTAAAAAGTGTATTTCAGGGCTTCCCTGGTGGCGCAGTGGTTGAGAGTCCGCCTGCCGATGCAGGGAACACGGGTTCGTGCCCCGGATCGGGAAGATCCCACATGCCGCGGAGCGGCTGGGCCCGTGAGCCATGGCCGCTGAGCCTGCGCGTCCGGAGCCTGCGCGTCCGGAGCCTGTGCTCCGCAACGGGAGAGGTCCCAACAGTGAGAGGCCCGCGTAACGCAAAAAAAAAAAAAAAAAAAAAAAAAAAAGTGTATTTCAAGAGCTCATTTCAGAAATGTTTACATCCCATCTTGTAAGTAACCCAGGAAACAAACTGACCAGAACTAAGGAATTGAATATGCCTGATTCCCTCTAGTCACAGTGTTCATTCTTTTATGCCACAACTGAGAAGTAAGGGTAGGGCAAGAAAATGGAAAGTTTTTTTTTTTTAAATTGTAAGATAATCAATCATGCATAACCAGAAATATGCATTCAAAAATAAAATTATTTTGATAGAAGTCAACTTTTAAAAGGTGACTTGTTAATATAAGCAATTTTATTACAGTAGTTTGTAATAATTTGGCCTGAAAAATTTAAATGATGCAATACAATTTTACATTGTATGTAAGGAAAGAAGCAGGAATCTCATAAAAGCACTAATCCTTAGGTAATAGTACTTGTTTACTGATCTGCCAAATTTTACATCAATTCAAGTGACTCCTTTGACCATATCTTAAATGAAATAGTGTGGTTTCTAACTTCAAGTTCTTACAAGTGCCCAAATTAATAATCATAATAGCTAAGTTAAGGGCTGAATATGTGCAAAGTATTTTATTTAGTGTTTTCTGTATAGAAATGCACAATCCCTCACCCCAGTTTCTTAGAGCCAGAAATGTTTAGGATTTTAGGTAATTCAAGTGCATGTACCATTTTATGTCATGCCCCATCTGGGTTGAGCAGCACCCCATATTTAACGAGTTTAATAATTCACAGTAAAATATGAAAAGCCACAATGAGTGGGATCAATAAAGGCTAAAAATTGTCTCAAGTCAGTTTAGGTAAGGTTTTCTGCTAAACTAATTTTGGACCCAACTTAAAAAAAGAAAAAAAACTGTTAGTTTTAAAGCTTTATGGATTTCAGAATTTTGAATAAATGATCATGGACCTTGGTCATCTCACACACCTATGAGAAAAGTAACCACACACCTATGAGAAAAGTAATGTCATTACTATTTTATATACAAGGAAACTGAGGTTTAACACTGATAAATATCTCACCCAAAATTGTATAGCTAGATTCCACATATATGTGTTAGTATACGGTATTTGTTTTTCTCTTTCTGACTTAGGGGGTGGGATAGGGATTGTGGGAGGGAGACGCAAGAGGGAGGAGATATGGGGATGTATGTATATGTATAGCTGATTCACTTTGTTATACAGCAGAAACTAACACACCATTGTAAAGCAATTATACTCCAATAAAGATGTTAAAAAAAATTGTATGGCTAGTACCATAAACACAGAGCATTGATTTCAACCTAAGTTTTCTGTCTATAGGGCCTAGAAGTACTTAGGGAAATTGCCCATAATAAACCTGACAATTTCACAGATGCCACTGTGTCTTTATTCCAGATTTTGTATCGCTTGGTTTGTTTAAAACTATTTCTCTTTATAAAAAGCTGTTAGAAATTTATGTTTACTGGTCTCTGAAACTATACAGTTAAGTAGTGTTTTCTAAGGGTCTATAGAAAAGTGAGCACACTCTAAAATTCATATTCAGTTCTTTAAATTATAACTTGAAAATTTTTATTAAACTTGCAACTATAATAAGAGAATTTTAAGTGGGAAAATATATATTTGATGGATAAACTTTTTAATTTTTATTTTCACCTATTTAAGACAGGTGTTCTCAAGACTCAAACTATGAAGTTGCTCAATGGTTAAGACATTTGGTAAGAAGACTCTTATGATAGTTCAGCAAATAGACCCAAATCATAATAATATATGTTCTAACTTATAGAAGAAATACTCATAAAATAATGCTTAATTTATAGAAAAAAATCCCTTATTAAAAGGAAAAATTCCCATTTTACTACTGTGACTGATTGAAGATAGTACTATTACCTTTTCGAAAATGCTCTGTTTTTTTTAATAGGTAAGTTATTTTACTGTGTCAAAATATACATAACATAAAACTTAGCATTTTAACCATTTTTTTGGTGTACAGTTAAGTGGCGTTAAGTGGCGTTAAGCACATTTACATTGTTGTGAAATTGTCACCACCATCCATCTCCAGAAGTTTTTCAACTTCCCAAACTGACACTATGTATCAATTAAACAACAACTCCCCATTCTTCCTGCCCCTCAGCCCCCTGCAACTACCGTTCTATTTTCTGCCTCTGAATTTGACTATTCTAGGGACCTCATATAAGCAAATCATGTAATATTTGTCATTTTGTGACTGGCTTACTTCACTCAGCATAATGTCTTCAAGATTCATCTATGTTTTAGCATGTGTCAGAATTTGATTCCTTTTTAAGACTGAATAATATTCCACTGAATCCATATACCACATTTTGTTTATGCATTCATCCATCAATGTTCTTCTGGCAATTGTGAATAACGTTGCTATGAACATTAATGTAAAAATATCTGTTCAAATCCCTGATTCCAATTTCTTTGGTTATATACCCTGAAGTGGAATTGATAGATCACACAGTAATTCTATGTTTAATTTTTTGAGGAATCACCATACTGTTTTTCACAATGGCTAAAAACATTTTACATTCCTACCAGAAATTCACAAGGGTTCCAATTTCCCCACATTCTCACCAGCATGTGTTAGAAAAAAAATTTTTTTTGTGTAATTTTACCTTACCCAGTGACCCCAAACTACTTACAGCTATTAACTCATTACTAATCACAAATAAGTATTTTAATTTTCTGTTTATTTTTCTACACATTGTTCTATTATTTTTTAACCTCTAGTATATTGCACAGTATATATTACATTAAAATTTGAATGAATGAATGAACCTTATTAGAGATTTAATATATATACTGACAGGCCTATGTAAGTTACCCAAATCCAAGAACATAATTATTTAATGAGATTTGACATGGGTACATAACAAACTTTGGATTCTCTCGTGCTTATAAGCCTTGTTCTTAGGGTCACAGAGGAGAGACCACCTAAATCAGACTACATAGCTTTCTTAAGCTACCTGCCAGTACATGCAGATAAGTTCTAAGACCATAAAGCATTATAGAGAGCCTGGCCTACCTTTTAAAACAAGCTTTATCTGAGTTATCAGATATACTTCAGACTTGTAGGGTTCCTCAAGGCTGCTCATGAAAGTGCCAACCAGAAACTTCCAATTTTTAAATTATTAGGGATGAGCAATTAGCACTAACCAACTCAGATTTTCTTATACCAAAAAAATATGGAATATTTACTGATCTTCTGGTGCAAGAGACTCTAGGGACGGCCAAAAAACTGGTCAGAATTCACAGAATGCCAGTCTGAGCTATGTCCCTAGCATAGTCAGTCCAGTGAAATAAGAAAAAATATTAGTTGACATCAGGACAGAGTCAAATAGTAATTCATGTAGTTAAACTATTTGCAGACATGTTAAGGTAATAGATGACTGGAACTGAAGAATTTTTAACAAAACAAAAAGTTTATTAAAGATGCTCAGTTACCTGGACTTTCCTTGTTTAAAATTCTTCAGAAGGTCATGGTAGCTAATAATTATAGAACATTAATTTCACCACAGACACTGATGATGGTCTCAGTTTAACAAAGCCTCCCTTCTTCTACACTACACAAAATAGAAAAGATCTATTTAATTTCATACCACCTTGGGGAGATTAACCTGCACAGATACACTCAGTGGCAAATCAACCAATCTCTTTAAGGGACATAAGGGAAAAGGAATATGTAGACAAATAGGAAAAGTCATATATGTAAACTGCTAAAGTCTTCCCTAGTATTTGGTTCTAAATGTATCTTTAGAAAACTGTTTCATCTTTTTCACCTGAAAATTTTTATCTGAAGGTTTCTGTGAAATTTTTCAGAAAGTTAACATGGAAAAACTTTTAAGACTATTGGTTATTTTCATTTATAGTATGAATAAGTTTCAATACCACTTAATATGAAAGTTGTATTAATTAAAATTTGTAGTAGTACCTACATTGTAGAGTTATTGTGAGGTTTAGATAAGCCAATATTTGTAGAGAGTTTGGAATATTGTCTGGCTTAAAAGTGTTTGCCTAATAAATATAATAATAGCGCTAATCAGACCACTGGCTATCAACTTTGCAATACTTGTAGGTCAAAAAGAATTTGTTGTTAGAAGCAAACAAATTCAAAATTAATTTTGAATTACTGATATGCTCTTCCAAAAAGAGAATAGTGCATTTCCTCTGCAGGAAGATCCAAAAAGAAATATGTTCACTTGAGCAATTGAGGGGTGCTAACTAATTATTATCATATGACTAATTAATTAGCATCACACAAACCTATGATTCATGTTAAATATGGTCTGTTCCAGAGTGATTTTATAAACCTGGACCAAGGAATCAATCAGTCAGTAGAGTAGTATTTGTTTCTGAGTTTGAAAGTAGCACTTGTCAAATATATTTCCAGGAAGAATTTGCAAAAATGTCAACTCTTTTGAATTCAAGCTGGAAGGAAAACTAACAAAATTCAGATGCTTACACATACGTTTCTCTTTTTTCAGAATTCATCAATTAGATATTGAGGAAGTTCATTTAAAATTTAATTATCCAAGTTTTCCTTCTTTTATAACTTACCCTTATGATTAATTACCCCATACTTGTTGACTATTTTCTCTCTTTCCTATGAACATATTAGCATGAAACCATAACGATGTTAAATTACCTTTAAAAACACATAAAAATCAGTGGAGCATGCTGTTTTCCTCTTTACATGAAATCTGCTCTAAATATATTACAATATTTTAACACATTTTAGGAGTGTTTATTTTAGCCCCAATTCTAACACAGCTTGGGCTTACTGAACATGTTAAGTGGAGCCTGTGACTCTCTGTATGGCATTCTGGATTGTTGTAATAATGTGTATCCAGGTTGGATTTTTTCATTATTGATTTAATCAATAAATATTTTCAGAAATGATGAGAAACATGTAAGACTTTTAACTAGCTAAAATTGGCTTTTTATTCCTAATATTTTTATAATAGTATTGCTTCATTCTGAAGATAACTATGTCAAAATATTTCCTTCATTAAAAAAGTAAATCGGAGTTTCCGAAGCACGTTCTATATTTTAAAATTCATCTAAAGGGAATGACACTGACACTATGCTACAGCAGCCTACAGTACCCCCCAATATTTTGGCTTGCTGTCCAGAAAGCAATGGTTTATTTGAGTGTCTGCCTCTTTTGTGAAACTCTCATGTGTACCATATGTTAACAATCATATAACCTTATTACACATTCCTATTATCTTTTTGTTTTGTTGACACTTATCATGTGTGAGTATGTTTGCATATGTGCATTTATGTGTGTGTATGAGAGAAAGAAAGTGGAGGATTGAGAAGAGAAAGATCATAGGGGAAAGACTCAACCTTATTCATCCTATTTTCTAGACAATGATAGCAACACTCAAGAAATGTTTGTCAAATGAATATTAATTTGGTTCCAAAGTTAGAATTGTACTATAAATTGCCTTTGAAATGTGGTAAACTCATTTAAACAAATACTTCATTATACCTCTCTTCATTTAAATGAGCATGTAATTTTATTTAAAATGGTTATCAGCGATATTAACTTTCTTTGGTTTATCAAAAGTTCACATGTATCATTTCTACATTCATCCATTCATTGAGTCAATAAATATGTATTCAGGACCTGCTATATACTATGCTATATACTAAACACATACTAGGCACTGAGGATATATTTTGATACTGAAATATTTAAATATATGAATCAAGTTCATCTTAACAATACCATATAAATCAATGTAATAAGGTAATAGTAATAAGGCTAATTTCATTATAGGCTAGATCTATATCACAAATATGATTCTTAAACATGGAGCAGGCATATTTTTTAAAACAAGATGAATGATCAGTTAAGTAAAATATCAGTTAAAATTATTGGTTTTATGTAGACTAATTTCTGGTAAACTCTTTTTATGTATACCAGCTAATTATACTAATAATATTATATTAATAACAATAAAACACTAATTTTATATCAATTATTCACAGAAATTCATTTTATTTCATTATATAAATTATCTATATAAATAATTTTATATAAATTATTAACTGAGCATTTACCAATGTGCCAGACACAGAGGATACAAAAGTAAACAAGCAAGTCAGAAATCCCTGATCTTAAGAAGCTTACATCTAGGGAGATAGGTGAAAATAAAAGATAAATCCACACATTATACAGTATGATATAGTAATATATACTAAGGAGGAAAAATGAGAGAAGAGGAATATGGGTTGAAATTTTAAATAGGGTGGCATAGGGAAGGCCTCACTGGGAAAGTAGCATTTGAGTAAAAACCTAAAGCAAGAGGCAAATTATTCTTACAGGTGTGAGAGAGAAGCAGAATCCACACCAAGGAAGCAGCAAGTAAAGACCTTCAGGCAGAAACAAGGTTGGTTCATTCAAAAGTCAATGATTAGGCTGCTACAGCTGAAGGTGAGTGAAGGAGGAGGAAAGGCAATAAGAGAACTCAAAAACATAATGGAGTGTGGGTGTCATAGGAACTTGGAGACCTCTGCAAAGATTTTGACTTTGTGTATGAGATGGAAGGCACTGGGAAAGTTTTGAAAAGAGGAATGACATGATCTAAACAACTTTTAACAAACCACTCTGTTACTTTGGAAAATATGAAAACATTGTGCACATTTTGACATCACAGACCACATTGGCACCCATGAAAACAACACTCTAGTAATTAAAATCCTTCCTGAAATCTCATAGCCTAAACACGTTATTAATTCAATCTAGTCTCCGTCCACTTCATAACTGTTTGGAAGAAGGTAATAAATCACTAATGAACCAGCTGGATATTTCTGAACTTTATATGTCACTCAGGTCACAGAAAGATATCATTATCTTAATCTCCAATCCTGCCTACTATCAGGAAATGGAAAAACTAGTTTGGGGAAAGTAAGAAATTCTTTCTAAATAAATGACCAGTGACATTCAAAAGGCCAGTCACATTATTGAAAGATTATTTGTTTTATTATTCATCCTTTTGGATAGTTAAATATTATCTGATTTATCAAAGGTTAGCCAAACATAAATCTCTAAAATGATAATGATTATCAACAGAAAACGTCAAGTTTTAATGTTTTAAAACTTGCATAAATTAAGCAATCTATAAAATCTATTCAGATCTATTTTTTTTCTATTTTTACAAAATAAGTTAGTAACTGATTTTACAAACAATGATATCTCATCTTTGGAGTATTTTGCCTTCTAATTACTAAGGATTCTATTACTGGTAAAGTAAATTACTTTTTCACATTAATAATTAGAAATTGTCCTCCAAATGAAGCAAAACACTCTATCATTTTTTTCTTTCTAATTTTTTTTTTTTTTTACAAAATGTTAACTGATTTGTTTCTAAACCAAATATATTATTTTTCCATTTGGCTGTGCTTGGATAAAGAAATGTTAATCAAAGTCTCCCTTGACTATAAATATCTATGATTGGCTTCCAGAGGTAACATCAGCAACCAATGGTTACACAATTCTAAAACTTTCTGTCTCTCCCAGAATATCATTTATTTGTAAAATTTTACACAAATCAGGTCTCCGTATTTGTATTTCTACCTTTATTTCTAGCCGAAGCAGAAAAAAACTACAGGTTTTTGAAATTTCTTTCTCAGTCAACAACAGGAAATCACTTTATAATGCAAATATAAATTATTTTAAGCAAGTTATAATTTTAAATTATCATTTTTTATCTTGTTAGTTAAAACTGTGCCATTTACCTTCTGAATTCAAAAAAATCCTCAAATGTTGAAATTTAAACCAATGCCTGCAAACTAACTCCATTCAGTTATCAAATACCATAGTTTTTATTTGTCATAAGCCTCATTATATGTCAGTAATAACAAATGGCAGTCTTCTCATTAAAAAAAACAATTTGATAGCAACATGAATCAAAAAGTTAGAATAGACATTTATTCATAAGATATCAATAACCACTTTTTAAAATCAAAATATGTGGTTAGAATTTTTTTGAAACTGAGTTGGTTATATAAAATTTAAACTGATGTCAAATGCCATTGTTAAAGAGTTTCATGAATACTACTCCTAAAGCCCAAAAGAAAGACTGTTCTAACTTCTTCAAGACTCCTAATGTATGGGAGAGAATTTCCTCTTGTGAGTTCCTACCATACCCATGATAATTTTATTCATATTTTTATAATCAGTGGTTCTGACTTCTCATGTTTGTTGGTTACAGCACTGAACTAATGATTTGTAAATTCATTTATTTTTCATATGGTCCTGTTTCCACAGACTCATTTTACAGTAACAGGCTGTCAATGTAACCCTGGCCAGTTATTGCACAGCTATCGTATACGCCACTGCAACCCCAGCACCTAGCACAGGATCTGACACAAGCCAGGGAGAGAGGTAATTGGCGGTAGTCAAATAATGCTTAAGAGAGGGATACCACTAAAGTCAAAGTGTCTGGGTTCACATCCTAGGATTGCCCTTCTGACTCTGTGTCCTTAAGAAAATTACTTAGATACAGTTATAAAATGGTTTTATGTTTGTAATTATTGCATGGGATTAAATGAGGCACTACATGTATTTGGCAGTGAACTTTTTATGTTATACATTAAATATTAAAAAGGAAACAAATAGCTGATGATGGCTTATACCTAATGCCACATACTTACACCCACATGCATTATGAACTATCTCTATGTTCTGTTCTTGAAAGTTCTTTTATTACAGTTTTAAGGTATCATAAGTAGCATGATCATGCATACTATGGTTTGCAATTCACCATGCTTTTTTTTCTGACAAGTACTGAAAAAAACTCTTTAATAAGGTTTTCATAAGTACAATTAAGTACAGTGATATTTATAAATGCCTATTCTGCAAGAGTTTCTAAAATGGAATTGGGTATAAACATATTCTAGAAAAGTAATCTCTTCAAATTCTTTCATTCTCTTCCTATTAAAATGATCAGTGACGGTATAATAAAACTTTTGTCAAGAATAAAAGATTGCCATAAAAAATCCTTGTGATAAGAGCTAGAATAAGAGAAATGTAGCCGATTCAGTCACATTAAAGAGATAAAAGACAGTGGAGTCAATTTGAACAATGATAGTAGATCATGATTTATATTAAAAAGACTTTTTCAATTAATGGAATAATCTGTTTGTTTTCCAGTGAACAATGCTATGTACTTGAAACAGTAGCATCTGTTCTCATATGATAATATATGAAAGAAGGGAAATTAATTTGTCTTTAACCATGTGCTATAAAACATATTAGTTATGAACTCAAAGAATCATGAAACATTATTTCAACTGAAGTGGAATCAGATCTAAGTTTGTTAATGTTATTCATGCTATATTAAATATAGGATAACAAGAACAAGTTTAAGACCTGAAACATTTTTTAGGGATTCTTTGGGATAAGACTGCTTATATATAATGTCATAAACAAATTACATAGTTATAAAACAGCATAGACTTTGTAATACGACAGATTGAGTCTTGCAATTTATTACTTTTCTGATCTGGACAAGTTACTTGAACTTTTTACATCTAATCTCATCTATAAAATGAATAGAATTTTACCTGCTTAAAGGAGACAGAATTTTATCTAACAGAGGAGGTCATCTACTCAAAGAGTATAGACTAGAACCTAACTTCGTATCATATAAGGAAGTGTAAGTTCCTTTCTTTCATCCTGCCATTCTTTTCTAGAATGTATATGACTTTATGAATAGTTTTACCTTTTTTTGAAATTTAAACAATTAGGTGAAAGATTAAATCAGACTGTACTAATCAAAAGCATACAATTCTTTAAAATTGAGTTGCAGTGGTTAATGTATATTATTGTAAACAATATTGCAAAAAAGTAGCTACTTGATGAAAGGATTTATTTATTTATTTATTTTTGGCTTCGGTGGGTCTCCGTTGTTGCACGCAGGCTTTGTCTAGTTGTGGCGAGTGGGAGCTACTCTTCGTTGCAGTGCACAGGCTTCTCATTGCGGTGGCTTCTCTTGTGGAGCACGGGCTCTAGGCGCGTGGGCTTCAGTAGTCGTGGCACATGCGCTCAGTAGTTGTGGTTTGTGGGCTCTAGAGCTCAGGCTTAGTAGTTGTGGCGCACGGGCTTAGTTGCTCCGTGGCATGTGGGACCTTCCCGGACCAGGGTTCGAACCCATGTCCCCTGCATTGGCAGGCGGATTCTTAACCACTGTGCCACCAGGGAAGTCCTGAAAGGATTTAAATATTTGCTTATTTTATGCTATATGATCTCTTCTCTTACGGTCTATATCCCCCTTATTTAAAGAATATTTACAAAGCTTGAAAACAGAAAAAAAGAACTG
The DNA here is from genome assembly GCF_963455315.2 of Globicephala melas. NCBI lineage: Eukaryota > Metazoa > Chordata > Mammalia > Artiodactyla > Delphinidae > Globicephala > Globicephala melas. The sequence goes on along the minus strand of NC_083320.1, from coordinate 24,674,436 downwards.
GTTAAAGATGAGTCTCTTGTACATGCCAGGCATGTTTCTGACTTAGCATCTCCGTCCACTGTTCCCTCTGCCTGGATTGTGATTCCCTCTTATATCTACAAAGCTAATTCCTTCTCTTTCTTTAGGCTTTCATTCAAAAGTCACTTTTTCAGTGAAGCCTTCCACGTAACACCTTATTTAAAATTCCAGGATACTCTCTCATTGGTTTTTCTCCTTGGTACATACTACTATAACATATTATATAATATGCTTAATTATCTTGGAGAAAGATTTCATAGAAGAAAAGAGACCTGGAAAAAGAGAGACAAATTTTGAAATATATAAAAATGGCTAAGGCAAGAGCTTATACTGGAATAGGATACAATTGAGATTTAGAAGAAGAGGAAAGGAATAATGATGATAAGGAAGACACTTCATTAGTCTTGAAATGCAACATGAGAAACATGGATTTCATATGGAGATCTTGACAGTGTTATTGGATGGATGGAGGCAGTGAGAATTCAAAACACTAAGAAGGTGAGCTTTACTGCTTACTGAGTTTATCAGGGAAGGAGATAGACATCTTAAACAGAAACTGCCAAAATATGCCAGTAACAGTTGCATCACTCTGAACAATACTATAACACTTCTGGCATTACATGCTGATAACTGCTTATCTAAAGGGAAAATATATATTATATATATATATATGTATTTTTCTGTATCATAATTTCTTAATTAGATGAACAATAAGTAACTAAATATATAGTTTAAGGAACTTTATTCATTTTCATTCTTTTATACTTTAAGGAAACTATGGAAGTAGAGTTTCAAAATAATTTTTAACTCAGAAAAACACTCTCCTGATGTATTTTATTGGACTAAATTTAAATCCACATGTATATCAGAACATACAATAAGCATTTTAGATGTTTGCATTTTCTTAACTTTAATAGCATCTGTGCTATACTGGAGACTTTCTGACCCCATAATTTCTTTACATGAAGATTCATAATCTTTTCTATGAAAATAAAATTGTTGTCACAGACACTTGAAATGTTCAACTTAGATGAATTCTCTGTATTTTCTGCATATGAATATTTTCCTTATTTAATAACAATACAGACTGTATGTTGAGATATTAAACATAACCATTTTTAAATGCATATTACATATTTCATCTTAGTGTGCATATGCTATTTCTTTGATATCAAAAGAAACTGTTACAAAGTCATTATGAAAATGGCTACTCTACATATATTTTCCCAAAATGTATTATAACTTTTATTTTTCCTGCTACCTTAGAGAAAAGAGTGTTTTATGATATTTCCCCAATATTCTATAGCAAGTACTTTTTTCCCATTTACTTTTAGGAATGCAGTAGAAACTAAAGGTTCAGAGAGTACAGCTGTTATTATAACAACTTGTTGAAACTCTGACTTTCTCACTTATTATTGGTGCTATGGACCAAATTGGTCTCTCCCTCCCCAGTAGTCATATGCTGAAGCCCTAACCCCTCAATGTGACTGTATTTGGACACAGGCCTATAAGGAGTATAAGGAAGTAACAGATTAAATGAGGTCATTAGGGTGGGGCCCTGATCCCTTAGAATTAGATCCCTTAGAATAGTGATTCTATAAAAAAAACACACCAGAGAGAGAGCCCTTCCTCTCTCTCTCTCTCCACCATGTGAGGAGAGAACAATAAGAAAGACTACAAGAAGCCAGGAAGAGAACTTTCACCAGAAAGCAACCATACTGGCATATTTATCTTGCACTTTCAGCATCCAGAGGTTGCTTCATTGCAACCTCTCAATCTATTTATCATTTTGTACTGGACATCTTCTTTCCTAATGAGTAATGAAATATTGAGTATGATTCTAAATGAAATCAATATAGCCCATATTAAAATTAAAAGTTGGTTTTCAACATAATTTTTTTTTTAATAACAAGAGTTTGTCCTACTAAATGCACACTGTTTTCTTTTAGAGATACTAAATGGTGGTAAGGGAATTTTATTGGTCAATAAGTTTGCTGTTTCCCACCCAATACTCCAGACTGAAGAGAAGACATTTCTCCCCTCAGCAACCAAGCAAACAGCCTGTTTGCCATGCCTCTTACCTGAATGACCCAAATTGTTTTCCAGCATCAGATTATGAGTATAGAGATAGAATAGGAAGGAAGGTAAGCGTAGAAAAAGTAATTGCCTCAGAAAGCTCATTTAGACTGTGGCTATAAGGACATAATCGACATTCTTTGAAGACCTTACTTACACCTTTTCTCATTCACTTCTTTACTCCACCTTCTTTATGTCACTCTAGGACATCATCAGTTACTGCTTGTACTAACTGTAGCTTCTACAAGTATCTCTTTCTCTAATCTTTACCAAACTTCCATTCATCCCTCAAATATCCATTTAAGCACTACTTCTGGTAGAAGCCTTCCCTGGAGAGGACAAACACACACACACCATACAAACATACTCAAAGGCAGGTTCTCATGACAATTTCTTACCTAGCACCTTGCACTGCTGAATACTTAACATTCTCAGTTGCAATTAATATCAGCCTTCTCTGAAAGACCATGACTGTATCTTCCTGATCACTCTGTCCTTAGTGATTAGCTAAGAGCCAGGCATATAGTTGACACTTTAAAACACAGTATTCATGATTCACTCATCGAATGAATTAATAAAACATACTTGTGGAGGAGAATGGGGGTACAAAGAGTAATAGTTCCACATTCTATGCATGAGGGCTTAATGGTGAACTGTTGTCTCAGAAATGAGTAGAAATTCAACAGGAACTCTAATGCGTTGTACGATCATAAGAGAGCAGTTTTAAAAGTCGATTTTACGTGTTTACAGGAACAGATGAAAGACACTGGAATAGTGCAAAGCCCTCTCATATTATCCCAAAGCACTGACATGGGACCTGCATAATTTGAAAATGTTTATATCTTTCTAGCAACTGATATGAGTAAAAGCCTAGAGTAATTGTGTGAAAAATACAAATATAAATGCATTCATTCAATTTCTCAAGTAAATATAATTTTGCTGAGCAAATGGCAAGATTTCCTTAAAGCAGGATGATAGGAGGGGAAGGGCAGGGAGGGACAGACTGGGAGTTTAGGATTGACATGTACATACTGCTATATTTAAAATGAATAACCAACAAGGACCTACCATATAGCACAGGGAATTCTGCTCAATATTACGTAACAACCTAAATGGGAAAATAATTTGAAAAAGAATAGATACATGTATATGTATAACTAAATCACTTTGCTGTACACGTGAAACTATCACAATATTGTTAATCAATTATACTCCAATATAAAATAAAAAGTTAAAAAAAAAACAGGATGATAGGGATAATCACTAGCTTCCAACTTGCTTGATACTGTAACTTCATAACCATATTTAGTAAAATCTACAGGCTGTTTAATTGCTTTCCATTTTAAGTATTAACTGTTTTCCTCAGAACTTCAAATAAGGTCTCCAGACCAGAAGGCCATGGGAGTGGCCTATCAAAAAAGAATTCAGTTTTTTGAGAGTTTTTTCATGAATCAGTGTTGAATTCTGTCAAATGCTTTTCCTGTATCTATTGAGATTATCGTATCATTTTTATCCTTTATTTTATTAATGTGGTATATCGTATTGATTGATTGGTAGATGTTGAACCATCCTTGTATCCCTGGAATAAATTTCACTTGGTCATGGTGAATGATCCTTTTAATGTATTGTTGAATTTTTTTTGCTAATATTTTGTTGAGGATTTTAGCATCTATGTTCACCAGGGATATTAGCCTATAATTTTCTTGTCATGTACTTGTCTGGATTTGGATCAGGGAAATGCTGGCCTTGCTAAATGAGTTTGGAAATGTTCCCTACTCTTCTATTTCTGGAAGAGTTTGAGAAAGACTGCTATGGACAGAAAGTCATGCAGGATTTCTATGTCATAGTCTGGAAGTAGATTTCTTCTTGTATTATGTTGAGGTACATTCCCTCTACACCCAGTTTGTCACTGCCCTCCATTGATACCAGACAGTCTGGGTCTGCCACAAGTATGATTCCCAGCTCTGGGACACAACTGTGCACTTTGGGAATAGGGGGCCCTGGGGAAGCCTCCAAACTTGGTGTTGGCAACCAACACTGCAGCAAGGCAGACACAATCCTGTGCTTAGGTTCCAGCTTAAAGATTCTAAAAATATATCCTTGCCTCTAGGGTATGACTAAGCCTCCTAGCTGGAGGTCAATGCTCTATATTGTGAACTTTCAGTGGACCCTGAAGGATGACTGGGCTGCCCTGAATCTCCATGGGAAATGTGATGACATCATGCAGCTCTCTTGGACAAGCTGAGCCTGGAGATCTCCTTCTACAGCAGGTGGCAAAACTTCATCTTTTGCCAGGCAACTTCCCTGTATTTGGATGAAGAAGAAGTCATACAGAAGCAGAGAGGAGGCTCTGCCTGGGGAACAGGGCCCCCCATCTGACTCAGCCCCCATTCTAGGGAGCTAGTTTGGCAGGGGCTGCACCAAATGCACAAAAAGAAAGAAAGTAACATAACCTCATGTTTGATGAAGAAAAACAATGGGCAATTTCCATATGCCCATAACTCTCCTTCACAGGTAAGTATTATCTTGAAGGCCTGGGCTGCCCTCATGGGATCTACTAAGAAATCTTTGGGGGTGACACTACCATTGTGACGTTTTAAGTCACTTGTCTCTGCTTGTAGAGAAACCCATTGCACTGCTGTGATTGTCCTCTGATATAGGTTTGACTGTTGAAGACACTTCCCACCTAAAAGGAGGTAGCTGTGACATCTTTCTGTGAGAAGAGAACACAGGAGGTTATTCCAGACCTGGCTGGCCAAGAGGAGCACATTAGTCATTCACTGGGCTAGTCTCAGGAACTTCAATGTTATTTCTACTACTTCTTGCTAAAAATGTTAACTTTATAGAAAATTATTTTCTGTATTTGGTATGTGACAAAGGGTTGGTTTTGAGTCTTGGCTCTAAGCAGATCTTTTTATTCTTCTTAAACATTTCTGCACTGTCAGAAAAAAAAAAGTGTAGAACATACCTCTCTATACCAAACTGAGTATAGAGTGAATACTTCAACATAATAAAACCCATATGACAAGCCTGCAGTTAATATCATTTTCAATAGTGAAAAGCTGGAAGCTTTTCCTCCAAGATAAGGAAAAAGAAAGGATGTACATTCTTGCCACTTTTATTCAACATAGTACTGGAATTATGAGCCAGAGCAATTAGGCAACACAAAGAAACAAAAGAAATCTAAATTGGAAAGGAAGAACTAAAACTGTTTCTATTTGCAGATGACATAATACTGCATGTAGAGAAAACACTAAAGACTCCACAAAAAAAAAAAAAAAAGAGTAGAACTAATCAACAAATTCAGTTGAAGGAGACAAGATCAATATATAAAAATCAGTTGTATTTTTATACACCAATAATAAATTATCAGCAAAGAGAAATTAAGAAAACAATCCCATTTATAACTGCAGCAAAAAGAATAAAATACCTAGGAATAAATTTAACCAAGGTGGTGAAAAACCTGTTTACTGAAAACTGTAAGACATTGATGAAGAAATCAAAAAAGACTCAAATTAATGTAAAGATATTGCATGCTCGTGGATTAGAATTAATATTGTTTAAACATCCACACTACCCAAAACAATCTACAGATTCAAACATACATGAGGATAACAATCCCAATCAAAATTCCAATGGCATTTTTCACAGAAATAGAACAAACAATTCTAAAATTTACATGGAACCACAAAAGACCCCGAATAGCAAACACAATCTTGAGAAAGAAGAACAAAGCTAGAGGCATCATACTCCCTAATTTCAAACTACACTACAAAGCTATAGTAATCAAAGCAATATGGTATTGGTATAAAAACAGGTACATAGATCAATGTAATAGACTAGAGAATCCAGAAATAAGCCCACACATAAACTGTCAATAAATTTATGACAAAGGCACCAAGAATATAAAATGGGGAAAAGATAATCTCTTCAATAAATAATATTGGAAAAACTGAAAATCCACATGCAAAAGAATGAAACTAGACCCCTATCTTCCACCACACACAAGAAACAACTCAAAATGGATTAAAGATTTGAATGTAAGACCTCAAACCATAAAATTCCTAGAAGAAAGCATAGAGGGTAACTTCCTTGTCATTAGTCTTAGCAATGAGTTTTTGATTTGACACCAAAAGCAAAGACAACAAAAATTAACAAGTAAGACTATATCAAACTAAAAAACTTCTGCATAGCAAAGAAAACAAACAACAAAATAAAAAGACTACTGAATGGGAGAAAAATATCAGCAAACATGTAAGTGATAAGGGGTTAATATCCAAAATATATAAAGAATTAATGCACTTCGATAGAAAAACAAAATAAAAACAGACAATCCAATTAAAAAATGGGCAAATGATCTGAATAGGCTTTTTTTTTTTTTCCAAAAAAGACATATGAATGGCCAATAGGTACATGAAAATGTGCCCCATATCACTAATCACCAGGAAAACACAAATCAAAACCACAATGAGGGCTTCCCTGGTGGTGCAGTGGTTGAGAGTCCACCTGCCGATGAAGGGGACACGGGTTCATGCCCCAGTCTGGGAAGATCCCACATGCCATGGAGCAGCTGGGCCCGTGAGCCATGGCCACTGAGCCTGCGCGTCCGGAGCCTGTGCTCCGCAGCAGGAGAGGCCACAGCAGTGAGAGGCCCGTGTACCACACACACACACAAAAAAAGACACAATGAGATATCACCTCATTGAAACCTGTAACACGTGTTGGTGAAGATGAGAAAAGGGAACCCTTGTACACTGTTGGTGAGAATGTAAATTGGTTCAGCCTATCTGGAAAATAATATGGAGATTCTTCAAAATATTAAAAATAGAACTACCATACAATCCAGCAATTCCACTTCTGGCTATATATCGTAAAGAAATGAAAACAAGTTATCTGCACTCCCATGTTCATTGCAGCATTATTCACAATTGCCAAGATATGGAAGCCACCTATGTGTCCATCAATGCATGAATAGATAAAGAAGATAGGTAGAGTCAGCAGCCAAGATGGTTATCAGATTGGCTGTCACAGTATCATAGCACTTGTGTTCAAATGACCCTCATTTACTTAATAACAGCACCAAAATGCTAGAATAGTGATCCTGGTAATTCGAATATTATCAAAAAGAAGTTGTAAAGTGCTTCCTTTAAGTGAAAAGGTGACATAATAAGGAAACAGAAATCGTATGACATTGTTGCTAAGATCTACGGAGCTTTCTACCCAAAAACTCTGAATGAAGCTTATAGTTTCTCTTCTGGTCAGGGTGGCCGTGGGGCTAACAGTGTCTTGGTGCTCTGGCCAGGTGTCAGGCCTGTGCCCCTGAGGTGGGAGAGCCGAGTTCAGGACATTGGTTCACCAGAGACCTCCCGGTTCCACGTATATCTAATGGCAAAAGATCTCCCAGAGATCTCCATCTCAATGCCAAGACCCGGCTCCACTCAACAACCAGCAAGCTCCAGTGCTGGACACCCTATGCCAAATGACTAGCAAGACAGGAACACAACCCCACCCATTAGCAGAGAGGCTGCCTAAAATCATAATAAGGTCACAGAAACCCCCAAACACACCAGCAGATGAGGTCCTGCCAACCAGAAAGACAAGATCGAGCCTCATCCAACAGAATACAGGCACCAGTCCCCTCCATCAGTAAGCCTACACAACCCACTGAACCAACCTTAGTCACTGAAGGCAGAAACCAAAAACAACGGGAACTATGAACATGCAGCCTGCAAAACGGAGACCCAAAACACAGTAAGTTAAGCAAAATGAGAAGACAGAGAAATACACAGCAGATGAAGGAGCAAGGTAAAAACCCACCAGATCAAACAAATAAGAGGAAATAGGCAGTCTATCTGAAAAAGAATTCAGGGTAATGATAGTAAAGATAATCCAAAATCTAGGAAATAGAATAGAGAAAATACAAGAAACGTTTAACAGGGACCTAGGAGAACAAAAGAGCAAACAAACAATGATGAACAACACACTAAATGAAATTAAAAATTCTCAGGAAGGAATCAATAGCAGAATAACTGAGACAGAAGAACATATAAGTGACCTGGAAGATAAAAGGGTGGAAATAACTAACGCAGAGCAGAATAAAGAAAAAAGAATGAAAAGAATTGAGGACAGTCTCAGACACCTCTGGGACAACATTAAATGCACCAACATTCGAATTATAGGGGTCCCAGAAGAAGAAGAGAAAAAGAAAGGGACTGACAAAATATTTGAAGAGATTATAGTTGAAAACTTCCCTAATATGGGAAAGGAAATAGTCAAGTCCAAGAGGCACAGAGAGTCCCATACAGGATAAATCCAAGGAGAAACACACCAAGAGGCATATTAATCAAACTAACAACAATTAAATACAAAGAAAAAAATATTGAAAGCAGCAAGGGAAAGACAACAAATAACATACAAGGGAATCCCCATAAGGTTAACAGCTGATCTTTCAGCAGAAACTCTGCAAGCCAGAAGGGAGTGGCAGGACATATTTAAAGTGATGAAAGGAAAAAAACTAGAAGCAAGATTACTCTACTCAGCAAGGAACTCATTCAGATTAGACAGAGAAATTAAAACCTTTACAGACAAGCAAAAGCTAAGAGAATTCAGCACCACCAAATCATCTCTACAACAAATGCTAAAGGAACTTCTCTAGGCAGGAAACACAAGAGAAGGAAAAGATCTACAATAACAAACCCAAAACAATTAAGAAAATGGTAATAGGGACATACATATCAATAACTACCTTATATGTAAATGGATTAAATGCTCCAACCAAAAGACAGATACTGGCTGAAGGCATACAAAAAAGAGACACATATATATGCTGTCTACAAGAGACCCACTTCAGACCTAGGGACACATACAGACAGAAAGTAAGGGGATGCAAAAAGATATTCCATGCAAATGGAAATCAAAAGAAAGCTGGAGTAACAATTCTCATATCAGACAAAACAGACTTTAAAATAAAGACTATTACAAGAGACAAAGAAGGACACTACATAATGATCAAGGGATCAATCCAAGAAAAAGATATACAATTGTAAATATTTATGCACTCAACATAGGAGCACCTCAATACATAAGGCAAATTCTAACAGCCATAAAAGGGGAAATCGACAGTAACACAATCATAGTAGGAGACTTTAACACCCCACTTTCACCAATGGACAGATCATCCAAAATGAAAATAAATAAGGAAACACAAGGTTTAAATGACAAATTGAACAAGAAGGACTTGATATTTATAGGACATTCCATCCAAAAACAACAGAATACACTTTCTTTTCAAGTGATTATGGAACATTCTCCAGGATAGATCATATCTTGGGTCACAAATCAAGCCTTGGTAAATTTAAGAAAATTGAAATCATATCAAGTATCTTTTCCAATGACAATGCTATGAGATTAGATATCAATTATAGGAAAAAATCTTTAAAAAATACAAACATATGGAGACTAAACGATACACTATTAAATAACCAAGAGATCACTGAAGAAAACAAGGAGGAAATCAAAAAACACCTGGGAGCAAATGACAATTAAAACATGATGACCCAAAACCTATGGGATGTAGCAAAAGCACTTCTAAGAGGGAATTTTACAGCAATACAATCCTACGTCAAGAAACAAAAAACATCTCAAATAAACAACCTTACCTTACACCCAAAGCAATTAGAGAAAGAAGAACAGAAAAAGCCAAAGTTAGCAGAAGGAAAGAAATCATAAAGATCAGATCAGAAATAAATGATAAAGAAATGAAGGAAACAATAGCAAACATCAATAAAACTAAAAACTGGTTCTTTAAGAAGATAAACATAATTGATAAACCATTAGCAAGACTCATCAAGAAAAAATGGGAGAAGACTTAAATCAACAGAATTAGAAATGAAAAGGAGAAGTAACAACTGACACTATAGAAATACAAAGGATAATGAGAGATTACTACAAGAAACTATATGCCAATAAAATGGACATCCTGGAAGAAATGGACAAATTCTTAGAAAAGCACAACCTTCCGAGACTGAACCAGGAAGAAATAGAAAATGTGAACACACCAATCACAAGCACTGAAATTGAGACTGTGATTAAAAATCTTCCAAGAGACAAAAGCCCAGGACCAGATGGCTTCACAGGCGAATTCTATCAAACATTGAGAGAAGAGCTAACACCCATCCTTAAACTCTTCCAAAATACAGCAGAGGGAGGAACACTCCCAAACTCACTCTATGAGGCCACCATTATACTGATACCAAAACCAGACAAAGATGTCACAAAGAAAGAAAACTACAGGCCACTATCACTGATGAACACAGATGCAAAAATTCTCAACAAAATACTAGCAAACAGAATCCAACAGCACATTAAAAGGATCATACACCATGATCAAGTGGGGTTTACCCCAGAAATGCAAGGATTCTTCAATATATGCAAAACTATCAATGTGATAAACCATATTAAGAAATTGAAGGAGAAAAAAACATATGATCATCTCGATAGATGCAGAAAAAGCTTTTGACAAAATTCAACACCGATTTATGATAAAAACCCTCCAGAATGTAGGCATAGAGGGAACTTACCTCAACATAATAAAGGCCATATATGACAAACCCACAGCCAACATCATTCTCAATGGTGAAAAACTTGAAACCATTTCCTCCAAGAACAGGAACAAGACAAGGTTGCCCACTCTCACCACTATTATTGAACATAGTTTTGGAAGTTTTAGCCACAGTCAACACGGAAGAAAAATAAACAAAAGGAATCCAAATCAGAAAAGAAGAAGTAAAGCTGTCATTGTTTTCAGATGACATGATACTATACATAGAGAATCCTAAAGATGCTACCAGAAAACTACTAGAGCTAATCAATGAATTTGGTAAAGTAGCAGGGTACAAAATTAATTCATAGAAATCTCTTGCATTCCTATACACTAATGATGAAAAATCTGAAAAAAAAATTAAGGAAACATTCCCATTTACCATTGCAACAAAAAGAATAAAATATCTAGGAATAAACCTACATAAGGAGACAAAAGACCTGTATGCAGAAACTATAAGACACTGATTAAAGAAATTAAAGATGATACAAACAAATGGAGAGATATACTATGTTCTTGGATTGGAACAATCAACATTGTGAAAATGACCATACTACCCAAAGCAATCTACAGATTCAATGCAATCCCTATCAAACTATCAATGGCACTTTTCACAGAACTAGAACAAAAAAATTCACAATTTGTATGGAAACACAAAAGACCCCAAATAGCCAAAGCAATCTTGAGAAAAAAAAAAAGAAGCTGGAGGAATCAGTCTTCTGGACTTCAGACACTACTACGAAGCTACAGTAATCAAGACAGTATGGTACTGGCACAAAAACAGAAATATAGATCAATGCAACAGGATACAAAGCCCAGAGATAAACTCACTCACCTATGGTCACCTTATTTTTGATAAAGGAGGCAAGAAAATACAATGGAGAAAAGACAGCCTCTTCAAAAATTGGTGCTGGGAAAACTGGACAGCTACATGTAAAATAATGAAATTAGAACACTCCCTAACACCATACAAAAAAATAAACTCAAAATAGATTAAAGACCTAAATGAAGACCAGAAACTATAAAATTCTTAGAGGAAAACATAGGCAGAATACTTTATGACATAGATCACAGCAAGATCCTTTTTGACCTACCCTCTAGAGAAATGGAAATAAAAAAAATAAACAAACAAATGGAACCTAATGAAACTTAAAAGCTTTTGCACAGCAAAGGAAACCATTAACAAGACGAAAAGAGAATCCTCAGAATGGGAGAAAATATTTACCAATGAACCAACTGACAAAGGATTAACCTCCAAAATTTACAAGCAGCTCATGCAGCTCAATATCAAAAAAAAAAAAACAAACAACCCAATCCAAAAATGGGCAGAAGACCTAAATAGACATTTCTCCAAAGAAGATATAGATTGCCAACAAACAAATGAAAGGAGGTTAAACATCATTATTCATTAAAGAAATGCAAACAAAACTACAATGAGGTATCACCTCACACCAGTCAGAATGGCCATCATCAAAAAATCTACAAACAATAAATGCTGGAGAGGGTATGGAGAAAAGGGAACCCTCTTGCACTGTTGGTGGGAATGTAAATTGATATAGCCACTATGGAGAACAGTATGGAGGTTTCTTAAAATACTAAAAATAGAACCCAGCAATCCCACTACAGGGCATATACACTGATAAAACCGTAATTCAAAAAGAGTCATGTACAACAATGTACATTGCAGCTCTATGTACAATAGCCAGGACATGCAAACAACCTAAGTGTCCATCGACAGATAAATGGATAAAGAAGATGTGGCACATATATACAATGGAATATTACTCAGCATAAAAAAGAAACGAAATTGAGTCATTTGTATTGAGGTGGATGGACATAGAGCCTGTCATACAGAGTGAAGTAAGTCAGAAAGAGAAAAACAAATACTGTATGCTACCACATATATATGGAATCTATGAAAAAAAAATGGTTCTGAAGAACCTAGGGGCAGACAGGAATAAAGACACCGACATAGAGAATGGACTTGAGGACACGGGAAGGGGGAAGGGTAAGCTGGGACGAAGTGAGAGAGTGGCATGGACATACATACACTACCAAATGTAAAATAGCTAGTGGGCAGTAGCCGCATAATACAGGGAGATCAGCTCGGTTCTTTGTGACCACCTAGAGGAGTGGGATAGGGAGGGTGGGAGGGAGATGCAAGAGGGAGGAGATATGGGGATATATGTATACGTATAGCTGTTTCACTTTGTTATACAGCAGAAAGTAACACACCATTGTAAAGCAATTGTACTCCAATAAAGATGTTATTTAAAAAAAAAAAGAAGATATAGTGTATATTCAAAATGATATATTATTCAGCCACAAGAAAGAAATCCTGATTTGTGACAACACATATGGACCTTGAGAGCACTATGCTAAGTGAAATCAGACAGAGAAAATCAAGTACTGCATGATATTAATTATGTGTGGAATTTTAAAATGTCAAAATCTTAGAAGCAAAAATATAAAAGTATTTGGCCAGGGACTGGGAGTTGGGAGAAACAGGTTGGTAAAAGGTCCCCAACTATCAGTGGTAAGATGAATAAGGTCAGAGGATCTAGTGTAAAGCATGGTGAGTAGAGTTGATAAGATGACATTGTGTAACAAAATCGATAAGAGAGTAGAACTTTAATGTTTTTGCACACACACACACACACACACACACACACAATAAATGCATGAAGTGATGGATGTGTTAATTAGCTAGATGGGAGAAATCTTTTCACAATGTATACATATATCAAATCACCATGATGTACACTTTAAATATTTTATGATTTTATATGTCAATTAAACCTCAATAACACTGATTTTTTTTTAAGATTTAAAAAAACTGAACATTATGGAGTAATCTAAATTCATTAGTCAAGGCTTTTGTTTTCATATTAGTTGGTGCAATATTGTCAGTAAATCAGTAAAATAAAAATTTAAATCATATAGAGGCTTTGTTCAATTAATATCTGAGATAAACCAAAAATGATGTTCTCATCATTTTTAATCTCAGAAGTAATGTCTTTAAAATGAACATAGTTGAATCTGGAGAGAAAATATTTTTGTTGAAATATGCAGAGCTGAGGTCATCCTCAGTTTAATGTACAGAGTTATGTATAAATAAACTATTTTATGCTCTCAATATCTCCATTAGGCATTTTTAAATGGATAAACATGTAACATCTAAAAGAAATAGCTGATAATATGTCAACAGTGTTGCTTTAATTTGAAGAAGAAAGCCTCTTTCTTCCTAGAAGCTCTGCTGTGTCACCTCTGAGTTGATTGACTCATCTTTAAACTCATAGTTTTGTTCTTTTGAATGCATCAGAATTTCCTTAAATGATCTTTATGCTGTCATATCTTAGGTGTGAGGTTATGATAAAAAAATTCAGAGAATTCAGATTTCTTTCAGAGTTTGTAGGTTAACCTATTTGTTATACAAAAGGTAATATGAAAGTTGATTGATACTGTGGATTTTCTTCAAAACAAAGAGCTGATGTAAAGAGCGAGCTATGGCTAGTACTGAGGTGTTCTGATCTAAGTACAATTTTTCAGTCACACTGGCCTTTTCATTCTTAACCCTTACAACTAGATACATGATAAATTCTAACTAGTACTAACAGATAATAGGTTATAAATTAAATATTCCAATTAACAGATAATTTTTGTAAGTTATGGGTAACAATATTTTTAAGGCTTTAGAATAGTTTTGTCAATAGATCATTCTATGATAATGGAAATTTTTTATATATATGGTGCCCCATATAGTAACCAAAATCCATCTGTAACTATTGAGTTCTTGAACTATGTCTACTGTAACTAAGAAACTGAATTTTTTAATTTATTTAATTTTACATAACTGGAACAAATAATTACATATGACTAATGGCTACTGTATCAGACAGTAAAATTTTAGAATATAGAAACACTGACTAAATTATCTTGAATAGTCACTGTACTTTATGGACATCATTATAAGATTGCTGATTGATATTTACAGTAATAAGATGATATTTAGAAATACAGCCTTTATGTTTCTGTAGAAACATATAACATATGTTCACATGCTCATATCTCTATGACTGTATAGAGATCTACTCAACTATATACACCAGACTCCTAATGCAAATAATGGTTCTGCATTTGAATAAAGGGATACTTAGAGCATTCGTTAATTGAATTTGCTGTCATATTTGTTTCAGGAATGTTGTTTATAGCATTACCTTTATAAAAATCCATGTAACAAAATTTTCATTGTTCTTGATGCCAGGAAAAGCCATGAAGTAAATAATTTATCATACATCTCTCCTTTTTTTTCTGGCTTCCAGGAAGCTGAATCTAAATTTGTGTAGTCACTGATAACAAATTTCTAGATAATAAATTTACCACTGACTTTTTTTTTTTTGCTGTACGCGGGCTTCTCACCTTTGTGGCCTCTCTCATTGCGGAGCACAGGCTCTGGACATGCAGGCTCGGCGGCCATGGCTCACGGGTCCAGCCGCTCCACGGCATGTGGGATCTTCCCAGACTGGGGCACGAACCCGTGTCCCCTGCATCGGCAGGCGGACTCTCAACCACTGCGCCACCAGGGAAGCCCTTACCACTGACTTTGAACTGAGTTTTCCTATTTTTATTTTCATCTGTCTTGGTTTTATCTATTTATTCCTCTTTTTACGAATCTTACTATACTTCATAAAAGAAGGTATACAAATAGCCATAAGTACATAGGAAGTTCTAAATTTCATTAATAATTATGAAAATACATTTTAAAATCACAAATGAGATATCACGACACATCTACAAGAATGGTGAATACTAAATAAACATGAAAGAAAGAAAGAGAGGGACAGAGAGGGAGGGAAGGAGGAAGGAAAGTAGGAAGGAAGGAAGGAAGGAAAGGGGGAGGGAGGGAAGGAAAGCAAGGAAAGAAAGGAAAGGAAGGGAGAAAGGAAAGTAGGAAGGAAGGAAGGGGGAGGGAGGGAAGGAAAGGAAGGAAAGCAAGGAAAGGAAGGAAGGAAGGAAAGAAGGAAGGAAAACTTGGCGATATCAAGGGTCAGCCAGAATGTAAAAACAAGAACAACTGAAATTCCCATACACTGCTGGTAGAAGTATACATTTGTATAAAGCTGAAAATATGCATACCTGTGACTCAATAATTCTACTGTGATACATAATATCAACAGAAATGCAACACGTGTGCGCCAAAAAGCATGTACCAAGTGTTCACTGCTCTACTATTTATAACAGCCACCATGTTGAACATGAACCACTTCATGTTCAACAATGGTAGAATTGATAAATAAATTATTTATTGTATATTCATAGAAATGATGCTACAAAGCAAGGAACATTATTGAATTACTTCTATCAAAAACAAACTGTTGAGTGAGGGAATCCAGAAACAAAAGAATCCATACTTTATGAATCCATTCATATAAAGTTCAATCAGGCAAAATTTACCTTTGGTGTAAAGTCAGGTTATGGTTACTTTTGGGGAAGAGAGGAATAGTGATTGGGTGAAAGCACAGAGAGATTTTTAGGGTGCTTGCATGTTTTTTTACCTGATTTGGGAGGTGATTAGACAGTGTACCTCATTTATGGAAATTCATAAAGATATACACTTAACATTTGAGCAATTTTCTGTCTGTATGTGATACATAAAATAAACAAGTTTACCTTAAAAATTATATTACTTAACACGTATTTATGTGTCATAGTCCACATACTCTTAGAAGAGAGTCAATAAATAAATATATACATTGAAATAATTAGTGAGAAGTGGCAGACTGAAAAGCCTAAGGAAATTATTTTATCAAGGGCTAAAATTGCCATTTTTCATCATATAAACTTGTGGTGTGTATGGTGCACATTTTAGATATCATATTGTTTAAAGTGAGTTATGATTTCTTAATATTTCTAACACAAGTCATATATAGTGTATTATAGTATGGAATAAAAATAAGAACATGAAAAGTAATAATTTCAGAAATTCAGTTCACGAAACGTTAGTTTTTATGTTTTTATAGTAGTATTCTACCTTGAAGGTTAAAAGAGAAAGTCATTCTTAGAAATATTACTTATCTTCAAGCTATGAAGTCACTAACAAGGACAAAACTATGTTAAAAAAATCCTGTGACAGAAATACTCATTAGCAATTTGATATGGGTATAGTTTGCATATATTATAATTACCTAGTATTTATAAACTCTATACTAATTTTTACTTTTCTTTTGGCTATATGCCTGCTTTTCTTAAATTGATTTATTAATGTCCAAGGTTGCTGTGCAGTTTTATCCTCTTAGCAATAATAGATGCAATATATCACAAAAACAAATTTTTAAGAGAACATCATTAGAGTGATATAGCACTAGTAATAAACCCCTTCACACTTGGATGAACTTAAATCAGTTTCTCTTTATTGATTTTTGGTCATAACATAATTTTAAAGTTCAACTCAGTTAATAAAAAAAGATTTGCCCTAGTGTTATGGGCAAAATACTTGTGTTGTAAGTTCCCACTTCATTTGTGGAAGACCGGTATAGTTGTATCATATATAGAGCTTGGTTAGATATAGCAATGAGAAGATTATTTTATGATAATCTTTATGTGTAATATCTTTTCCTCCCTCTTTTATTGATATTAATCCTTCAACTCATCCTTATCATGATAGGATCCAATGACTACAAAATGAACGTTTATTTCCTATTGCCTTCGATTTGTATATATTTGTGAGGGTGTGTGTGTGTGTGTGTGTGTGTGTGTGAAAGATGTAAAAATGCAGTATTTAACAAATGTGAAGGTAGTAAATCTGTTTAAATGATTCATTTTATCATGAGAATATTTTAATTATTTTTACTAATAATGTGATAATTTTCTTTAGAACGCTATATGTTATTTCTTTATGTAGGATTGCCAGTCCTATATAGAGAGTAGACTGGTTTTCAATCTTGTAATTCATTCATTAAACTAGTTTCAAAAATTAATTAATCTAACCTGTTTTTAACACTATGAATCACAGACTTTATGAAGTGTCTATTCCACCAGGAGAATTAGTATCTTCATCCAGAATTAAGTAATCAATTGTAAGTAAAAAGGAAAAAAAAAAAAAAAGGTTGCATATGAACTCAAATAAGGATGTTAAAATTTTCTTTATTGCTATTCTTCTTGTAAACTGTATATACCATAATGGTTCTCATTTTTCCCCACTGCAACATAACAAATTACATATACTACATGACTCCCTGGATTCATTCAGATACGGTCCAGAGTATTTATAAAATGCTCAGTTATCTACCAATCCTTCCTGACCTTTAGTTTTTTTGCACAAAGAAACCAATCAGAATGCAAGAGAGCAAAAGTTCACACTTTTATAACCTTATATCCATTCCATATTTTTAAAAGTAAATTATCCACAAATAATTAAACTAAACTGCTTTAGTTTAAACATGTCATATAATATTTTTCACATGTATGTGTTAAGACTGTAAATCAAAACAGTTGGTCCATAACACACTGAGCACACACTAAAGAGAAAGGCAGCATCAGACAATTAGCAATCAATGGCTTAAGGAAAATTAAAGTATAATGTTGTTATTAGCTTGTAATAGAGTATAATTTTCATTGACCCTTGATTCTGACAGCAAGAAAGGCAATAGATACTTGCTCTATTCTGTAGCAGCCTAAAAATGATAAGCTCTGTATTTTAATGTATCTAGAGATAAAGGAGTCCTCTATGGAGATGACCAGAGCCAAAATCCAAAATACATATACATCTCCAACAGCTCTCTGTCACCACTCATCAAAGCTCCTGACATCTTTGCAAATTCAAATGTTATCTAACCTTTAAAAGTCAGTTTAAAGGTGTTCACTCATTCAGCAAATATTTATTGAGCTAGGCATCCTGTATTAGAAATATAAAGGAAAAAATAAGACACAAAATTCCTTCCTCAGTAAAAAGGGCAGACAATCTAATTTGAAGCAGACATGGGAATAATTTGTTAGTATAGTAAAAACATGTCTACAAAGGATGGTCAGGGTGAGGTTAAGCAACATCAAGAACTGTTAGAAGTAGTTTAACAGAGCCATTAAAACAGAAGCTTCAGGGCTTCCCTGGTGGCGCAGTGATTGAGAGTCCACCTGCCAATGGAGGGGACACGGGTTCGTGCCCCGGTCCGGGAAGATCTCACATGCTGCGGAGCGGCTGGGCCCGTGAGCCATGGCTGCTGAGCCTGCGCGTCCAGAGCCTGTGCTCCACAACAGGAGAGGTCACAACAGTGAGAGGCCCGCGTCCAGCAAAAAAAAAAAAAAAAAAAAGCATAAGCTTCAGAATCATAAAGAACTAGGTTCAGATTCAATTGAAGACACTTGCCACGTTGCTAAGGTTGGATAATTTTCTTAACATACTTAAGCTTTCATATCTTAATCTATAAAATGACACTACTACAGTTTTTGTGAAGATGGGATGAAATAATACGTGTAAAGCACCTAGGTCCTAGGACATAATAAATGCTCAATAAAGCACAGATTTCATCTGCTGCACTTGTATCTGAAGATAGTATTTTGAGCCAGTGTGCATCATGACCACAAAAAAAGATTAATGTCTATTTGTAAATAAACTAAGAAAAATTTTAAAAACTATTTGCTGAATGTCTAATACTATCTGCTTGCCTCTATGACATCACACAACATGATTATTAACAAAATTAACATAACAGAAATGAAATAGTTGTTTGCTGCAATCTCAAAGAAATGCATTGCTGATGAGACCTGCATTAGAAAAATTGGCATAAAACCTTTTTTAAAATGGCACATAAATACAGGACCTACTTTGAGTTTCATTTGGTAAGAATTTCAGTTCCTTGTGGCTTTAACTAATAACATCTGAAGTACAAATTAAATTTTTTTCTATAGGGAGACTTATCCAGAAAATTACAGGCAATTTAATCCTTCCATAATATATGAGAAAGAGAATTTTTTTTCCCCAAAACACTAACTCTATTCTTCTAACAGTAAAACATTATCCTGGCTACAGCATTCATCCTTTTGTCTATTTGTTTGTTTGCTTGTTTATTTTAAGGACCCCAAGATGGTAAGCCAATAAGAAAACAGAGGGCAAAGTCAGGTCATGTTCTCATGAGAGTTAAGTCTGTGAGAGAACATCTAGAATTAATAACGTGTGAACCTGGAGCTAGTCAACCAGCTAATTGCCTTCAACAGTGTTCATCATTAATCCAGATATTGCCATTCTATTTTAGTTAAATATGGAATTTCACATTGGCAAGAGAGCGGCTACAGTACTACTCATATCTCACTAAAGGTTGACTGCCTTCTTCCACCATATGCCAATGGCTCATGCTGGCATATGTTTATATTGTGGTATATATGCTGGTAATCTAGGTTCACGTACCTCGATGAAAGATCTACACAAATTTACACTTAATATGTAGAATGAGATACTCAAAATTCTGAAATATAGTCATGTTCACTATTTTTAAAATCTCAACACTTTTTTTTAAGTTCAGCGTATTTCCTAGAACTTTCATTCTGCAATGTTGTATGCCACTTTTTTAACCACTCAAATGTAATCATCTAAAACAAACACACACATGTACTCCCTGTGGAGTGCAGGAAACACACAGTATGATTCCTACTAAAATCCACTCCTTTTTGTGGAGTGGATTTTATAAGAATTTAATTATTTATACTAGCCTCGCCTGCAGCATTCTTCTACCACTTACTGATCCTCCCTAGAAGCTTTAAAGACCCAATGGGCAACTATATCATATATCTCCCTTGTTCTGATCATTCATCCCTGAAATTATGCATCCTTCACTCCTTTACCTTCTAAAGAGTGGTATGAATTTTGTGTGTAGCCAAACTAACCATATGACACACCCTTAGCAACAAAATAGAAGTCTGTACAAACTCTCCAGTTTTGTCAATGAAAACAGCCTTTTATTATAAAGTGACAGTTTTATAACTTCAAAAATGGGCTTTCATTTTTATACCATACTTAATTCAGGAATAGAATATATACATTTTTTATCAACTTGACAAAAAAAATGAGAATTTTTCATCAGCATTGTCAGAGGTAAAGGAACCTTCCATGGTGAAAGAAGTAGAAAACGAATGCAGTACCTTAAGGATGAAGAAAATGGTTTTAATTTTGGATAGTCACTTTTGTAGCATTTCAAAGATCAAGAATCTTGCTTATCAAAACAGAATGTAGTCATCACAATGTAAAGTCCTTAGGCAATGAGAACTGCAGCAAAATATTTTTCTCCTTTTATAGCTGGATCAGTATTCTGTGTGTGTGTGTGTGTGTGTGTGTGTGTGTGTGTATACATATATATATACACACACACATTGAGTCCGTTTCACCTACTATTTTTCATATTTGCTACAAATTCTTCAATGTCACAGGAGACTGAAAGACCTCAATTAAATCCAAACACATAAATACACTATCTAGTGGATACAGACATACACACAAAAAAAACCTTTTTATTCACCATTCCGAATAACAGCATTGCTTTGCCTTAGTTATAAAACCAGAGATTTGCCTTTGCCTAGCCTAAGAGTTAATTTAGAGATATTTTAACAGAAGATAATGAATAGGGACATACTGTTTCCTAGACTCTTTGCTTCTGAAATAATACATACTGACTGCCATCTGAGTACCCTAGTATATCTCTAGCTCTCATCTTGTTGGAGATGACAACAAAGAATGTGCTGACAATGATCAACTCCTTTTGCTAAAAGATCTTTGCAAGTATTTTTCCCTCTGTCTGGAAGGTGCATGCCTCCCCATCAAATCCAATTAATGTTTTCTTATTCTTCAGTTTTTAGTCAAATAGTAACTTTTGGGGAGAAGTCTTCCTGACCTCCTTTATCAGGTTAGATCCCCCAATTATATATTCTATGTACCTCTACACTTATCCTATTGTTATTTGTGTTTTTGAT
The DNA here is from genome assembly GCF_963455315.2 of Globicephala melas. Lineage (NCBI taxonomy): Eukaryota > Metazoa > Chordata > Mammalia > Artiodactyla > Delphinidae > Globicephala > Globicephala melas. The sequence continues at coordinate 24,652,787 of NC_083320.1, read as the reverse complement.
CAGTTAATATCTCAATCCCCTTACTATGCTGTAAGCTGCATGAAGACAAAGATCCTATTTATTTTTGCCAATTTTGTGTCTCTGGTTTCTAGCAAAGGATGTGATACTAAAAAGTATTCCATATATTTCTTTTGAAAAATATTAATGATTCAATTCCAGACTTTCTGTTATCTGAACCAGTTTATAGTAGACTTCACACTACCTCTCTGCTTGTTAATAACTGAAGAAACAATTGTATCTCATGCTCTGACTGAACCATGGATAAGGAAACAGAAGCCATATTTGAGTGGCAGTCTCTAGTTTGCAAATATATACAACTGCGCATAAAAACTGTTTGGAGTTGATGGGGTCAGGGGCCATAGATCTCTAACAGCAATTCAGATGTTAGCTGCTGGAATCAATACAAAAGAGCATATGTTCCTGAGACTCAGGAAATTACTAAGCATTAAATGAATATATAACTTCAGTTAATATGCAAGGCATTCCTTTTGTAATAAGGATATGTTTGGTGAAAATTTACCCAGAGAGAGAGAGAGAAGAAATTAGTCACTTAATGTGGCCACAGTCAGGTTTCCAGATACAGACCTCTCAATGAGCTTCAGAAAAATGCAAATTCTTTCCTCCAATAGCTTCATTTATGACAGACACACAGACACACATACTCTATCACTTAACATTCACATTTAAAGGTGCTTTCCCAGCTTCGACAAATATTTGTTAAAGAGGTAAAAACAATCTATAGCTGTCACAACACAAAAAGAACCTGTTAAAAATATTCCTGTAATAATTAATTTGAAAAATCTTATTATTAAGTTTTATCATAAAATTCATTGATTCCTTAGTTTTCCTCTTCTATAGGAGAGACTTTTATGGCCACTATTCTTCAGCAGTCTGTGACCCTCCTCCAGCATCATCATTTAATTAGACCCCACCAATGCTTGATCTATTACCTCTACTTCCTCCAAAAGCTGGTTATCTATCTCTTAATATCTGTAAAGAATATTATACGGTGTACAAATTCTGAAAGTAAGGACAGCTTTTTTAACTCTTTATTCACAGTATCCATATCCACAGTGTCTGGAACAGTTAGGCTTTAGATAAATATTTGTTAGTAAATTAAATAAACAAACAATTATGATAATAGCTCTTAAAAAAGCAATTCCCATATAAAATCAATGTATGTTTAGTGCTTAAGTAGATTGTTTTGTGGGATTATCCTGTGTGCTGTGGTTTCACTATCTGTATAATCTAGCAGTTCTGAATGACTGTACTATGACCTTTTGTTGCTATTAACCTTAATTCCTTATTATCAGAGACATTGACAACCAGGAATGGGAGGTATGAGTTAGTGGTCAAAATCACCAGGGAACATTTTCAACATTTCTGAATAATTGCTTTCTATCTATTCTGCTTCTATAAATTTCCCATTCACATTTTTAAAAATTATACAGTATGCAAATTTTAATAAAAAATTAATTAATTGACATGAATTGTAAAAAAAATTAGGAAATCAACTCATTCCAATCTGGTTTTAGCTCTAACACTCCTCTTGCTCAATTCATCAATGATTTCCTTATTGTCAAACCTAGGCGAAGTGAGAGTAGCATCGACATATGTACACTACCAAATGTAAAATAGGTAGCTAGTGGGAGATCAGCTTGGTGCTCTGCAACGACCTAGAGGGGTCGGATAGGGAGGCTGGGAGGGAGGCTCAAGAGGGAGGGGATATGCGGACATATGCATGCATATGGCTGATTCACTTTGGTGTACAACAGAAACTAACAGTATTGTGAAGCAATTATACTCCAATAAAGATCTATTAAGAAAAAAAAAATCTAGTGGATACTTTTCAGCTCTTATCATACTTAACATTTGTTCAGCAGCATTTAACACAGTCAAACACACTCTTCTTCCTGATACACTATGGTCTCCTGGCTTTCATGACACCATATTATCTTGGCTTTTTTCTTATCCTCACATTTCCACTTTTCCCCCTCAGGTTCCAGTTTAAATGTCACTTCTAAGTCTTGCCTGACCCTCCTAACCTCTTTTGCATTTTGCGTTTTAGTAAAACCCTGCAGTTTACCTTCTCAGTTGTGACTAACATTTTCCAACTCTGCATATTTTCTTGGCTGGTTATGTGTTTGATGTCGTGTGACCAACTCCCACTAGACAATTCTCAGCAAAGGAGATACTATGTCTATATTATTTAGAAGGGTATCTTTTAAGACAATTTTACGTTCACAAAAAAATTGAGCAGGCAGTTCAGAGATTTCCCATCCACCTCCTCTCCCTATTCATGGACAGCCTCCCCCACAGTCACCAACCACCTCAGAGTGGTACATTTGTTACAATTGATGAACTTACACTTACTCATCAGTATCACCCAAAGTACACAATTTATATTAGGGTTCACTCTTGGTACTATATATTCCTCTGATATGTTTCTTATCACCTCCTGCTCTCAGTGCCTAAACCCTGCCACCAATTTAAATAACTCTTAAAGGGCTAGGATCGCAATTATTGGGACACACGCTAAACACATACACACACAAGAAAAATACATATACATATATACATATATTCACTGTTTATCTGAAAATCAAATTTAAACTAGGCATACTTTATTTGTTTGTTAAATCTGGAAACCTATAAGGGGCTAATCCCATTTACTAGTAAGCTACAAAATATTTTCCTAAAATAGTGAAAGTTTGCTTTGTTACTAATCAGTCCTAATTTCTATAATATTTTTGCTGCTGTTTAGGTATTTTTTTTCTTAATAAGTATACTTCACAGCCCTATAATTACCCTGCATGAGCCTTTATCTTAGCAATACCCTGATATTAAATTTATCTAATATGTATTTGTCTTTCTAACTACACACATATTCCTTGAAGATACTCACTTCTTGTCCTCCTAAACCATAAGTCTATTGCTCTCCAGCATGTTCAACCATGCACAGATTCAAAGTATATACAGGCTCTAATTAGACATGTGTTCTTCAACGATCAGTTCCTAAAGATATTGAAGGAATGACGCAGAATGTAATTTGGAAGCCAGTATAACTCTATGTTTGTAATGGCATAATTATCTCAAGTTTGTCTCTATGTTACATTTTTCCTAGATTTCCCCTTAAAAGTAACACAGTACTTTAATTTTCTGATGTTATTTATTGACTTTCTTCTTAGTAAATTATTTTTTAAATAACTATCATATTGGTAAGTCACTATTATTTGATGTCCAAGCTTTTAGCATCCAGTGTAACATCATTACACTTTTATTTATTTCACTGAACCATTAGTGTTTCAACTTACTCAAATTAAAGCCAGGAAAATGAATCCTGAACACTTCTAATGAAACTTTTTCATTAATTACTTTCCAGTCAAGCCAATGATCAACAGCCCAATGTTAGGTTAGCGGTAACATTAAGACATATAAAATAAGCTGTCAAATTTCTGTGTTAAATGCATGCAATTCACAATCCTGTAAAATATGTATTTCTATGGACGTGAGCATTATTTGCCATGTGCTATCAAAAATGTTTAGGAGGAGAATCAATAATGTTTATTCTATACAATTAAATACATTAATGCTATAATTTTTGTGTTATTTAAATTATAATTTACACCAAATTTATAAAGTCAATTGAAACATCACATCCAATCCTTCTCCTTTCTCAAACTATATGAACTTCACTGTTTAAAGATGGGTAAAGTTGAAGTTAAATGGCTCAAGTCAAGCCAAGTCAGTATACCATGACTTCATATATGCTATCCTATAGTTATCAAATAAAGGGATTTTCATTTGAATCATCAGTTTGACACCTAGAAATAACTTGGGTGGGATCAACAGAGCTATGTTATCTGGGGTGGGAGGTGGAGATAATAAAGCCAAGGTTGCTGTATAAATAAAAATGAATCCTAATTAACCTCTGCTGCCAGCTGAGCAAAAACGGGAAAAAAGAGGGCCAGATGTATTACTCTTCTGCTTACCTATTTACCCTTCACTAAGAAAAAACGTGGGGGCTATTAAATACCTCTGTCATAACATTATCCTGACGACAGCTCTAAGTTAAGCAGTGAACACCTCTGCCTCCTGCCGCCTGCTGAATGCAAGAAGAAAGTACCATGGGAAGCAGCAACATGCGGCTTAAAAAAGCACAAAGAAAGGAAAAAGTTATGCATTTAGTGTTACTATACTATTTTAATGAAAGTTTGGATGAGATGCAAAACATGGGGTAACAAAATGATGTAACTGAAAGTTTACTGGAAGAACAAGCCTTTTGGTACTTGAATGATATTTTGAATTTGCATTTTAAATTTTAAAAATTTGAGTTATCATGCCCTTGTTCTTTGTAATGTTGAAAAGAATTCTGATTAGCACACTAACGAATGCCGATCAAAATCCAAATTTTTTGTGAATCATCTTTATAAAATTAAATTCTAGGGCTTCCCTGGTGACGCAGTGGTTGAGAGTCCATCTGCCGATGCAGGGGACATGGGTTCGTGCCCCGGTCCGGGAAGATCCCACATTCCGCGGAGCTGCTGGGCCTGTGAGCCATGGCCGCTGAGCCTGCGCGTCCAGAGCCTGTGCTCCGCAATGCGAGAGGCCACAACAATGAGAGGCCCGCGTACCGAAAAAAATAAAAATAAATAAAAAATTAAACTCTAAATTTATTATATGCCAATCCATTTAGATTTTAGGTCTTTTTTAGAAGTCATGTGAAAACTTTTCTGCCCTTTTTCCTCATAGCATTTTAACACATTTTACTATGTAAAAACTTTCATCTTCAAACAATTTGTACAGCTTTCATATTTGGACAAATTATGATAGTTCCATTATTAACTTCAACTAATATATCAAGTAACAAATTTAAATAACAGAAGTAATTCTGTTACTAGATATTTTAAGAATGCGTTAACTCTGTGAGGATATAAAGCTAAGTACATGATAAATTTAAAAAATAAAAATACTTTCTTAGCATTTGGAGAGGTAGTTTCCTCATGCTAACAATTACATGCGGTTGAAATAGATCATTTGGCTAGAACGTGAATAGATTCATTCTGTCATCACTATGCACGATCTGATGAAATACGGAATATTGCCCTGTCAGCCAAAAATAAGTTTGAACAATCTCATTGTGACAAGAAAAGCAAACAGAAATCACTGTAATATTTTATCACATGACATGGAAAATATCTATCTTATATAAGCAGTTAGGACTTACGTAAAACAATGTATTTAAGTATAGCTCCATAAAGGAGTCTAAATTAATTAATCCACATACAATTCACAGTAATGGGAACTTTATATTCAATGTAAAGGATACTTTTTCTCTCTCTATTCCTCTCTCTCAATCCCTCCTATTTCTTTCTTTTTAGCTTCAAACTAATATTCCCAAGGTTATGTGGTCCTTATGGTAGGCAGAATTCTAAGATGGCCCCCAAGAATTCTGCCCCATGATGTAATCCCTTGAACATGCATGGGTCATTTGAATATGATATAATTTCCCTCTCATAATTATATTATTCTTGCTACTTTTAGTCGGTTGATTTTGAGTTAATCAAAAGGGAGATTATCCCGGGTGGGACAGACCTAATCAGGCAAGCCCTTTAAAGTCAGAGCAATTCAAAGCAGCAAATATATTCTTCTGCTGACCCAGAACAAAGCAAACAACCATGTTATGAACTGCAGGTGGAAGAAGCTACATGGTGAGGTCCTGAGACTGGCCTGTAGGTTCTGAGAGCAACACTAGGCTGACAGCCCTAAGAAAATGGGGAGACTGGTCCTGCAGCTACAAGGACCTGAATTCTTACAACAACCTTAATGAACTTGGGAGAGGACCTCGATCTCCAAGTAAGAAGTCAGCACTGGCTGATATCCTGATTTCAGCCTTGTGAGGCTCTGAGCAGAGAGCTCAGCCATGTTGTACCTGTACTTCTAACCCACAGGAATTGACATGATAAATGTACGCTGTTTTGAGCCATTAAGTTGGTGGTAATTTGTTATCCAGCAATAGAAAAACTAATACAGTCCCAAAGCTTTATCTGAGTGTAGGAAATTTTGTTCTCTGTTGAAAAAAAATAATTATGTAGTTTTAGAAAATTTACTAATTTTAACCTATTCTACCCATTGAAAAAGATAATCACTGATAAACTCATTGCTTAAAATGCAATAAGCATAGGCATTCATCTAAAAACAGTGACATACAATTTTGGAAGAGGACAACAAAACAGTGTACATATATGTGAAGGACTTACAAATGTCAAACCTGCACTTAGATGATTTGAGCATTATAAAGTGGTAAGGCCTCCTTCTCAGAAAACTCATCTGTATATGCACATTTAGTTATGATGTATGCTAGAGTACAATATAATAGAAGAGAGGAGATAATTTATAATTAAAATCACATATTTCCGATAGACTAATGAGCCTTCAAGATCTTCAATGGATATTTTAATTCACACATTCATTCAGCAAGAACATTTTTATGGGGCTATTTTATTCATAGTGCTGACCAGAATTATAATACTGGAGGGAGAAAGAAGCAGAAAACAGAATTCTCATTCTTCAGAGCCTATCACATATGTGAGCTAGTAGATGAAGAGAATATAAACAAAGACCCCAATAAACCCCACCTAGGTGCTACAGTTCAGTGGTAAGTAAGTGGGGGATGGGAATCTGTTTGTATAGCACTAGACACCTTTTAAGTAGTTCATTTTTCTGTAAAGTTTAGAATCGTCTAGACAATAAATGTCAACTAATTACCTTAACTAAGTCAAAAGTTATCTACTTGTGAGGTATGCCAGTAAGTTTGTAATGCCTGCTTTAAAAGACAAGAAGCTCTAGAATTGAACAATATTGACAAAATGCCCAACTAGGAAATGGTAGAATGAGACCTGTGTGTTTGTTTGGAATTGGGATATTAGTATGAATTCATGGCAAGGTGCAGAAAGAGAGAGAAAGAGAGAATGTATAAGTATGTATGACACAAAGGCAAATAATGTATAGTGTTGCGATTATGCAACACATAGTCTACTATGAAAAGCATAATGAGGAAAACATCACTAAAAATAATATAGGAATGATAAAGTTAAGAGAGAGGGAAGCAGAAAATTTTATAGAAACATATGATTAGAACAACTAACCCAGAAAAAGGTGAAAGAGGGGCTCAGGAATCTCTTCAAATAAAAAATGATGCCTTAGTGGAATCTGGATGGATTAAATTTGGAGTTGAGAAAAGGTTGGGGATAGTGTGCTTGTGACAGGCAAGGTACCCTAGGTAGAAGGAGCCATGTATGCAAAAGCACATCGTTAAAGGAAACCATGTTCCACTTGGGACACTGCAGAATGTGTGTGGAGAGTGTATGGAGTAAAGTGAACAGCAAAGAGAGGGGCCAAGCTTAATATTTGGATTTCACAGTGAGGGCAAAGGAGGTCATGAGAATACGGTAGTAAGGGTTTATCACAGTCTTCACTTTAGAGAGCCTACTCTGGCTGTCTCTGTCTTAGAAAGAATTATTACTGAAAGCAAAGAAGTTTAGAATTATTATAATTATCCAGGTGATAAATAATGACAGTGTAAGAAATAATAAGTGGTTCTGGAAGGAAAAGGACAGGAGAGGCCTGTTACATGTATAAAGTAAATTCATGGGGTTTAGTGTTTGATTTCACGTGGGGGTTAAAAAAAAAAAGTTGAAAATAACTACCATGTGCCTGGCTCAAGCCATTGGTTAGACAGTAGTTCCCTTAAAATGTTACAGAATGTAGAGAAAGAACTAAAGATTACAGAAAGAGGAAGGTGATGGTGCTTGGCTAAAGCTCAGACAAAATGGGATAGAAATGCACAGAATTAACAGATATCAAAATATGGGTCGCAACTTAAAAAGTCTGTGTGTAGATAGGCTACAAAAATAATACTTTACCCAAAATAAAATATACTATTTCTACTACCTCACTTAATTGATTTCCAATAAATATCATGTTCTAAGATAAGCAAAATTTAAATTCAAAGTCCAGTTTAATGCCTTTCAGAGGCAATTGAGGTAAAATATCTTTTTGTTTAAATTGCCAAGCATATTGTTGAATATCATCACCCAGATCATCAAGGACATACCATTTTCAGAATAATTACTGTCTTTAAGTAATTAAAAACCATAAAACACGTAACACAAAAATGCATGTAGGTTTCAAAGAAACTCTCTTAGTTGAATGTTGTACATATGGTTTTCTGAACACATTTTGCAAATCTTGGGTCTATATAATACGAATTATACACACTCATTCAGGTTACTTTAAATCTATCTACTTATGTATCTAAAATTAGGAATTCCCTGGTGGTCCAGTGGTTAGGACTTGGTGCTTTCACTGCCGAGGGCCCGGGTTCAATCCCTGGTCGGGGAACTAAAATCCTGCAAGCTGCATGACAGAGCCAAGAAAAAAGAACAATAAAATAAAATGAGGAATCATTATATAAAAATTTGTCATTAACGATGAGCATCGGGGCTCCCCTGGTGGCACAGTGGTTGAGAGTCCGCCTGCCGATGCAGCGGACACGGGTTCGTGCCCCGGTCCGGGAAGATCGCACATGCCGCGGAGCGGCTGGGCCCGTGAGCCATGGCCGCTGAGCCTGCGCGTCCGGAGCCTGTGCTCCGCAACGGGAGAGGCCACAGCAGTGAGAGGCCCGCGTACCGCAAAAAAAAAAAAAAAAGATGAGCATCATAATGACTCTGGGGTCTCAAAAAGCCTGTGAATAGTGACATTCCAGAAATCACAGGGGAATCATGCATTTACTGTGGAATCTTTACATTATGCATAAAATTGATACCATTACATAAACTAATGACTGGGCTTTAATTCACTTACACCTAAAAAATTCACAAAAGACTGTCAATTTTACCCAAATTTAAGAAATTGATTTATTTTTCTTCATCTACTTTGGAAACACAATTAGGATGTGGACATCAGCAATACTAGGAAAGTTTACCAAGACACCTAATTTCAACGATTTGATCTTAGAAAACTAATTTCCATTTGCTATTTCTGCAATTTTTTTCATCTAGTTTTACAGAAAACCAGAGATAGCTGAGCATTAGATTTTAGACAGGTTTTGAAGAAATGATTTCACACTAAGAATCAAGAAAAAAATTCAGACATTCCAAACAGACAAAACCTTAGGGTGTCCCACAGAAAAAACAAGTTTTAAAACATTTTATCTTTGTTCTTCAACCCGTTTTAAATTATTTGTCTGGGCGCCTGATGGGCTTATACCTAGAGAGGCCTGGAACTTAAAAAAGAGGAGGATATTTTCCTTCCATCTTTCATTATTTCAGATTGAAATGGCAAAGTGCCTCGATATCATACGTAAGTGCCAGAAGCAGCATTAAATATTTGGCTCTTATTAAATGCCTTCAAAGAAACCTCGTTTTCATCAGGAAATGGCAATTACATGGATAATATGGCCTGCCAAGGTTTATTCTAGAAAAGGGAAATGTTCCATAGTGTGGATATTCCTTACATTTATTCACACTTCATACATATTAGTTCTCATAGAAACATATGATAAAAATTAAATAGATACAATCCAGTACAACACATGCTGCTGTTTATTTTCCTCATATTTTTACTCCTCCTGTACCAATACAACTAACCCTGGCATGCATTTATTTATTGATTTGGACAAAATCTTGCAGTCAACTAAGATACAAAATAATTTGGTTCATTTTTCTATTTACTTTTCTTTATTTAAAAATTTAGTTCATTCTTCAATCTCCTTTTTGAGAGAATTTTAAGCAAGGATTTTAATAATTTTAATGTTATATCACATATTTATGAGCCAGACTGTTACATTGGCAGCAGTATTAAAATTTTATTTTGTTTTCTAGTCTTCCCATAATTCCTGTGAAATGTAATGGCTTAAAGAACCAAACTGTAATATTTCAGTCTTGTGAAAAGTGCTAAGTACAATCACTCCCAAAAATCTCTATAAGAAGAGTAATGAAAAGAAAACTGAATTTGGGGTCTGGATTTCGAGGGTTTTATCAGTTCAAGCACTTATTAATTAATGGTCTTTATTAAATCACTTAAACACTTCAAGATTTAATTTCTTCACACGTAAATAGAAATACTACACAAATGCCCTACATTTCTGACAAGGTTATATGAGGATTACATGTTACAATTTATATCAAAGTGCTTTGTATGGAATAAATCACCATCCAAAATATTATCAAGATGGTTATTTCCACTCAGGGTCCTGAAGCTACTTCTGAAGGCAGTTTTCATCATGTTCATCTTAACTAGTGAGCTATCATAAATGTCTCTTCCTATCCCTCTGCTGCTGGTTATTTTCAAGTTATCTGTCAGAGCTAAACCCCATTCAAAGTATTTCCTTTCTTGGGAGGCTTGTTTTTACCCATAACCTCAGGTTTTCTCTCCACTTGAAAACACAATTCAACTTTAACAGGAGGTCTTTATAATGATAATGTGGTACACTCCTTCAAACATAAAGTGGTATGAAATAGAAAATTATGCTATTATATAAATACAAAAAACAAGTGAAAGACAGAATGTTTTTATCTGCCAGAACTCTAATCCTAAAGGGACTGAATAACAAGCTTTTCAGAGGAGGAAAATCAAGTTAAATGGAACATACTGTTAAACATTAAGAGGCAAAGTATTGGGTTGGCCAAAAAGTTCATTCAGGTTTACTTTTTGGCCAATCCAAATAATACAAAAAGAAGTAAAATGGGGAAGCAGCAAGATCATCTAACTGGATATTCTAAAATCCAAATTTTAGATAAAAATGTGTATCTTGTGACCATGATCAGATAGTTCAATTTTTCTAAATTACTTATTATGAAATCTTGAATTGATGCTTTTGGCAAATTAAACAAGTCTTATTTGATCTTCTATGAAGGTAAGGTAAGAATAAACTAGAACAGGTCATGAATGTTTGTTTTAAACTATAACCTAACCATTAAGAAAATTAGCAATGGGAATTTGAATGCTTTCCTGAAATCATATACAAAAATATAATTTTATTTCCAGAAAATTATTAGCAATTAAATTTAGTTCCAGATAATTAATAAATTTATTCAAACACTAGGGGACAGAATCCTTGGGATTTCATAATGCTATCAAAGAGTAGAAATATTTTTGAGGAAAATCTAAAAATGTATATGTTCACCATTTATGACAAATACACAGATTACTGCAACATTTTTGGAGAAGTAGATTCTAGGTTTGGTGGGGGAATTCACCTATCTAATCTACAATGTGCCTAACAAGATATCATCCCACCTTTGCACAACCATCTTCAATGATAGGAAATTTACCACTTCTCAAGGGAGGTCGTTTTATTTTCAGTTAGATGTCATTAAGTCCTTCCTATTAGTCGAAAAAATCTTGTTTCTCCACACCTTCCACCCTTGCTGCCCTTTAAATTTTCAGAGAAATTTCCCTTCCCTCTTGCATATGACAGGCTTTATATTTCGAAGATTTCTTCTTCCTGGATTTTTATCTCTCAAAGCTAAATATTTCATGTTTTAAAAATTATCCTCCTTATGACTTGGTATCAGGAGCCTGTACCATCCCAGACACTTATCTTTGAAAAAATTCCAGTGTCAAAATGTCTTTTAAAAGCAGTAGCGAGAGGTCAGTAGAACATGTCAAGAACATAAGATCTGAAACTGTAAAAACTCTACAAGAAAAAAAAAAAAATCTTCTTAACTTCGGCCTTGGCAATGATTTCTTGGATATGAAAACAAAAGCATAGGCAACAAAAGCAAAAATCAACAACTGGGACTACATCAAACTAAAAACTTCTTTGCAACAAAAGAAACAATCAACAAAACCTACAGAATAGGAGAAAATATTTGTAAACCATATATTTGATAAGGGGTTAATATCCAAAATTATAGGGAACTAACAACAACAACAACAAAAAACCAATCAACCCAATTTAAAAATTAGCAAAGGAACTGAGTAGACATTTCTACAAAGAAGACATAGACATGGTCAACAGGTAAACGAAAAGATATTCAACACCACTAATCATCAGGGAAATGCAAGTCCAAATCCACAATGAAATATCACCTTACACTATGGCTATTATCAAAATAACAAATAACAAGGGTTCTCAACAAGGATGTGGAGAAAAGGGAACCATATACATTACTGGTGGAAACATAAACCGGTACAGGCACTATGGAAAATGGTATTGATGTTCCTCAGTAAAAAAAAAAAATAGAACTACCATTGTGATCCAGCAATCTACTCTGGGTATATACCCAAAGGAATTGAAATCAGGATATCATAGAGATATCTGCATCCCCTTGTTCACTGCAGACATGGAAGCGACCTAAGTAACTGTTGATGGATGAATGAATAAAGAAAATGTGGTATATACATAAAATTAAAAAATTATTCAAGCTTAAAAAAGAATGTAATCTTGCTATTTGAGACAATATGAATGAACATGGAGGACAATTTGCTAAGTGAACTAAGTAAGACACAGAAGAACAAATACTACATGATATGACATATGAGGAATATAAAATAGTCAAAGTCAAAAAGCAGTCTAGTGGGAGGGAGAAACAAGGAGATATTATTCAAAGGGTGCAAAATTTCAGTTATACAAGATGAAAAAGTCCTAGAGATCTACTGTACAGTATAGCCTCTAGCTAACAATACTGTATTATACACTTAAAAATGTTATAAGAGGACAGATATTATATAAAGTATTCTTATCAAAAAATAATAATAAAATTAAGGAAAAATAATAAATATCAAGGAAATTTTGGAGATGATGGATATGTTTACGGCATAGTATAATCTATGCTATATATATAATCTATGCCATCTATCTATATATAATCTATGCTTATCTCAAAACTTACCAAATTGTATATATAAAATGTGTACATCTTTTTGTATGTCAATCATATATCAATAAAGTGATTTAAAAAAATGAGTTGACCAATCCAGAGCAGATTTGAATGATCACATTTTTAAACACTAAATTTTTCAAATCTTTGTATTACACTGGTGAATTTTATCATAGTGCAACTTTGTAAAGTGCCAGCCTTTCACTGTGTATACCCACCAAATATAAGACAGGTTTCATACCTGTCTGCATCTTTTCACCGAATTATATATAAACAGGTAATTACATCACAAAAATGATCTTAAATTGTATAGGTATGTATATGAACAGTTCCAAGATTTCACTAACTTACCTAAATTTTATTAAGAAACATTTAACACTGGTAATATCCACATTGTCTAATTTTATCCGGTTATTAGTATTAGCTATTATCTTAGAAACTGATATCTTAAAAACTTTCTATCCACAGAGAAATGTGGCAAATTTCAGCATAAATTCTATTGTTTTCTCCACCATTTGCTTTGGTGTGGGATGTTTCCCCTTGTTAATTTTCTCACTACGGTATTTTCAATATTTACAACCATACCTTTTAGGTATTGGAGATATTGTGTAAAGTAAGTCAGTAAAATAACTGCATTGCATTGGTGAATCTACCTGTTATTTCTAGTTTCCATGTAAATCTTCACAAAGAAAATGATTATAGGGCCTGGAGCAAGTCATTTTATCATGTCTTAATTTAATATGTATATGTGTTTGCATGTTTTTTGTGTGAATAGACTAAACACACTAGTAAAAATAAAATAATCTAAAGATTGTATAAACAATAAAAGGTTAAAATTTGATCAATACAAATGAGTCTAATAGAAATAGAAATCATAATTTTGTGAACGGATAGAAAAATTGTTTGAATATGACTATCAAGCTATAAACAGTTTCATGCCAAGAAATTTTATATGCTATAGATTAAAATATAAATTACCATTGTATTGATTTTAAATTTCTAAAGCAAACAAACTTTGATCTGAATTTAATGATAAGACTAATTAATTGATTGAGTAATTAATGTTTTAGCCCCCAAATTAAAATTGTGCATACCTTATTTGGATTAGATTTGAAGTAGACACTTCTTTTCCCATTACATTAAATAAAACATTCATTTTGTTAAAGAATAGAAAGCATTGATAAATACGGTATCTACAATATTTTATTGACCTGACCAAATAGTTATGGCCCATTTGTAATTTTAAAATATTTTTATAACTTTTTATAAAATTTTATTTAGTATATGTACATGAAAATAAAGATACTAACTTTTATTAAAATAAATACAAGTTACTTAATCCCTATAAAAGAAACTTTGGAGGCATCGCAAAGATATTAATACATGATCTCGCACTTCATCTCAAGATGATAATTTCCCCATAAATCAGTCAAGACAATTAGCCCATAAATGTGTTCTTATTAGTAGAAATTTCCAGTGGAAAGGATAGATTCATTTAAGCAGGGTAAATTAAATGAACATGTATTTATAAGTTTTATAAATTTAAAATAATAGATAATCCCCATTCAGTTATATAGTGTTACTATAATTTGTAAAAAAAGTGAGTGGTTTATACTTGAACTCTCAAATTCTTATTAAAGGCGGCACAGCAAGTTGTAAATTTTAACAGAAGCTGGTGTTGCATGTTTTTTTTTTCTTTTTATCATTTAAATTGTGGCACTACAATTTAGAAGCTTTGCAGCTTGTTACTCCAAGACAAATCTCACCTAAGAGGATATGGCAGCCTTCCACACTGCGGTCTGATTGCATTAGATTGAATATGGCTAAAGAAAGAAATATTTTGACAGGGGAGATTGCACTTGAACACATCAAAGTGTCAGTTCAGATATGTGGCATCTGAAAAGCACCCTCCCCTTTTCCCCGTTGCATGAAATTCGCCACCTCTCATTGTCTCTTCCAGATGGTGTGCTGAGTTCTCTTCAGCTTTATTCCTAGAGAGCTCGAGTCAATATCAATCTGTTATGCCATCTTCTGGTAATACTAATGTGGCTTATTTATCAATGCCAATTAATCAATGGCACAGAACGGGCTCTTCGTTAGCAGCTAATGTAGTTTCTTTTTTTAATATTCAAAAAAAAATTAAAAGAGCAGTGACCAGATTGGCAAGTCATACATCTGGCAGACTGTGGCCACTTAGGAGGCATTCAACTGATGTAAAGGTGAAAGTGTTTATTTCAAAAAAAAAAAAAGATTAAGAACCATATATGGATGTTATGATTTCTAGCAGGAGAGAAAGGGTAATTCTGTGAGATAAGAGGAAATTTAATTTTTTGGCATAGCAAACTCATGTCTGTCTTAATGACCTTTTAACACCATGTAAGGGAGAAAAAAACCTATCACATTTGTGAATGTTTATGTTTATTTTAGTCTTAGTGGCATCAATGTTAATATAAAAAAGATCTATGAAAGGAACCAAATCTACCACAGTTACACTTTATAACTAGGCAATTGTTTTAGAGTAAATATGCTACAGAATAGGACTTGCCTAGTAAAGTAACAAATCTTGATATTGGCAACAAATACTCATATACTCATAAATAAGTACAATGTTTCAAATTTTATTTTAAAAATGAAAATAAATATAAAGTGATGTTTAAATGCAAGTTGAAAGTCTGAGATAGATTAAATTGTATCTATCAGAATCAATTCATAGGATGAACCAGAGTTATTCAGGTCTCTTCAAGTCTCACCACAATGAATATATTTCTAAGATTATTATTTTTCTGTTATAGAATATTTTAGTTTGCAGGCATCTGAGATTACTGTAATAGTCAATCTATGAATTTTAGTTCTGGTGAGTTAGTAGTAGTCATACTAAAATCACTTACCTCTGGGCTCTGGAATTAAGGCAACAATACTATAGATATCAAATGATGCCACTACATATGGAGTGAAATAACAGCTGTAGAACTGGACACTCCAGATACAAGCAAGAAGAAGAAGAAAAGGAAAAAAAAGCCCAGGACTAGTCATTAGTAATTGGGATTCAATAAGCAATTTAAAAAATGGACTTAATGATCTCTGCTTCCTTCAAGTAGCTTCTTTATCGATCCATTACAGTTAGCAAAAGCCATCTATGTATAATGAAAGGTGTGATTTGAAAACATTAGAATGGAACATAATTCAAGTTAATTTAGTGTAAGCATTCTAAAATCAGTATTTTGCACTATCTGCTTAATTTGTATCATGTATTCAATCTACAGGGAGGTGCTAACAATGTAAAAAGCTTATGGTTCTAGCAAAATGATAAAATAAATGTAGGTGGGCACAAGGAGAATAGTATAATTCATAAATAAGCAGCACATTAATAAAAATAATTTTTCATTATACATTAGAAGTTTATGAGGTAGGTGGAAGAAAATAATTAAATTACAAAACACCTGTTTTTTCAATGTACATCAACATCACAAATCCATGTTTTTTTCACTAGTTCCAAAGCAACACAGAAGAAGTCTCCAACAAAAGTCTGTGGGTTTTACTCTGGAATCTGACCTAGAATGAATCCAGAGGTCAAGTCTGAAGCATTCTGACAAGACATACAACTGTGATCTTGCCTTTGAAAACGCCACAAGGCAGAATTTGAGATGAAAATGTACTAAAAGATAACAAGTAGGGAAGAGGGCACTGAGAAAATAATTTCTGCTTCATTTCTGCTTTACAGCAACCACACTCATCCTCACCTGTTTTTATTTTCAAGCTCTGAAAAAGGAGAAGACTAGGAGAAAAGGTGTTCCCCTGACAATCTTATATTTCACCCTAATGTCTTATTTAACCACGGTAATTTCCCTTTCTCACATTGTATCACTTCATTCAGGCTTTACCACTTCTCTTACCTTGAGCCAAAGTCACAGAAAATATCTTTTCAAACTTTACCACTTTTACAATGTAGTTCAAATTTTAACTATTCCAAAACCTTCTCTGAAGATATTAATGACCTCTCCAATTGGCTTCCTACACCTATAGCACTGTTTATTGTTACTGCTTAATCATTTGCACGCTTGTATTCTAACATGAGTGCTTCAAACATCTGTGCTTTCTCTCCCCTATATTGTCATAATCAATATGTTCTAGCTAACATTAATTACTTAATATGCATTAGACACTCACTTTTACAAGTGGTTTACATACTTTTTCCTCATTTAATCCTCACAACAACCCAGTACAGTTATATTGCTATTAGCTCACTTTTACAGATGTTAAGGGACTTACCCAAGGTTATATATTGAGTGCTGGAGCCAGGAATTGAACTGAGGTCATCTGATTCCAGAGCCATCGTGAAGTCTTTACTACACCGCAAAAAAAGTCCCACCAAAACTGGTATCTTTTGCATGTTTAAAATGGCCTACACAGTACAAAGACAAACTAGGAGCTCAGTTAAGTTGTCTGGAATTCAATTCGAAATATTTGTTGAGAAACTAGAGTTTATTAAACTGGAATAGTTTACTCTCCCTGTCAGCTACACAGAGTTGATAATTCAAGGGCTTAAGCTACAGTAATAAAAACTCTTTATTAAGGAAAGTTCATAACATGGCACGAAGGAAATTGTTGACTTCATTATGCTCAACTTTCATACAACTTGTACTTTTGTACCTGTGACGTTAACACCCCTCACCACTTTCATACTCCAAAACTATACTTTCTTACATCAGCTGGCAAACCAGCATTTGGAACTCTCACATGAAGTTGCTGCCTGCCTGTCAACTGTACAGTTTGGGGAGTTAAGAAATATTTACTACATAGTAATGATTCAATTATTTGAATATTATTATTTCCTATCTCATCAAAATAGAAAACCTAATACAAGTGATAAGACTTGTAAATCTAAAGTTTACATAGGGAAACAAAGATGAAAATTATTAGAGTGGCTGAAAGCAGCAATTATAGCCTCAACCAAATAGTCACAATACTTAAGCTTAACGTAGAAGGGACAAAAGTAAATTGAAAGAAAATGAATAAATTCTTGAAAACATCGAAGTATTATCTAAAACTTAAATGTAATCAGGAATTTTAAATTTTAAAACTTAAATGTAATCAGGTACTTATTTGATTTTGAGGAGTCAGGTAAAGTTTTTATGCAACTACTAAATTCAGCTTTTATGCCCGGGTACAAGAAAAACTATCGCTGTGCAGGAAGGATGGTAGTTAGACTGATTTGTGTTGACTGCTGTTGGTATAGAATTTGTCAAGTGACCTAATTTCTCTGAAACTCAGTTTCTTCTTAATCTATTTCCCTTTCTTACTGCCTGGTAAGAGTAATGTAAGGATAAAAAGTAAAAGACATAAATTATTAAGCATTCTGTATATGCATATTTGTGTATGCTATTATTAAATGCATTAAAATGGCTTCAATTGTTCATTGAGCATTGCCACACTCGTCATATGTAAAACATCCACTGACACTTCAGAAGTCTATAAGTTATTTCAGTGAAAGTATGATTTTAAAAAGAGTTACCTTACTATCTTTTAAAAGAACATTTTCTTCTTATTAAATGGATACATGCTTATTATAGAAAATTTGAAAAAGTCTGCAAAAAAGCTTTAAAAGTAAATGTATTTATAAATCCTTCCACTCGTACTATGCCAGTGTATTACCTTTTGGGTGTGTTTTTGGTGTGAATGTGTATGTGCCAAAAACTTTTAAAAATATTGATTGCATTGAACATATAAATTGGTATCTTGCATATTCTCTTATCATTATATCATTAATATTTCCTTTTTGCTTTTTAATAGTTTTGAAAAATATTTTTAATAATTGCATAGAAGTTATCCAACCATAATGGAAAATTAACAATCAAAAATCATAAATAGTTTTTCTCGACAATTTGATCCCAGTATTACTGAAATATGGTTTGGAATATTTCACTGACAATATCAATAATAATAAAGTCCATATCTGGTATAATTTCTTATAACTTACTATGTATGACAACAGCAACAATTTAAACAAATCTTGCCTGAGCCTTAAAAATCTCTTTCAGGTAACCATATACCTGGTAGTATTATTTCCATTTCTTTTCTTGTGATTTTTACATTAGATTTAATCCTGCTGTAAAAGGAAAAATTATACTGTGGAAACACAAGTAAGTTTCTTATTATGCAAAAATATCCTGAGGATGGCATGAAGCCTGACTTCGATAGTTGTTTCCAAGGATTTAAGAAAACAACCACCACTATGGAAAGACAAATCTGTATGGTGATGTCAACCTTATAATCAGGCCCTTACCTGTACCCTCACCTCAACCTTATAAAACCAGCTTGTCAAGAAAAAAGAAACAGCTCAGAAAGCTTTCTCCTCTTCTTCTTGCACTCTCTGAGATACTTTTACTCCCTCCGGACTACTTAGAAAAGGGAGAGAGGAGAAAAATTCAAAGGAAGATAATATATTAAATGTTTTCTATGGCTGAGCTAAATGTTGTTTGGTTGTGACTTTCATAGGATATAGGAATCCTGAGTCAACAGGTTTTGCATCTGTCAGTGTTCTTTTGCAAACCTCAGGAGAGCCTTTAAGATTAGATAAATGACGCTCTATCAGAACTGGCTTGGATATACACTGTCTCTGAGAGCTCTGTAAATATAGATTAACTGACCTCTCCGGGTCCTTCTCTGAATCCCATGGTCTGAATATGGAAATGACAGTTGACATGTATCTGCAATACACTACTCAAAGAAGTTTAACATAAAAGGACTAATTTATGCTAATAAGACAATTTTAGCAAAGAAGAGAACCACAAACTGCTTTGTTTTAAAAGCTCAAATTAACTGGATTATTTCATTTTAAGCAGCTTGAAATAAATGTGCACGAGGTGAAAATGTTCATTGAGTGTACTATTCCTCCTTAGGAAAGAAATAACGAGGATGTTATCTACATTTTAATAACAGAAATCAATATTGCATTCCATTCACTTATTCAACAAATATGTATTGAACACAATTAAATGAAAGACACAGTTGAGTTTATAGGAGATGAAAAGATGAATGAGATATAATGATAGAATCACTGCCTTCGAGTAGCTTCAAGTTAGTGTGAGAATATAGATAAAATACAAGATAGAGATGTCATAAGGGATGTAGCTAGAAAGTTATTGGTGTGCAGAGGATGAGAAATAATTGACATCTCTGGAATCAGAAAGGGAATCACTTTCTTTTGAAGAAAGTGATATTTGAGCTAGGGTCTTGAATGGAATTAGAAATGTGAAGATGAGAGAAAAGAATTCAAGAAGAGAAGAAAATAAGAAGAAAAACAAGGAAATCTTTAGTATAAATGTAAACAGTAGCACAGTTTCCTTACTTTCCATGAGACGATTTCTGCAGGTGCTCAGTAAATTCTCACAGGATTTACCACCTAAACTTAATCCTCAGTTTCCTCAACAACAACAAAAAAACCTATAGGATTTGATGACTTACAAAGTTTCTTCTGGCTCAAAACCCTGAAAATCTAATAAGTCATTTAAAAATCAAGGTGAAGGGGAGGGATAAATTGTAAGTTTGGGAATGACACATACATACTACTGTATTTAAAATAGATAACCAACAAGGACCTATTGTATAGCACAGGGAACTCTGCTCAATATTTTGTAATAACCTAAATGGGAAAAGACTTTGAAAAATAATAGATATATGTATATGTATAACTGAATCACAATGCTGTACACCAGAAACTAACACATTGTTAATCAACTATACCCCAATATAAAATAAATTTTAAAAAATCACTTTGATTAAATTGCATAGCAAGTATTTATTTAAATAATTTTAGATACCAATAAATTCCTAGAAATCAAATTATTCATAGTTTGTGTAAAGACAAAATAAAGAGATAATTATTGTGCCATTATTATCCATTTAAACTCTAAACAGCTATGATGCCTTGGAATTGCACCTGTATGCCATAGTTGTTACTTCTAATGGGATGCTGCTTGTGTTTCTTTTGTCAAAAAAATTAGTGTTTTATGATTAAACTATTAGCATTTCAAAAAATTTTTAATGTTTTTCCCCCATTCCGGGGGTTAAGAGGTTTATGGTTGAAAGTTTCTAATTAATGTTGTCATTATTTCTAGAATATTTTCATTTAAAGAAATAGAAATTCAGGTGGTAAAATTATATTCTCCTCTTATTTTCCTTAAATCTATGAAGGTCAAACTGAGTTTCAAAAATGTCATGAAGAAAATATAATAGTGAGGTATTATCTCACACAGGTCAGAATGGCCATCAACAAAAAATCTACAAATGCTAAATGCTGGAGAGGGTGTGGAGGGAACCCTCATGCACTGTTGGTGGGAATGTAAACTGATACAGCCACTATAGAAAACAGCATCGAGGTTCCTTAAAAAACTAAAAATAGAATTACCATATGACCTAGCAATCCCACTACTGGGCATACACCCAGAGAAAACCATAATTCGAAAAGACACATGCACACCAATGTTCATTGCAGCACTATTGACAATAGCCAGGACATGGAAGCAACCTAAATGTCCATCAACAGAGGAATGGATAAAGAAGTTGTGGTACATATATACAATGGAATATTACTCAGCCATAAAAAGGAATGAAATTGGGTCATTTGTAGAGACGTGGATGGACATAAAGATTGTCAGACAGAATGAAGTAAGTCAGAAAGAGAAAAAACAAATATCATATATTAACACATATGTGTGGAATCTAGAAAAACAGTACAGATGATCTTATTTGCAAAGCAGAAATAGAGACACAGACGTAGAGAACAAATGTATGGATACCAAGCAGGAAGGGGTGTGCTGGGAGGAATTGGGAGATTGGGATTGACACATATACACTATTGATACTATGTATAAAATAGACAACTAATGAGAACATACTGTATAGCACAGGGAACTCTACTTAATGCACTGCGGTGACCTAAAAGGAAATCCAAAAAAGATGAGATATATGCATATGTATAGCTGATTCATTTTGCTGTACAGTAGAAACTAACACAACTTTGTAAGGCAACTATACTCCAATAAAATTAATTAAAAAAACAACTTATAGACAGCCACAAATTTACATTTTAATAAACAGACTGGAAATTTCAAAAAAGAAAAAAGAAAATATAATAGGGAAAACAGATACACAGAAAACTATACTAATAATGTGTAATTGCAAGAAATGAAGTTAACTAATAAATATAACTGTATCTTTTTAAGCCCTAGATTTAAGGCCAAGAACAATAGCTGTATTTCTTTATCTGACACAATACTGGGCACCTACTCTGAAAATTATGGGGATACTATAACAAATAAAGACAACATTAAAAATCAATATCAGGTAATGATAAATGAGAGAGAACTAACTTGTACTGAGGGGGTGACATTTAAGCTGAGACCTAAATCATAAGAAAGATCCAGCCTTGGGATGATCAGGAGTGAAAGTGTCCTAGACAAAGAGTATAGCTAGTATTAGTGGGCTGAGACAGGTGGAATCAAGGAGAATCTCAGGTTTTCAGCCCGGGCACTAGATAAAGTGTGGTGACGTTTGTTGAGATGGGAAGAACTCAGGAATGACCAGATTTGGGAAGAATGTTCATAGCTTTAATTATAATAGCTCCATTTGGAAACAATAAAAAATATCCACCAACTGGTCAACAATAAAAATAAACAATCTAGCAATATAACAAGCCATTAAGTGGGTAAACCTCAAAAACAATATCCTAAACTTTAAGAAAAGCCAGACACAAAAACCACACCAAGTTATTGTATAATTCCATCTATGTGAAATTTCCAGAATAGGCAAATCTATAGAGACAGAAGGCAGATAAGTGGCTGCCTGGGGCTGGATGTAGGGCAGACTGATTGTGATAGAGCATAAACAAAATTTTAGAGTGAAGGAAATATTCCAAGACAAGATTATGGTAATGGTAGCATAACTCTACAAGTTTATTAAAATTTATTTTATTTATTGTATACTTAAAAGGGGTGTATTTCATCATATGTAAATTATACATCAATAAAGCTGTAAATAATACAGGGCTCCCCCACTTAAAGAAAATGTAATGTAAGGATTTCTTCAAATAGAAAACCCGCCAAATGCAATTACATTTATTTCATATTATTAGAATTGGTCAAAAAATTTGGATGTGCCTACTTGGAGGGGCCTTGGATATAAGTTCTAAGATCTCCTTGTCTAGAAAGCAATTAAAAATAAAGTATCATAAATTAGTCTGTTTTCTCAAGTAACATTCAATCATAGCACTTTAAAAATTAATGGTGTACTAAAGAAAATTCTTTACAGTGGTTATCACTGGAGTTTGAGATTTAAGTAATGTTGGAGGTGTTAACTTTGAAATTTTTACTTTTCTGCATGACTTGAATTTTGTTTTTTACTTTTGTGATTAAAAATACATATAATACTTAAAACATTTTAAAGTATAAATCAACAATTCAATAAAAATTATTTTAGTTTCTACTTTATGATAAAAAGGAATTGATTGGATAAACTTTGAACCAATGCCCAGTTTTTGAATTATGTACAACCATTTAAAAGCCCCTGTACTACAGCTTTATAAGCAACTATAGGACTTTTTGTTAATTTGGGCTTTACTAAGCACAACTGTTTTTGTCCTCTAGAAAGAGTATGTAATTGGTTTGTGACACAGCTGTAATAAATGGTCAGATTTTATATTGTCAATTATAAAAATTGATCTCATCACATTGTTATAGTGGTTATAACATATATGATCCCTGATTGTGATATAATTAAACATATGTTATCTACTGATGCCTCAATGTCAGAAGCTTTTCCCAAGTCTAGACTACAATGTTGGGGTTACAGTCCAATCCTACCCCAGGTCACTGCAAATTCAATTGTCCACTTAAAGAGAAAATTTAAGATGTGAGGGAAATAAGTAAGGTCTATCTAGAAAGGTTATAGGTGCTCAGCACAGTCATTAAACTTGGACTACTACTAAGAGAATTATCAAAATGCCAACTATTCCAGGTTTAGATACACTGGCTACTTCTTAGTACGCATCTTTAGGTAACTGAGTCCCTTCTTGCCGACCTATAGGGGTTGTGATCTCTGCTGCAACCTATTAATTACTTTTATAGTTTCTCCAGAATCTTTTACATATATTTGTCTTTTCTTTTGAAGTTAGATGAACTACGCACATAATTTGAGAGTGAGGTATTCTATTTCATAGTCTAATACCTGATTTCTACAATGTGATTATACAATAACTAATTGGATGAGGTGCTATTTTTACAGAGACTAAACCAGCAAATGACTCATTCAGTCTGTTAACACTCATTGACATAGCTTACTGTTTACAATGAAACATAGTAATTAAAATCCATTGCAATCTTGATAACCATAAGAATATCAGTGTACTGTCATCTTATTTTTAGAAAAGCAAGTTAAATACAAATCTATCACACGTTACTAAGGTAATTCTGTAAAATAGGTTATATATACATATATGTATACACCCATACACATACATGTATATGTGTGTATATTTATATAATAATGGAAACTGGAAAGAACTTAAGTACTGGAAAAACTCCTTAAAATTGAATTTATATTTTGAAAGACATTCTGACCATAAAAAGGGAAACATGATTCATGACATAGAGAAGAGAGGTTGGGACATACATTTAGCTAGAGAGGGAAAGCAGGCAGTTTTTGTTTCTCTTTTTTTAGCTTCCTATCATTTTAGGTTGAGAAGAGTAAGGCAACAACAAAATTGATGACGTTGCTAGGGAGCAAACTTGACTAAAGCACAACAGAAGCTTAGGTGGAACAAGAATGTTTTAATCAAGAGAAAGTTACTGATTGCAGATTTTTTGATGATGACCATTCCAACTGGTGTGAGGTGATACCTCATTGTAGTTTCGATTTGCATTTCTCTAATAATTAGTGATGTTAAGCATCTTTTCATGTGTTTTTTGGCCATCTAGATGTCTTGTTTGGAGAAATACCAGTTTAGGTCTTCTGCCCATTTTTTTATTGGGTTGCTTGTTTTTTTTTTGATATTGAGCTGCATGAGCTGTTTGTATATTTTGTAGATTAATCCCTTGTCAGTGCTTTTACAAACAATAAATGCTGGAGAGGGTGTGGAGAAAAGGGAACCCTCTTACATTACTGGTGGGAATGTAAATTGATATAGCCACTACGGAGAACAGTATGGGGGTTCCTTAAAAAACTGAAAAATAGAACTATCATATGACCCAGCAATCCCACTACTGGGCATATACCCAAAGAAAACCATAATTCAAAAAGATATATATGCACTCCAATGTCCATTGCCACACTATTTACAATAGCCAGGACATGGAATCAACCTAAATATCCATCAGCAGAGAAATGGATAAAGAAGATGTGGTACATATATACAATGGAATATTACTCAGCCATAAAAAGGAACGAAATTGTGCCATTTGCAGAGACGTGGATGGACCGTCATACAGAGTGAAGTAAGTCAGAAAGAGAAAAACAAATATCATATATTAACACATATATGTGGAATCTAGAAAAACAGTACAGATGATCTTATTTGCAAAGCAGAAATAAAGACACAGACATAGAGAACAAATGTGTGGATACCAAGGAGGAAAGAGGGGATGGGACAGATTGGGAGATTGGGATTGACATATATACAGTACTATGTATAAAATAGATAATGAGAGCCAACTGTATAACACAGGGAACTCTACTCAATGCTCTGTGGTGACCTAAATGGGAAAGAAATCCAAAAAAGAGGGGATATATGTGTACATAGAGCTGATTCACCTGGGCATGGAACAACAGAAGTTTCACAACTCACAGCTTTCTCTATATTTGTAAAATTCAAGAATCTCAGAACCCATTTATGGTTTAACCCACAAACTAAAGAGATTATGCATTTCATTGTGTTTGTGAACAAATACAGGGCCACTGCATATGAAAGGATATCAGTTTGCTATGACATATATATTTTTTTATTTACAGAAAATTAGATACAGATTTATGCATATGTATATAGCAAAGAAATCTGACAATTTCAAAAAGCTTACATGCAATTAACAGGCAATCAAAATCAGTTGTATAACCTAAAGGTCCATGTTATGTATACTCACCTATTACTGTGTATATGTAGTTCAAGATAAATATGCATATTACTATCTGTTAAATCATCGCACCTAATCTTTGTTCAATAATTACAAACAATAAACTACTTAATTGGTAGGGATTTAATTCTTTCAATGTCACATAATTTTTTTAAGAAAAATATTTGGGATTCTTTCCTGCCTTCTTAAACATAATGTATTGAACACAATCTAACTTCTTGATAACTGAAGGCAATCATAAAGAACAGGAATAATTATATCCTGCAGTAACACAATGATATCCTTTGAGTTTCTGAAGATATGGAGTCATTTTTCCCACACAGTGATTCTAAAATTAGTTTTTTTCAATTCCTACAAGTACATTTGTTATGGGTTTTCTATTTCATCATTGGCTGCCAGTTGATATTTCTCAGCTACCTACAAAAAGTAATCTTTTACATGTCTATTAATTTACTCTTCCAACTGGGTATAGAGTTGAAACCTTACATAATTGTGGAAAATGTGTAAATTAGCTCTAAGGGAACTGCTGGAACTGTAGAGAGCTTGACATTTCCCTCAGTGACTTTCTGATATCAACTTTGGCCACTCAGAAACCTACTTATTTGCTTCCTTATTTATATTGTTTTAGGTGTTTGAGATCGCCAGATATTTAAATACCAGTCCATTGGGTAGCAAAATTATATATTGAATTTGGCACACCATGATTAGTTTCAGGAAATATTAAACAAATGTTAAAATGATACAATCTGAAATGATAATATTCAAATAACATCCAATCTAAATTCATGCATTCATTTATTCTTAGTTATTAAACAAGCAATATCTGAATGAATGAAGTCAATAATCTTCTCTTTATGCTCTAGCCAAAGCAAACACAAGCAGCCCTGTTGTTTTTGTCTGTTTTTATTCAAAAGACTAATAAGCTTATGGTGTTAAAAAAACCCAAAAAACTATCAGTTCAGAGAGGTATGAAGTAAAAGAGGAAAAGTCCTGTCCCCTTGCTTTCTTATTTCCATTTCTCAAAATTAAATATTATTAACACAAATTTATTTTTTAAAAGATCTTGATAATCAAATAGTTCTATAACTTTTAGAGATTTTGAAGAAGTTTTAAAACTATGGCCTACAAGCATGGACTTAGTTTATTTATTAAATATAGCTTACGACTCAAGTTTATTTATTAAATATAGCTTACGACTGGCAATAGCAACTCAGCTTCAAATTGGTGGGTAGACAGTTCTTCCAAATTTTCTAAGTTCAAGTATTGTTATTCTGTAGAGGATATGTGTGACTCAATTTTAAATTTCTTTACATTGTGAATTCCAATAAGAAACTCAATTTCTCTTAAGGAAGAATTACATATACAGTTTGCTGTTTCATTTCCAAAAGTGCTTTCAGTAGAAGTTTACTAAAAACTAGCATACATGCCTATGAAGCTAAAAGCATTCAATATTTATTTACTTGTTTGTTCATTTATTCATTTGATAAATATATACTGTGTATTTACTTTGCACCAGGCAGTATTCTAGACACTTAAAAAAACAGCTAGAAACAGAATTTAAAAAAAAAAAAAGTCCCTGCCTCCAAATACTACATATCCTAGTGGGGAGAGAAAACAGACAAGATAAGCCAGTAAAATATGTAATATGTTTGACAGTAGTAAGGAATAGGGGAAAAATAAAATGCAAAGAGGATAGTGGCAAAGAAGTTACAATTTTTGATTGGATAGTCAACACCAGGACTGGCTTGGAGTATTTTTGAGAAACTACATGAAGAAAGTGAGAGAGGGAGCCACGTAGGAGCAACCTATACAGGCAGAAGGTACAGCGAATACAGAGGTCCTGAGGCAGGGGTGTGCCTGATATGTTCCAGGTATGAAAAGAAGGTCAGTGTTGCAGAATAGAAGCAAGCAAGGGGGAAATGGTAGGAGATAAGGTTAGAAAAGTGATGGTAATTAGACCATGTAGCTCCTTGTAGGTCCATTTTTGGCTTTAGTGTAAGATGTATAGGAAGCCACTGAAAGTTTTGAGCAGAGGAATGTCCTGATCTGATTTATTTTAATACTCTGATTTTTGTATTAAGAATGGAACAGGGGCTTCCCTGGTGGCGCAGTGGTTGAGAGTCCGCCTGCCGATGCAGGGGACACGGGTTCGTGCCCCGGTCCGGGAGGATCCCACATGCCGCGGAGCAGCTGGGCCCGTGAGCCATGGCCGCTGAGCCTGCGCGTCCGGAGCCTGTGCTCCGCAGTGGGAGAGGCCACAACAGTGAGAGGCCCATGTACCGCAAAAAAAAAAAAAAGAATGTGGGGCAAGGGTGGAAGAAAGGAGACCCTTCCTTCTTTCAGATGAAAGCTCACTGCATAATCCAAGGAAGAGAGAGGAATGGCTCTAACGAGAGTATCATCTTATAAGAGTGGAGGTGATGAGGTGTGGTTGGATTCTAGATACCTTTTGAAGATAGAACTTCAGAACTTTTGACATTCGGATGTGGGCTGTGACAGAAAGATGTCAAGGATAACACCCAGATATTTGGCTTAAGCAGCTGGGAGAATCTGTTTCCTATTTACTAAGATAAGGTATACATTTGGGTGACTTCAACATATAGCATTAAATAAATCATGAGGATGGATATGATCATAGAAAAAAAGATGTCCTAAAACTCAGCCCCATAGGGTACTCCAACATTTAGAGGTAGAGGAGGTGAGGACAAGAGAATAATAAAGTACTCTGAGAAGAACAGAAAGATAGGAAGAATTAAGGTGTCATGAAAGCCAATTTAAAGTGTTTCAAGAAGAGAATGACCTCTATGTGGAATGCTGCTGATAAATTAAGTAAAATGATACAAATGATAAATTAAGTAAAATTTGAGCATGCAACATGGTGATCACTTTTTGACCTCGGTAAGAGCTGTTTTTGGTATGACTAAGGTCAAATGTCTAACGGGGGTAGTTTCAGGAAAAGATGAAGGAGAAAATTTAAAGATAGCAAAATTTAGCCATACTTCAAAGTTGTTGTTGTTTTTTTTTTTCCTGTAAAGGAAAGAGAAAACAGGGTGATAGCCAAAGGGAGAAGTGGGATACGAAGAAAGTTTTTTTAAAGATAGGAGGAATAACAATATCCTTCTATGCTACAGAGGGGAAGACCTAAATCAAAAGCATGGAAAGTTCATCTATAACAGGATAGAAGACAGCAAGTAGAGGCACAGATGACACTGTGTAGGTGTGACAGAGCTTATTTTCTGATACAGGCATATGTATTGTAAAAACTGAAAAGTTAAGTGCCACATTTCCTTAGGGCATCAACTAAAGATACTACACACTCAGACATGTAATCAAAGACTACATTAATATGAGTGAGTGTCTTGTGAGACAATTTGAATAATATCATTTGCATTTCTTCTAATACCATGACAGGTTGACATCTACATCCTATGTTTTCATTGGAAAAACTCTCCAGTTATATACTACATGCTTCATTAGCTTACTTTTCTTAGAAACTAAATGTCTGCAGATTTACTCTATTTAATATGGATAAACACCCTGTGATAGGAGTTGCCAAAGTGATACTACATAATCTGTAACAGGTCCAGGGCCCATTTACGAATATGTTAAATTAAAACTGGGTATAAACTTCCATTAACCCTCTTATTTTGTATCTGGATCCAAGAAAACAAAAAAAAAGTGAGTCAGGATGGGAGCTGTAACTTCAAAGAAAAATTAAATATTTAACAACGCTGAAGTAAATCAAAAGTGAATGAACATCTGCAAATTAGGTGCAGGTAGTTGTTTGTGATATGACTGTGAATTCTAGTGCATTTTTCACCTCATCAGTTTTTCCATTTATATATATACATTTTTTTAAAAAGCAGCCAGAATAAGTAAATTTGCCCCTCTTCTCCATCAAAACCAAAGTATTTCAAAATTTCATTTTCATAAAAATCACCTGAGATCTTGCTAAAAATGCAGATTCTGATTCACTAGGTCTGAAGTGAGGTTTATAATTTTGCATTTCAAACAGGGTCTCAGGTTATACCCATGCTGCTGGTTAGCAGAGCATACTTGAAGTAACAAGTCCTAATCACTGTGTCTTTTAGCATTTGCACAGAAGTTAAGATAATAAATTAGTTATTCATGCCTAATTGTTTAGGTTTTCTTTTAAAAAATAGAGGTAAGTAGAATTTTTAAAATATTTTAGTTGATTATAGATATGTATATTCCTATAAGAGCATATAAATATATATACAATTTTAAAACCTCCTTAAAATGTTAAAGTCTCTCATTAAAACAAACAAAATCCATAACAATTACTCAGTGCCAAAAGATTTACTCCTTATTTTATTCACCAGATATCACCTACAGCACAGAGCTTAATTTCACACCAATCCACTAATTAAATAACAAAAATTAAAGGAATAGAGGTTAAGTAAAAATGGAAACATCTATGTTGGATCTGACACACTGATTACACTGCAAAGAGAACAAACAAAACAAATAGCATTATTTAAAACTGCAGTCCTGTAAGTGGCAATAAACGTTTTGCTATGACTCTGCTGTGCTGTTTTTCCCACACCTGCTCTCACTTGCCAGGTTAGAATGGCTTAATCTGCTCTACTGTGGGATCACAATCATTTGAACAAACCCCCTCAGGGCAGCAATATCCAGGCTCTATTGCTGGCTCAGAAGAGCTCCTGACATATTTCCCCATGAATTTTTAATTTTGTTTATGTATATTAAAAGCATGGCATAAGAAAAATATAGCATACCACTGATGAGAAAAGTTTCTAAACTGCTTTCATAAAGTAATAAGATCTCTCCGTAATATTGCAAAAATCCAGGGCTCACAATGTTTATGTATTAAAAAAGGATAAGGGGCATGCTGTAAAGGTCCAATTTCAAAAGAACTGTCATTCTGAAGGGCTGCTTCCTACAAACTACTCTCCTGGTTTAAGACTTAAATTACAGCACATTAAAAGGATCATACACCATGATCAAGTGGGGGTTATCCCAGGAATGCAAGGATTCTTCAATATACACAAATCAATCAATGTGATACACCATATTAACAAACTGAAGGATAAAAACTATACGATTATCTCAATAAATGTAGAAAAAGCTTTTGACAAAATTCAACACCCATTTATGAAAATAAATAAAATAAATAAAAATAAAAACTTCCCACCCTCTGGAAAGTAGGCATAGAGGGAACTTACCTCAACATAATAAAGGCTATATATGACAAACCCACAGCCAACATCATTCTCAATGGTGAAAAACTGAAACCATTTTCACTAAGATCAGGAACAAGACAAGGTTGCCCTCTCTCACCATTATTATTCAACATAGTTTTGGAAGTTTAGCCACAGCAACCAGAGAAGAAAAAGAAAAAAAAAGGAACCCAAATCCGAAAAGAAGAAGTAAAACTGTCACTGTTTGTAGATGACATGATACTATACATAGAGAATCCTAAAGAGTCTTCCAGAAAACTACTAGAGCTAATCAATGAATTTCGTAAAGTAGCAGGATACCAAATAAATGCACAGAAATCCATTGCATTCCTATACACTAATGACAAAAAATCTGAAAGAGAAATTAAGGAAACACTCCCATTTACCATTGCAACAAAAAAGAATAAAATACCTAGGAATAAACCTACCTAAGGAGTCAAAAGACCTGTATGCAGAAAACTATAAGACACTGATGAAAGAAATTAAAGATGATACAAACAGATGGAGAGATATACCATGTTCTTGGATTGGAAGAATCAACATTGTGAAAATGACTATACTACCCAAAGCAATCTACAGATTCAGTGCAACCCCTATCAAACTACCAATGACATTTTTCACAGAACTAGAACAAAAAAAATCACAATTTGTATGGAAACACAAAAGACCCCAAATAGCCAAAGCAATCTTGAGAAAGAAAAATGCAGCTGAAGGAATCAGACTCCTGGACTTCAGATTATACTACAAAGCTACAGTAATCAAGACAGTATGGTACTGGCACAAAAACAGAAATACAGATCAATAGAATAGGATAGAAAACCCAGAGATAACCCCCCACACATATGGTCACCTTATTTTTTATAAAGGAGGCAAGAATATACAATGGAGAAAAGACAGCCTCTTCAATAAGTGGTTCTGGGATAACTGGACAGCTACATGTAAAAGAATGAAATTAGAACACTCCCTAACACCATACACAAAAATAAACTCAAAATGGATAAAGACCTAAATGTAAGGCCAGACACTATAAAACTCTTAGAGGAAAAAATAGGCAGAACACTGTATGACATAAATCACAGCAAGATCCTTTTTGACCCACCTCCTAGAGAAATGGAAATATAAACAAATAGGACCTAATGAAACTTCAAAGCTTTTGCACAGCAAAGGAAACCATAAACACGACGAAAAGACAACCCTCAGAATGGGAGAAAATATTTGCAAATGAAGCAACTGACAAAGGATTAATCTCCAAAATTTACAAGCAGCTCAATATCAAAAAAACAAACAACCCAATCCAAAAATGGGCAGAAGACCTAAATAGACATTTCTCCAAAGAAGATATACAGAGTGAAGTAAGTCAGAAAGAGAAAAACAAATACCGTATGCTAACACATATATATGGAATCTAAAAAAAAAAAAAGGTTATGAAGAACCTAGGGGCAGGATAGAAATAAAGAAGCAGACGTAGAGAATGGACTTGAGACTTGAGGACACGGGGAGGGGGAAGGGTAAGCTGGGATGAAGTGAGAAAGTGGCATGGACTTATATATACTACCAAATGTAAAATAGATAGCTAGTGGGAAGCAGCCGCATAGCACAGGGAGATCAGCTCAGTGCTTTGTGACCACCTAGATGGGTGGGATAGGGAGGGTGGGAGGGAGACGCAAGTAGGAGGAGATATGGGGATATATGTATATGTATAGCTGATTCACTTTGCTATAAAGCAGAAACTAACATACCATTGTAAAGCAATTATACTCCAATAAAGATGTTTAAAAAAAATTTCGATTGTACAGTAAATATATTGTCACATTTTTTTTGTGAGTGAGCTATTCTCTGAAAAAGTCTAATTTTATTAGGACATTCAGATGCTATTTAAGAGCCCAGGAAAGAGTAAATCATTCTACCTTAGATCATTTAACGGTTATAGGGCTACATCTTAATCTACCTTAACATACACAGACACAGATATACCCACATTTATCTATCTAATGAATTTTATATATATGTATATGTGTATGTGTCCATGGCATTAAGTGAGGTAAAATAGAGTTCAATATTTTATAACAATAGTTTACATCAATGGTATCCTTCTCATTGTTTTACATTACAGTGTACTCATAAAAATAATTATATCACTAATTACCACCATTAAGATGAACTGAAATAAAAGTAATGCTTTGCCACAATGACCAAAAAGTGGCTAATTCAGCAAATTTTCTTTTTCTAACTAATACAACTCCAGTTTTTCCCCATAATATTATGCTACAAAGGACACAGTTTACTTAATCAGTCAATTATTTCTATTGTACATATAAGAAACCTAGGGCAAATATATGAATAAAATACTTTTTTACCTTAAGCGAAAATATGTATCAGCTCTCAGTGCAAGAAGTATTTAAGAACATAACACTTCAAAATCATTGAGTATGGACATATAGAATATTTTGTGTCATTTAATATAGATAATGTTTATTTTTCTAGAGTGAAAATTGATTTTTTCCATATACTATCTCATTTGATTCTCACAACAACCTTTATAAGATAATAAATGAAAAATTGCTTTCTTAGCTAGTAATTTCTATTAACATATAAAGCATTATTGTTTTTGGTCTGCTGAGTCGAATAATTTGTCTAATCATCATCATCATCACCCTTATCAACAACATCATTTTATTATGTAAGGAATGATATCAGTTGCTTCTTGTTGTTGGGTGATAGTGAGTTAGGTCAAGAGAAAATTAGTTAGATCGTCAGAAACAAAGAACGATTGTAGATGAGGGTGTAAGGGAATAAGAAAGAGAAGAAAGTTTTGTGCATTCCTTTGGAAATCTCTTCCACAGATGGAAAGGAAGTGAGTTATTACTTATTGAGGACCTATATGTATTAAGCACTACACCATAGGCTTCATTCAGTTTACCTAATAATGCCCTGAGGTAGTTATTGTTATCCTCACATCGTTAATGAAAACAGGAGAGGGTAAATGAGCAGCCTAATATCTTCTGGGTTAATGAGTGGCAGAACCAGGACTCCAACCTGGATCCACATGACTCCAAAACTTAAGCATTTCTCACAACATGATGATGAATGAATGATCTAGTAAAGTTAGCAAATTTCCCAGATAAAACCTTGTCATATCCTAAACAGATACCAAAAAATATTATAATATTTGCATGGAAAGGGAATCTGTAGTAATCAGTATTCTAACTACTTAAACCCAAAACTTGTAGATTCCAGAAAGACTAAAGCTGAAGAATTTTGTTTCCAGTTAGTTAAAGATCTGGTTTGATTTTTGTTATCCTTTATATGATATCTTAAATAATATGAATTTTATATGAACTTTAAATAAGTTTGGACTCCATGATCACTTTGCTTACAATGTTTTGTAATTCTGAAGTAATTAGTGTTCACTTTTTTCAGTGGAGGTCAAGATTTTTCAATAGCTGATAGAATTCTGATGAACAATCATCAATCAGCAACTCAGATCCTCTATTTTTAGTGCTTCTATTATGTAGTATTTAGTTTCTATAATTTTAGAAACCAAATTGCAACTCCCATTTTTAGGTTCTTCAAAAGTTTGTATTTACATATCTCTGAAAGGAGCTTTTATCAAAGAAATAAAATTTACTAAAACTTTAGTACCATAAGCACCAAGACCCAGAAAGTTTAACCACCTTGCGCCAAGTTGCATAAACAATCAAGGAATTGTTAGGAATTCACTTCTAAATGCAGTGTCATGCTTCACACATAAAATTCAATTCTCTTAATAAAGCAAACAAACTTCTTTGTACTTTGTAAAATGTATATATCACCTACTGTGGTAATCTAAGGAGAAATAAACAGAATCTCATTAAATGCATGAATATGTGGAAGAAATGCGAAAAAAGCATGGTCTGGTGGTTAAGTGACTGGGATGGTCAATCAATAAAAATGGTCCCCGATGTGTCACTAACTCAAGTATTTGTCCTTGAGAAAATATCCTCACTACTTCACAATTCCTCATTCATCCTGCTATTAAAAGATATTTAACAAAGAATTCTGATGTTTAGAATGTGCTTGAAAATATTTCAAAGTCCTAGTGTATGAATTATTGTTTGTATACAAAACTGTTTATAGGGATATTAGTATTAATATACTTGAAAATTAAGTGTACACTTACGATTCTTTCCCTATTCTTAGCAAAAAAAAAGATTTCTTTTAAACTTTAAGGGTTTTGAATACCATGTCTTGGATAATTTCATATACTATCTACAAAACAATATTTTTATATTTTACTCCTTTCAAAACCTTCTCATGAAAGAGTTTTCCTTAGTTACATTAGCAGAAGCCAAGGAAGAGAATTTGTATCTATAAATATCTGTTAAAAAGTCAACATTTGTTTACTTAAAACTGTATCATACAATTTTAATAACAGTGATAACAAAATTAACATACACCATGTCAGAAAGAAATGAGCAGCAAATGATAAATAGTTTACATTTTAAAGGGGTAAAAATAAATCTTAATTTATTATCTGAGTTATAAATTCTAAAGATCTTCATATTGTATGTGTTTGTAGATTATTTAGTAATTGAAAAACTATAGTCCTCAGTGTCCTGAATATTTCTTTTTCCCCCTTGAATCATACCACTTTATTTCCAAAACTTTGGAACAGATGGATGGATAGATAATAAAAGGTAAGTTTTAAAAAATTCATTACAACAAGCCAGGGAAAATACTCATTATTTTTCCTTCAAAAGAAATTAGATTTGAATAGAACATTGGGACTATCCAGTTAAAACTGACTAAGTAGTATAATCTAGGTCAAGAAATGAAACGTGTTTCTGGAAATTATTTAGCTGGTACACAAATAATGTTACAACTTGCATTTCTAGCAACTTTTTTTCAGTGCATCTAAAACTCATGAATTGGCGTATATTAATACAATTTTGATTAATACTAATTGCTTTTATATCTTCCATTTATTACATGCCTTGACTATGCTTCAAACAATTAATATCTAAGGAAAGCCATAAGAAAAGTCCCAAAAAAAGTCAAGAAACAAAATGGGACTTGAAATCTGCTGATATCTTCAGCTTGTCATGAAATGTATTAAAAAAGAGGAGAAAGATGAATTTATAGATGGATAGTAAAATGCCAGTTATAGCATTTAGGAAGTGATTATATGAATGTTTACTGTAAATTCTTTCAACTTTGTATATTTGAGAATTTTAATAAAATGCTGGAAAGTAGAACCTAATTAATGCTCTTTATCAAATCATTAAACTTTATGCCATACATGAATTAAAATACTATCTTTAGTGTTTGTCACTTTCTTTGAACATGGGATATTAAAATAACAAACTAAAAAAAGGATTTAAAACTCCATTAACAAATATTTTCTCTTTCCACCTCATAGATTATACTTCAAAATCTATTCTGGGACAATGGGCCACCTCCCAACACACACACACACACACACACACACACACACACACACACACACACACTTTAAGTTGAGAAATTCCAGGTACAGTCCATTAAATGCTCTGACCCATATCTAAGAAAGCAGCACCTGTTTAAACAATGACTTGCATTCCTATTGCTGAAAATTAATGAGTCAACCATGGGAATATATTTATTGGAAAGAATAAATAAGGACACAAATACAATATACATTGTATAACTGAACAAAAACAAATTCATCTGAAACATTTTCATTGATTAACAATCTAAATATTTAGTGAGTTCCAACTTCTAGAAATTATTTGTTGATAAAAAAAGAGGAAGACAGTATTCCAGGATTTTTAATTTGTTATTTGCAATTTTGTTCAATTGTACAAAATCAATAGTACTACTCCTTTGTTGTAAGTATTTATTGTTAAGTGATATGATTTAAATCAATGGGAAGGGTAACAGAGTAAGAAATCTACTTCTTATACAGATGTATGAAAAAAATGTGCCTTACAGAATGTCCATGTTAAAAGAGATGAGAGAAAATTAAAATTTTTATTTTTAAATGAATCTATCCGACAAATGGAACGTGTGAATATGGTATGCTAGGGAAAAATAGAAAATTAAAAGACCAAAAGGATACTTGAAGAGCAGGAAATGAGAAACAAAAGAACAGAGAACTAGAGAAAATAAAAGTCAAGCTGCTATTGAATAATAAAAGTTAGGTCCTGCTATTTGAAATTCGTGAGGCCTTTATACTTGAAGAACTATAGATTATTGGATTTAGGAAAAATTATGATCAAATTTTAAATGAAAGTTTCCTACAAATTCATAGAGGACAAAAATTCAGTCTATAGTGTTAGCTTACTTTAACATGTTCATAATCCGTCAACAGTTTGCTTACCAAGGGTGATGGGGATTAAGAAAGTAGGTTTTCTATTTTTAAATGTTCATATAACAGATTTAAGTAGTTATTTGAAAAAAGTAGTGATGGAGAAATGGGAAATTATTATTTTAGAAGAAATGAAAGTTGTAAATTAAGTCTTTGATATGAATAAACTCCAAGTATATGTAATGAAAAAAAACTCAGTTTGGACTCAGAATGAGAAACCCTGAGTTCTAATTCTGACTTTGATAACAAGCAATTTATGAAGATCATTCTTAGTTTAAACAGAAAGATAAGAGCAAAAAATGTTAACATCTGTGTCATCTATGTATACCTAAAAAAATCAATCTATAAAAATGAGGATTCAGGCAGGAATTAGGTATTGACTTTGACAAAAGGAAATTCCCAAATAGAATAATCCAAACTATTTTTTTTTAAATAAACTGAAATACTATCCAATAATACCAGTCAAAGACTCTAAGGAAAAGGAGAAATAAGAGAGAGAGGCAAAGACAATTCACATATGATGATTTAATTTGTCAGGGATAAAAATCTGTTCAGATGTTTTTATGACTTAGAGATGTTAAGAAGGTAGTTATAAAAGCACAGCTTCATAAGAACTCTGTCTTTTGATCTTATTTTGCAAGAGACAAAGTTAAAAATAAAAACTCTTTGTATTTTATAAGTGGGATTTTTTGTTTTGTTTTGTTTTATAGAAGAATAAAATATAAAAGCAGGAATGGATTCTGTTTTTGTGGGATTTGAAGCTTACAAAAACTGGGGTGGGGGATCTCTTTGAGAAAAGAATATAAAATTAAATTTATAAAATGAGGTACAAATGTAAATATTTAGTTTTAATGAGAATGTACATTCCAACAAACAACTTATTTTTATAAATCTGACAAATACCAAAAACAACATACATTCCACAAAAATAGTATAAAATCTTTAATTATTGACTGATACAACCCTCTCTCTCTCTCTCTCTCTCTCTCTCTATATATATATATGTGTGTGTATGTGTGTGTGTGTGTGTGTGTGTCTGTGTACTCTGATAACCGCTTCATATGACAAAGATTTAACAAAATCATTTTCTATAGAAAATATAGAGTGACAATTCAGACTTTCCTTTCTCATGTAGATAGTTTTTAAAAGTTTCTTTTACCTTCAAAACCTACTAGTGGTAAGACCATGTTAATTGTTAGAATTGCTGTCAAACTTGGGAAAACATCTATCAAGCTTTTTTTTTTCATATGAGCTGTATGATCCAGAACTTTCCACAGACTAGCTTCTAGCTCCACATATTTCAAGCTTTGTTTCTCTTCCACTACGCACAGACATCAATAGCCAGGCACCATCAAGC
Source organism: Globicephala melas (assembly GCF_963455315.2). Taxonomy (NCBI): domain Eukaryota; kingdom Metazoa; phylum Chordata; class Mammalia; order Artiodactyla; family Delphinidae; genus Globicephala; species Globicephala melas. The sequence goes on along the minus strand of NC_083320.1, from coordinate 24,613,875 downwards.
ATATGAATAATCATTTACCACCTTTGGCCCTGCACTTTTGTATTATGAAGGAAAGTTTTATAGAGGGAAAATCAGAATGGAAAATGAAAGCAATATTAACTAACTGTGGTTAAAATATCTTTCTATTGAAAATTTTAAAAATTTACCAAGGCTTTGAAAGAAAGTAGACTGAACAGTTTAGTCTCACAATCAGCCTGCCTCTGGATACAAATAGCTTGGGGTAAGATAAGAAATAGAGTAAAGAACAAATTCATTTTAGAGCCATATGAGGGTAAATGTGAAGTGCAGTGTGAAGTTGGATCCATAGAAACATATGTTGACATTCTGCTTTCTCTCAGTAACTCTACAGAACACAAATGACATAAAGGAGAATCTGTTAATTATATATATCTAAAGACATGTCTGAAACTGCATATTCTCAACAAATAAGGAATAAACTAATACTCCAGGAATCTCCTGGTTAATCACTACAAACAGTAATTTACACTTACTATCTATAATGGGTTGAATAGTGTCCCTTCCAAATCTATGTGACCTTATTTGGAATAAGGGTTTTTGCAGATTTTAGTATGGAAAGGATCAAGACAAGACCATAATGGATTAAGATGGGCCTTAAATCCAGTGAGAGTGCCCTTATAAGAAAGAAAAAAGAAGAAGACAAAGACATAGAGAAGAAAGTGATGTGAAGATGGAGGCAGAGATTAGAGTGATGTATCTATAAGCCAAGTGATACCAAGGATTACCAGCAACCACCAGAAACTAGGAGAGAAACACAGAGTAGTACCTACCCTAGAGCTTCCAGAGGAATCAACCCTGCTGACATGCTGATTTTTTATTTCAGGCTTGCAGAACCAAGAGAACAAATGTCTGTTGTTTCAAGCCACCCAGTTTGTGGTAATTTGTTATGGCAGCACTAGGAAACTAATATACTATCTCTACGTAGAAGCATCTCCAAAATGGTTACCATGACACTGGATTTGTGAACAGTATGTTTATATGTATGCCTAAAGATCCATGGAATAAAAAGGTTCCTCTCAGGATATAGCAAAAACATTTTCACCAAGGACAGTTATGCCCTAACTTACGTTTCTGCAGTCCCTATAAAACTAAGAGTGTATTAAATGTTTAAGCAACTGAGGATCAAAAAGGAAAATAAGTGATGTATTATTTCTGGGGAAAGATAACAATTCTGTAAGGTAAGTTCCCTTTCCATGAGCAATAATATAAAAACATTATAATAGAATGTTATGCTTGATTTGAGATTATTCTCTAATTTTCAAAATATTTTAATGTCCTATAACAAGTTCCAAAGACCATGTTAATTGCCTCTCTTGAGGAGAGAAACCAATAAAAATATTGCTTGACCACCAGAATCACCACTCCATCTTTTTTTTTTCCATAATTAAATTCCCTCACATTCTGTATTTACTTTGCATTTCAAGATTTTAACAGTGTCTTGATAATCACTTCTGAGATGCCATTGTAATTGTTAGACCGTTTTATTGGTTCAAAAGTATCTATGGCTTGCCCATTGCACTAAATGCTCAAGATCCTAGAGTATAGTAGTCACAATGCCAGGCACAGAGCTGGATATATCTTAAATATACTGTAGATGTTTATCCACTTGAGGTGAATTTGTTACACCAACAATAATGTTGATGTCTCCACAGAAAGGCATTCAGTTTCAGAATCCCTTCAACTGTAAAGATCTACAGAGTAATCCATTTAAGAATATTTGCATTCATATTAGTTCAAAATTAAATCCAAATGCAATCTGTTTATATAGGGTTCTGTAGCTGTACTGGTGGGTTTTCTTTCATCAAGGAAAAGCTCTGGTTGGTCATATTTAACTGTGCTGGTGGAAGGCCAAGAAAAAGCTCTTCATTAACATGTACTCAGTAATTACCAAAGGCACATAGACACATCTCATTTCTACCTGCCATTATGCTCACTGGACTGGAAAATGGGATTGGGCCAAGTGGAACTGTCCCAAGCACATGAACTGTATATACCTGGAAGGAGAATCACACAGTGTGCTCTATAGACAAGGAGTCTGCATACCTTAGCAACTCTCCCATGGACAATTTTCACAGAGTCCCTGGTCAAAATGACTGAGACTGGTTTACCACTAGGCATTTTCATTCTGCTTTAAAATATCATAATTATATTAAGGATACTATTTTAACAAAATAATACTTTAAATTATTAAATTCATAAATACTATAAAATAGGAACTAACTTTCATGTTACATTTTATGTATCAATCTGAGATGAAAGAAAAGACCTCTGAATATTATATATAGAAATTTTTCACATTCAAATCTTTAGTCTATTAAACAAAAATAGATAGGCATCAGAAAAGCAGCCTCAGTAAATGACTATGTGAATGAACAATAAAAAAAAAGTGTCTCATTATAAACTCTTTGTCTCAAATAAACTCTGGGTGGCTCCTGGTGGGTAATGTTCCCTTCATCATGTTTCCACTTAGTGATAGAAGTGGAACTGGATGGCTGTTGGCTGACACCTAACAGCTCGATGCTTCCCCTGAGGAACCCCTTCTGGGAGGGTCCCATGCAGGTTGATTCTAGCATGCTGCAGAAGAGGCACAAGGGTATATGTGCTATCATTGTTCATTCTGTCAACACATATTCACTGTTCAGGGCAGTTCATTTAGGTCAGGAAAACAAAGACCAATAGAACTAGGCCCCCCTGCCCTTAAGAAGCTCACAATCTAGACGACAAGACCTAATATCTATTATACATATTTTCTATGGGTCTCAGTGCCATGATACATGCATATACATGGCACCAGGGGAGCATGGTAGAGATGAACAAATGAAACAGGCAATCATTTTTTGCTGTCTGAAAGTCATGAGAACTGTAATCAAGGAGGTGAACTATCATACGTATAGAGGCATCTTATATGATATGTCTACTTCAATTTTTTTAATGTTGCTTTCTATAATAATGATATGCAGATTAACAGGCACAAACCTGTTGGTAACATCATTTTTTAAGGAAATTTCACTAGCAAAATGCTGTGATATAATAGTGTAACACTTTCATATATATTTTGGCAGGTAGATTTAAGAACTCATATTCCAAGGTACAGATATGTACAGTGACACATGGGTTCTCTTGCTCTCCCATTAACTACCAGGACACAACAAGACATAAGGAGTGACTGTGGTATGTTCATATTTAGGAAAGAAATTGGGCCAGGGATTCAGGCCTTACCGTCGCTTGAGCTAGCCTGGAGAGTCATACACTGGATTTCTCATTACCTTTGTTAATCAAAAGAGCTATATATTGAAAGCTCAACCCAATGTTCTTGTAGAAGGAAAATGGTTTTGTTGTTGTTCCAAGCAGAGGATCTCATCACAAGAGTTAGCTAATTAAAACATTTTCCCTCATCCTGGTTTTGTACTTTAAAAAATGACTAGGCTGTATTTTTTGCTTTATCTTTCATTTAAGCTTAGTAATCCATTTTCTTACTTTCCCTTTAAAATCCTTTTCATATTAATTGTGAATACAGACCTACAATTGTAGTCACTTTTCTACTAGAACAACCAGTACCAGATGATACATGAATAAATTAATCAATAAAAATCTTAGGGATTCTAAAGAAAGTAATCTGAGTTGGTATCAGGATATCAATTATCATTTTTTTTAGATTTAATTTAATAATAGTAAAATGGAGAATCCAAATCCTAAGAACTACATTTCTGTGTCCTATTCCAAGCAGCTTACTTGCCAGGTAGAGTAAGAGACAAGTGGGGTCTATCCCATTGGCTTTAGGGTGTCTAATGTTTCTTTAAAATGTAATTATATATTTCAGTTCCTCTCTTCACTAGTGAAAGATGACACCATCCTCTGAGTCCCATTCAGCATAAGAATTACAATGAGTAGATCTTAAAACTTATTAATATAACTTAAAAGACAGGAAAGGGAGATTGGAAACTGAATTTGCAAAATACCCTCCATGATGCAGGAAAACTCTTCTCTGCTGAAACTTCAAACAAACAGACTGTATCTAATCCATCAATTACTTTGTTTTTGTGAATTAGTTTAAAACTATGTGGTGAATGATCAAACACATTTTAAATACAAAGCAAGCAGAGAGTCACATGGGGTTCTTTTATGAAACAAAGTTTTCACTTCTCCATGTCCTATATGTTACTGTAACCACTGAAGCGGCATATAGTATATGGGACACAGAGAGCCACTCTGCTAATCGGTCCCCACAGACCTGATGGTGCACTCTGCTGCAAAAGCAATTTTAATTTTGAACTCCAATACCCTTTAATAGAACGCCAGTGCTTCAAAAATAATCACATCATGGTTAGAGTGACTTAGAGGCTCGGTTTCAACTGCATGCACCCCTCCTCTACTCTGTCTCTCCTTCCCCCTTTCTTTGCCCTTAACTTTATGCCTAGAGATGAAACTCCTTTCATTATTTTTTGAAAACTAATACAAGGATGAGGGATATTGTTATATGAGACATTAAAAAATATTTCTCAATTACCTTTCCTTTAAGAATAAAAGATAATCATCCAAAGGGAATGACTTTTCATCACAGATTTCTGTCCTGAGTCAGAAGAGCTTTCCCTTTGAAAGGAAACACATTCCATAAGGAAGGTCTCCATCAAAAATCAAACAAGAACTCTTGTTACAAAAGAGAACTCTGGCAGCAGTTTCAGGGTAACTTGCTGGCCCTTTCTTGGACCTGTCTTAGTGGATTCTAAAGAAACTTTTTATTTTTTTAAAGTGAGACCTCAAGGAAGTTACCTGTTGAAGCTACTAATCTTTGACTACTGCTGCTGAGAAGAATGTTTCCAAATGGAACTGCATGGCCTCCCTCACCAGGAGATCATCCTACAGATGAAGTGCTGAAAAGAAAAAGCTTCCTATTTCAACTGAAGAGTAAAATCGGTGACAGGATTATTATTACTAGTGGAATATTCTCAGAATATTTCTCCAAGCTAATAAAATATTTAAAAGTAAAGAGACTACCTTCCAACTAAGTTTGAAATTAAAACCACAACTAAAGTAGACCTAAGTAGAAATTACACAAAAGATTTTTAAAAAGTAAAAATTTAAAAAAATGAGATTATATTCAGTTTTGTTCACACAGCATCAGATATTATTCCAATAATGTTCTTAATTTTAATTTATTTCTATCAAACTTAATAAAAAGAACCTACACTAATACATAATTTTGTACCTAGTATGTACCTAAAGTTTGGGGGCTTTGAAATCTAGATTTAGCAGATAAACAAATACCTAAATATTCAGTATAGATGATTAAATGCTAGTCAGAGCTATTCTAAATTACAGCTGTGCATACACAGAGTATACAAATGTCAAAATATTACATACAACCAAATTCAGTTGCCTCTTGCTCAACAAGCTTTAATCAAATGGGAAAAGCTAAATTGAAGAGCTGCTTTGTGAACATGCATTTCAATAAACCATAATGTTTATGAAATCAGAACATGGGAAAAGAAGATATCAATAAAAAGAAAATAATTCCCCATGAAAATTACCCATTTAGCATATTTCAAGTACAAATTTAGGGAATATAACTACATACTCATACATAATAATAGAGGCAAGCTCATAGGTAAAAAATATCCCAGTAACACATATTTGAGTAGGTCTAGGTTGCCAGTTTATCTTAGCTTATTTCAATGTATACATGTCAGGTGACTGCTTTAGTAGAGAAACTCAGGATTTAAATAAGATGTTTCAGTGATACACTTCAATAAAATGCACCACCCCTTCCAAAAAACCCACAAAATTCTCATTTCTATAACTGGCACCATTAGATCTGGCACAAGGTAATAATTGTAGAGCCCAATAGCAATTTAATTATCATCTTAGAGAACTGTTAGTAGGTCAAGAATACATTTTGGGATAACCACATCAATACAGAATAATTATTATTTACAATTATATGAATATCAATAGTGTGTCATGGCCAATATAAAACAAATCTTTCCAGCACAGAAGGCTTAACCATCACCACCATATCAACTGTCCAATGCAGTTTCTAGTTAGCATAGTGGTAACCATAAACGTTATCTCACAAAAGCTGGTGTTAGAAGGTGGGCAGGAAAGTGCCTAAGGTTATCATCTAGCCAAGGAATTTCACTGTAATTCTTGGTATAATACCCTAAAATTTTCAAGAAAAGAAATTGTTTTGATTATACTTCCAAATTAGATCCTCTGATTTAATAAGATAAATAAGACATATTTTCAAAACAATGGCATACTATTTGATATCACAAAAATCAAGATCTCATTGGGAACAAAGTAATGTCAAACTATTGATAGCTCTTTGTAGCCAGAGCAATCAGACAAGAAAAAGAAGTAAAAGCAATCCAAACTAAAAGGAAGAAGTAAAACTGTCACTGTTTGCAGATGACATGATATTATATAGAGAAAAACACAAAGACTCCAGAAAAAAACCCTGTTAGACATAAAAAACAAATTCAGTAAAGTTGTAACATACAAAATCAATATACAAAAACCTTTTGTGTTTCTATTCACTAGTAACAAATTATCAGAAAGAGAAATTAAGAAAACAATCCCGGGCTTCCCTGGTGGCACAGTGGTTGGGAGTCCGCCAGCCGATGCAAGGGACACGGGTTGGTGCCCCTGTCTGGGAAGATCCCACATGCCGCGGAGTGGCTGGGCCCATGAGCCATGGCCACTGGGTCTGTGTGTCCGGAGCCTGTGCTCCACAGCAGGAGAGGCCATAGCAGTGAGAGGCCAGCGTACCTCAAAAAAATAAATAAAAAATAAAACAATCCCATTTACAATTGTATCAAAAAAATTAAAATTCCTAGGAATAAATTTAACCAAGGAGGTGAAATACCTCTACTCTGAAAATTATAAGACATTGAGGCAAGAAAGAAAGGAGACACAAAGAGATATAAAGATATTTCATGCTCATGGACTGGAATAATTAATATTGTTAAAATGTCCATACTAACTGAAGCAATCTACAGATTCAATATAATCCCTATCAAAATTGCAGTGGCAGCAAAATTTGTGGCCCTGAACCAAGATGGTGGAGTAGAAGGACGTGCTCTCACTCCCTCTTGTGTGAACACCAGAATCACAACTAGCTGCTGGACAATCATCGACAGGAAGACACTGGAACTCACCACAAAAGATACCTCACATCCAAAGACAAAGGAGAAGTCACAATGAGATGGTAGGAGGGGCGCAATCACAGTAAAATCAAATCCCATAACTGCTGGGTGGGTGATTCACAGACTGCAGAACACTTATACCACAGAAGTCCACCCACTGGAGTGAAGGTTCTGAGCCCCACGTCAGGCTTCCCAACCTGGGGGTCCGGCAACAGGAGGAGGAATTTCTAGAGAATCAGACATTGAAGGATAGTGGGATTTGATTACAGGACTTGGACAGGACTGGGGGAAACAGAGACTCCACTCTTGGAGGGCACACGCAAAGTAATGTGCACATCGCGACACGGGGAAGGAACAGTGACCCCAGGTGAGACTGAACCAGACCTACGTGCTAGTGTTGGAAGGTCTCCTGCAGAGGTGGGGGGTGGCTGGGGCTCACTGTGGGGACAAGGACACTGGCAGCAGAAGTTCTGGGAAATACTTGTAGTGAGCCCTCCCAGAGTCTGCCATTACCCCACCAAAGAGCCCAGGTAGGCTCCAGGGTTGGGTTGCCTCAGGCCAAACAACCAAGAGGGAGGAAACCCAGCCCCACCCATCAGCAATCAAGTGGATTAAAGTTTTACTGAGCTCTGCCCACCAGAGCAACACTCAGCTCTACCCACCACTAGTCCCACCCATCAGGAAACTTGCAAAAGCCTCTTAGATAGCCTCATTCACCAGAGGACAGAGAGCAGAAGCAAGAAGAACTACAATCCTGCAGCCTGTGGAACAAAAACCACATTCACTGAAAGATAGACAAGATGAAAAGGCAGAGGGCTATGTACTAGATGAAGGAACAAGATAAAACCCCAGAAAAACAAATAAATGAAGTGAGTGGAGCTAGGCAACCTTACAGAAAAATAATTCAGAATAATGATAGTGAAGATGATACAGACCCTCGGAAAAAGAATGGAGGCAAAGATCAAGAAGATGCAAGAAATGTTTAACAAAGACCTAGAAGAACTAAAGAACAAACAAACAGAGATGAACAATACAATAACTGAAATGAAAACTACACTAGAAGGAATCAATAGCAGAATAACTGAGGCAGAAGAACACATAAGTGAACTGGAAAACAGAATAGTGGAATTCACTGCTGCAGAACAGAATAAAGAAAAAAAGAATGAAAAGAAAAGAAGACAGCCTAAGAGACTTCTGGGACAACATTAAACACAACAACATTCGCATTATAGGGGTCCCAGAAGGAGAAGAAAGAGAGAAAGAACCCAAGAAAAAATTTGAAGAGATTATAGGTGAAAACTTCCTTAATATAGGAAAGGAAATAGCCAACCAAGTCCAGGAAGTGCAGAGAATCCCATACAGCATAAACCCAAGGAGAAACATGCCGAGACACATAGTAATCAAAGTGGCAAAAATTAAAACAAAGAAAAATTATTGAAAGAAGCAAGGGAAAAATGACAAATAACATATAAGGGAACTCCCATAAGGTTAACAGCTGATTTCTCAGTGGAAACTCTACAAGCCAGAAGGGAGTGACATGATATATTGAAAGTGATGAAAGGGAAAAACCTACAACCAAGATTACTCTACCCGGCAAGGATCTCATTCAGATTCGATGAAGAAATTAAAAGCTTTACAGACAAGCAAAAGCTAAGAGAATTCAGCACCACCAAACCAGCTGTACAACAAATGCTAAAGGAAATTCTCTAAGTGGGAAACACAAGAGAAGAAAAGGGTCTACAAAAACAAACCCAAAACAATTCAGAAAATGGTCATAGGAACATACATATCGATAATCAACTTAAACGTGAATGGATTAAATGCTCCAAACAAAAGACACAGGCTTGCTGAATGAAGACAAAAACAAGACTCATATATATGCTGTCTACATGAGACCCACTTCAGACCTAGGAACACATACAGACTGAAAATGAGGGGATGGAAAAGGCTATTCCATGCAAATGGAAATCAGAAGAAAGCTGGAGTAGCAATACTCATATCAGATAAAATAGACTTTAAAATAAAGAATGTTACAAGAGACAAGGAAGGACACGACATAATGTTCAAGGGATCAATCCAACAAGAAGATATAACAATTATAAACATATATGTACCCAACATTGGAGCACCTCAATACATAAGGCAACTGCTAACAGCTATAAAAGAGGAAATTGACAGTAACACAATAATAGTGGGGGACTTTAACACCTCACTTACACCAATGAACAGATCATCCAAAATGAAATTAAATAAGCAAACAGAAGCTTTAAATGACACAATAGGCCAGATAGATTTAATTGATATTTATAGAACATTCCATCCAAAAACAGCAGATTACACTTTCTTAAGTGTGCACAGAACATTCTCCAGGAGAGATCACATCTTGGGTCACAAATCAAGCCTCAGTAAACTTAAGAAAACTGAAATCATATCAAACATCTTTTCTGACCAAAGGCTATGAGATTAGAAATCAATTACAGGGAAAAAAATGTAAAAAACACAAACACATGGAGGCTAAACAATACGTTACTAAATAATCAAGACATCACTGAAGAAATCAAAGAGGAAATAAAAAAATACCTAGAGACAAATGACAAAACACGATGATCCAAAACCTATGGAATGCAGCAAAAGCAGCTCTAAGAGGGAAGTTTATAGCTATACAAGCCTACCTCAAGAAACAAGAAAAATATCAAATATACAATCTAACCTTACACCTAAAGGAACTAGATAAAGAAGAACAAACAAAACCCAAAGGTAGCAGAAGGAAAGAAATCAAAAAGATCAGAGCAGATATAAATGAAATAGAAACACAAAAAACAATAGCAAAGATCAATAAAACTAAAAGCTCGTTATTTGAGAAGATAAACAAAATTGATAAACCATTAGCCAGATTCATCAAAAAAAAAAGAGGGAGAGGACTCAAACCAATAAAATTAGAAATGAAAATGGAGAAGTTACAATGGACACAGCAGAAATATATAGCATCCTAAGAGACTACTACAAGCAACTCTATGTCAATAAAATGGACAACCTGGAAGAAATGGAAAAATGCTTAGAAAGGTATAACATTCCAAGACTGAACCAGGAAGAAATAGAAAGTATGAACAGAGCAATCACAAGTAATGAAATTGAAACTGTGATTAAAAATCTTCCAACAAACAAAAGCCCAGGGCCAGATGGCGTCACAGATGAATCCTATCAAACATTTAGAGAAGACCTAACACCCATCCTTCTCAGACTCTTCCAAAAAATTGTGGAGGAAAGAATACTCCAAACTCATTCTATGAGGGCACCATCACCCTGATACCAAAACCAGACAAGACACTACAAAAAAAAGAAAATAAAAGACCAATATCACTGATGAATATAGATGCAAAAATCCTCAACAAAATACTAGCAAACACAATCCAACAACACATTAAAAGGATCATACACCATGATTAAGTGGGATTTATCCCAGGGATGCAAGGATTCTTCAATATATGCAAAATCAATCAATGTGATACACCATATTAAAAAATTGAAGAATAAAAACCATATGATCTCAATAGATGCATAAAAAGCTTTTGACAAAATTCAACACCCATTTATGATAAAAACTCTCCAGTACTCACTTTGGTAGCACATATACTGAGATTAGAATGATACAGAGAAGATGAGCACAGCCCCTGTGCAAAGATGACATTCAAGTTCGTGAAGCATTCCATATTTAAAAAAAAAAAAAAAAAAAAAAAACTCTCCAGAAAGTGGGCATAGAGGGAAACCACCTCAACATCATAAAAGCCATATACAACAAACCCACAACAAACATCATTCTCAATGGTGAAAAACTGAAAGCATTTCCTCTAAGATCAGGAACAAGACAAGGATGTCCACTCTCGCCACTATTATTAAACATAGTTTTGGAAGTCCTAGCCATGGCAATCAGAGAAGAAAAAGAAAAAAAGGAATACAAATTGGAAAAGAAAAAGTAAAACTGTCACTGTTGGCAGATGACATGATACCATACATAAAGAATCCTAAAGACGCCACCAGAAAACTACTAGAGCTAATCAATGAATTTGGTAAAGTTGCAGGATACGAAATTAATGCATAGAAATTCGTTGCATTCCTATAAACTAATGATGAAAAACCTGAAAGAGAAAGTGAGGAGACACTCCCATTTACCACTGCAACAAAAAGAATGAAATACCAAGGAATAAACCCACCTAGGGAGACAAAAGACCTGTATGCAGAAAACTATAAGACAGCGATGAAAGGAATTAAATATGATAACAACAGATGGTGAGATATACCATGTTCGTGGATTGGAAGAACAAATATTGTGAAAATGACTGTACTACCCAAAGCAATCTACAGATTCAATGTAATCCCTATCAAATTACCAATGGCATTTTTTAAAGAACTAGAACAAATCATCTTAAAATTTGTATGGAGACACAAAAGACCCTGAATAGCCAAAGCAATCTTGAGGGAAAAAAACGGAGCTGGAGGAATCAGACTCCCTGACTTCAGACTATACTACAATGCTACAGTAATGAAGACAATATGGTACAGGCACAAAAACAGAAACATAGATCACCGGAACAAGATAGAGAGCCCAGAGATAAACCCACGCACCTATGGTCAACTAATCTATGACAAAGGAGGCAAAAAGATATACAATGGAGAAAAGACAGTCTCTTCAATAAGTGGTGCTGGGAAAACTGGACAGCTACATGTAAAAGAATGAAATTAGAACACTCCCTAACACCATACACAAAAATAAATCAAAATGGATTAGAGACCTAAATGTAACACCGGACAGTATAAAACTCTTAGAGGAAAACATAGGAAGAACACTCTTTGACATAAATCACAGCAAAATCTTTTTTGATCCATCTCCTAGAGTAATGGAAATAAAAACAAAAATAAACAAATGGGACCTAATGAAACTTCAAAGCTTTTGCACAGCAAAGGAAACCATAAACAAGACGAAAAGACAACCCTCAGAATGGGAGAAAATATTTGCAAACGAATCAATGCACAAAGAATTACTCTCCAAAATATATAAACAGCTCGTGCAGCTCAATATTAAAGAAACAGACAATGCAATAAAAAAATGGGCAGAAGACCTAAATAGACATTTCTCTGAAGAAGACATACAGTTGGCCAAGAAGCACATAAAAAGGTGCTCAACGTCACTAATTATAAGAGAAATGCAAATCAAAACTACAATGAGGTATCACCTCACACCAGGTAGAATGGGCATCATCAGAAAATCTACAAACCATAGATGCTGGAGAGGGTGTGGAGAAAAGGGAACCCTCTTGCACTGTTAGTGGGAATGTAAATTGATATAGCCACTATGGAGAACAGTATGGAGGTTCCTTAAAAAAACTAAAAATAGAATTACCATATGATCCACCAATCCCACTACTGGGCATATACCCAGGGAAAACCATGATTCAAAAAGACACATGCACCCCAATGTTCACTGCAGCACTATTTACAATAGACACATCATGGAAGCAACCTAAATGCCCATCGAGAGATGAATGGATAAAGAAGATGTGGTACATATGTACAATGGAATATTACTCAGCCATAAAAAGGAACGAAATTGGGTCATTTGTTGAGACATGGATGGATCTAGAGACTGTCATACAGAATGAAGTAAGTCAGAAAGAGAAAAACAAATATCGTATATTAACGCATATATATGGAACCTAGAGAAATGGTACAAAGAAACCGGTTTGCAGGGCAGAAACTGAGACACAGATGTAGAGAAGAAACATATGGACACCAAGAGGGGAAAGCTGCAGGGGGTGGGGGTGTGGGTGTGATGAATTGGGCAATTGGGATTGACATGTATACACTGATGTGTGTAAAAATGATGACTAATAAGAAACTGCTGTATAAAAAAAAAATAAATAAAATAAAATTCAAAAATTAAAAATAAATTGCAGTGGCATTTTTCAAAGAAATAAACAATTCTGAAGTATGTATGGAATCAAAAAAGACCTTGAATAGCCAAAACAATCTTGAGAAAGAAGAACTAAGCTGGAGGCATCACACGCCCTGTTTTTGAACTATATTACAAAGCTATAGTAATCAAAAACAGTATGGTATTGGCACAAAAAAGACACATAGGTCAATGGAACATAATAGAGGCCAGATACAAACCCATACATACATAATCAGTTAATTTACCACAAAAGAATCAAGAATGTATGATAGGGAAACAGTAGTGCCTTCAATAAGTGGAAGCTGCACAGCCACATGCAAAAGAATGAAACTGAACCTTTATCTTATACCATACACAAAAATTAACTCAAAATGGATTAAAGACTTGCATGTAAGACATGAAACCATAAAACTTCTAGAAGAAAACATAGGCAGTAAACTCCTTGATAGAGGTCTTAGCAATGATTTCTTTTTGGATTTGATACCAAGAGCAAAGGCAACAATAAACAAGTTTGACTACTTCATGCTATAAATCTTCTGCACAACAAAGAAAATCATCAACAAAATGAAAATGCAACCTACTGACTGGGAAAAAAAATATTTGCAAATCATATATCTAATAAGGGGTTAATATCCAAAATATATAAGGAACTCATACAACTCAACAGCAAAAACAAATAATCTGATTGCAAAATGGGAAGAGGATCTGAATAACATGTTCTAAAGAAGACATAGAGATGGTCAACAGGTATGTGAAAAGATGTCCAACGTCACTATCATCAGGTAAATGCAAATCAAAACCACAATGAGATATCACCTCACACTTGTCAGAATGGCTATTTTCAAAAAGACAAGAAATAACAAGTGTCGGTGAGGATGTGGAGAAAAAGGAACTCTTGTGCACTGTTGGTGTGAATGTAAATCATGCAGTCACCATGGAAAATAAGTACAGAAGTTGAACAAAAAAATTAAAAATAGAACTACCATATGAGCCAGCAATTCTACTTCTGGGTATTTAGCCAAAGAAAATGAAACACTAACTTGAAAAGATACATGCAACCCCAGCATGTATCTTGTTCACTGCAGCATTATTTACAATAGCCAAGATATGGAAACAACCTAAGTGTCCAGGGACAAATGAATGGATAAAGAAGATGTGGTGTATATATACAGTGGAATATTTTTTAGCCATAAAACAGAATGAAATCTTGTCATTTGTCACAACATGGATGAATCTTGAGGGCATTATGCTAAGTGAAGTAAGACAGACAAAGACAAATACCATATCATTTCACTTATAAGTGGGATATAAACCAAAACCAAAACCAAAACAAAACAAAACAAGAAAGTTCATAGACACAGAGAACAGATTGGTGGGTGCCAGAGGCAGGAGGTGAGGAATGAGCAAAATGGGCAAAGTGAATCAAAAGTTACAAACCTCCAGTTATAAAATAAATATGTCTAAGGGATGTAAGGTACAACATGACAACCACAGTTAATGACACTGTAGTTCGTATTTGAAAGTTGCTAAGAGAGTAAAAGTTCTCATCACAAGAAAAAGAAATCTGTAACTATGTACAGGGACAGATGTTAACTACACTTATTATGGTGATCATTTTGCAGTATATACAAATATATATCATTATGTTACACACCTAAAACTAATAATGGTGTATGTCAATTATACCTAAATAAAAATAAATTAATTTTTAAAGGGTAAATTACAATTAAAAAAACTTTATTTACAAAAACAGGTGGCAGGTAGATTTGATCCTTAGGTTATATAGCATGTCAAGCCCTATTCTATTTCCATAGCTAGAAGTGATACTGAGTTGAAAATTTTTTCTGTAAAGCATTATAAATTATTCACATTGTCACATTTTGACCCTTTTTTATTGAACAATAATATTAGAAAGAAACAATGGCAGTCAATTAAAAGAATTCTAGAAAGCCTAACTTTTGTCTTAATCTTTCATTCAAAGAAGGAATTAGTTCGGTTTACCTAATTTATATTGACCTTTCTGTTTTTTGAAGGTTTTATTCAAAGGTTGAAACATGCATTCAACAAGCCATTAGCACTTTTGTTTTTGCAATAATATAATCATTTAAAGTGTGGTAAAAAAAAAAAGTACATGTGTTTGAAAAATTCTTTCTGTTACATAAAGTACATGATTAATATGCAAAATCAACACAAATGGGGTACTCAAAGGGGAGAGCATAAATGCCCAGAAAACTATAAGGATATGCTACCATACCACTGCATGAATTTCTAAAGTTCAAAAAAGTCACTTGCCCTTTTAATATTATTGTAGTCAGCTGTACAGCTGGAAAGTACACTCATTGCTTATTCATCTTAATGCTATTTACCCACGTCTCCAGAAAACAGAATGTCAGGGAGAAATCAGAGGCTGAGCTAGGAGAGTAGACCAATGAGCATGCTTTATGACAGTTATGCTTAATTCACACCTTCAAGAAATAGAAAATTGGGATGCAACTCTAGCCATACATGTTCACACTTATTCATAAGTGGGAAAAGACAGGTGATTTGCATGAACCAGATCCATAAGAGCATATGGATTTGCTATCAACTGATATCAATGGGTCTCATAATAATTCCGGTTTAGACTCTGCCCTTAGAGATTATTTGTGCATTTAATTAGTATATGTACTCAAATTAACTCAAAGTGATGGTCACATTAAGTACTTGGAGATAGATATGGCTATACAAATAAACACGGGCCCAGAAATTTCAAGATATTTTTGTGTCAGTGAATCTGGACTGTACTGTGTTCACCTTGACTAATAGCGAGCAGCCAAAAATGGTACTCTGCCAGTTCTTCCCTAACCTTTAATAGGAGTGAAAATGCTCATTTTTCTTTCTCTTGAAATATTTGGTCTTGAAGCCCTGAACCATCATGTAAGAAGTCTGATATCCCTGAAGCTACCATGTTTTAAGGAAGCTCAAGTTAACCATGTAGAGAGGCATTGGGAAGGAAGGAAGGAAGGAAGGAAGGAAAGAAGAGAGGGAGGGAGGGAGGAAGGAGTCGTCCAGCTGAGGCCCTAGGCATTGCAAAGCAGAAAAGCCATCCTCACTGTCCTGTCGAATATCTTGTCCCAGGTAATAATATTACAATCTTCTATTATGATAAACTGTTTTAAGCCAAAGAGTTTTGCAGTAATTTGCTAGGAAGCAATTGATAACCAGAATTCTCTCTATATTCCAATATCCTGTTTATTTCCTTGAGCAGTTAATATAATATGTGATTAACATTTAAAAATTTTTTAATTTACTTATTTAGTACCTATTTGTCTATGGAACAAAAAAAAAATCTATAAAGGCAGAGGCACTACCTCTCTTAGACTTTCGGCACTGTCATGATGCTTGATGAGTTAGTTATCTGTTAAAGGAAGGAAAAGAGGGAGGTGATTTAATTGTTAGTAATAGCAGCTTTTAAAAATTAATCCAACATTTTACCATGCTTAAATATATAAGTGATACTCAGGTTGGTAGAAAATAGGATAGAAAAGTATTTTTTCATGTTTGATATTGTTTTCTAAATTATGTGGACAGGACTTTCATCTGCAACTTTTAGAATATCTTTTTCCAAAGTGGTTCCAAAAGTTATCAGAATTCTATTTTATGGTTACAAATTTAAAGATGTCTCACGATATCTTTAATGTTTTCCTACTGGTTAAAATTAATTTCCCCCAAATCACAAAGCAACATCATGATCTCAGTGACTGGAAAATATCACCGTGAGCTATGTATTTCTTCTAAAATGGTATTTTTTACAATTGTCAATGCACTTTCTTTCCTTTAGTAGTCTCTCTTGTTCTAATAAGCAAGTGAAGAACCAGAGTCACTTACCAATAGACATTTCTTGATAAAAGTTCACAAGTATGAACTCTACATTTAAATCTGGAATTCCTCCAGGTAGATTTAGTAATAATACCAACAAATGTTTGAGGAGAGTGCTGTCAGGTTTATACATTGCCACACTCTGCTTTAGAGGGAGCAGAAGGCAAAACAAGAGAAGCAAAAGCCAGATGCTCTAAAAGTTTAGCTCAGATAAATTTCTCAATATTTTTCATATAGTAAAAATGAGGTCATATGCCAAATTTAAGAGGCCAATTTTTTATAAGGATTGAGATTAATTCCTCATTACCATTTTTTAAAAGACCTAAGCTTGGCGCGAAAACTTTGGAATGTGCAAAGCAGAGCTTCACACAGGTTTTATCCCACGCAACCACAGTATTCTCCAATATCCTTGATTTATCTATGTGTTCATAGGGCAAATATAAGATTATGGTAAAAAATCAGTAGTGACCCAGTGTTGAAAGTGTACCATTTATAAAATCTGAATTGACACTCAGGAAATGTTTCTATGATTGGACTCGACCAAATTTTGTGACACATATCTTTCATCACCATGTTCCTATATCCCATTATTCAAAAAGCTGAACATATATATGCAACTGTTCTTGATATATGGGAAATATTCGTATGCCTTTAAGCTGCTAACCATGGTATTTCTTTACTTAGAAATGTTCTATATGTTAAATAACACCCATCAATGGACATCCATCTCATGTTTCCTTTCCCATGAAGCCTTGTCTCATTACCTCAATGAGAAGTATTTTGTTCCTTCTCAGAACTTCAACTGTATTTTAATCTATGCTACTGTCATACTTATCCAGACTCTGCTTTTGTTATAATTAATTGAAAAGCACCCTATTTTGCAAGGAAATTATAAACTCCTTGAGCAAAGGGTCTTTTGTTTTTTTCTTTACATTTGTGTTCAACACTACATAGCATGTAATACCTGGTAAGAGGTACTCGATAAAGACTTGGTATGTAAGTGGATGGATTTAGTAAGATTTTTCATACTGTACTAGGCTTTCAGCTACATGATATACTTCTTCAGACAGTGAGTTAATTTATTAATAGTTTTAAAAATAAATTAGATTATCAGGTTGGTTTAAATCACCCAAGAGGGACCAAAAATAATGAGACACAGGTCAGATATATTCTTATGGGAAGCCAAAGCTATCACGGAAGGCCAAAAGAGTAGGAAATAGAACTAATCAAGGTGGTGTGCATTAAAAGATATTATAATAGGAGACACTGAAGCCTTTTTTTGTTTTTAAGTGATACAATAATATCTCCACTTTTTTGGGGAAACTATTCAAAGACAAGTGAGAAGAGGCTTCCACTGATGAGAAGCTGATGAGAAGTAAACATTGTGTAGATAACTAAAGTTGAATTTTGTGAATAAAATAATTTCCACTCCTAGCAACACATAGATCAAAATTTGTTGAAGCTTTAAATCTATGTTATAGTATTTATTAATTTAACTGAACTGCAATAAATATGAAAAATAGATATATCAATTGGTATCATAGAAGTATTTTATCTTTTTGCAACGGTAAAATGTATACACACCCACACACACAAACACACCCACACACACTTTGCCAAAATGGTGTTGAATTTAGTTCTGAAATATAGCCAAAGTATCTGGATCATAAAAAAAATAGTAATGGACAGAAGTTAAAGGATTCTGAAATAGAGACAAAACTAAGAGACAAAAAAAAAGACTTTTTCTTTTACTCTTCTGTACAGTTAGGTAGGACCATATAATTAAGTTGTGGCCAATGAATTGTGAGCGATGTGATGTGGTCACTTCCAGGCCCAAAGAAGTGCCCCCCCCCATGCTCCTACTTTTTCCCTCCTATAGTGACCTTAGAGTCATCTGATCCATTTGGCATAGTACCAGGTTGAAACAGAGTCACCTGACTAGCATAAGACTATAAAGTAAACAAGAGTAAAATTACATTTTGAGTTAAGTCACTAGGAGTACATGAGTTGACTAACAGGTCATCTTGCAGTAATTACCAAGAATAATACCAGTAATTTAAGTTTTAATATTTGATTCTACAGTCTATAACATTATAAAATCAAATCCTTTTTGGGTTGGGTAGAAATGATTCTGTTTTTAGAATTACATATTAATATTTTTCACTCCTCTATGTGAAGCTAAGAAAAAAATCCATTGAACTTAGAATTCATGATTTGTTTTAAAAATAGTAAATGAGACTATTTGAAAATAACATGCTTTTATTCATATCAGCTGTCAAATATAGTTTCCTAAATTATTAAATAAAGTCCCAACCATAAAAGTCATATATTTGACTTATTTGGCAAGTTAAGATGGCCAAAATATTTATATAAATATGTATGTTGTTTATTGAAATACTTACATATGTTCACTGAATAGTGAGGATCATTATTACAAGTTTAAGTATGTGCATTTCCTGACCAATACAGTATAATAACTTCACAATATCCATTTATCTTTTCTGAAAAGAGAAAGAAAAATATGATTCTCCAACTCCAGACACATTGCCCAATGGCTGACATTATGGAAATATAAGAAAGTTCTCATTATTATTATTAGTTTTCACCTAGTTGCAAGACCATTACATGAAATAAAAATTCTATTTTTACTTTCCAGTTGTGCTTATAATGATATCTAATCTTATAGTCTTCATTCTTTCATAAAATAAACAGAAAATCTGCAGTGATACCTATTGAATACATTGAGTTTTGTGGGTTTTTTTTTTAAATTCTGACTAATGAATAACATTCAAATGCTTGCAGAAGCAAACACACAGAGGTGCACTGTGAAACAGTGGCTTAAGAGGAGTCCACATAGTAATAGCAAACAGCCTATAGCACTTACTGAGTCAGCCACGGATACATGTGCTTTTCCATTCTTCCTGTGTCCTTAAAATAACTTTAGCAGGTTAGTAATAGTATTACTCATATACTGAAGATGAGAAAATGAAGCACAAAAATGTTAACTAATTTGTCGGAGGTCACATAACTAGTATGTGGTGGAGGCAGGTTTTAAACTTAAGAAATGTGGTTCCAGGGTTCATATAATTAATCAAAGCATTATTCTCTCAAATTATTTCAGCACAGACAAAAGATTATCTTTATCCCAAGGGCCTTGAGTTTGACTGCTTTTTATTTATATGTCTCCCCATGGCTGAGCAGAGCCCCTGGAACACAGCAGTCATTCAAAAAGGATTTTGACTTGAATTAAGGAATTAAGGGAAGATGACACTTCAGATATCTGTTCCCTCATAAAAAAGCATATTAATATCTGCAGAGCAGAATCAAAAAAAATCTTCACAAATTTGAAAACCCATGGCAGTAATCTGTTTTTATTCCAAAATTCAACAAGATACTAAGCTGGCATGCCTTTTGGAAAGTAGATGGGGAATTTAAGCAAAAATAGATGAGGTAATTAAACACCCATGTAGGACATATGGCTTAGAGATAGCCTCCCCCTGGAAACTAGTCATTCGCAAAGGGAAGGGAGGATGTGAAGAAAGGTTTCTGAGAATGTGCCCATGGATCGTGGCCAATAGCGTACATGAAGGGTCTTTATTCTTAAAAGTAAAGAAACCTCATAATTATTCATACCTGAGATCACCCAGAGCCAAAGTGTTCCCTGTGATTGGGTAAGTAACTCATTGGTCAGAGGAAAATCACCATGAAACACAGAGGGTTCTTTTCTTCTCTGATTACAATGTCACACCTTTTATTTTTCGGTCACTTTACCCCTAATTTTTGTTTTCATTATTTGTTTAATTTAATTTCTTAGAAAAGCTATGTCATAAGCCATCTGATGACTTTGTAAATGCAAAGATCCAATGTTGTGGAACAGACACTCTAATGACATAGTGTTTAGTGTTCCCAAAAGCAGGAGACAGATGAAGAGAAACGGTGAACCGGCAACCTTAGCATAATTAAGACAAGCCTGAGTGCTTGCCATGGTGCCATTACATTAATCTCACATCAGTGGCACCTGGCTAAAATTTATGAGATATGTAAAAGGGGCCTTTCCAACTGACCTTGATAAGGCAGAGTTATTTATCATGTGAGAGAATAGTCAGCAAGCTAGGGAGAATAAGGTATATTAGAAACAAGTTGGCAGAGAGATTTAAGGGCAGTGGGCTGCAAGACACTTTGACAGAAAAGATCAGGTATTTTCAGTACTATGAACTTTAAGCATCCTTGATAAGTAAAACATAAAATAATGCATCATGTCAATAAGCAATATATATGAGAAGGGGTAACAGTAAACGCCAAGTTTTAAATCATGCCAATTCATTCATTTAATATTCTTTTAAATATTTGTTTATTGAACTCATGAGACTTTGTGACTACAATCGATTCCAAGTGATTTCACACCCAAATAAGTAAGTAAAATATATTCACTGTGAGTTCTTTGATGGTGCTGTCTCATCTTATTTATCATTGTATTTCCATGGCCTAGTATAGAGCCCGGAATATTTGGGTCCTAATAAATCACCAGATCTTTCTATGGCTGGCTGCTTCCTGTTCTTCAAGTCTCAGTTCAGATATCACCTCCAAAGAGAGGTCTTCCCTGATCACCCATCAAAAAGACTTACCACTATATGGAAATAGCTTTTGTATTGCCTATACATTTATTATTTTCTTTTCCTCTCTGGACTCAAGGTCCCGTCTTTCCTATTCACCTTTATATGCCAATATAGATCCAAAACCTAGAAAAGGACATGATAGGTGCTTAATAAATATATGTCAAATGAATGAAAGGGTGTTTATTAAATAAATGGTGGATATTTTAAAACAGGAGAATAACGATTATTATGCTTAAAAATATATTTTGAAAAGTATATACTTTTATTTTAAACCATTGTGTTATCAATAATAACAAACTTTAAAAATCTGATCATGGCAATCCTTCACTGAAACTTCATTGTGATAAAAATTAGTATCAAATTAATCTATTCTTGATTATTTATTTTAAAAAATCTCAGACCTTTTCAGCAGCAGTCACTAGTGTTGTCAAATACGACAAGACTTCTTAGGTCATAACCAGTTTTGTAATTCAAATATTTCAACAAGAAATAAGGAGGGAAACAAAGTACTTTTTGTTGTTGTTGGAATTTTGTTTATTCTACTTCCATATAAAATGTACCACATATAATCATTGTAGCTGTAATCCATAGAAATCGCCATAATATTCATGACATTTTATTTCTGTTCATGGGCCAACTATTCAGCACAAGGGTCCTTTATTTTATTTTTGTGTAATGGACAATTTGAAGATTTCTTTTTAGTTTTATCAAATGTAATTGAATTTATACTTCTACTAAAACAGAGATGGATGGATAAAATTCTGTCTTTATACAATGAAAGTCTTATGGCCTTTTCAGTGAGGGGGAACAGCAACACAGCTTTAGAGTTTCACATAGGAAAACCACATTGGGTCAAGTAGACCTGAATGTTTTTAGGCCACACCAATATCAAAATGGATTTGTACATTTAAATTCTGCTTCTCTATTATCTCATATTTCATAATTCTTCTATGCAAAAGCACAGAATAGCTAAAAATCAGTAAATCACACAAAACAAACTTTCTAGACTTTCACTATACCTTAAAACCATAGTTTTAAAAGTTAGGTATATCTGGCAGTGGTTAATTTAAAATGAAAGCAGAAAAGCAATATTTACTTTAAAAAATGCCCATATTATTTAAATGAATAAAACAATATTTGAAAGAAAACTTGACTTGCCTCACTTCCTCGCATAATTGGTCACTTTAAAAATCCAATTAACATTCATAATCATACAGAAAATTAATCACTTATAATATTTGTTTGGATTCTGGAGCTCCATTCTGGATCTATGTCAGAGGTACAGGATATAACAATACCTCAGGGATCATAAAAGTTTTGGATTGTTTCCTTTGCATGTTCATTGCAGATTATAAAATTCACACTTGTGAGAGAAGTATTTTAAAATTAACTATATGAGAATAATTAAACATTGTTCATTTCATGTGAATTTGTGCACATTTTAATGCAACATAACATCATTGATTATTAAATAAACATTTTATAAATAATAAGCTGTGAGGGTAGAAGAGAGTGAGAGAATTACTACACTGAATGGCTCCATTTGAATTGAATTTCTTTTGCTTTCTAGAACTTTTGCAGACAATAATATAATGATCTATAAAATATTAGATTTAACATTTGTTGAACTTATATAGTTCTGTCAGCTCTCCACTTAAATCTACTTCTTAGCATTATTAAAATTCCATAAGGAAAATATTTAAACTGCCTGCAAATAGTAGAATGTTGCTGATTTCTATTTACAATGGGAATGTTGAGAGAGCGTAAAAGGGGAGATACAGTTTATATTTCATAATTCTGTAACGTAACGACCCTACTTTATTAAAGACAATCAGCTGCACACATAATTATCATCATCAAAGCAATAACTGTTCATAATGATTCAAAGGCTAATTCAACGACCATCTTATTTCTGTTCATCCTAATCCCACAAATTTTTCTCTAACTCTGTCTTCATATTAATTTAATGAGATAACTTTTGCTTTTCTAATTAGTCAAAGGACCAGTGGGATCATTCTCCCTCAAAAATATGCCAATGTAACAGACTTACTATTCTTTCAAAAGTTGGTGAAACTTGATCATTTTCATTGTTTGTGTTGAAATACAAACTTTTCCCTTTAAAATTAAATTGGAATCTCAAGAATGCACAGGTCATTAGCTTCTAGAGAGAGTACTTAATTTAAGGACAGTACTTTAATCTAGGAAACGGCACAAAAATTACTTGCATAAATAGGCTAAAAATGCTTAATAGTAAAAGATAAATGTGATTACAGTCTAAAGTTTTAGAAAAGAAGTATTTTTCCTAACAGAACTCAGAACTCAATTCTTTTTCTTTTTTTTTCTCTAATTGTCTCTCCCTACCACAGTACTTGAATATGTTCCATGCGGATCAGGAATTCTGTCAGTTTTGTTCACTTCTACATCCTCCTAGAGTAGTCCCTGGCACATAACAACAGTTATTGGCCCTACATTCATTATTAACTGAATGGATGGATAAATGAATGAGTGAAAGGCCAAGATCTGCACTTTCTTGACTAAATCACACCCATAAGGCATCACCTATGATTTCCAGTTTGTTTAAAGTGGACAAAGACTCATAAAAGCAATCTGAGTGTGAAGTCTTTCTAGGCCTTTATGCAAATTTTTAATTGTTTCTCACCCACACCTAACTGAACAGTTTTACTATTTTTATTTTTTCTGTTAAAATTATTAAGTAATATTTACTGAGTGAAACTTGAGTGAGAAAAGTCAATTCTGTGTTCTTGCTTTTTTTTTTTTTTGTAAGACATGATTCAGATGGCAGTTCAAGCAGCATATTCATTCATTTAACAGATTTTGGTTGGTTGGTTTACCTTCTGACTCCCTTCATCCATTCATTTTTAACAAAGCTCAAACAACGTAGAGAATAATTTTGGTCTTCATAACTGAATTACAATGGAGAGAAATTTTTCCTAAAAAGAACTGATGTCAAATAAATTGCTTGAAAATAAAACAAGATCCTAAATCACAATGTGATGCCAACATACACTGAATAAACAATGAGGGGTGGTAGCTCACTACCTGTTTGAACACCAGTCCATCCAGTTTGCTCTCACAAATGCAGTAGTTGTCAGGTATACAGGCAGTTTTTACTAGTAGCACATGCTCATCAATTTGTTCCTATGGCAACCAATATATATATTTTTTAAGGTAAGACATGAAAATCAGTTCTGTCAAAACCAGGCGCCTTACATCAGGGCACCTGAAGTCAGAATGGTTAATTCATTTTAAATGTTCAAAAGAAACCAAAAATCTTTAACACATGCTGGAACGTTAATGAAGAATGAAGTGGTTAATAAATAGTTTCCCCAATGACAAGTGTGAAAAAAAATCAATATTAAATATCTTAACTTTTTAATAATAAATCAAGCTAAAGCTTGACCAGTCACTTTTTAAAGTTAAAAGCAGTTGCTCACAAACATGTCTTAAATGTCTTTCATACATTTTTTTTCTGAAGTGAGCAATATTTTTTATTTGGAATGTTGTAGTCGGATAATTTTATTCACCCCAAAGTTGATTCCAGAGCAATGGAATTAGGTGTTAGAAAGAAGGAAGCCACAGTGAAAAAAACATGTAGAACTTGTAATGAAAGCATGACTAAAGAAGTCATGCTTAAAGAAGTCCTTAAAGAAGGACTGAAGACTTGGAAACAGACCGTTAGAACCAGGTGGAACCCTGGAAATCTATTGACTCAAAGCTTCCATTGCAGATATCAGAAACTGACGGTCAGAGAAGGTAAGTGGCTTGCACATGACCAAAAGAATCAGAACTGGATCAGTGGACTTGACTCACTTGGTTCTGTACTCTCTATACTCTTCATTTTTTAACACAAAAACAATGGATTTGAGGGGGGGAAATGGTAACAAAAAATGCGGGGGAAATCACATTCCTATAGGAATTACTTACTAAAACTATTCTTCCCATTTGCCCTAAGTAGTATCAATAGCCCCTCATTTTTCTTGTTCTAAACATCAAAATTATAATTTTAAAAATAATTTGAAAGGGTCACAGATCTAAATTTTCTCTTCTCCCTACTCTAATTAGTTTACTAGTTTCATCAATATTATATAGCTGATTTTCTTTAAAAGATCCTGATGAATTTGCCTCTTTCTATACATAATATTTAAAACAGGATGTGAATTACTGTATTTGTAAAATATAATAGTTAGATGTTGTAGAAATTAGTGTATCATTTAAAAGGCATGCAGTAGGTAAAAACTGTTCACTAAAATTATAACCTCTTATCAGACTAAAAGACTTTCTTCTAAATTAATGCCACACCTAGTCAAATACAGATATTTGGGAAATGAAAATCATCCACCTCACCACTGATTCCTTTGTAACCATGAATTTCTTTAAAATTGTATTTGTATTAGTCAGGCTTACCCCAGGTTCTTGTCCCAGCTCTGTCACTGAGTTACTTTGTGACCAAGTTTATATTCACTTTAGCTTTCTGGATTTCATTTCCCTTACCTACAAAATGAGGAAGCTGGGAAAAAGTTACACCTGCAAGCCTGCCATATTAATCTTTAAATGGACAGAGCTGCATTATATGACATGGTCTAAATAGCAGAATAGCCTATTTCAGGATTACATAGTCTATTATAATACTAGACTATTAATTGTAATAGTCTATTACAATAGTCTATTTCAGACCATCAGAGAACATTATGATAACCTGAGAATTGGGGCATTTTCTTAAATAAAACTTCTAAATGATCAAATTATTTATTGCAATGTTGGGTATGTATGACATGAAATAATTTTAAAATATATGTTTACACCCTGGCACACAAGATATACATGTACGTACATATATATATATATATATATATATATATATATATATATATATATATATTAGTTTTATAAATTCATCATGTGTTCAACGGCATAGATTTTGCAGCCTGGTTTAAACAATGATTTTAATATAGTACTTTATAACACATTGAAACAGAGTTGCACAAATTATCCTGGTTACTATCTTGAAAGGTAAATAGGCCTAAAATTCTACTACGTCACACATATAGGCACAAAATTTGAATGAACAGAAAGATGCTGTTTAGGAAATGATAGAAAAATAATATAATAATTTAAGCTTTGTGTTATTTAATTAACCACATAGTGTGCCACAGAGACTTCGGGGCTTTAAATGAAGAAATTTTCTAGAAACAATGCACTGCCTTGTAAGGCGAGAACAAGATGGTAAAGAACTGAAAGAAACCAGAGTTACCCAGATGGCTGGAACACAGAGAGCTTGGGCAAGTGATACAAGTGAAATGGATAAGTGTGACTAATACAAATAAAAATTTTAAGAAATTCATGGTTATCCTTTTTCCCAAATACCAGTCACAGCTTTTAATAATAATCAGGCTAAAGTAGCTCATTGAACTCTTGAAATCACTTTTTCCCCCAATATCTGTCTTTATCATCACAACAACCTGTGATACGGTGTTATCACCCTAATTTATTACAGAAGAACACAGGCTCTGAGAGATGTTGTGACTCGTCTGAAGTCACATACATAACTTGAGACTGTCCATCACATTTATTTCAGAAACACTTCAAAACAAGTAAGGGTAAATGATATGTTTGCTATTCACTATGGACAAAAGTAATAGAATCTATTTTATACCACTGAACATTGTTTTCCCAACTTGACTAACTTCTGGAATCATTAGAGTCACTTGAGATTTTTCTGGCTCCACCCCAGACCCACTGAATCAGAATCTCCAGGGAAGGCGCCTGGGAATTTGTATTTTTAAGTGTCTCCCCAGGTGATTTTGGTAATTAGCCAAGTTCTGGAGACCCTAGTAGTACAACTGAAAGTTAAGAAGATGCTGTCTTATAAGTTTAGAATGTTTAAAAGCAAAATGCACCTATTATAAAATTAACCCAATCCAGTTTCTCTCTTTCACAAACAGGCAAGATAGATGTATTTGTCACAAGTGAGTAGACAAACTGCCAAATACTACCTATATTTCTGGGTCAGAGACAGATTGGAACTCCACCAAGAGAAACTGGGCATTCATACTTGGTCTATTTCCATGGCAAGGACAAAACAATTCTAATCTCACGGATCTTTTCATTAAAGAATAAAGCAATCTCAGGGCATTAACTGCTGACAGTAATGCAGATCATGGATTTCACGGATTAACCAAAGCACAAACAATCTAGAACATGTCCACAGAACAATTCTTTGTGTAGTACAGGAGGCAAAAAAGTAATCAGTCTGAGTTGAACTGTTGGGTTTAGTTACTCAATATAACATTTGTCATTTAAGAATTCATATGCCCATCAGCATAGCAACAGTCTCTCATAAATGCTTAGAGGTTCTCTGTTATGATAGCACATAATGTGAACAGTACTCCACTGCTGCTGAAGCACTTTCACATATATTAGCACACTTTATCCTTACAATAGAGCTGTGAAGTGGATAGGAACCCTCAACAAATTGAAAGGATTATTATAATTAAAATGTATTCTTAGCAGAATGCAAATGTCCTGAGGTGTATCTGATTTACTTTTGGTTTCATGCAAAACAAGATATATATCACCCCTTACACTCTGTGAAAGACACTTTTCAACTCTAAAATATTCATTAAATTCTTCTTCTTAAATGGAAACTGATTTATGCAATGCTGATTTAAATGCTGAATTTGAGTTTAAAAAAGAAAGTGAATCAAGTAACCAGGCTTTACTACTTTAAATATCAAGCATATAGATCCTGATTTATTTCATCAAAACAGTTTCTCAGCTCTACCAAAGGCTAGGTCCTTTTCCCTATACAATGGCTCAGCTAAAGAATAGTGACTATAGTGAAAGAGTACAGTGAATATTTTGTTCACGAAAATTTTGAATTTTTTTAAATTAATATTTTTCTACAGGTTAATTAAAACTCAAATCCAAAGTTGCTATTTTTATTGTTTTTGTTCACCGGCAATTTTACCCTTTATCCTTCCTTACTAAAATCCCAAATTTCTAACATTGTCTCAGTATTACTTTTTCTGTTAGAAGGACTTCAAAGATAAACTTCAAAAAAATTTTTTTTTCTAGATAAAGTGAGCATAGCTAGGAAAGTTACCATGTGAAGAGAACACTATTAAAGCCAAATATTCAAATACCAATTACAACAAAGAACTACTTAGGCACACAACAATTTATCAAAGTTATTATTCAACTTCATACTATCAACAGGTTCAGAAACAATATAAGTTTTTCTCATGAGAGACACTCCATCTGAGTTTCTAATTAAATAACTTTTGTATAGTTCCTTTTCTTCCCTGCACAAAAGGTCTTTATTTCCCCTCGTTTCTTGCTCTCCTTCCTTCTTTGTTGATACTGTTTACTTCCAAGCCTGCCTCTGAGCTCTCTGTCTAATTAGCTCTTGATAGATCTACTGCCCTGTTTCCACAAACATTTAATTCTGCCATCAGTGCCATTTACATTACAGCATGTTGCATTGTCTTTTACCAGCCTAATTTTGTTTGAGTGAATGTAAATCCCATTAAACAGTCACCTATTAGACTGTGGCATATAAACTCCAAAAGCCTCTTTATTACAAGAGTTTCACTTAAGGCCCAACTGATAAAAGATTTCTGGGACATTTCAATTTGTGATCGACTTCAAATATTCTGTCTGCTTTAAGCTTAGGCAGCTCATTTTTTTCAAAGTATTTGACAGAGTATTTGAGTATCTTTCAAATTGTAGACTCCATAGCACAATATAATAAACATCGGTTGTTTGTTGGCTTTAGAAAAAATATATATTTACTTATACCTAAACATATGTTAAAGATGTATCTTTCACCTTTTAGTTATTTTATTTTCCCCTTGGTAATATGACTCTATTATTTTCAAAAGATTTCATGATGATGTTTACAAATATCAGGCTGGCTTGCAGATCCCTCTGGAAAGAGCTCCTCTTAAATATTAAATAACTGTTCAGAAAAGGTGTTTTCTGATGAGTTTTCTGAAGAGGGGTAAGACAGCATTCTAAGATGCAGTCCATCCAAAGGCAAGAAGATGCTGGCATCAGAGACAGCTTCCTCTCATAACTTGAATGCAATTTGATAGCCCAAAACAAGAGAAACAAGATTTCAGAGATCATTAAAAGTTCTGGAAAGACAGAGTAGTAGCCAATTATCAGGGTTAGTGATATTTATACCAATATACTCAATCAGATTAGTGCCACGTACTGGTTTCTATCTAAGTGAGGGTTCAGTATAGACTTTCCCCAAAGCCCAGTGAATCATTCAGCACTATGGTCACATCATTGTATGGTTTAAAGTAAGGGTGAGAATGGCTTTCTTTCCATTTCCTCCTGGTAATAAACTCAGAAATACACCCATGAAGTGCAAACCCTCATGCACAAAATTATTTCTCACTCCTGCAGTCTTGTCAAAGCCAATATTTCAGGAAAGCACAGGTTGCTGAAGGGGACTGTGATTTTTTGCCTGCTGTGAGTCTCTAAGGACTACAAACATTCCAAAAGAGACTGTAGCCAAAATTGTTAATAACTTCACACAGCGCTTTTGCCATGATGACAAAATCCACAAGAAGACTAAATAGGTAATGGGTTTGGTGTTAAGTCACAGCTATTTGTTTAGGAATAAAAATATGTATGGTATCAAATGCTAGTTATGGAGTCAACCTGGATTAAGAATTTAAATAATCATGGATATGATTTTGACAAAAATATGGACTGTAAAGTGAATAATTATTAATAGACATTCAGTTTGTTGTAATAAACATAAAAGAAGATCAGTGAAGTACTTAAAGTGGATGGTTTATGTTATTTTAATAGCATAAAGGGAAGAGGAGGGGCAAGATACAAAATACTATGTTTAAAATAGATGAGCAACAAGGATATAGTGTACAATACAGGGAAATACGGCCATTGTTTTGTAATAACTTTAAATGGAGTATAATCTATAAAAATATTGAATCACTATGCTTACATCTGAAACTAATATAATGCTGTAAATCAACTATACTTCAATTAAAAAAAAGCATAAAATTACAAAACAATTGGGCATCAGAAATGGATTTACAACGTAAGAGTTTGCATCAGTACCTACCCATATTTACAATATGCAGCTTTTCGGGTAAATATTACATAAATCTAAACTCTTGAATGCTCAGGCCCAGAAATACTGAGGAATATATGTAAAAGCAATTTTCTTGGATACTTTCTTGGAGGAGTATATGTAAAAGCAATTTTCTCCTTACTTCTCTCTATGTATGTTTCCATTTGGGTTAATGATTAGATGTTATATGTATGAATTTGACATGGTTGCTTATCTTTCTGACCATTACATAGTTTTAAGGACAACACTAATATCAGCTTTGATATATTCAGATAATTCATAATGGCTACCTTGAGTTTCATGCTGGTCCCCTTGGCTGTTGCCTCATCATCACTTCAAACTTAATGGAGGGCTTCCCTGGTGGCACAGTGGTTGAGAGTCTGCCTGCTTATGCAGGGGACATGGGTTCGTGCCCCGGTCCGGTAAGATCCCACATGCCGCGGAGCGGCTGGGCCCGTGAGCCATGGCCGCTGAGCCTGCGCATCCGGAGCCTGTGCTCCGCAATGGGAGAGGCCACAACAGTGAGAGGCCTGCGTACCACAAAAAATAAAAATAAAAAAAAACTTAATGGAGACCAAGATTTCAAAGGGAGAGGTACATGTTAGTTTAGCGTTACTTGTTCCCAAAGTCGGCAACTGACCTACTACTTTGGTTCTTGTGGTTTACTAAAGTTTTTTTCTGAAATATTAACATTATACTGTAAAATGTGACTAACTTCTAAAGGAAATTTTTAACACTGTTCAAATATTTTAAGTGGGCCTAGAAGCAACATAAGAGATTCATAATAAGTATATTGATGGAATTTGTAAGTCGCTAAACACATGAAGGTTTCTAGATCCACATAGGTCTCTGTACTACCTATAACATTTATAAAAGTAACCTTAGTAACTTTTTAAAACAAATATCTGTATGTTATATCAGGTCACAGCGTATAATCTGTATGACTATTGATAGGTTACAAAACCTCCTCTGAGCCTCAGGTTCGTCTTTAAAGTGAAAAAAAAAAAAATCTAAATTGTTAAGATTAAATGGGACCATTACATAAACAAACATTTGCTAACTTCTTAATGCAAATAACAAGCTGTAGTAGGCATTGGGTATACAGTAGTGAACAACCCTATTTCTCACAGCGCTGTATTGAAGAAGTCATCAGAGTTTGATCAGCTCTATAATGGACAGTGATGGCCAGTTTTGCATTTTTAACATGTTTTTCCGTTCACCCTTATATTAATGGAATTTTTCATTTTTAAAGTGAATCTATTACCAGGAACTCTTGTAAACTGATCCTTCTGCATATCTATGAAATGAGTAACCAATCACAAGATTCATCCCTAGTCAATGAGGGGACCTTTTTCCCTGTTCACAGTGATGGGAAGCTATCTGAGAAGAGGCATGTTCTTTGCAGTAAGAACACAACTGTGAAGATAATATGAGAACAGAACTGCTTCGGGCCCTTTTTGTCATGATTTGGGAAAAGTCTGGCTAAGGATGAAGCCAAAAGAGAGAGAAGTAGAGTTGAGATATTAAGACAGTGAGATGGTATCCTAATAACACAGTCTCACCCCCAGACCCATGTATGTTTAAAGCCCAAAACATTCCTGGACTTTCCATTTTTGTGAGCCAACAGAATCCCTTTGTTTAAGCTAGTTTCAGGCTAGGTTTCAATCATCTACAACCAAATGGGCTATAATTACAGGTACAGAGGACAAGAGCAGAGTAAAATGAGGATAACATAGCGTTTCAAGCAGAGAAAATATCATGAAGGTTCTGTACGTGATAAGGAAGATGTCAGTGTATTTGAGGAACTGTGAACATAATAGTGTTATCACTGTCACCGTAACTATAAATTTTATAGCTTCTAGGTCTTGATTTGAGGCCCTGGGAATGATACTCCTACCAAAAAAGTGGCTTCCAACAGGCTACCTTTTCATTGGTAACTTGTATTTTATTTATTCTATTGGTCTATCAAACGGAAGGATTTTTTTCTAAATGCAGTTGTTATATAGAAAGGTAGCAGACAGAAAGGCTTAGACATGGGAAAGGATAGAGAGTGGGAGGCCTTGGCAAGCAACTAGGTTGAGAGCCTTGGGAAATTCAAGGATAGTGTAGTAAAAAAGAGCCTCCTGACACAGCGGATCAGAACATAGGAAAGAAAAGAAACTGAAGACAGAAACTACCTATTCCCCAATTTTGCCTAAGGCCAGCCCTGGCTACGTAATTTCATCATA
Source organism: Globicephala melas (assembly GCF_963455315.2). NCBI lineage: Eukaryota > Metazoa > Chordata > Mammalia > Artiodactyla > Delphinidae > Globicephala > Globicephala melas. The sequence goes on along the minus strand of NC_083320.1, from coordinate 24,580,936 downwards.
TGCTTTAAATGAAATAAGGTGGTTTGAAATATTTCTTTCCACTAATATTAATTTGAAAAACTTGTTTTTTTTGAAAAGAATAAATTTAGTAACTTTGAAATCTGCCTTCATTTGTTTATTCTGATTGTTTTAGAGTAAGTAGTTATAAGACAGCCTGATAGATGGTGTTCTTTCTAAGTAAAGAACTCTTGAATTCTTGAAACCTGATAATTAGAGTATCTTTGGATAGCTGACAGTTACTTTGACTAACAGAGTTACATTCAGCAAAATAGAAGGGCTTCATGAGAAATTCTCTGAGTTAGTAGATTTATGATAGAGAGAATTTATAATTGCCAAAATTCTTTACAGTTTATTTGTTGCCCTACCTCAAGATCCTGAGTCAGCCATGCTTACACAAGCAAACTTTCCTTTACTCTTTCTTTGTGTATCTATGGTGCCTAGTAATATAGTGCCTGAGTGAGATTGTTTAAATTCAAAGGGAGTTTTTGCCTGAAGGAGGACAGAAGAATTGGGCTCAATGGGAGTTCTATCTGAATATCTGAGGGCAGAATTTAGTCTACTGGAAGGGCAGTAACCAGCTAGGGATTTAACTACTACAGCAAAGTTTTAAGGAAGAAAGTAAGTGGCAATATGATAGGGGCTTTTTTGTTCCCTCACTTTTCCCAAGAGGAGTTATTTTGATTAAAAAAAAAAAAAAAAAACCTTAATTGGACAGACTAGCTCTAAATTTTGGCATCTTGAAATTAGAGTTTCAATCTGTGAGTCTTGAATATCATTCAGATTCTCTGTCATATGAATTCTATAGAAGACCTGAGAAGTTTTAACCTGTCAGTCTTACAAAAATCGGTATGAAAATATGAGGTAAATCTCTTCCCTATTTCTAGCATGTATCCAAATCCTTAACTATAAAAATGTCATATAAAAAACTAATTAAAATGTCATATAAGTTCAAGAGCCAATAATTCCTATAACCAAAGTAGCAGTCATTTTTAGATTAGAAAAAAGAAATATGACAAATACCTATTTTTACTACATGATAATAGCATCTGCTTCAGACTTTTTATTCCTATGTTTGTATCTTTTTAAATGACACAAGTCATATATATGTATACATACACTTGTATAAATACAAACTGTATATATATATTTTTCTAAAGTTAGGGAAAAAAGAAATAAAACAAAGTCCATTTTGACAACCACACATAATCCTGTTTCCCTCTCCTTCCATCCCCCAATATCCCCAAAGTCACCACTGTAAGTCTGACTGGTACCCTTCCAGCTACCCTTATATATACACGTATATATATATATATATATATATATATATATATGCATAATAGTACAGGTGTTGTTTGATATGAGTGCAATAGTCTTTACCATGTAAAATGATTGAGACAAATGTAAATGTAAAATCCAGAATATAAATTAAAAATTCTATACTCATATACTTCAATAGGAGTATATCCTAGAAATCACCTCTATTGTTTAATAGCTATGGATTCTGTGCCCCATGGAAGAGAGGCTCCTTAGGGCACATAACTAATTAATGGAAGACTTCCAATGAGGCAAGATTTCTTACTTTCTATTAAGATGCTTCCTCCATAATGACAGGTTACCAGTTGTTAACAGTCACATATCACGTGCTATGCTGTTTCTTTCCGTGTATGTGTATGCATGTGTGTGTCTGTGTCTGTGTTATGTGTGAGGAGTGAAAGCATACTAATGGACTAATAAAGTTGACAAATAGAAAATATCAGTGACATTCTGTTCAGTGTGACAAATACTCAGCATGTACCACATAGTAGGCATTATGCCAGGCAATGTAAACACAAAGAACAAAGAGAAAACTGTTATCATGGAGCTTAGTCTCACTGAACAAGACTGAAAAACACAACCACAGGGCTTCCCTGTTGGTGCAGTGGTTGAGAGTCCGCCTGCCGATGCAGGGGACACGGGTTCATGCCCCGGTCCCGGAAGATCCCACATGCCGCGGAGCGGCTGGGCCCGTGAGCCATGGCCACTGAGCCTGCGCGTCCGGAGCCTGCACTCCGCAATGGGAGAGGCCACAACAGGGAGACGCCCGGGTACCGCAAAAAAAAAAAAAAAAAAACACAACCACAATGATTGTGTGTGTTTGAATTTGAGTGTGTAAAAATGATCACTCAAGTTGAAGGTTATAAGAGACCCCAGAGAAAAGGTAACTGTTTCCATACCTTTGGGTGTTTTCTATGGCTCCTTCTTCCAAATATTACCTCTACCAACCTACACTGCCTTATAAAGCAGGAAATTTATTATGGGAAAGAAAGTTCTGCTTCAGCCATTTAGATCTGAGTAGTAGAGTCATAATACCCTTATCTGCACAAGCATGATTAAGATTGAAATAGCTTTTACACAGCCCATGACAACATTATTTCCTGTAGACTGTAATAATTAATTAAAGAGAACAGAGAGGTACAGATGATTCTAAGGAACTCTTCTGAGTATAAATTGATAGTCCTGTATATACTTTAATTAGCTTTGGGGTAATCTTATCATGTGTTTTAAAAAAGCTTTATACTGGATTTTTTTTCATGGAAAGTGAACAATTTGCATTAAAATTAAGTTAATTTCATTGATAATGGCAAATTAGGCGCATTTGTGCAAGGATGATAAAAAATGCTTTAAATCTGTGGTGGCATCACAGGCCCCATTTAGTTTGTTCTTTCAAATATTATACACTCATATATATGTATATACATATATTTTTTTTTCTTTTATATGAAGGTCAATTAATTAGATGTAGTAAATAGCATAGTGCTGGACACAAAACAGGTGCTCGAAAATCATCATTTGATTAACATTACATATATTTGCTTTTATTCTGGGTTACAAAGTCTGAATATTTTTAACCATGTGGTAACATTTAAATACTTCATTAACTAGAGAAATCAAGTTTAACAGACTATATAGCAAGTTCCTAATAAGCGTTCTCCTCACAACAGCATAAAGATTTTCAGGATGTTTAACTCTAATTTTCAAAAGTATTTCATCAGGTTCTTTCAGAACAACTGTAGTGAAGGGAAAAGGGCAGAGAAAAGGAGAATAGTTTGTAGTTTGTCTGTGGGCTGTTACAATTAATTAACTTTCTGTGTCTTCTGGAATATATATGTATATATATAGTTATGATTATTTTATTCCCCCCAAAATGCTAACAGATCTAAAATTTATTGAGGACAAATATTTTACTTGTGTCATAGAATTCATCATCATAACACTTTATAAAATAGATAATATGTATCTGCATGTACAGATGAGGGAACTGAGATTAACTAACTATAATCTTTAATATCTTTGGCTATAACTCAAACTATATTTCTGACAAAAGCAATTTTTCTTTTTTCTTGTGCCTGAAAAACACTTTTGAACTCAAAAAATCCAACTTTTTCAATTACAAAGCACCTCTTTGGCCTTCTATTCATGATTTCCAGCTACTAAAAACTGTCTTTAACGTAAAGATTTCTGTATACATTTTAAAATATAGTTTAAAATCATACTTTTATTTTACAATTGGAAAGAAATTTAGAAAATATCTTCTCCAAACCTTCAATTTTGTAAATAAAGAACAAGGTTCAGGGAAGTGAAATAGTTTGCTTAATATTAGAATTTGTTAGTGGCAGAAATGTGACTAGAACTTCATTCTTACCACTATGTTCAATGATCTCTGATCATTCCACCAATTACCAGTATTATTATTAATTGTGATGATAATTTCTATTAGATATAATATCATAGATAAAAATAGTAATGATATAATCAAGCATAATAATATCCCCTATTCCAATTAGTTTAGACCCAAAATCGGCCAACCTGGAAAAAAAAAATTTGACAAATACAGTTGAGTAACAAAAAAAATTTATATTTAATTGTAAATACACAGTAGTGAACAAGTTTAGATTTTTGGATGCTTTCAATGACCATTAATGCAACAGGATTATAATGGTGTTTGTAGAAAGAAAAAAGAAAGGTAGTGAAAAGTTTTGAAAACTAGTAAAGATTTTGACCCTTTCTGTATGAAACTAAAAGGTTAACCTGAGGATTTAAATTTTATGTTATCTACAAATGTAATGAATAGATTAATTAAAAATATGTCAAAAATTCAACAAGAAGAGATTGCCTTCAACTTCCTTTTTCAATACAAGGTAGTGAACTCAAATCAAATCAACGAACTAGAAAGGACTCCAAGAATTCTTATTATAACTCTAGAAAATGAAAATGTAAATGGTGTTAAATTAATTAAACAAGGGGGCCATTAAACTGAGGTAGCCTCTAATGCTGTGATGACCTATGTAGGCAAACCAAAATCTAAGCCTATAAATGCCTCAAGGTTATGAAATCCAAACAGTAAAGACAGCCAGTCACAAACAGCCAACTAGGCTCTAAGCTAGAGCCAATCAAATAATTTCCTTTCTTCGCTTCCCCACCTTCTTTATATGTCTTTCCCCTGGCTCCTGTAAGAGAGCTTTCTCAAGCACTTTTGGTTTGGTGCTGCCCCATGGCAATCGATATTTTGCTCAAATGAGCTCTTAAAAATTTTAATATACCTCAGATTATCTTTTAACAATGGGTATAGATGAGAAGAAGCTAAAAAGATAAAGCAATCTAAACAAGAAATAAATATCAATCTATTGACAGTGGCTCCAGATAATAACCTAGGAAAAAAAAAATCTGAAGTACTATCTGGAAAAAAATCCTGAATAAAAACCTATGAAGTCAAAAGTCGACTTAAACACACTTATAAACACATAAATATTATTTTTAAACTTATGATATTGAAGTTACAGATTGTATAAAAATAATAAAAATAATTCCAGAAAAAATTTACTTTAAAAAATCATTTCATGATAAAAAGCTAATCATTTCATAATCTAATGTTGCTCTCAATATTGGAAAATAATTCCAAATAACTTTTTAAAAAAGTATTGAAACTGACACAGACAAAAAAAACTTTCCTAAAAATTTATGCAAAGCAACCATTATCGTATGTAATTTTCACATTTCAATTAATATTAACTAAATGGGTTAAGAAAGTCATGTAATGACATATATGTATAATACATGATATATCAATATATACGATGATGTGTGTACACATCCACACACCCACACAAACACATACACATACATATTTTATTCCAGATACTAAAAAGTATTTTCCTCTTCCAGTTCCCTTAGAAAATCAGACTCAGAATTTTTTCTGAATGCACAAAGAAATGCATTTCCTTCAACAGTACTAACCAAATTGACCAAGTAATACAGGAATCATCTCATAATCATTGTCACTATAACACTATATAAATAAACTAAATAAAATAAACACTACATGTCTGAGGATATCATTTGTATTCTACTTTTATTTTGCTATTGCAAATATACAAACATGGAACATATACAAGGTTTTATTATCTAATTCAATCTAATGGGAAAACTATGCAGAACTATCTACCATGCAAAATAATTTATGGATTACCTATACATTTTATTTGAAATAGAAAACAATTATTAGACAGAAAACTAAAAGTACACTAAAAGTGTAAATTTGTGTTTCATTCTTACCCAATCTATAGTATATTCAGAGGATGATGATTTTGGCAATAAGCTGCTTTATTTTCCCTTTCTCTCATTTCATTCATAATGTTAAGCCTTAAAATTATAGTTATTATTTACTTAAATTATATATATAAATTTGTTTCAACCTGTAAAGTATAATACATGTTAGCTATTGGTATTTTACCCCATCTCTTTATTAAAAGCTCTGATTTTGAAATTTGTCAGACATCCACTTTTATAACTATTTATACAGGTTCTATTGAAACTGTACTTAGAATATTACAAAATCCTTAAAAATATACTTTTTAAAATTCAAAAATACTTCATACTGCCTAGAATCCTTAAAATTGTCTGAAGGTTAGCAAAATACTGAATTATGAGAATTAAGAACAGTATAATAAAACCAAATTTTATATATATATGTGTGTATATATATATATATAAAGTATAGTTCTATTTGCCTACTCTAAACAGCTTCAAATGACGTCAGGAAAATGAATGACTGTAGGGAGCTTGATAGAATATAAAAATTTGGATGCATAAATCTCATTCAGGTTCACTTCCATATGCCCTGAGGGCAAAGCCAGGCATGAAGCCTTCGAGTGTTACCTACTGAACTGGGTCATACATGGCGATATTTGCTGTATGGTCTTGTGATGAGGCAGCATGGGGAGAACCAGCTGGCCAAGGCTAATGCACCATCTGGGCTGAAAAAATATTGCCAATTCCATTGGCAGAGGGGAAAGAGTGAATTTGTAATCGAGCTATAAATCACAAGCAGGTCTTGCAAGTTGTCAATTAGAAGTCTGATATATTGATATCCTCAATGCATGGGTGACTTCTTGCTTTTTAAATATCACTATTTACATAATAAAACCCTTTTAAATATGTCTTTACCTAATAAAAAATTACTCAAAACACCCATAAGAAACAAATCAGCACATTAAGATATGTGACTTAGAAAATTAAAAAAAAAAAAAAATCAAGAAAAGACAGATTGGCTGATCACACAACTGTGGCGGAATTCCTGAGTATCCTAATGACATAGATTTTAACTTTAAAATTTAAAACTTAAATTGAGAGAATGTTTGCTGAATGTATTATCTTCATGCATTTCTCTGTCTCAAAAGAGAAGAAAATCCATATATTAGTCCTTATTTATTCATATATACACACACACACACAAATTATTGTTCACCACAACATTATGGGCTAGTAAAAAGATCATAGTTTGGGGTTTAGGTAAAACCTGAGCTCAAATCTCTGTTCTGTTGCTTACTAGCTCTATGGCATTGTGCAAATTAATCTGTAAGTCACAGTGATGCTGCAGTGATATGGGAAGGGTTAACAATAATATATATAAAGTAACTAGGACATAGTAGTTGTGCAGTAAATGATAGCTGTATTACTGTGATGCAGAGAAATGATATATTTTCACAGTCTTTGATTTACATGTTTTGTGTTATTTCTAATCAGAGTAAATACATGAATTATAGTCAGAAAGCAGAGAACATAAAATTCAAATTGATTAGCCCTAAAATTTTTGCCAGGCATTCATCAAATTCATCACTAGACTCCATGCAGTCAACTCTTAATGGTTTTATTTTTTAAATTTATTTTTTGAGGTTATCTCAGTCGGATGACCCTAGGATTGATCAAGCTCTGTTGCTAGTCTATAAAAACTTCTGGGATAATCACTAGACAAGACAACTCAAACAATAGCTACTATTCATTGAGCACTCAATATGTGAACAGCTCTATATTAGGTACTTTATCAATGCTATTTCAAATTTAAGCTATAATGATATACTGGGAACTACAGGGATCACCATGATGGTCAGCATTCAGACTACGGTTATATTTGATTAAGGCTAAAGCATCAGAAAGGACTAGATAGATATGACACACACCCTTTGCAGCTTTCCACCAATTTCTATTCATCCATATATATCCCTGGGACAAAGTAGGATAGTTTTAGAATGAAACAAGGAATCTAATCAAGTATAAAGCACAGGACTGATGCTTTCCAATAAGGGAACCCCATCTGCTTCTAATCCAGAAAAAGGCATTGCTATATTGAACTTGAAATGCTATATATAACAGGTTTTTTTCAGTAATGTGCATAAATATTTTAAGGTCATATACTAGCATTTAGAGGAATATCAAAATAAATGTATTCAAAGGAACAAAATTAAATTAGTATACCTTCCTTATTCTCTTTCCCTCTGCCTCTGTACTAGACAATCTGCCCCCTCATCACCTCCCCCAACCTATTTTCTACACTACTGTCCACCTCAAGAGGCTTGTCTGCCAACTGGCTTCCATCTGTATGTGAACAATCTGAGGAAACCTTCAGGAGGAGTTTGGAGAGCAAGAGGACGGAGACTTCCAAGTATTCACTAGGACTGGGACCAGGGTGAAGCAAGGGAGGAGCCCAAAGTGTAAAATTTAAGGAGGAATTCACTCTCAGGTACTAACCACATTCATTTACCCCATCTTTGTAACAAATCTGCATCCCTCAACAAATATAACTCCCTCAAAATATATTCTCCTGTATGATTCCAACTCTCACTAGACTCCCGCAGCACTGGTCAGCCCTAAAGGTGGTAATAACTCACTAATAATGTTGCTAATCTTTGCCTCACCATCCTTTATTTATTTTCTTCCTGGCTCATACCTCTTGTTAAATTCTCTTCCCTTCAGTAGCTCTGATAAAGCATCATTTCAGAGTTTTAAGTCAACCTACAAATATGCTGTTATTCACATCTAAGTACAAATTTAGGACTACTATAATTTCTTGAGTAAATAAATATTTGTAAGCATCACCATTTATATATAAGAAGTGGCCTTAAAATTAATTGGTAGCAATACATAATACACTTTAGATTATTGAATAAACCTGTTTTAGGTTTCACTTAAAATTAATGTGTGTGTATGATACATATGTGCCCCCAAAATCATTTTATTGAAACAAAAATCAATCTGTTGTTGGATTTGATTTCTCACTCTTCTTCATCCCTACCCGAAATGACATTTTAAAACATTAATGAAACCTTTGTGATCAAAACAAATCCACTCTATAGTAGAAGCGTGATACCATTTTGCTTGTTTCTTAACAGCTAACAATTTATAATTCATTTTGTCACAAATCTTATAACCCTAAAATATATGTTTTGGTTAAAGAATCATATATAGAGAGCTGATATTTTCATTTTGTAAAAGACAAACCTGAGTATAACAGACATAAAAGACACTTGACATATCAAACAAAACATTATATGATTTATCACTGGATATTTAAAAATAACCTTTTATTTATGGCTTTTTGATAAATGTGTTAAATATTGTAATATCTCAAATAAAGTGGGAAATGTTTCCAGAAGAACTTAAAAGATGATGAAACAAAGGTGTATATAATGTGCACTCAAGTATAATTTTAAATTAAATGTAAATGTTATTATATATAGGTATATATATTTATATGTAATATATATGCAGTGGTCATTAGAAATAATTCTATTATTTATCTTCAAGATATCTGTGACCAAAGATTCTTAAAATACTATATAAAAACAGATCAATGTAAATGCAATGTGAAAATATTTGAATTTTGAAATAAAGTACTTTCAGCCCATTCACAAAAAAACAATAAATTAGCAAGTAAATAAAAATATATCCTTATTTGAAGACAGAAAACAGCGGTGAAGTCTGGTGCTTTAATTAGATGTTTGTTTGAAATGTAATTGATTGGGGAAAATGTATCATTATCTTAGTGTAATTCATTCTCACTAACAGATTTTTAAAAGGAGAATCTTTGGGGAACTGAACATTTTATAAATAACTTAATTAAAAGATGATTTGGTCTAGTTTCCTGAATCTAGATATAGTTTTGGATTTTTGACCCCTCTAGATAGGACACTGTCAATTTTATTGATATTCACTTCTTTTGTGCTTGAAGATCAATCATATCCTATACCACTTGGTAAAAGAGATCATTTTCTACATAGAGCAAAATGTTTTATATGGGCAAATCACAGGTTTGCTAATCTTTCTATGTAATCTAATTCAGAAGATAAAAACTGAAAATTTAGATTGGTTCAAGATGGCAGAGTAGAAGGAGGTGCACTCACTCCCTCTTGCAAGAGCACCAGAATCACAACTAACTGCTGAACAATCATCAACAGGAAGACACTGGAACTCACCAAAAAAGATACCCCACATTTAAAGACAAAGGAGAAGCTTCAATGACATGGTAGGAGAGGTGTAATCACAATAAAATCAAATCCCATAACTGTTGGGTGGGTGACTCACAAACCGGAGAACACTTATACCATAGAAGTCCACCCACTGGAGTGGAGGTTCTGACCCCCATGTCAGGCTTCCCAATCTGGGGGTCTGTCAATGGGAGGAGGAATTCCTAGAGAATCAGACTTTGAAGGCTAGTGGGATTTGATTACAGGACTTGGACAGGACTGGGGAAAACAGAGACTCCACTGTTGGAGGGCACACACAAAGTAGTGTGCACATTGGGACACAGGGAATGAGCAGTGACCCCAGGTGAGACTGAACCAGACGTACCTGCTAGTGTTGGAAGGTCTCCTGCAGAGGCGGGACTTTGAAAGGACTGGGGAAACAGAGACTCCACTCTTGGAGGGCACACACAAAGTAGTGTGAAAATTGGGACCCAGGGGAAGGAGCAGTGACCCCACAGGACACTGAACCAGACCTACCTGCCAGTGTTGCAGGGTCTCCTGCAGAGGCAGGGGGTGGCTGTGTCTCACCATGAGGACAAGACACTGGCAGCAGACATTCTTGGAAGTACTCCTTGGTGTGAGTGCTCACAAGAGTCTGCCATTAGCCCCACCAAAGAGTCCACATAAGCTCCAGTGTTGGGTCGCCTCAGGCCAAACCGACAGGGAGGGAACCCAGCCCCACTCATAGAAGACAACCAGATTAAAGTTTTACTGACCTCTACCCAACAGAGCAACACCCAGCTCTGCCTAACACCAATCCCTCCCATTAGGAAATTTACACAAGCCTCTTAGATAGCCTCATCCACCAGAGGGCAAACAGCAGAAGAAAGAAGAACGAAAATCCTACAGCCTGTGGAACAAAAACCACATTCACAGAAAGATAGACAAGATGAAAACACAGAGGGCTATGTACCAGATGAAGGAACAAGACAAAACCCCAGAAAAACAACTAAATGAAGTGGAGATAGGCAAACTTCCAAAAAAGATTTCAGAATAATGATAGTGAAGATGATCCAGGACCTCGGAAAAACAATGGAGGCAAAGATCGAGAAGATGCAAGAAATGTTTAACAAAGACCTAGAAGTATTAAAGAACAAACACCTAGAAGAATTAAAGAACAAACACCTAGAAGAATTAAAGAACAAACGAACAGAGATGAAAAATACAATAACTGAAACGAAAAATACACTAGAAGGAATCAGTAGCAGAATAACTGAGGCAGAAGAACGGATAAGTGACCTGGAAGACAGAATGGTGGAATTCACTGCCGCGGAACAGAATAAAGAAAAAAGAATGAAAAGAAACGAAGACAGCCTAAGAGACCTCTGGGACAACATTAAACGCAACAACATTTGCCTTATAGGGGTCCCTGAGGAGAAGAGAGAGAGAAAGGACCAGAGAAAATATTTGAAGAAATTATATTGAAAACTTCGCTAACATGGGAAAGGAAACAGCCACCCAAGTCCAGGAAGTGCAGAGAGTCCCAGGCAGGATAAACCCAAGGAGAAACATGCCGAGACACATAGTAATCAAATTGACAAAAAGAAAAATTATTGAAAGCAACAAAGGAAAAATGACAAATAACATACAAGGGAACTCTCATAAGGTTAACAGCTGATTTCTCAGCAGAAACTCTATGAACCAAAAAGGAGTGGCATGATATATTTAAAGTGATGAAAGGGAAGAACCTACAACCAATATTACTCTACCCGGCAAGGATCTCATTCAGATTTGATGGAGAAAGTAAAAGCTTTATAGACAAGCAAAATCTAAGAGAATTCAGCACCACCAAACCAGCTCTGCAACAAATGCTAAAATAACTTCTCTAAGCGGGAAACACAAGAGAAGAAAAGGACCTACAAAAACAAACCCAAAACAATTAAGAAAATGGTAATAGGAACATACATATAGATAATTACCTTAAACGTGAATGGATTAAATGCTCCGACACAGGCTTGCTGAATGGATACAAAAACAAGACCCATAAATATGCTGTCTACAAGAGATATACCTCAGACCTGAAAGTGAGGGGATGGAAAAAGATATTCCATGCAAATGGATATCAGAAGGAAGCTGGAGTAGCAATAGTCCTATCAGATAAAATAGACTTTAAAATAAAAATGTTACAAGAGACAAGGAAGGACACTACATAATGATCAAGGGATCAATCCAAAAAGAAGATAGAACAATTATAGATATATATGCACCCAACATCAGAGCACCTCAATAATAAGGCAAATGCTAACAACTATGAAAGAGGAAATCGACAGTAACACAACAGTGGGGGACTTGAACATCTCACTTACACCAATGGACAGATCATCCAGGCAGAAAATTAATAAGGAAAGACAAGCTTTAAATGACACAATAGATCAGACAGATTTAATTGATATTTATAGGACAGCAGACTACACTTTCTTCTAAAGTGCACGTAGGTCACAAATCAAGCCTTGGTGAATTTAGGAAAACTGAAATCATATCAAGAATCTTTTCCGACCACAATGCTATGATATTAGAAATAAATTACGGGGGAAAATAAGTAAAAAATACAAACACATGAAAGCTAAACAATATGTTACTAAATAACCAAGACATCACTGATGAAATCAAAGAGGAAATCAAAACATACCTAGAGACAAATGACAATAAAAATACGACAATCCTAAACCTATGGGATGCAGCAAAAAGAGTTCTAAGAGGGAAGTCTATAGCAATACAAGCCTACTTCAAGAAACAAGAAAAATCTCAAACAATCTAACCTTACACCTAAAGGAACTAGAGAAAGAAGAATAAACAAAACCCAAAGTTAATAAAAGGAAAGAAATAATAAAGATCAGAGTGGAAATAAATGAAATAGAAACAAAGAAAACAATAGCAAAGATAATTAAAACTAGAGGTGGATTCTTTGAGAAGATAAACAAAATTGATAAACCATTAGCCAGACTCATCAGGAAAAATAGGGAGAAGACTGAAATCAATAAAATTAGAAACGAAAAAGGAGAAGTTACAACGGACACTGCAGAAATACAAAGCATCCTAACAGACTACTACAAGCAACTCTATGCCAATAAAATGGACAACCTGGAAGAAATGAACAAATTCTTAGAAAGGTATAACCTTCCAAGACTGAACCAGGAAGAAATAGAAAGTATGAACAGACCAATCACAAGTAAAGAAATTTAAAATAAAAACCTTCCAACAAACAAAAGTCGAGGACCAGATGTCTTCACAGGTGAATTCATTTAGAGAACAGCTAACACCCATTCTTCTCAAACTCTTCCAAAAAACTGCACAGGAAGGAACACTCCCAAACTCATTCTTCAAGCCCACCATCACCCTGATACCACAACCAAAGATACTACAAAAAAAGAAAATTACAGACCAATATCACTGATGAATATAGATGCAAAAATCCTCAACAAAACACTAGCAAACAGAATCCAACAACACATTAAAAGCATCATACACCATGATCAAGTGGGATTTATCCCAGGGATGCAGTATACACAAATCAATCAGTGTGATACACCATATTAACAAACTGAAGAATAAAAATCATATGATCATCTCAATACATACAGAAAAAACTTTTGACAAAATACAACATGCATTAATGATAAAAACTCTCCAGAAAGTGGGCACAAAGGGAACCTACCTCAACATAATGAAGGCCATATACGACAAACCCACAGCAAACATCATTCTCAATGGTGAATACTGAAAGTATTTCCTCTCAGGTCAGGAACAACACAAGGATGTCAACTCTCTCCGTTGTTATTCAACATAGCTTTGGAAGTCCTAGTCAGGGTAACCACAGAAGAAAAAGAAATAAAACGAATCCAAATCGGAAAAGAAGAAATAAAGCTGTTACTCTTTGCAGATGACATGATACTATACATAGAGAATCCTAAAGATGCTACCAGAAAACTAGTAGAGCTAATCAATGAATTTGGTAAAGTTGCAGGATACGAAATTAATGCACAGCAATGTCTTGCATTTCTGTACACTAACAACTAAAGATCAGCAGGAGAAATGAAGGAAATAATCCCATTCACTACTGCAACAAAAAGAATAAACTACCTAGGAATAAATCTACCTAAGGAAGTTAAATACCTGTACTCAGAAAACTATAAGACAGCGATGAAAGAAATCAAAGATGACACAAACAGATGGAGAGATATACCATGTTCTTGGATTGGAAGAATCAACATTGTGAAAATGACCATACTACCCAAAGCAATCTACAGATTCAATGCAATCCCTATCAAACTACCAATGTCATTTTTCACAGAACTAGAACATAAAATCTTCAAATTTGTATGGAGACACAAAAGACCCCAAAGAGCCAAAGCAATCATGAGGGAAAAAAACGGAGCTGGAGGAATCAGACTCCCTGACTTCAGACTATACTACAAAGCTACAGTAATCAAGACAATATGGTACTGGCACAAAAACAGAAACATAGATCAATGAAACAGGATAGAAAGCCCAGAGATAAACGCACGCACCTATGGTCAACTAATCTATGACAAAGAGGCAAGGATATACAATGGAGAAAAGACAGTCTCTTCAATAAGTGGTGCTGGGTAAACTGGACAGCTACATGTAAAAGAATGAAATTAGAACACTCCCTAACACCATACACAAAAATAAACTCAAAATGGATTAGAGACCTAAATATAAGATTGGACAGTATAAAACTCTTAGAGGAAAACATAGGAAGAACACACTTTGACATAAATCACAGCAAGATCTTTTTTGATCCACCTCCTAGAGTAATGGATATTAAAACAAAAATAAACAAATGGGACGTAATGAAACTTCAAAGCTTTTGCAAAGCAAAGGAAACTACAAACAAGATGAAAAGACAGCCCTCTGAATTGGAGAAAATATTTGCAAACAAATCAATGGACAAACTTGGATTAATCTCCAAAATATATAAACAGCTCATGCAGCTCAATATTAAAGAAACAAACAATCCTATCAAAAAATGGGCAGAAGACCTACATAGACATTCCTCCAAAGAAGACCTACAGATGGCCAAGAAACACATGAAAAGCTGCTCAACGTAACTAATTATTAGAGAAATGCAAATCAAAACTACAATGAGATATCATGTCACATCAGTTAGAATGGGCATCATCAGAAAATCTACAAACAAGAAACGCTGGAGAGGGTGTGCAGAAAAGGGAACCGTCTTGCACTGTTAGTGGGAATGTAAATTGATACAGTCACTATGGGGAACAGTATGGAGCTTCCTTAAGAAACTAAAAATAGAATTACCATATGACCCAGCAATCCCACTACTGGACATATACCCAGAGAAAACCATAATTCAAAAAGATATGTGCATCCCAATGTTCATTGCAGTACTATTGACAATAGCCAGGTCATGGAGCAACCTAAATGCCCATTGACAGATGAATGTATAAAGAAGATGTGGTACATATATACAATGGAATATTACTCAGCCATAAAAAGGAACGAAATTAGGTCATTTGTAGAGATGTGGATGGATTTAGAGACTGTCATACAGAGTGAACTAAGTCAGAAAGAGAAAAACAAATATCATATATTAACGCATATATGTGGAATCTAGAAAAATGGTACAGATGAACTGGTTCACAGGGCAGAAATAGAGACACAGATGTAGACAACAAACATATGGACACCAAGGGGAGAAAGTGGTGGTGGGAGTGGTGGTGTGATGAATTGGGAGATTGGGATTGACATATATACACTAATATGTACAAAATGGATAACTAGTAAGAACCTGCTGTATAAAAAGATAAATGAAATAAAATTTGAAAAGAAAACCCTGAAAATTTGCTATACTCTACCTTTCCTGTCAGAAATGAGAAACCCATATTCTATATCTATGATAAAATAGTTTTCTTTGTAGAAAGAGAAACTTGAGAGTAGTTTTCCTTATTGGAGAGTAGGTTTCCTTTAAGAAACCATCATAACTAGTTTCTCAGCCCCTGCCAAGCCTACAAGGTCCTTTAAAGAACCTCTTTGTAGGTAAAATAAGGGTTCTTCTTTCCTTTTTACCCTTGGAACCCACTCCCTCCTGTGTCTAGTATTCTACCATCCTTAATCTTGCTCATGATCCTCAATGAATCCTTTCAATACATAAGACAGTTACTAAAAGCTTCAATAAAGGATCAAAGAACATGCTCTTTTGCACAGCTACCTTCACAACATACAGCAAATCAGACATATAGCAAAATGATATTTCTATTGAGACAGAAATTACATGAGAAGCACCTAATGGATATAGTAAATGTCAGATCAACCAATGCTAAAGGAAGTTTTAGAAATTGGGATGCCAAGTCCTAAATGATTGATTTTAAAGAGTATATGTCATTTTCTTCATTCTAGAAATAACATATATTAGTCTTTATTCATTCTGTAGCAACTTCCCATTTCATTGTGAAATGCTTTTCTCCACATGATAATAATAATTATCCTAATAATAGGTAACATTTATTCTGAGCTCAGTTTTCTAAGTGCCAACCACACTTGAGTAAAATGTAAAGGCTTTACATAGATTATCTCATTTAACCCTCATAGCAATCTGTGAGGTAGCTATTATAATTATTGATCCCATTTTACAAATCCAGGAAGTAACACAAAATTAATATTTCCCAGATCATACATCCCTAATAATGAAGCAAATAACCCTAACAAGTCAAACCACTCTGCTACCCTGCTTCACTATTACAAAAGAGGCAGCCCAATAGAGTTCACAATGACATCAGTTATTTTTTCCATAAATTTCGGAATCATTTATGGACAATGAAATCCTAATATTGGCATTAATGCTAGCCAGTCTCTTTGAAGAATGCAAATGACTAACTTCTCAATGTTAAGATACAGAATTTATGGGAAAAGTCTAAGTTGCTTACAAAAATATGATATGAAAAAATAGTGTACAAAATATTCTTCATTGTTTTAGAAAACGTGTAATAAACAACCCTTCAAGATCCACTGGGGATTGGTTTCAGGAGCTCCCCGACACACACCAAATCTGCAGATACTCAATTCCCTTATATAAAATGGCTTAGTCCAATGAATGCAGTCAGTCTTCCATATCTGTGGTTTTCACATCCAAAGACTCAATCTACTGCCAATCCAAGTTGAACCCATGGATGCAAAACCCACGGATATGGAGGATCTACTTTATACATTCTTAGGTCACTTATTCTCTCCTCTAATATTTACTGAGTGCCAACCATTTGCAAGGAACTGTCCTAGGTGCTGTTAAATCTTGCCTAACCTCCCCTGAGATTTTACTTTGAGTCTCATTACTGAATATCTATGTACAATAATGGCAGGGACACAGAGGCAATGATATAGCATTATTTAAAAATAATAGCCCAATAACGTCAACATGGTATCACCATCGTCCTAGGCATCAGGATAAGCAGCAGGCTCCTGAAAACTTAGATTTCAAGCACTAATGAGCAGTGATAGCCAAGAGAACAGTGTTCTGTTGTTTGAAAAGGTTGCTGAATCTTTATAATAATTTTCACAAACTATCTGTCCCTTTCAATTCAGCTCGTTTTATTCATAGTGCTGCCACAGAGCATGGCAGAAATTCCATTTCTTTTTAGTTTGACATTTTAACTACCATGTCCTACATTAGATCAGTCGAAGATAGTCTCCAAATGTGACTTGCAGAAAACAGCAGGTTTAATTTTTCACTAAGCTATAAACTTATGGCCTCGTATTTTCATTTCTCCTCCTTTCTTACTTAAATCACTGGAGCAAAAATGAGAAAAGTCATTACATCAGCGAATTAGTTCACCCAAGCAGTAGCCTCAAACCACAGGTTAATTTGAACTGTTCAAATATAATTACTTAAAAAGGAAAAGATTCATTACTTTTGTGGTGTTTGCTGGTTCATTGCACCATTGTCAGAGATTGTCGATAAACAAATTACATCTAACACTGTGGCCTTCTGCTGAACAGGTCTCCTGAGACTATCTACTTGCATATTATGCTTTGTTTCGCTTTTTTTGCATGACCCATATTCACATGCTCTTGGTTTTAACATTTTAAAACACTCTCAATTTCACTTAATAATTTCATAAAAGCAATGTAAGCAGTCTAATATAAATAAGATACTTAAATAAAACATTTATGTTGTTATATAGTGTTTGCTTGTCTTTTGTTTTTTAACCAGAAGCTTCATGAAATTGATTGAAAATGATATGAGTATATCTGCATTTTTCTTGTAAGAATGGCCAAAGCTTTGATCAGATTTATAAAGTATCCCAGTCCACACACACACACAAAGGTTGACACATTGCTCTAGAAAACTGTTTTATAGTGACTAAAAACTAAGATGAACTGATTAAAGATCAGTCAGAGACCAATATATTCCATCTAAAGAAATGTGATAAATGTTTTTAAAGTTATGCTAAAGAAATGTTTGTGAGATATGTAATATATGTACTATATCTCACAAATTTCTTAGTCTGTA
Organism: Globicephala melas; assembly: GCF_963455315.2. NCBI lineage: Eukaryota > Metazoa > Chordata > Mammalia > Artiodactyla > Delphinidae > Globicephala > Globicephala melas. The sequence continues at coordinate 24,562,609 of NC_083320.1, read as the reverse complement.
CTATATTATGTGTCTCAGAAGTGGTTCATTCATACAACTAATATTAATTAAACATTCATTTTGACCAGGCATCATGCTAGATGTTGGGTATACCTCAGTAAACATAACTAATTTAGAACTCCTGCCAGTAACTTTTGTAATAAAAATTCTTACATACTCAGGGATAATTAACATGGATTCAGGGGTTATGTGCCACACAACTCCAGGCATTACCAATTCTACAGACAATAATAATTAATGGGTCCCCCTGTAAAACTTCCTTCAAAACTCCTAATACTACATGTCATCATAATTCTTTGCTTTTCAAATATGGATATTGTGGGCCAGGAGGTGTTTGAAATCACAGGGTAAACATGATTTTGAGGTTTGGTAAATTATATTACATCCTGTTTGCTTTTATATAAACATATAAAATTTTTAACTTTTAAGATAAAATATAAGACTTTAAGAAAATGTAATGTTCTCAGCAAGGATACTATTTCTCTATCCTCTGTCACCAGGGATATGAGAGGAGAGTAGACACATTAGAGCAGAATTGTGCCTTGTTGCTTTTGATAATCCTCTCATTATCACCATTAGCTAATGTAGGGCAGTTGAAGAAGCACCTGATTTGAATTTGGACACGCTGATTCCACCACATGGTGGACATGTGACTTGGGGCATATTACATATGCTGTGAACCTCAGTTTCCCCATTTGTAATAGGAGGGCGCCACCACCTACTTCAAGGGATATAATATATAAATCACCTGACATACAGGAAATAGAATTCTTTTTACCCTACTGTGGAGCGATTAAATATGTGCTGACAAGAAGATAATATATTTAACACAAATATTTAAATAATATACTTGTCTTTAAATAGATGTAAACTATTTGTACAAAATCTTCCCTCTTCAGAATCCTTACTTTAGCTCTATTCAGTACAAACAAATCAAAGTTGCAACATAACGGCTTTTATTCCACGACTCCACGTTTGGATTTATGAGCCATCAAAATAAAGGGTGAATTAGATTCCATTTTATTACCCCATATAATTGCAGTACAATAAAGGATTAGCAAAATATGAGTTTCTGGATTTTCTAAGCAATCACCTTCTCTATTTTTATTAGGTAAGTAGTATCTCAAAACTCAAATAATTTGTGTAATTGAAGAAAGAGATGAATGGCTCTTGTGAATTTCCAAAAGGATAAAACATTATGATCCCCTATAAAACATGAATAAATATTTTAGCTTTGCCTTAGTAATTAGTGGGATTTTTTTACAGATGGCACTTATTGTTATTGCTAAGAAAACAGACATGAGTATGTGAATATGCTATTTTATTTCCACTTAAATGAATCCTCTCCCTTGATTTTGAAGCTATTATGTCCATTCATGTACAAAAACAATTGTACGTTTATGTAGGGCTTCAGACAGGAGAGATGGTCAGGATTTCTCCCTATTTCTCCTCTTTGACAAAACACTCCAATTATTTATACTTGATTGTACCCTCTGCTTGATCATGTAAGTATAGTAATGGTTCTTTATCTGCAGCTATAAAGATTTTTTTTTCCTTTCAACCAGGCTTCAGTTCACAAATTGGGAGAAACTCTGTCCAATTGACATTTGATTTTTGTAAGTCCTGCGGACAGGCTCTATTTACCTAGCACATGTTTAATATTGCCTAAGCCCTGATGGTTGTAAAGGAAACAAGTCTCATGGAGATCTTCCTGAATTTTAAATATATCTTAGAATTCCAGTTTAAATTTGTAATGGACTTCATAGTTAGGCCACTATATTTTTAATTTGCGACTACATTTCCCAAAGTACCATTAGTTTTGATGAGTTCAAAGCAATTATTATTGATCAGTAACTGAAAAGTAAACTTAGTAGCTTTAATATAAGGACAAATGCTTGAAATCAGAGCCAGCCTTTGCTACTAGCCATGTTCTTATTTCAGGAAGCCATGTTTTCCCTGAGTCAGTAAGCTAGCCTTACAAATATTTAATTTAGGGTAGAAGTGCAGAGAAGAACAATCTGTTGAAATAGGAGGAAATCAAGTACACAAAATGATTCTAAAATAAAGAATTTTCCTAATTTCCTAATATAAACAATAGAAAATATATTACTTGCCTTTCTTGTTTTTATATTTATACTTTGGTCTCTATGGACACTTGATAAGTGATATCAGAAATGGAGATTTCAAACCATACAGGTACCAGCACTATTGTTATTGAGAATGTGACTTGGTCAAAGATGCTTCCAACAGAATAAAAATTCGAGGATGTTTAGAAAGTCAAGAATTTTCTATCTACTATGAACTCAAAATATTCAGTAGAGTGACAGAAAAAGATGTCAGAAAGTACAATGATTAGAGAGAAAAAATTTGAAGATGGTAAAAATGAAAGGTTCCCGAGGAGAGGAACTAGAACAACTTATCAGAAACAGGTAGCCTTAAAGAAAAATGTGTCCAAAAACAAAAGAGAGTGAATGAAAAGTCTGTGCAAATTAAACATTAATAGCGTAGGTATTCATTTCCATAGCTTAGTAGGATGTGTATATGTAGTATTAACTAAAACCATAAAATAAAATAAAAAACAGGAAAATATAAATGGGAAATATACATACAGGCACCATAGAAAATTCCTTTATAAAAGATTCTGGCTGAGTAGTGCCTAAAACCTGTAGACATTGCTAGAATATGGTGTTAACGTCCTGAGAGAGGTATGATAAGGTAGAGAACATGAAGACTAAACTTTAAGAGAACTTCCTCATGAAAGTTCTTAAAATTAATGAATATTAAAGTATTGTCTGGGATTGAGGAAGGAGGGAATGACTAAGAAATATAAGCCTTATCTATTTTTAAGAATTCCAAGCCTCTACTTAAATGCTAGGCAACCAACCCTGAATCTATTCCTTTAAACCCTAGCCATCCTTCCGTGACATACACACCAGCAACTCTGCAGTTCAGACACATGCAGCTCTATTCCTCAGCAATATTTAGCTCAGTGGTGCTGTTTACACTACATGTAGCCTGATAAGCCATCCTTCTCAATCTCCATAGAGCTATCTCCACATTTCTTCACGTTCCACAAACTTCCTTCAACTTTGTCATTTTTCTCTCTCAACACATGACCTTGGCAGCCTCCTTTACTGAAGAAACAAAAGCCACTAGGTTATAACTCCATCAATTTTTAATGCCTGTACTCACCCTTCTTTCCCAAGTCACAGTGAAAAGGGACCTTTTTCCAGTTCAAAGCTAATTTTTCCTCTTACATTTTTTTACCCATCCCCTCTCATCCCTTTCAGGATCAAAAATATGTTGCACCATAAGTTTACCCTCTCTCTCCAAAGTTTTCAAACCTTTTCTTCTAGTTATACGCCCTGCATCCTTAGGTCCTTTTTTTCCAGTAGAAACAAAAAAAAACAAAACCAACTTGCTCAATACAAAATCCCCCTCAAGGGAACACTCAGTTTCCATATCCTTCTTTCATAGGCAATCTTAATAGAATAATCTATACACGCTCTCTGCTGCCCCTCCCCCTGCCCTCTCAAGCCACTGAAGCTTATCTTGTGAAGGACATCAACTGCTTCCAAAGCCAATATATGTGTATTCTTCAGTTCTTTCCTTCAGAATCACTCCCTCCCTTGAATATTTTTGACAAAATCCTATAGCTCCAGTTGTGCTTTCTTGGCCTTCTTTCCAGACATCTTTTCAATCTGCTTACCCTGCAAATGTTGAGGCCCCAGAATTCTGTCCTTGAAATTATTTTCCATTCTTCCAGGGTATTCTTGCTGATCCCCAGAGTTCCATCATTCCATCCATAAGGTGATGATACTAAAATCTATATTTTCAGCCTCAACTCTTCCTCTGATCTCTAGACATGATTACATAGTACCTCCACCTATGTTCTAAAGGCAACTGGAACTATACATCCAAAATTGAATCACTATTTTTTCTCCTTAAGCTGGTTTCTCCTCCTATATTTCTTAGCTCCATAAATGGCACCTCCATCCACTCAGCCTTCAGTGAGAGAAATGGGCATATTCCTCCCTAGGGCTCATTCTCAGCCTCATTTCTCTTTAGAAACTAGGCCAAAGCCCAGTGTCCTGCATACTCCAGCATTAATGAACCATTTTCAGCTCCTGAAAATGACCATGTTATTTCAAACATCCATGGCCTTAACTGTCATACTGGAAAAGCTCTTCCAGCATTAAATCTACTGACATTTCAAGTCTCATTTTAAATATACGTACTCTATGAATCCCTCCTGGAAACCTAAACCCAGAGAATACTGACCATTCCTTCATTGTGCCTAAGTAGGGACCCCTAAAAATGTCTAGCATAATACTTATTCTGTGTTATTGCATTTGTTTGCTCCCATGTATTTATTTCCACTTTAGATTTTAAGTTTCTTGATAGTACAGATTCATCTTATTTATGATATTCCCAGCACATAACACAATACAGACACAAAGAACATGCACAATAAACATTTTTGAAAAGGGAAGGGTCTGGAAGGGGAAATCATTAAAGTTTTCCGTACAATTGGTCGGGGGAGGGTTGTTTGGCAATTTACATTTTAGCTTTAGAGTCAATCATGTAAAGCCAGTAAAACTCATTCTCTCCCAATTCCCGCTGCCATTCTGAACTATTCCTGAATTTTGAAAAAAATTTTCTAATAAACCAACAACAGAAAAAATTTTAATTTCCTTTGTTGGATACCCTGGAAAATTTCTTCCACTCACTAAAGTCAGTATGCATCTGGAAAAGTTACATCCACGTCTGGGCTGGTCGGGCACAGAATGCTCACTTTGATCTAAAGACATTCAGAATATCCAGAGACATATTTCCACCATTCAATCTAGGTGTCCAAATATATTCCAAGCCAGCCCCACAGAAAGTGCACAAGATGTGCCAAATTGTTGATAAAACATCAATCAACTTCTGGTTCTTTATACTAGACGTAAATCAGAACTGGACCAGAATCCTCCCTTGAACTAATGATGCCACAGTAGCAGAGGGTTGAAGCAAAATTCACATGGCCATTTTACATATTGTAAGATTTCCAGATTCACTACTCAAGAATCTGAGCTCTCTTACTAACTAGAAAAGCTAAGGTTCTTTAGAACATCTTCAATACAGAAGAAATCACGATAATAGTTTATATGTTAAGACCATTAGAGCCTACAATGAAAGATAAGCAATCTGACGAACTCCAAATTTTATGTAATCAGAGAAATATCAAACCTATAAAAAATTCCAAATTACGTTACTTCATTTTATGTCATGTGTATATGTCAGTATGTATGCGTCTATGTATAATGAATCATGTATGTATATAATATACATATATACATAATTAAGGCAATAAAAAGAAACATAAATCTAACATTAAAACATTAATAAGGCATTTAAAATGTTTTCTTCATATAAAAAGTAACATATATATTCAAATTTATGAATGCCCAACTTACGAATGCCAAATTAACAAGTTTAATTATTTTATAATGGCTAATCCATTCACTTTTCCTTTTGAAATTAGATAAAGTAACAACTAAGGCTTTTCAATTTGATACACTTAATAGAACAAACCCAATTTTCTAAGGCATTACTCTTTTTGGAGAGCCTGTGCCAAAAATAATAAAGAAAAACTAATTTGTCTCCTAGTATCAGTATTAACATATGCTAGAGAATGCCTACTCTGAGCAATATACATTTTCAAATTATTTACATAAATCATCTCATTTAATACTTTTCATGATTTTTATCTAATTTTTATTAATATTCTTATAACAATCAATAAGATTTAATTGGCCAAAATTATATAGACAAATGGACTGCAGAGTTTTTTGATTCCTTTTATACCACCTAAAATATGGTTGGCATTACTCTTCACATTCATAATATAGCCACGCACTTTTCCTGGCAAGGGAAGCTATGATGAGACCAACCTAAGCAAAAAAACAATGACCCTTTATTATTTTGAAAACATCTCAATATGCTTCACGATAGTAAAAATTTAAATATAAAATATTGACTTAATTTGCTGATTTTATTCATTAAAATATTCCCACAATAACTATATACCAACACGTGACAAAAATAAATTTTGAAACTAAATAAAAATAAAACATGAGCAACTTATTTACATAATTATATATTATGTTCCTAATTATGTACCTGAACATCAAGAGAAATATATTAAATCAAGACATATACTTAATGAATTTTAAAGACACATATTCAAAAATCAAAATGGTTTCCTGAAATATATACATATATATATATTTTTTTAACAGCCTGTATTGTCTTTAGACATCCTAAAATACTTCAGCTGGACCGACTGATATTTAAGTACATTTGCCAAACATGAAATATTTACCTTGGCTGCTTATACATAAACAGCTATTTAATTTGTGAGTGTATATTCATTTATTCATTCATACGCACACACACACACACACACAACCTCCCAATACAATGCTTTAAAAAGATAATAGTTTAAAATTTGTTATATGTGTTCTTATTTTATTTTCATATCAAGAAGTAAAAACTCTCATATCTGCTTCCCCCCACAAAATGCACTGTTTAATTGTACTTGGTATTTTTAATCTAGCAAGACTATTGTCTTCCTTCCATTTGAGATACAGTATTTCAAATAGGAGAGGAACTCTATAAATAAAAGTCTCCCTGAGAATACACAAATGCACAAATAAACCCCATCTCCCCATCTCAGCGCTGTGATGGTAGCACGTTCGTGCATGAGGGATGGTTGTTTTCCCAGAACTGTCAGCCATGGACACCCCTTGCCCCTCCAGCCCATTTCTTTATTTAATTACATGACACTGGGAATACCAGGCAATAAAATTGCATTTTCATCCGTAACTGATTTCCATTTAGAGCTTGTCATGTTAATAGTGAAATAAATTGCTCTAATTGCCAGCAAGCTTCATCAAATTCACATTTCTCCCTTATTTTATTCAATATTTATTAAACTCCATGTACTAACTTGCCTGACTGGTAAAAGCAGCCCACTCTCTGAATAAATTTATATCCTCAGAGTCAGTGCAGCCACATTTTGTTTTACTAACGTTCTAATTTAATGCTTAAAGTTTAGACGCATTTGTTCATATTGCTTTTGGGAAATTAATTATGAATATTTGTTTACAAATTTACTTACCCAACAACTATGATTTGATACTTGGAAGAAAAGAGTGATTTAAATAAAGCAAAAGTCAATTATAATTTTTTATGTCATCTGTGGCTATAAGGTTTAATTGTACAGATTTCTGGGTGGCATTTTCAGTTGACTAAAATATATTTTGGTTTCCACACTTTGTTAGTCCTGATATACCTCCAAAATCCATGTGAGATATTTTAAGATGAAAAATCTAAACATCATTAAATCATTAAAGTGAATAAGAGAACAGACTTGACAATAAAATGCATATAAAACTTGAATATAGACAAAAGGCCTACATTACAATCTGAGCTCTGTCACTTATAACCTATACGTTCTTGGCTCAGTCACTTAATCTTCCAAAGCCTCAGTTTCTCCTTTTGCTAACTAAGGCATCAGATTAGATGGCCTTCCAGGTCCAAAATAGTTCTAAAATCTCTGTTATTCTAATGATAAAGGAAGAAAAGATGAGGAGAGCATATAGTCCAACTGAAAGAGTAGATTCTCTAAGTACAAACAGCTCTTAGAATCCCAGGCAAAAACGGAAACAGTTCACTGAAAAATAAATCGTGCTGGAAGGGTAAGCTGGGATGAAGTGAGACAGTAGCATTGACATATATATATACTACCAAATGTGAAATAGATAGGTACTGGGAAGCAGCTGCATGGCACGGAGAGATCAGCTCGGTGCTTTGTGACCACCTAGAGGGGTGGGATAGGGAGGGTGGGAGGAAGACGCAAGAGGGAGGGGATACGGATACAGGGATATATGTATACATATAGCTGATTCACTTGGTTATACAGCAGAAACTAACACAACATTGTAAAGCAATTATACTCCAACAAAGATGTTAAATAAATAAATCGTGCTGATTACTGGCAGAAACAAACATTTTAAAAGCTAAACGTTTGCTAATATTTCATAATAATACTATGAACTACATAATAAAATCTTTTCAATGCAAGTTATAAGAAGCATGCAGAAATAGTTACCATGTAGCCTTTTCTTAAGTCCACTAAGAAGACAATGTTAAATTATTATTCTAAAAGGCTCTTCATGAAGGATTTAAGTAATATAGCCCAAGGTTGTATCTTTCTGATCATTTATCTAAGTGAAGATCTTAGAGAATTGAAGGAAATAAATGCATAGTAAGTTTCTGGGACTGGTTCTTTCAAATAACATTTCTTTGGGAAATTTTGCTATCACATACATAATATGATATTGAAGTTTGTCTAAAATCAGGAATTTTACACTGTTGTTGCCTCTCCCATTGCGGAGGACAGGCTCCGGATGCGCAGGCTCAGCGGCCATGGCTCACGGGCCCAGCCGCTCCGCGGCATGTGGGATCATCTCGGACCGGGGCACGAATCCGTGTCCCCTGCCTCGGCAGGCAGACTCTCAACCACTGCGCCACCAGGGAAGCCCTACATAGTTGTTTTAATAGCCGGTGATATGAAACAAAGTTATTATTTTCCTTTGAAAATAAAAAGACTTAATTTATCTCCTTGCCCCAAAACAGGCCCCAAACCACACTTTGAATCAAAGTGTTCTCAGGGAGTGGTCAAAGGCTGGTTAAGGCTTTTGACCAGTTGCTTTACTTGTTCTCAAATATTCAAATAAATAATGGACTGAAGTCCCCAAACCATGAATCATAACCAAGGAAGAGATAACTTTGCTCTGAATTTTTGAGAAAGCAGTTCCTGTTTTTTTCTATCTATCCTACCCACCACTCTAAAGAAAATGATCCACAATTCCAATAGAATAATGGATACAGATATGAATGGGTTCAGATGAGAGTTGCTTAATAAAAATACTTGGTTGTTTATTTTGACATAAAAGACAATAGTTGAGAAAGCATAAGCAAAACTCTCTGGCAAATAATAAGCACTGAATGTTAACTGAATCTGAATTCATATGGAACTCCTCTTTCTGGATTTTACTAGCCAAATTACATTATATCCACGATTTTTTTGCATAAACAAAAGAGTTATAAAGCATACCAGAGAAATTTTCTTTTCTCCTTCATTCATTCATCCTGTCATTACAGAAAAGAACAAAAGTCCTGAAAATCTAAAACTATATCATATTTTAGGCTCTAGTTACAAATAATTAGTCTGAGGAAACAAGTTTTGTTTATAACATTTAGAGTTAGCATTCTCTCGGTCAAACATCTCATCCCTACCTACATTCATTCTCCAAATGATATATCCATAAAACACTCTGAAAGAGCACGAAAAGACCAGAAGGTATTTTGAAGTCATATAGTTTGACCCCCTAGACATCTTCAGTCTAAGGTTTCAAAGGGTGATCAATATATATTGATAAAATATCTTGCCCTTAACTTTTTCCCACCGCAATACAAGAGAATAAAGGTTTCAATGATGAGTAGAAATAAAGCTGTGAGCCAAATTCCTGCCAGTTCTCCATGTAGGATCCTGCGTCATAAAAATCGGGCATGCAGGGCTTCCCTGGTGGCGTGGTGGTTGGGAGTCTGCCTGCCGATGCAGGGGACGCGGGTTCGTCCCGGTCTGGGAGGATCCCACATGCCGCGGAGCGGCTGAGCCCGTGGGCCATGGCCACTGAGCCTGCACGTCTGGAGCCTGTGCTCCACAACAGGAGAGGCCACAGCAGTGAGAGGCCAGCATACGGGAAAAAAAAAAAAAAAAATCGGCCATGCATTTCCTTGAGGGTCAAGTTGATGAAATGCTTTGAAGCAATATTCAACAGAATTATAGCTCTATAATTTGGCCAACTTAGAGCACCATAATTTTGGTAGACAAAGTAAATTGCAATTTGTAGGCATACTGGGGGAATTACATTAGAAGAGTTACTTAGAGGAAATATTTTTGTAGGATTTGGGTCTGTAACCCCACACTGGTTATAAATCACTCCAGCAGAAAAAAGAAATAGTAATCTACCTGAGGTTCTTTTCAATTTAACATATGCAAAATTGTAAAAATTGCTCTATCTGAAGGAGAATACTCTGGTCTACAAATTTAGGATGAGAACCACAGAAAATTAAATTATAAGAGAGCTCACTTAACCATCAATGTAAACTTCAAATTTGAAAATACAGCAACAGCATATGAAGAAAAAAAAACTATGACCATTTAAAATTTATTTCCTAATACCCAACTTAATGCCCTCTGACATAAGAACTTTATTATTGCCACAATCCAAGGAAAAATACAACCAATCAAGTTATTTTAGTGTTCTTATTTTTCCAAACATTTAAGACTGTAAACACATTGAAGATATAATCCTTAAGAAATGTATAATGTACTCAGCATATTTATTCAATAAATATTTCTTGAATACTTATAAAATAAGGATTTGGCTAGGAATTTTAGCAAAGATGAATCAGACAGCTTCAGTTTTAGTTCTTTTTCAACTTTAAAATAAAGACAGTGACAATTACTTTGTGAAATTATCATGAGACTAAATGACTAGAATGAGATGTTTACAAAAAGCATCTAGTACAGTGACTGGGCATAGGAGGCACTCACTAAATATTTGTTACCATTCCCTGGTATAGGAAGTGAATGAGTACTCCTTAAATAGTAACTTTAAGATGAGTTAACTAATTCAATAATGAAAGAGCAGTGAAAGGCACTTCAGATTATTACTTATATATACTTGCAACTCATCTTCTTTATTAAGTGGCAATCTGTGTCGTAACTTTTAATGCCATTATTAACTTTGAGGGCATTTTTTCAAGGAATCAGAGACGTTTAATGCTTTGTTTTTCAGAATAAAATTATGACAGTTGTATTGTTGTTAATGATGAAAAGTGAGAAATCTAAAAACTTGCATATTTAATCTCAGAATATTTTAGCATACTATATAATAGATAAAAAAATCTTATAAAATACTGAAATTGTACATCATATGTTGAGCAGTGTTTTAATTGTTAGAGTTCCATACCTGAAGTAAAACTTAAGGATCTAACTCTCCAAATGTTAAGGCATAATGTGACTGATTGCACAGAAGTGGATACATTTTTCTAGGTCAGCAAACTGTTTTCTATAATAAACTTCCTCTCAGTTAAATGTCAGCTTATTGTCTTGAAGTCTCGCACTATATATATTTTTAATTATTTTATCATATGCAAAATTAAAATTCACCATTCTCCCTTTTATAACCACAATTATTAATACTGACACTATTTTAATTTAAATTTGCATGTTCATTTCTTTAAATATCATCACCTTGAACACTGTTAATTACATTCTATTGTTCAGGACGTCACATTTATGCCAGTTAGTGGTGGCAGCGGCAGAGAGACTGACATAAGCAATATTCAGCCTGCCTTAGTGGAAGGGTTTGGGGAGGGAGGCTAAAACATTCACCTAATTAACCTAGGTTACTTCTCTGAAAACTTCAGTAAGGATTTGTTTTTGTTTTTCATACAAAACAAATATTTGTTACTCCTTGTACCTTATTATACATAGGCACGTGTTTAAAACTCATGTGGAAAAAAATGGTTAAGGTGGCGGAGGAGTAAGACGTGGAGATCACCTTCCTCCCCACAAATACATTAGAAACACATCTAAATGTGGAACAACTCCTACAGAAGACCTACTGAACGCTGGCAGAAAACCTCAGACTTCCCAAAAGGCAAGAAACTCCCCACATACCTGGGTGGGGCAAAAGAAAAAAACAGAGACAAAAGAATAGGGACGGGACCTGCACCAGTGGGAGGAAGCCGAGAAGGAGGAAAGGTTTCCACACACTAGGAGCCCCTTCGCGGGCGGAGACTGCAGGTGCCGGAAGGTGGAAGCTTCGGAGCCACGGAAGAGAGCGCAGCAACAGGGGTGCGGAGGGCAAAGTGGAGAGATTCCCGCACAGAGGATCGGTGCCGACCAGCACTCACCAGCCCGAGAGGCTTGTCTGCTCACCCGCCGGGGCGGGCAGGGCTGGGAGCTGAGGCTTGGGCTTCGGTCAGAGCGCAGGGAGAGGACTGGGGTTGGCAGCGTGAACACAGCCTGAAGGGGGCTAGTGCGCCACGGCTAGCCGGGAGGGAGCCTGGGGAAAAGTCTGGACCTGCCGAAGAGACAAGAGACAATTGTTTCGGGTTCATGAGGAGACGGGATTCAGAGCACCGCCTAAATGAGCTCCAGAGATGGGCAAGAGCCCCAGCTATCAGCACAGACCCCAGAGACGGGCATGAGATGCTAAGGCTGCTGCTTCCGCCACCAAGAAGCCTGTGTGCGAGCACAGCTCACTCTCCACACCGCCACTCCCGGGAGCCTGTGCAGCCCGCCACTGCCAGGGTCCCGTGATCCAGGGACAACTTCCCCGGGAGAACGCACGGCACGCCTCAGGCTGCTGCAATATCCTGCTGGCCTCTACCGCCGCAGGCTCCCCCACATCCGTACCCCTCCCTCTCCCCGGCGTGAGTGAGCTAGAGCCCCCTAATCAGCTGCTACTTTAACCCCGTCCTGTCTGAGCGAAGAACAGACGCCCTCAGGTGACCTACATGCAGAGGTGGGGCCAAATCCAAAGCTGAGCCCCGGGAGTTGTGCAAACAAAGAAGAGAAAGGGAAATCTCTCCCAGCAGCCTCAGGAGCAGCGGATTAAATCTCCACAATCAACTTGATGTACCCTGCATCTCTGGAATACCTGAATAGACAACGAATCATCCCAAAACTGAGGCGGTGGACTTGGGAGCAACTGTAGACATGGGGTTTGCTGTATGTGCCTGACTGGTTTCTGGTTTTGTTTATCTTAGTTTAGTATTTAGAGTTTATTATCATTGGTAGATTTGTTTACTGATTTCGTTGCTCTCTTCCTTTTTGTTTTAATATATATATACTTTTTTCCTTTTTCTCTTTTTGTGAGTGTGTATGCTTCTTTGAGTGATTTTGTCTGTATAGCTTTGCTTTTACAATTTCTCCTAGGGTTCTGTCTTTTTTTTTTTTTTTTAAGTATAGATTTTAGCGCTTGTTATCATTGGTGGATTTGTTTTTTGGTTTGGTTGCTCTCTTCTTTCTTTCTTTCTTTTTTCCCTTTTTATTACTTTTTAACTTTTTTAATAATTTTTAAAAATTTTTTATTTTAATAACTTTATTTCTCTTTATTCTTTCTTTCCCTTTCTTTCTTTCTTTCTTTCTTTCTTTCTTCCTTCCTTCCTTCCTTCCTTTTTTCCTTCCTTCCTTCCATTCTGTCTCTCTTTCTTTTCTTCTTCCTTTTCTTCTGAGCCATGTGGCTGACAGGGTCTTGGTGCTCCAGTTGGGTGTGAGACCTGTGCCTCTGAGGTGGCAGAGCCAAGTTCAGGACATTGGTCCACCAGAGACCTCCCAGCTCCATGTAATATCAAACGGTGAAAGCTCTCCCAGAGATCTCCATCTCAACACTAAGACCCAGCTCCACTCAACGACAAGAAAGCTACAGTGCTGGACACCCTATGCCAAACAACTAGCAAGACAGGAACACAACACGAATCATTAGCAGAGATGCTGCCTAAATTCATAATAAGATCACAGACACCCAAAAACACACCAGAAGATGCAGTCCTGCCCACCAGAAAGACAAGATCCAGCCTCATTCACCAGAACACAGGCACCAGTCCCCTCCACCAGGAAGCCTACACAACCCACTGAACCAACCTTAGCCACTGGGGACCGACACCAAAAACAATCAGAATGGGCTTCCCTGGTGGCGCAGTAGTTAAGAGTCCGCCTGCCAATGCAGGGGACACGGGTTCGTGCCCCGGTCTGGGAAGATCCCACATGCCGCGGAGCGGCTGGGCCCATGAGCCATGGCTGCTGAGCCTGCGCGTCCAGAGCCTGTGCTCCGCAACGGGAGAGGCCACAACAGTGAGAGGCACGCATACCGCAAAAAGAAAAAAAAAAAAAATCAGAACAATGAACCTGCAGCCTGTGAAAAGGAGACCCAAAACACAGTAAGTAAAGCAAAATGAGAAGACAGAGAAACACAAAGCAGATGAAGGAGCAAGATAAAAACCCATCAGAACAAATGAAGAGGAAATAGGCAGTCTACATGAAAAAGAATTCAGAGTAATGATAGCAAAGATGATCCAAAATCATGGAAATAGAATGGAGAAAATACAAGAACCGTTTAACAAGGAAGTAGAAGAGCTAAGAACAAACAAACAATGATGAACAACACAATAAATGAAATTAAAAGTTCTCAGGAAGGAATCAATAGCAGAATAACTGAGGAAGAAGAATGGATAAGTGACCTAGAAGACAAAATAGTGGAAATAACAACTGCAGAGCAGAATAAAGAAAAAGAAAAAACAATGAAAAGAATTAAGGACAGTCTCAGACACCTCTGGGACAACATTAAATGCACCAACATTCGAATTATAGGGCTCCCAGAAGAAGAAGAGAAAAAGAAAGGGACTGAGAAAATATTTGAAGAGATTATAGTTGAAAACTTCCCTAATATGGGAAAGGAAATAGTCAAGTCCAGGAAGCACAGAGAGTCCCATACAGGATAAATCTAAGAAGAATGACACCAAGACACACATTAATGAAACTATCAAAAATTAAATACAAAGAAAAAATATTAAAAGCAGAAAGGGAAAAACAACAAATAACATACAAGGGAATCCCCTTAAGGTTAACAGCTAATCTTTCAGCAGAAAATCTTCAAGCCAGATGGGGGTGGCAGGACATATTTAAAGTGATGAAAGGGAAAAACCTAAAACCAGGATTACTCTACAGAGCAAGGATCTCATTCAGATTCAACGGAGAAATGAAAACCTTTAGAGACAAGCAAAAGCTAAGAGAATTCAGCACCACCAAACCACTTTACAACAAATGCTAAAGGAACTTCTCTAGGCAGGAAACACAAGAGAAGGAAAAGACCTACAATAACAAACCCAAAACAATTAAGAAAATGGTAATAGGAACATACATATCGATAACTACCTTAAATGTAAATGGATTAAATGCTCCCACCAAAAGCCACAGACTGGCTGAATGGATTCAAAAACAAGACCCATATATATGCCATCTACAACAGACTCACTTCAGACCTAGGGACACATACAGACAGAAAGTGAGGGGATGCAAAAAGATATTCCATGCAAATGGAAATCAAAAGAAAGCTGGAATAGCAATTCTCATATCAGACAAAACTGACTTTAAAATAAAGACTATTACAAGAGACAAAGAAGGACACTACATAGTGATCAAGGGATCAATCAAAGAAGAAGATATAACAATTGTAAAATATTTATGCACCCAACATAGGAGCACCTCAATACATAAGGCAAATGCTAACAGCCATAAAAGAGGAAATCGACAGTAACACAATCATCGTAGGGGACTTTAACACCCAACTTTCACCAATGGACACATCATTCAAAAGGAAAATAAATAAGGAAACACAAGCTTTAAATGATACATTAAACAAGATGGACTTAATTGTTATTTATAGGACATTCCATCCACAAAACACAGAATACACTTTCTTCTCAAGTGTTCATGGAACATTCTCCAGGATAGATCATATCCTGGGATAAAAATCAAGCCTTGGTAAATTTAAGAAAATTGAAATCATATCAAGTATCTTTACTGACCACAATGCTATGAGACTAGATATCAAATACAGGAAAAATCTGTAAAAAATAAAAACACAAGGAGGCAGATAAATACACTACATAATAACCACGAGATCACTGAAGAAATCAAAGAGGAAATCAAAAAATACCTGGAAACAAATGACAATGAAAACACAACAACCCAAAATCTATGGGATGTAGCAAAAGCAGTTCTAAGAGGGAAGTTTAAGCGATAAAATCCTACCTCAAGAAACAAGAAACATCTCAAATAAACAATATAACTTTACACCTAAAGCAATTAGAGAAAGAAGAACAAAAAAACTCCAAGGTTAGCAGAAGGAAAGAAATCATAAAGATCAGATCAGAAATAAATGAAAAAGAAATAAAGGAAACAATAGCAAAGATCAATAAAAGTAAAATCTGGTTATTTGAGAAGATAAACAAAATTGATAAACCATTAGCTAGACTCATCAAGAAAAAAAGGGAGAAGATTCAAATCAATTAGAATTAGAAATGAATTAGAAATAGAATTAGAAATAGAAATTAGAAATGAAATTAGAAATGAAAATTAGAAAAATTAGAATTAGATTCAAATCAATAGAATTAGAATTAGAAATAGAAATTAGAGAAGTAACAACTGACACTGCAGAAATAAAAAGGATGACGAGAGATTACTACAAGCAACTCTATGTAAATAAAATGGACAACCTGGAAGAAATGGACAAAAGTCTTAGAAAAGCATAACCTTTTGAGACTGGACCAGGAAGAAACAGAAAATATGAACAAACCAATCACAAGCATGAAATTGAGACTGTGATTAAAACTCTTCCAACAAACAAAATCCTAGGACCAGATGGCTTCCCAGGTGAATTATATGAAACATTTAGGCAAGAGCTAACACTTATCCTTCTTAAACTCTTCCAAAATATAGCAGAAGGAGGCACAGGCCCAAACTCATTCTATGAGGCCACCATCACCCTGATACCAAAACCAGACAAAGATATCACAAAGAAAGAAAACTACAGGCCAATATCACTGATGAACATAGATGCAAAATTCCTCAACAAAATACTAGCAAGCAGAATCCAACAGCACATTAAAAGGATCATACACCATGTTCAAGTGGGGTTTATCCCAGGAATGCAAGGATTCTTCAATATATGCAAATCAATCAATGTGATAAACCATATTAACAAATTGAAGGACAAAAAACATATGATCATCTCAATAGATGCAGAGAAAGCTTTTGACAAAATTCAACACCTATTTATGATAAAAACCCTCCAAAAAGTAGGCAGAGAAAGAACGTTCCTCAACATAATAAAGGTCATATATGACAAACCCACAGCCAAAATCGTTCTCAATGGTGAAAAACTGAAACCATTCCTCTAAGATCAGGAACAAGACAAGGTTGTCCATGCTCACCACTATTATTCAACATAGTTTTGGAAGTTTTAGACACAGCAATCAGAGAAGAAAAAGAAATAAAAGGAATCCAAATTGGAAAAGAAGTAAAGCTGTCACTGTTTGCAGATGACAAGATACTATACATAGAGAATCCAAAAGATGCTACCAGAAAACTACTAGAGTTAATCAATGAATGTGGTAATGTTGCAGGATACAAAATTAATGCACAGAAATCTCTTGCATTCCTATACACTAATCATGAAAAGTCTGAAAGAGAAATTAGGGAAACACTCCCATTTACCATTACAACAAAAAGAATAAAACAGCTAGGGATAAACCTACCTAAAGAGACAAAAAACTTGTATGCAGAACACTATAAGACACTAATGAAAGAAATTAAAGATGATACAAACAGATGGAGAGATATACCATGTTCTTGGGGTGGAAGAACCAAAATTGTGAAAATGACTATACTACACAAAGCAATCTACAGATTCAGTGCAATCTCTATCAAACTATCACTTGCATTTTTCACAGAACTGAAACAAAAATTTCACAATTTGTATGGAAACCCAAAAGACCCTGAATAGCCAAAGCAATCTTGAGAAAGAAAAACAGAACTGGAGGAATTAGGCTCCTGGACTTAAGACTATACTACAAAGCTACAGTAATCAAGACAATATGGTACTGGCACAAAAACAGTAATATAGATCAATGGAACAGTATAGAAAGCCCAGAGATAAACCCACGCACATATGGTCACCATATCTTTGATAAAGTAGGCAAGAATATACAATGGAGAAAAGACAGCCTCTTCAATAAGTGGTGCTGGGAAAACTGGACAGCTGCATGTAAAAGAATGAAATTAAAACATTCCCTAACACCATACACAAAACTATACTCAAAATGGATTAAAGACCTAAATTTAAGGCCAGACAGTATAAAACTCTTAGAGGAAAACATAGGAAGAACACCCTTTGACATAAATCACAGCAAGATCCTTTTTGACCCACCTCCTACACAAATGGAAATAAAAACAAAAATAAATAAATGGGACCTAATGAAACTTCAAAGCTTTTGCACAGCAAAGGAAACCATAAACAAGATGAAAGACAACCCTGAGAATGGGAGAAAATATTTGCAAATGAAACAACTGACAAAGGATTAATCTCCAAAATTTACAAGCAGCTCATGCAGCCCAATATCAAAAAAACAAACAACCCAATCCAAATATGAGCAGAAGACCTAAATAGACATTTCTCCATGAAGATATACAGATTGCCAAAAAACACATGAAAGAATGCTCAACATCACTAATCATTAGAGAAATGAAAATCAAAACTACAATGAGATGTCATCTCACACCAGTCAGAATGGCCATCATCAAAAAATCTACAAACAATAAATGCTGGAGAGGGTGTGGAGAAAAGGGAACCCTCTTGCAGTGTTGGTGGGAATTTAAATTGATACAGCCACTATGGAGAACAGTATGGAGGTTTCTTCAAAAAACTAAAAATTGAACTACCATATGACCCAGCAATCCCACTACTGGGCATATACCCCGAGAAAACCATAATTCAAAAAGAGTCATGTACAACAATGTTCAGTGCAGCTCTATTTACAATAGCCAGGACATGGAACCAACCTAAATGTCCATCAACAGACGAATGGATAACGACGATGTGGCACATATATACAATGGAATATTACTCAGCCATAAAAGAAACGAAATTGAGTTATTTGTAGTGGGGTGGATGGACCTAGAGACTGTCATACAGAGTGAAGTAAGTCAGCAAGAGAAAAATAAATACCGTATGCTAACACATATATATGGAATCCGAAAAGAAAAAAAAAAAAAAAAAAAGGTTCTGAACAACCTAGGAGCAGGACAGGAATAAAGATGCAGATGTACAGAATGGACTTGAGGACCCAGAGAAGGTGAAGCATAAGCTGGGACGAAGTGAGAGAGTAGCATGGACTTATATATACTACCAAACATAAAATCGATAGCCAGTAGGAAGCAGCCACATAGCACAGGGAGATCAGCTTGGTGCTCTGTGACCACCTAGAAGGGTGGGATAGGGAGGGTGGGAGGGAGACGCAAGAATTAGGAGATATGGGGATATATGTATATGTATAGCTGATTCACATTGTTATAAAGCAGAAACTAACCCACCATCGTAAAGCAATTATACTCCAATAAAGATGTTAAAAAAAATGGTTAAGACCGTAAAAATAAATGAAAAAGTCATGCAATTTCAATTTATTTACTATTTGTAACATCGATTACCTAAGTTATCTTAGACAAACTACCCAATGCCTCTGCATTTGAGTTTCTCCCCCGAAAAATACAGTTCTAAAGTTTCGTGCAAACTGAACAAAAAATTGAGAGAAAGATTAAGTGAAAATTACTTCATTTTCAAAAAAGAAACTAGATAGTTCACTTTTTCATCATGAAAATCAGCAAATATCCATTTGCTTTTCACCTTATAGAGCAGCAACGTCCAATAAAAATACAATATGAGGCACATATGTAATTTAATTTTTCTAGCAGCCACAGTTAAAATGTAAAAAGAAACAGGCAAAATTGTTTAAAATAATATATATTTAACCCAATATATCAAAAATATTATGTAAAATGTATAACAGTATAAAATTATTAAAGAATTTTTATATTATTTTCTTTGTACTGTCTTTAAATTTTGGCGTGTATTTTATACTTAAAGCACACCTCATTTTGGCCACATTTCAAGTGCTGAATAGGTACATATGGCTAGTGGCTATGCTATCAGGACAGGTGTAGATAATATAAGCTTCCTTGTGGGTAGGACTTTACTTTGTATACTTCTCTACCTATAGCGCCTAGGATACTACTGAACATACAGTAGAAATCCAATAAATATTTGTTAAATATTTTTTTTTAATTAATAGTTTAGATTGAGATGGAGTCATCATTCTTTTTAGTTCCAATCAGAGGTGCTTTATATATATATATATTTATATATGTAACTCAATAATATTGGCAGAATAAAGAATTAATAAGTGGGAAAATAGAAATAAAGAGAATAGAGGATGAGATAATAAAAGGGAAAGAGAGCAAAACAAAGGAGGTATGGAACAGGATAGAAAAAAAAATAGTTATGGAGGGATAAAGCAGAATGCCACCAACTGTTAATGGCACTCATGTTCAGTTTTTAAATGATTATTCTCACATTGTTGCATTTTTAGGGAATGCAGCTGAATGTCCACTACAGCTATAAATCTTAATTTCTCACTATGTTTACTACTGGTCATTTTTACTTATAGAGACAAAGTGAATTTGTTTCTTTAACCATCAACTTTTGGACTACAGTCTTTTCCATATTATCAATTTCAGAGTCTCCTCTTCCACACTGGGTGGTTTAAATTCATCTGCTTCACAAGAGCAGTGCAATATCTCCTTCACAACCAATTAAGGAGAACTATAGGCACCAAAATTAAATGTACCAAGCACAGTTACAAATCAGAGATTTTTTTTTTTTCCTTCTCTCTACTTAAACACACTCTCAGATTTGTTTGCACGATCTAGTATGAAGTTCTTAGGAAGGGAGAGGATCCAAAGTATATCATTCAAGTGAACTATCATATGCATCCACCTTTCCTCAAGTTCTAAATCTTTTAAAAAACACAAATAGGACAGGTTTTAAAGAATGTATTCATAACAAATTTGGCAAATAAAAGGATTCTACCAGTTAAACAAGCAGTAAGGAATTCCTTACTGGGAGAAATTCGATCGGACAAAACTGACAAATGCAGAGAAAGTAACATCCACATCCTAATCTATAGACTCAGAAAGTTAAAGCCCTGGTAAACAGGTACAGAAAGGCAGAGGACTCCCTGGGGCAACTGTCGAGCACTATTTAAAGACTTTCAGACCAACGCTGGAAACAGTTCAGCTCTTCAGTCCATTTATCAGATTTTGCCTTGAGGTAACAAACGTAGTTGGACCCTAAAGAAAGTGAAGATCCTTCTTGGACAGACAGTGTTTTGAAGTCTTTCTCAGTCTTATATTTCACATTGTAAGCTCAGTTGGGGGTGGGAAAGAGGGGGAGAATAGAGAAAGCAAGCAGAAGAGGAATTGCACTGGAGTAGCCCTAGTCAGAGAAAGACCCTGCTTCTCTTTGAAACTGGAGGATTCATAATTTGCCTGCCTTCTCAATATAAGCATTGTGAGGTGAAGCAATTCTTGTTTACTGCCGTATAACCTCGAATAATTATTTTTATTTAGTGGGGGTCTGGTGGTAAAATTTCCATGACTCACTGAATTAGAGATTATATATTTATTTGTCCATGAATTTATCTAATATCTGTCTCCCAACTGTATTACAAAGTGACAAAAATAAGAACATCTGTTTTACCCACAAATCCATTAACTCGGTGCTCAATAAATATTTGTTGGGAAAAAAATTACTGATATCATTGTTGCCAGGTAATGTTTTCAAATTATATAAAATTAAATGGATCACATTCAAAGAGTAAACTCATTCTATATTATTTTTAAGTATGTAAGTACTATATGTAGTATTTTTTAAAGATAGAACTCAGATATACACAGAAATAATCCTTATATCTTCTTTTTATTGAAGTGCTTGATTAAGACTCCAAACAGCAGAAATATATGTGAATATGTCAAACTGAACAGCTCTAAAGTAGAGGATCCCAAACTGCTTTCTTCATCTCTTCCTCCCTTTCCTTCTCCCCTCTTTCTGTTCTTACTTCTTTTTTTTTTTCTTTTCTTTTCTTCCTCCTCCTTTCCTTCCACCTTCTGCCTACTCCTCCTTCTTCTATTTTTTTTTTTTTTTTTAAATTAAATCTGAGGCAGAAAGTTGTTTCTAAGGAAGAAGATAACACCAATTCTTATCAGGCATCCCAAGCTCAATGCAGGAGCAAAGATCTTTCTAAAAATTGCATAGATATAGATCTTTCCAACAAATGAATTAAACACACTGCTTCTTTCTCATTTCCAACTCACCCAATAATCATGAAATCATGAAATGTAAAACAATGGAAACCAAAACAGCAATATGAGTTTATAAGAAAGTGAGCCATATGGAGTTTATAAGAAAAAAATTATTAAAATTATTCCAATTGTGAAAGTTTAAAAAATCAATGAACAGGTTCTGAAAGTTATTATGAGTAAGTAAATATTGTACCTAAAAATTACAAAAGCATTCATTAATGAGAAATTAGTGAGTTTTTTCAACCTTCCAAGTACAGTGAAGAATTCTGGAAACATTTGGTAAGTCTCTTCATATGGGCAGGAGAATCTAGACAATTTAGAAATTAATGAAAATACGTTAAGGAAATATATCTCTGTTGGACAACAATTATTTTGATTAATTTTATATACCAAAGTGTTCAATTTACAGTTTATGATACATTTTTTGAGTTTATGCTTAAATGTTATTGCTGACACCATTTAGAAACTGGAAAGAGCTGATAAACATTTCAGATTATACCAATGTAATATCACTTTTCTATCAAACACAGCAAGTGAATGATATCAAACTAGAACTCTTACAACTAACTTTTGAGAAATTTTATTCTACCCCTGTGGGCTTATTTTGTGACACTTAGCTTTTACCTTGTGTACTTCATCATATTATTTTGTATACCTCAGAATACTCCAAGTATTCCACTTGTGTGAATAAATATACTGTAACCCCACTATCATTTTTTTTCACTGTTAACTATCAATACTCCATTTTATTGATATGCAACATTTACAATTTGATATTAACATACCCCAATTCAAAATAATAAATCAGAATGTGATTCAATGCTCTTTTCTTCTCTTCCACCTGTGTAGAAGCATAATTCGTGTGTCATTTTATGAATATCATGAAATCTCTTAGAATGGCAGTATTACCACCAATTTTACACATCACAATTTAGTTTCATTTTCTAGGATTATTCATTTAACGGATTTTCTAATTATCTTTCTTAGTTTCTCATTTTTTAAAAATTACTTTATTCTTAATAAACTTGGGTAACATCTACCAATGTGGACCCATTTACAAATTTAACTACTATTTATTCTCTTGTACTAAATTATCACAGTGGTAAATGAGATTGAATCTCAAAGTTCTTGAGGTACTTTTCAGCATGAATCCATTTCCATTTGTGATTATCTACCCCCACCCCAATTTAAACTATCTTCAACTTCCAGATACCTAGCTTACCAATGAAAATACAGTTAAATCAGTTGTAAGACCAGAAAGTCCTTTCACTAAAAAAAGTAAAATCACACTTTAAAATCAGCTGGTTAAATTAGCTCTTTTCTTAAAATGATGAATTTCCTAAAACACTGGGTTATCAAATTATTTTCAAAGTTAACAAATCAGTTTGGCCAAGAATGTTTTGAAAAGTATTGAATTGAAAATATTGCACCTAGGTTCACATGAATAAAAGGTTTTTGAAGCTGTCTTTGTCTATCCTTGTTTCAGTTTGGTTGATTTTTAAGTTTTTTGTGGGTTTTTTTTTGGTTTTTTTCGGGTTTTTTGGGGGGTTTTCCTAGCACATTTTTCTTTCTGAATACATTTGCAAGGACTCCTTCTTCAAACAGCATCTTTGGTGACTTGCAGCATCCCAAAGTGGATGCCAAGAAGTTGAGATCAAAATTTGTGGTATTATACTTTTTAAAAAACTAAACAGTTCAAGTAATTCATTTGAAAAATGTGGTTATTTTGAAAGTTTACTTATGTATCAACAAAATTTCTATTTTACTTAACAGTGTAGAATGGAGAAAAAAGAATATTAACAATATTTTGGTGACCTCCTTTCATGACGGATCAACTTTTGAAACTTCTGAAAGATATTTAGTATAAACAACTAATTAGCATGTGAATTCATTTACTACTTTTACCTCATTAAGAAGGGAATTAAAGGAAAGTGTCAATTAAGAATGAAAAATATTTGAGACAACTACTTAATTGTGACCTCCATCCAGGTCTTTTAATCCAGAAAGAGCCTTTCCCTTCCATTTACTATTTTACTATGGCCAAGTCATTATAAATCATCAACATTATTTCTTTCATTACTTTCCATTGTTAACAGACATAGAGACCAAGAGTTTAAATTCTAATTGTATAATGGAGTGAGGCTGAATTAATTAACAATCCCAAGTTTGTGGGAGAATTTATTTATTTATTTATTTATTTATTTTAGCAATGAAACTTTATTTCTAACATCCCTGTGCTATTTTTTTAACATCTTTATTGGAGTATAATTGCTTTACAATGGTGTGTTAGTTTCTGCTTTATAACAAAGTGAATCAGCTATACATATACATATGTCCCCATATCTCTTCCCTCTTGCATCTCCCTCCCTCCCACCCTCCCTATCCCACCCCTCTAGGTGGTCACAAAGCACCGAGCTGATCTCCTCGTGCTTTGTGGCTACTTCCCACTAGCTATCTCTTTTACGTTTGGTAGTGTATATATGTCCATGGCACTGTCTCACTTTGTCCCAGCTTACCCTTCCCCCTCCCCATATCCTCAAGTCCGTTCTCTAGTAGGTATGCCTCTTTATTCCCATCTTGCCCCTAGGTTCTTCTGACCATTTTTTTTTCTTTTTTTAGATTCCATATATATGTGTTAGCATACGGTATTTGTTTTTCTCTTTCTGACTTTCTTCACTCTGTATGACAGTCTCTAGGTCCATCCACCTCATTACAAATAACTCAGTTTCATTCCATTTTATGGCTGAGTAATATTCCATTGTATATATGTGCCACATCTTCGTTATCCATTCATCTGTTGATGGACACTTAGGTTGCTTCCATGTCCTGGCTATTGTAAATAGAGCTGCAATGAACATTTTGGTACATGACTCTTTTTGAATTATGGTTTTCTCGGGGTATATGCCCAGTAGTGGGACTGCTGGGTCATATGGTAGTTCTATTTTTAGTTTTTTAAGGAACCTCCATACTGTTCTCCATAGTGGCTGTATCAATTTACATTCCCACCAACAGTGCAAGAGGGTTCTCTTTTCTTCACACCCTCTCCAGCATTTATTGTTTGTAGATTTTTTGATGATGGCCTTTCTGGTGTGAGATGACATCTCATTGTAGTTTTGATTTGCATTTCTCTAATGATTAATGATGTTGAGCATTCTTTCATGTGTTTGTTGGTAATCTGTATATCTTCTTTGGAGAAATGTCTATTTACATCTTCTGCCCATTTTTGGATTGGGTTGTTTGTTTTTTTCATATTGAGCTGCATGAGTTGTTTCTATGTTTTGGAGATTAATACTTTGTCAGTTGCTTCTGTGGGAGAATTTAAACTAATTTATTTTGTCTTAAAAAAAAAGTCTGCTCATGGTTTGAGGTAACTTTAGGTACTTTGAGATTTCTCAAGTTATGAAAAAAACAGGAGCATTGACCATTACACAGTACACATTATACATTACAAACTAAAATAAAATAAATTCTAAGAATCATAGGCAAGAATTGTAGAAAATCCTTATTAATTACAAGCCTGTAGTTCTTTTAATATTTGATCCTACTTTACTATCATTGCACATAAGACTGCAAGAATAAAAAAGAACATAATATCATTACACTCCTCTCATCTCAATTTGCATATTCATTTTGGGAGAAAATAACTCAAGAAATAACAAATAGCAAGTCTTACATCATTTTGAGTATCTGGGTTAGAAATTTGGTTTCTCTTAATTAGATTAGTCTCAGAAAGATTAGCAATTTAAGAATGGAAACCCAACAGGTGGCTTCTAGGTTTCTAGGTAAGATACACACAGGTATGCACAGACACACAGACACACACACATACACACAGACACACATACATCACACATACAATTATTACTTCTCACTTCTACTAACTTTCTTAAAATTTACTTTAAAAACAGAATATTGCAACACATAGCTTTGATTTGTTATAGATTCTACGTTGGCAAAATAAATAATATCATGAAAGAATTCTAAAGAGTCTGTTGTTACAGCCATGGTGTCTGAAACTTTTTCCAGAGTTATGCAAACATCCTCCCATGTATGGGTAGAAACCACAGTTGTTTTGATGTTCCAAATGGTCTGTGCCGCTTTGCCAGCTCACACACAGTTATACTTAGTTTTCCTTAGTACAAAATACAATGGTCAGATTTCAGATATTTTGTTGATACATGGATTCTGTTTTGAACTTTGATGTCAAAGGAGAGAAACATATTATACAATACAAAAAATTCCTGACATTACATAGAGCTAATTATTTTCTAAAGGCAATAATTGAATTCACAGAGGACACATGTACAATATGGAGCTAAATATAAACTTACAGTCACTCACAAAGACTTAACAGAGCAGTTGCATCATGAGATCCATCTTAATCTTTTAATAAATGCATCTCCAAATATTAATTAGATGAGGAAGTAAGAAGCCAAATATTGATTCCTACTAGTACAAATTAAAAAAAAAAAAAGTTCCAAGAAATTATGTGAGCTACTGACCAGAAGAATGTATAACAAATCTATAGATTTAAATGACAATTATTCCTTGAAGAAACTATCACAAACCATCTTCTTTCCTTTGTACCTTTTATGATTTTTATCCCAATAGTATCCTCATAAATAAGAGAAACTTTATTGACTTTTTTTCTGTTACCTAGTGTAGAATGATGCACTGTAAGAATCTCAAACACACACACACACACACACACACACACACACACGCACACATATAAGGATGCTTTTTTGGACTCTATGGAAACTTAAACTTCCTTTTGGGGAGGTGGGAACTGCTTGATAATCTAGCATCAAAGAGCTGCAAGGACTAACCCTGCAAATTAGTCCTTAATCAAATCTGATGGCTATGCCCTTGCAGCAAGTCCATCTGAAGTCCACCCCCATGCCCCTTTCCTATCATCAATCTTCTTCAGCTTCACATTCATCAAGCTGCATGGCAACTCTCATTCACACTAAATAAGCTTTCAGGTGAATTTACTTTCGAATCCTGAATGACCCAGTGAAAGTTCAAAATCACTCTTTTACAGAATTGCACCCAGATAGCCCCTGGCATTCTTATAAAAGTGGTTTGTCAATAAAATGCCCAGTGAAATTGCTTGTTTGGAATGTATGGTGTCAGCTGAGAGACTGGTAGCTGAGCAAGCATCTTCCTAAAAATAGAAAGACTTCTAAGTGATTAAAAAACACTTACTTTAAGTGGATGCATTTATGGTATGAAATTGTATCTCAATAAAGCTGTTTATTTTTAAAAAGCTACTTGTTTATTTTAGTAGTTTGTGAATAAATGATCTTTTTTATCATTAATCTATTTGACTCAGCTACGGGTTTGAGAACGTTATTTGGGAGCAGCTATACTGAAGATAATTAGATTAAAATCTAGATTGTTTTTGTTCCCTTACCCGTTTACAGTATTTTCTTTATTCAGTATTTTCAAAAATCTAGAGTTAGTGCATTTTACATTTTTTTAAGTAATTACTGAGTGCCTGAGAAAGTTTTTCTATGTTCCAATTCACATTTTGTAAGTATTTTAATGTACTAAAATAACTAATATTTCAGTCACTTACTTACATTTGTTTTTATTAACTGCTTTTCCCCAGTGGATAACGCAACACAGTCAAAAACATAGATTAAAAAAGCTATTAGAAATTCCCTATTCTCATTATTTTCTTTTCAGAATCTTCAAGCAGCAGAATAAAACAGCTTTGCGATAAATTAAAAACTCTTACCTAAAGATATTACACTGATCATAAACCATATTTGATATTTAATTCTAAAATAATTGTTCTCACATTTTAACAGCCACCTGGAATATAGCTTGTTTGAACAGCTTGTTAAAAACACAGATTGTAAACACCACATTCAAGAATGATGCTTTGGGACTGAGGTTGTTACTCCCAAATCAGTATGCCTAACAATCAGCTCAGGTGATTTTAATTCAAGTGGTCCTTAAAATACATTTTGAGAAATTAGTCATTTTTGTATGATGGTATATGGCCAAAATATATATCTAGCCTTAAAAAATATAATTACAAAGAATTCTTAGAATGGCAGACATTTCTAAATGAAAAGAAGTTCAAGAGCATATCCAGTCCAGGCTCATGCTTTACAGATGAGGGAAATGAGATCTAAAATGTAAATGTCATGTCTCAAAACACACAGATATAAAGCAGTAAGACTAGGGCTAGAACTTATTCTTTCTTGATCCTACTCAACATTCTTGACCATGAAAAAACTATTCTCATTTTCTATGTCAGAACTTAGTATTTTAAAGACTGATTAGTGTCAAAGGACCCAAAATTCTAGTAAATTCACTCTTTTCGCTAGAATGGGAACATGCTACATGGAATTCTGTATCTTCAGATCATCATCAACGCTATTTAAAGAAAAAAAAAGATTTTTTTAAAAATTTTGAGTTAAAATCATGACTGAACCACAAATTAAAAAAAAAAAGCATACTTTTTCTTAAATGTGTATTGTTCCTCACAAGGGTTCAATCTTCCATAACCCACAGATCCACATATTTATACTGACCAGTATCTATCTTATTAATGACTATATTCACTGCCCCACTCTGCCCTGTTTTCCTTTAAAATCTCCGGTGAACAGGAATCAAAAATATTTAAAAGGCAGTTGGGATTTTCCAACATCCTTTTCATTTTTTTTTTTTTTTTTTTCTGTTTAGTCTCCTTCTGTGCTTCTCTACAAGGAAAACAAAAAAACCTTGAATAAGGTGACTCATTTAAAAAAAAAAAAGAGCTTTAACAAATATAAGCCACAATATCATTTTAAAATAATGTTCCCCACTTATCTTTCAAAGTCCACATACAAGGAGCTATCCAAGAAAGAGATGTTAGTAAAACTATGGGCTTTATCCTCCTCAAGTTAATTAAAATAATGACCAACATTCAATGAATACTTAAACTTGATCCAGGTATCTCTAGGCTAAGTTTTTTATTTGTATTATCATTAAATCCTTTGAATTAGGTATTTTTATTATTCCTAAATTATAAATTCAGTAAACTGAAGCTCAGAAGGAGTACGTAAGTTGTCCAAAATCATGCAACTAGTAAATGGTACAGGCGGCACTCAAATACAGGTCTACATGACAAGAAGTCTTTATGCTTGAAGTATTCAACAGCCTACCAACAAACCTGCTCAGTTTAGGCTGCATTTTAAAATTGAGGGTATTTAAATTTCTCTGATATAATTACTGTTGTAATCGGGCATTTCTTTCATTTGCTTGTTTTGCAAAATTAATAGCATAATGTGGAAATAGCATAATGCGGAAAGAACTTCTCCTTAGTCTATTGTTTACGAATTTGTTTTTTTTTCCTCCTCAAAGGGATTATTTTGAGTTAGTTATCTCTTTTCTGAAAATAAATTTTGTAAGAAATAAACTGAGTTAGTCTCTATAAAAAGAGACAGAAAAAAGACCAAAAAAATTCAGAAAGGAAAGAAAAACAATACATAACAAGATATCTTTCTTGTAAATTTGATTTTACCTAGAACATTTTGACAGGCTGGAACAAGACAATAGTTGTTTGGTTTGTGGGAAAACTGAAACTAACTTACTTGATTGGAGTTGAAAAGAGTTGCCTTAAACACAAGTAGACTGTTATTACATTATAATAAGTAAATCTACTGAACAGAAACGTGTTTTTTAAGGTTCTACTTAAAAGACTTTTTTTTTTTTTTTAATCATATAAGTCTTGCCAGGATATTCCTCTCTGGAAGCTGAAACTTCTGGGCCTCTTACCCACAACAGTATAGAATGGAGAAGGAGAAAGCCGAAGTAAAAATACTCACAGCTTTGCTAGTTGCTGGCATTTTGCCACATGCCAAGGCTAACCCAAGCCAAGGAAACGAATCCCTGTAATGCTTCAGTGTTCTCTTCGCATCAGGGTTATGGGATTATAGACATTTCAGACTTATCCAAATGCAATGATTCTAGCTGTAATGTCACTGTGATGTTTGTTACCTCCAGTACCTCAGGTGTTAAACTCACTACCACTCCAGGAAGTTTATTTTGTGGGACAAGTCTAACTGCTAGAAACTTCTTCCTCTTTTAGGGTCAAAAATCTAGCTACTTGTAATAATTTCTACTTGTTAGTTTCACTTCTGCTTAACCAAACACAAATCTGTTTCATTTTTCATACATCAGAGCCTTCAAATGATTAATAGTAACAAAGCAAGAGATTTCCTCCTCTTCAGGTACGTTCCACATTAAACATTCCCTGGCGCTTCAATTCACCTTTCATTTCTTCTGGCCTGTTTTTTTTTTTTTTTTAATCACTGTGACTGTCATTTTTGTGTTTGTTTTTCATCTTGCTTTGTGGTTCATCTTGTTTAATTTAAAATAAGTACTTGCCCAGCTTTCTCAAAATTTCCAAGCAAGTTTAAAATGCAACCTTTCTTAAAGAGATCTCTGTAGCAACCCCAAGCACTTAAATCCATGTAAAAATTGAATCTAGCTATAACTGAATATAACATGGCCAATGGTGAAACGACTTAGCATAAGTGGTACGTTACTTGTCACAAGAAGCTGTGAATTTTAAATTCGAAGCACCTAAGTACATTTTATCCAATACTTTCAGTTTATGATTGAGAAGACTGAAGCTCAAATGCCTATGTTACTGCTCAAGTAATATGCCTCCTGTTTTCTTCCAAAGATTGATTTCCAAGTCAATAAACAGTAAGTTAGAATTTATCTCTTTATGTAAACAATGCCAGTCCTTTTCTCAAGCCACAACATTCAACACATACTTGTCTGTAAGAACACTAAAGAACTATGTGACCAGGATAAATTCATCTGGAGTTGCAAAGCTAAGGGCCAGAACACCATATATTCTCACCTTCTCAAGATCTTGTTTAGGAATCCCAGCAACCTCAATGCCCCCTTTAGACAGGTGCATTGGGATTTCCCTCCAATACAGCCCCAAAGCTGTTGTTTCTGCATCCTACAAATGCAGTTGAATGAGCTGCATGAGCAAGCTGTATGAATGAGCTGGTCTGAGCAAGTGAAAGTGATGGAGTTGTATACTGAGGTGAGGGGGGCAGTTAGGGATTAGGATTCAGCTGTGTGGGATGAAGAAAGCCTGGTATCTCCTGATTGGGTAAATCTGCCTGGCAGATTTCCCAGTCACACATTTCTTTCTTTCTCGTTTCTTTTTTCTCCTGTGGCTGTCAGGAATTAGCCTACCAAATTCCTTACCAACTGTCTCAGAGGAATAAAATGCAGTTTCAAGTTTAGACTTTTTTCCCACCCTTAGTAATAGTGAACCAATAAGAAATAGGGCAGTTAGCGAAAACGTACTCGATTCTCCAGTCCCTCACCTCATTTGTTCCTAAAGCTGCACAGGAAAGGAAAAACTAAAATAATTTTTAACAGTAGGATTTTTGCATGGAAAGGACTAAAGGAAAATGTATCTACATGTCAGAGAAAACAAGATTTAGGCTATTATATTCTAAGTCCCACGAGCTTGAGGGGAAGAAAAGGTAAGAGTCTTTGGGGGTAGGAGTGAGAATAGAGAAAAGGTTTGAGAATTCTACCAAGGAGACAATTATTGGGACACAGAAAACCAGGGTTAAAAACAAGCAAAGAAGTCATTATCCTTCTTAGGCCTGATTCTTTTTTCTCTTCCACCTTTTGCCAGCCCTGGGCAGGGGTGGGGGGCTGGGGGTTGCTTTTTAGTCACAGGTAGATGACGATTACCTGCCCTATATAACCTGTGCTGTTGTGGGAATCAAATACAATGATCACCATAAAGTGATGTGAAAATTGTACGGTGCAGTGCCAATACATTACTATAATAATAATTATTATTACCTCCAAAATCTTGCTCCGTAACAAAACAAAATAAAATGAAAAACTCATTTTGGTTTTTTTGTATGTGCATTTGTATTTTTTAAACCCAGATATGAAAGGCAGCAATAGGCCCTGTTACCAGAAGCTATATCGAAAATTCCCATTATAGAATTTTAATATGAGATAATTAGAATATAATATAGACTGATATGGTAATCCACGTTTCATAAAGTCTGTGGGCTACTACAAGCATGTGCTCTTTTACTGATACTATGCATGTGCTATTTTATCACAATGTTTTGTTTTACTATTATATGATTTGACATATTAAGGTCTTGTGTTTGAAGTAAACAGCCACTCAATTAATTAATAGATTAATTGAGGAGCTACAAATTAAGGTAATAAAGTCAAGCAAACGCCTACCAAATAAATCTGTTTCTACAGAAGTGGATAAGGGCTTCACTTAACCAGAATCTGATGAAATTTAAGGTACTGAACAGCTTATAGGACAGAATTTAGAATAAAAAAACAACAAAAGTTGTGTTCTTGCTAACAGCTCGGCTTAAATTTCAGAATCTTTCAAGCATAATAAGGTATTAGAAATGCCTTTAGAATTATTCACAGTGAATTAGATTTGTTGGTGGTATCATTCATAGAATAGCAACCAAGAAATCTATTCTTCATCACTTCTCTAAAATGCTAATAGTCAGCTGACTTTGTACTTGTTATAAAAATAGATACAAATATGGAGTTTTGCCTTCTTGTGGTTGACAGTTGAAATATAATGCAATTTTTTATTGAAGTATATTCGATGTACAATATTATATAACTAATAGGTGTACAATATAGTGATTCACAGTTTTTAAAGGTTATACTCCATTTGTAGTTATTATAAAACATTGACTATATTCCCTGTGTTGTACAATATATCCTTGTAGCTTTTTTTTTTTTAACATCCTTATCGGAGTATAATTGCTTTAAAATGGTGTGTTAGTTTCTGCTTTATAACAAAGTGAATCAGCTATACATATACATATATCCCCATATCTCTTCCCTCTTGCATCTCCCTCCCACCCTCCCTATCCCACCCCGCTAGGTGGTCACAAAGCACCAAGCTGATCTCCCTGTGCTATGCAGCTGCTTCCCACTAGCTATCGGTTCTGTAGATTATTTTATACCTAACAGTTTGTGCCTCTTAATCCCCTTCCCCTATATTACCCTTCTCCTCTTCCCTCTCCCTACTGGAGGGCATTATGTTAATTGAAATGTCAGACAGAGAAAGATAAATACTGTATGATATCACTTATATGTGGCATCTAAAAGATACAACAAACTAGTAAATATAATAATATGATATTTTTGTACAATGCTTGTTTATAAGTGCCCCAGAATAGATTCAACATTTATGGTCCTCCTTTCCATTTAGGAGGCATTATCTAATATAACGCTGGGCTTTGAAACTTGAGCCCTTATACTTAGTGTAAAGTGCTAGAATATACCTCTAAAATTATAGCTAACCTTTTGTGATGAGGCAGGAACTGAAGAATGGACTGGTTCAGAATCAGGCAGAACTGACTTGTGGTCTAGACTTGTGACTTTGGGCAAATAAACTCACCAATCTGAGTTCCCTTATCCTTATATGCATAACAGGGATAGTAGATTCTTATACAGTGTTAATGTGAGGATTACCTGTGACAACATAGGAAAGGCATCTAGCATAATTTCAGTGACCTTGTCTTCCTCTTAAAATCCATATCTCCTAATAAACTAACACACACACACAACACACACACACACTATTTTAAAAACATCTTTTCAAAGTGCTTATTAAGCGCCTTCTAGAATATCTAATCTTCAACCATCTCAACAGATACATTAATGCACATACATTTTAGAACTCATATCACATTCACTGCATGCCGGTTAACCATCAGAAAAGAGTTTATTAGATGAAAATAAGCCTGTTGTAAAAGATTTCCCTGCAATTACTTCACTGCCATTATCCTGGCCACACGCTTATGGAGCTTTTCAAATTAATATGCTTAGATTACTGAGCAAGTAATCAAGCAGTGGAATTCTATGAGGAACTCAATTACTAAAGAAAATGATCACTCAAGCATTTGAGAAACCGGGGCTACATCTAATTTTGAATAGTGGATCATTATTGACATTATGGAAGCATTCAGCACAAACACTTGGACATGTAGCAGTAGAAAGGGTATCACTTTCTATACATGTGGTAAACTGAACGAGCTGCTTGCTAACATCTCTGTTAAATGTTATTCTGCCTTGCTGAAAAAAGAAATAATATCAACCTTGAAATCAGTACTTTAAAAAAAATAGGGAGCTGATTGCTTGATTGAATAAAAATTGGATTGTTAACTCACATTTAAAATAAACAATTCTAATTTTTCTACTTGAGATAGAGTAATCTTTTATAGCCTAGAAATAATTATCCAATGAACACAAGTATAAGAATTGATTTCTACATATTTCCATATTAGAAACTACTTAAATACTTTCATTATTGCATTTTAATCATTCCACCACCAAAAGGCCCTCTTTTGACTAAATGATTACGTATAGATCCATGTGCTGTGTTTTTACTCATTTAATAATTTTAATCATACTTTTATTTTCTCCAAATTATGCATCATCCAGATGCTTTTGATGAAAATTATTTTTCTAATTCTGATTTTTATCTAAGAGTTAAAGCAAAGACTATTTTAAGAACTTTGCTATAGTGTTTTAAAAGCATCTGAATTAGGAAAGGTAGTGTAGGAAATGGGTTGAGACTGGTATGTTTATTGTTCTTCCTCTGCTCTCTTCCAAGGCAAGCAGTAAAGAAAAATCATTCAATAGTGAGTGATAATTCCTAATAAACCTAGTAGTCATCAGCTGTGTGGCCTTGGGGAACTCACTTCACCACTCAAAGTGTAATAGTATAGCATGATGATGATGATGGTGATGATGATGATGATATTGATGATGATGATAATGATAATGTAGGCAACGCTAGCCTACCGGAAACATCATTAGCATAAAATAAGGCAGTTTTTATAAGGTAAAAGTGTTGTGAGAGATTATCATGATTATTCTGAGCATCAATTTTTTGGAGCATTAATTATTTTTTAGAGTCATGTACCACATAGAAAATATACTGAAAGATTTTCTCCCTTTCCCCGGCAAAATGAATATATGTGCACAGATTTTTTAAATGTCAGTAAAATTTCAGGAAACCTTTGCCTTTCTTAGGCCTATTCATTGACTACCCTGTTTAAGGTCCCCGTTGTGGTGGAAGTCCTTGGTTGCCTGGTCAGGAGTCAACCCCTCACATACCTCACACCTGACTACCTTCATCACAAAATTCTGAAATGTTCAAGTATGCATTAACCCATATGAATCTCCAGAATGACCTAAGTCTAAAAGCGTACGACACTCCTCAATGAATTAGTGAATTGTAACATTTTTCCCTCTCCTGCTGGACATGAAAAAGAAGTATGCTTCCATAGTTGCTTTTGGCAGCTGTCTCATGAGGACAAGGGTAACCAGACCTAAGATGAAGCCAGCACTGTGAATGGCAAATAATACCGTTAAGCCTGCGGAAAAATAACCTGCTGTACTCTGAACTTCCTTTTATAGCAAATAATAAACTTTACTTACACATCCTTGAAGTCTCAGTTCAGATATCATTTGCTTGGTGATGATGTCTCAGACTAAACCAAGCAGGACCAGTCCATCAGGCCCTCACTCTCAAAACATCTAATGTACATAGAGCTTTATCATTTAACTCAATCACAGTGATTAACATCAGTATTATAAGAAAAACTTGAACAGCTTAAGGGCAGAGTTTTTTTTTTTCCTTTGTTTGATTCATTATATTATTGCATTCACAGAACTGTGTCTGCCACATAATAGGCATTGTACATTTTTTTGGGAATTAATGAACACCAGAATACAGTTTTAAAAGACATGAATGGAAAAAAAGTAGGTGGATCCTGCTTACATTTTTCTGAATCCTATAACTAGAATTTTAGTACAAACTCTATTTCCTTGCTATGAGAAGATTAGTATAGAATTTTTCATAAAAGAGCAATAGCAAATAATGTTTATATCAGGTTTTCTGAGGTAATATTAGTTATTTGCATGTGATGGGATGAGGAATATTGCATTCAATTTTACAAAATTCTGGAAGATGATCTTTGACAACTTGAGGAGGTGTCCAATCTTTAACATTCAGTCATGGCTCAGGAATTCTTTTTCCCTCTGAAGTTCTGGTATAACATTCATCCAGAAAAGTATGCAAATAATAATTGTACAGCTTAATGAATAAACACAGAGTGACCACACCTATGTAACCACTACCTATCTAACAAGCAAAATTGTATTAGCACACCAAAAGCCCATCTTAGGCCCCAATCTTTAGAATAATGTCATAATAACATCTGCAGTGCTTAGACCAATTTAGTTCCAAAATTCCTGAAAGTAAATAATGAATGATTCATGAATAGCTATTCCATGTTAAAAACTTTATTCACTTTGGAAGGAGACATGTTAATCATTCTTAATGTACTTTCTCCTGTTTAATCCCTTCGAGCCCTTAACCTGTAGTGATTCTTGGTAGAGCAAATGAATCTAAAGATAGTCCATAAAAAGAGATTTGTAGAGTTTACATCTGGAAAACAATCTCATATGGACTATATTTAAAATTTGCCATTGATCTGTCTTGCTCATTCCTATAGTTGATGAATTCTCTCTCTGAAAAGTGAAGAAAAAAAAAAAAAAACCTTTCCTTTTAGAAGGATAAAACTGAAGGAAATGAGAAACATAACAATAAAAAAAAGATTAAGTCCTTCAGAAATTGGTTAATTGATTGCCTGACAATTATAACAGAAATGCTTTAAATCTGAAAGCCATCAACCCCTGACTCTGTTTTTCTCTTCAACTTAATTAGAAGAAAATAAAACACAAATGTATTCTTGTTTAGCTGGAACTTTGGGGAAATATGTAGGAAGTTATAGGCAATAAAGTACCAGCTGCTTCTTTGTTGCTAAGTTTAACAGAGAGTGAGCAGCAAATGTGTTTTTATAATTTATCATTCCTGTGTATTAAAGTTCTATGACTAGCTGCTTAGGAGAGGTTGTAAGCAAAAGCCATGTTACCAAAACTGAGTTAAACTGCAGCACAGAGATAAAAGTGTGAAACAAAGTATCATCACTAACTAAAAGCACACATTTCTTTGGGAGATAGATATTGACAAATATTTATAAGAAATATTTTCCCTATTATTTTCCAAATAAAATTGTTTGTCCATGATCTCATCAGCCTAATTATCTGGCAATAATGACATGCCAGATGAAGAGTTCTGCCTGTATATCTTACACAAGGTGATAAATAAGAGTCTCTGATAGACTCTTGAAGAGAACAGAAGAACCGAAAGCTTTTAAATGTTAATATCTTACTGGCTTTACCTACGGTAATATAATCCAGGGACTATGGACCCCAAATTAGGATGTTTTTAGTATCCAAAGTAGTTGCTTGTATGCATTTTATGACAAATACTGACGAAGAAATATGTCCATAAAATATTTCAGGTCAAAAAGCAAGTTTATATGTAAACTACATATACATAGTATATATACTATGATTCTTACTTTTAAATCATATTTATCATCTTGCATTGGAATTAAGATCACTGTTATCTTTATCTGACAAATCATTCTGAAATATAATACATTTTAAAGCTAAAGGAGCGTTCTAAAGTCCTTTGTCTTCAAGCATACACAAGTTTTATAACAAACATCAAAAATATGCTCATTGAATATAGTAATTTAAATGTTTTTCTTTCTCATGACCAAATATTTGGTGAATTGCTTACAATGATTAAATGATTAGGCTCCTTAACTTAAAAAAAAAAAGTACTTCCATATGTTGTCACAAAAACTCTTTAAAACATTCTTGCGTCACTAAAGGAGACAATGTCTGAGATTACACTGACTTTTATATTTTGGGATCTTTGGAGTAATGATGTTTTACATGACCAAAGACATCTCCCGAGCCTCTATAGCCATCTGATCTTTGATTTTTACGCCTTCCCAAAGTTGGCTGCAGACATCCTCAAGACACAGATGCATCTGTTCTTTCATCCATTCTTTTAGTTAGTGTTTATTAAGAAACTACCATGGGGCTTCCCTGGTGGCGCAGTGGTTGAGAGTCCGCCTGCCGATGCGGGGGACGCGGGTTCGTGCCCCGGTCTGGGAAGATCCCACATGCCGCGGATTGGCTGGGTCCGTGAGCCATGGCCGCTGAGCCTGCGCGTCCGGAGCCTGGGCTCCGCAACGGGAGAGGCCACAACAGTGAGAGGCCCACATACCGCAAAAAAAAAAAAAAAAAAGAAAAAAAAGAAACTACCATGTTTAAGATTGACATTTGCAATCCAAAAGAAGTGGTGTGTGTGTGTGTGTGTGTGTGTGTGTGTGTGTGTGTGTGTGTGTTGGAATATGTTTGGCCGAGAAGACAGAAAAATTCACAGGTTTTAAGACTCCAAAGAGAGAAATGAGGGAATTCTAATAGCTATGACTCAAGCAAGTTCCTAGTAAGTCCCATGCTAAATAAAACAATTATTCATTGGGTGTTAATAGCTTTGGTACTTTCTAGTAGAAAAGCAGAAATTAAGTAATTTGCCCGTGGGTACACAGTTTCTCATATATGAACAGTAATGTCACCTGATTCATGGAGTTTGGGAGAAAATTAAATGAGTTAATATATGTAAAGTATAGTGCCAGCTAAATTGATAAGTACTCATTAAATAACAGCTACTATTATTGTTATTACCATGCTGGGTACTATTCTAAGTACTTTAAGTACATTATTTAATTTGATCTTCACAATAGCTTCATGTGGTAGAGAACATCATTCCCTTTTTATAATTAGTAAACTATGAATTAGAAAAATTAAGTAACTTGTCCAATGACACACAACTAATATGTGTTGAAAATACAATTTGAACTGAGACAATCCAAGGTTCACGCTCTTAAAAACTATGTTACGGACTCAGAAACTAAAGAGCTCTTGGAGAACAAGGCAGAGTCTAACAGGAAAATAACTCAGACCCAGTATTCAAGGAAGCTCCAGATTCACACGTTTTG
This sequence comes from Globicephala melas, assembly GCF_963455315.2. Classification (NCBI taxonomy): domain Eukaryota; kingdom Metazoa; phylum Chordata; class Mammalia; order Artiodactyla; family Delphinidae; genus Globicephala; species Globicephala melas. The sequence goes on along the minus strand of NC_083320.1, from coordinate 24,523,534 downwards.
CTTGATCTTCTGCACTTGAACTCCCTGGGAGTCCAAAACCAGATCGAAGGCACATCATCAGTTCTACAGAGGCAGAAAAAAGTTAAACTTAAGTGGCTTTGGGGGTAGGAAGAGGGACTGTCTGCAGTTGGGCACAAGGGACCTACTTATGGAAAATATTCTAAAATTCCTCTGTAAGGCTTTTTTTGGGGGTGGGTGGGAGGGAATGTTCTAAAATTGGGTTAATTTTAGATGATGTTAATTCCACACAACCCAGTAAATTTACTAAAAATCATTGTATTGTACACTTAAAATGGGTGGTTTTATGGTATGTATATACATTATACCTCAAGAAAGCTATTATTTAAAACAATTTTTTAGCCCAGTGCACCCTGGAGGTTGCCCATGACAGTGTTTAACCACATGTGTGGTGTGAACTTACAGGCATCATGTTGTGAAGAGATGGGGGCTGCGGTGACTCATGCAATCAGGAATTTCAACCTAGAGAACCGGGCGCAATGGGAAATCAGCAAGATGAAGCCCTTCCCCGCTCCCAGGCACCCCTCCACCAAGAACCTCCTGCGAAAGCAGATGAGCAGCCATCCAGAAATTAAGGGAGAAATTGCTAGAAAAAATGACAAACTGCTGTCATTACTAAAAGATGTGTATGTCGATTCCAAAGATCCCGTGTCTTCTGTGCAGGTAAAGGATGCTGGAAAACGTCAGAAGCCAAAGGAGTTCAGCTTGCCGGAAAACCATCATCCTGACATGATGAATATTAAGAACATTCCCAAAGGCAAAATTTCCATTGTAGAGGCACTGACACTTCTCAATAATCATAAACTTTATCCAGACACATGGACTGCTGAGAAAATAGCAAGATGTAAATTCTCTTCTTAAATATTTCATAACTTTTGAAGTCAAAAATCTTACCCCCTGAAGGCAAGAAAGCAATACAATCAAAATGAAGAGAATCCTGAAATTACTTTTCCTTAATGTACTCTGTGTCCCCGTACCCTGTTTATTTTCTCATTTTTAGCATATTAAATTATATAAATTTAAAAAATAAAATTAAAATAAAATAAATAAAAATTTTAAACAAACCAATAAAACATATAGATATTATGTTTCTGCTCTAATCAACCCTGAATCTCCAAGTTGGGCCTAATGAATTGATACTTGTTAACTAAATCTATAATAGTTTTTCACTACTGTGAAATAAATGACCCTAAAAACTAGTGGTGTAAGACAACTTTTTCATTTTATTAATACCACAATACTGTAGGTGAGAAATATGAGCAGGGCTCAGATGGGTGTGCCTTTGCTTCTCTAGTCATTGAGGAAACTCAGTGGTACTCTTCTGGTAGATGGGATGGTCTGGTGGGTCCAAGATGGTTTCAATCACATGGCTGGAGTCTGGGGTTGAATGAGTCAAAGAATAAGACTGCCTGCCAACCAGGGGTGCCTCATGTGGCCTTTCCATGTAGCTTAGCATGTCACAAGATAATGGCTTCAGAATAGTCAAACTTCTAACATGGTGGCTCAAAGCTCTTAGTGAACACAATGGAAGCTGCATCAGTTTTATGACCCAGGCTTGGAAGTCATACACTACTACTTGTGTGTAGTCTATCAGGCAAAGCAGTCACAGCCTTCCTAGATTCAAGAAGAGGGGAAATAGAATTCACTTCTTGTTGGTGAAGAATAAGGTCACATTGCAGAGGAACATGTGAGACTGGAGATATTGTTATGGTCATCATTTAAAAATACAGTCCATTGTCATAATAGTTTACAACAATAATCACCATTAATAGAGGGTTCAGAAAAGTCTGTTAATTCTTCAAAACTTCAAATGTCTGAAACTTTGAGGTTATCACACATCATGATATGTAAATTAGAAGGAATTTGGAGGGTTCATGGTGATATTCCCAAATACCTCAAGAAATTCACACAAGAAACTTGCTTCCTGGAAAAATCCTGACTTTCAGGCATGATTATACACTTAATTTCCCTTGTGCTTCCTTATGAAAACAATTTGTTTACATAAAAAATTAGTTTAATTTCCTTTTAGTTTGAGATTCTAATACAGTAGCTGAATACAGCTGTAAACTGTCTCCTTATAAAATACTTAATGCTGACTATGGCCATTTTTATTCATGCATTTCCTAGATGGAATATGACATTTGATGACTTTTGCCCAAAATAACCTTTTTTTTTTTTGGTATGCGGGCCTCTCACTGTTGGGGCCTCTCCCGTTGCGGAGCACACGCTCCGGACGCACAGGCTCAGTGGCCATGGCTCACGGGCCCAGCCGCTCCGCGGCATGTGGGATCTTCCCGGACCGGGGCACGAACCCGTGTCCCCTGCATCGGCAGGCGGACTCTCAACCACTGCGCCACCAGGGAAGCCCCCAAAATAACCAATTTTTAAATTACAGTCACAAATGCATTACATTTATCCTATGTTTTAGTAAACATTTTAGAGCATATGACAGAAACATATACTAAAAACAGGTTTAATTTAAAACCCCTTCAGTTTCCTATACATCAACCTCTGAAATTCCAACCCTGAAACTTTTCAAAAAAGTGAGTTAGGTGAAGGAAATGAAGAGAAAGGGAGGAAAAAATAAACCAAACAATTAAACAAAGGGCAGAAAAAGTGGTTTTAATCTCTGGTTTGGCCATTAACAACCATTATGTTACCTTCCACAAGTCACTTAAGGCCTGCTGGGTTCAGTCCTCGTATGACAATGAGGGGCTGGACTGAATCTATGTGGTTTTTTTTGTTGTTGTTGTTGCTTTTGGTGATGGAGGTGTGACTTAAACAATAAAAAGCACTTCCAGAAAAAATACATTAAAGCTAAACATACATGACTGGAGTTATTCTGGTTGAAAAGTGGGTGAGGTCATCTGGAGACCAACCCACTCAACCTCCCCTAATCACCAGCTCCTCTGCCGCTAACCCCTATACCAGCTTTTTTTTTTTTTTTTTTTTAAATAACTATCATGGAATCCTATCTCTAAAACATAAAATTTGAAAGTCACTAGATTAGATGGTCTCTAAAGGATCCTCCTTGAAGAGCAAATACTCTTAGGAGCTAGAAGAGTAACTACTGGGTAAATTTTTATATAACAAATGTGATTACCCTAATGGGTAGGACCATGGATATACATGTGTATTCATAAATATGCCCTTAACAATAAATGAGTCTATGCATTTGATTTTCCGTGCAAATATATAATTTTAGATATATAATAAAAGCAACTACTATCTAGGAGATAGTATCTATCTATCATTAGGTAGTGAGAGAGTACCTAATGAAGTATTAAAGTTATCTACCATCTCAAAGCAATCTTAAACACAGTTACCAGTTTCATTTTTTTCACATGAGGAAACATAAGCTTGGGAAGGTTTAGCAACTCGCATGGGGTCAACAGCTAGAAAGGGGTAGACACAATATTTGAATGTGGAATGATCTTAAGCCAGAGTAAATGTTTGTTTGTTTGTTTTTCCCCCACTGTATCAGTAGGTTTCCTGTCTCTGTGAGTGGTTGCTCCAAGGAGCAAGTGGTTTGGGGCTTTCTCCTGAAGAATGGGTTGGGACTTAGTCCCTGACACTGAGCTGGGATGGTGTCAAAACTGAGGATCAAGTGCCCCATATTCCAAGGAAATGATGCAGTGGATAGTGTTTGGAGAAAGGAGGGATGGAAAGGTAGTTAGGCTTCAAGCTTCCATCTTGCCCCTCTCTCTCTTCCTTTTTTCCTCCTGATTTGATGAAAACCCCTATCATTAGAAAATAAATGTGGGGGGAATGATGTACATATTTATACCTAATCACATAAGCTGCCTCTGGTTATGAGCCATCTATAGCCATAACTAATGGCAGACATACGCACAGGAATGTGTGCGTAGGTGTGTGTATTCTTCTCTACCTAGTAGAGAAAGGGTGAGAATCTTTGTACCCCTAGTTTTGCAGGATCCTATATGTGTCTTCTTGTATGTTTTGCTAATGATCTAGGCTTTCCATCCCTTTAACCTATGAGACTATTTAAAACTAGAAATGACCTTGTATAGCAACTGGTTCAACTTTTCATTGACTCAACCACAGTCACACAACTAGTTCATATGTGGGCTGAACCTAGAATTTCTCAACGCTGACATCCTCCAGTTAAGGGAATCTTGCAAACCAAGACTGTACACACACTAACATGAACATGCTACAGGACAAACTATTAAAGTAAGAAAGCAACTTAGAGAAAACCTATTCCTCACTCCTTTATTTTTTAGATTACAAAAGTGTCACCCAGAGAGATGGAAAAATTGTAATATTTTAAAATAAATAACAGATGCCAATCTAGAGCTTCTATCCATTATACATTGTGGTTAGAGATAATTTTATTAAACTAAATCAAAGTAGTGTGTACCACTGGTGAGATCTTAACCCTCTCTGAGAAATATACATTTTTGAATACAACTCTCCTTTTGTTATTTATAAACTTTCTCGAAGACAGGAATTAATGTTTCATGTGTTTTTTGCCCTTTTTGCATAGTGACTTATCTACAGTTAGTGCTAAAGAAGCATTTATTTGACTAATAACAGTCTTAAACTCAATGACAAACACCAGTGCAATACTTAAGCACAAATGAGTCTATATTGTGTTAAAGAACAGCTGCAGAAGACCCACCCGATCATGCATCCTATTGCCTCAGGTCATCCATATATAATTAGTTTTAAACTACCTAAGGCATTTTCAAGACAAATTAACTAATAAATGTAAGCATAAATTTGTTTCTTTAGAAGAGACTATTTAAATTGTTCTGAAAGTATGCCTCTCTACGCCTGAAGGCAAAAATCATGCCACCACTCTGCCTTTGCTCTTTCAAACCAAATACAGCTTATTCTAAATTTATCTTATCTGTCTTATTTTTTAACTCTATAATTAGTTAATATAATTAATGCCTTCATTATTATTTTATTATTCTTAGACCCTTTCTAAGATTTCTGGCATTATTCCTGTGATCCACACAGAGAAAGATGAAAAGAGTTCAATTTTTCTCTGGGTTGGAATACAAATGGTCTCCTCAGTTCCAAAGACTGGTGATCTTTTTGATCTTGACACTTAGGGGAACAATTTAAAGTTTAAAAAATGGGTGAATGAAAAGAATGTCTATTTGGGTTTCTTTGTGATAAGGTCCAAAAGGAAATTTGAATTCTCCCTGCTAAAAATCTCTGGAGCTATGTAAACCATTGAAAGGCAGGTGGTGATTTTTTTTTTCCTTCTCAGGGATTCTACAACTAAAGAAGAGGAGGACATAAGTCTAGAAAGAAATGGATATAGAATAGGATACTGATCAGCATGAGATCATGATCTTTATCAATGATCTTTATCTATTTCCTTAGATAAAGAAATTCTAACAATCCCCAGAGACGATTCCTGTTAGGTGATTAAAATACAGACTACACATGTATATACTTACACACACACTTAAATTTAGTACATCATAGTAAAGTATACTCAAAGTTTGCTCATTCATTCAACAAATAATTTAGTGCCTACCATACACCAGGCTATAACCTGGGAAAATCTGGTTAAAATGCATTCTAATTGCTAGATTTTGGAGTACCAGTAAATGATCTTATTCATTTCTTATTCAGTCTGAAATTTCTGAATCTGGGTGGTCATAACAAATCTTCAGTAATAGTTCCAACATTCGTCCATACAATAACATAATCTGGGTAGCTTTATAAATATATATTGCTTCTGAGGCCCACCCATACATCTATTTAGTCAGAATTCCAGTTTTAGGGGATGGCAAATGGGTAGTTGTTTTTGCTGTTGTTTTTAACCCCTTCAGTCATTTTAATGCAGTTTGTTTGTGGACCAGAGCTTTGGAACCACTGGTCCTGGGTTCATCATCTTTATTCCTAACAAGAAACTATCCTTGACTAAGTCAGTTAAGGGACATATTACATAAACCCATTACAATAACTGCTCCAAAGGGACTATTCCTACTCAGATAGTGGTACTGCCATGTCTATTAAAATAAGAAGCACACTAGATTGGAGGCTTATTTCAGGGGATATGCTTCCTTTTTGTTTATTATTTTTTAAATTATTTATTTTTTGAAGTAAAACTGACATATTATTTTCAGATGCACAACATAGTAATCTGATATATTTAAACATTATTGTATATATATAACTGATTCATTTTGTTGTAAAGCAGAAACTAACACACTATTGTAAAGCAATTATACTCCAATAAAGATGTTAAAAAAATAAACATTATGAAATGATCACTACGATAAGTCTCGTTACCATCTGTCACCATACAAAGTTATTACAATATTATTTACTATATTCCCTATGCTGCACATTACATCCCCATGACTTGTTTTATAACTAGAAGTTTGTACTTCTTAATCTCCTTCCCCTATTTTGCCCATCCCCCCCAACCCATAACCACTGGTTTGTTCTCCTTAAATAGTTTAATATTATACTCACTTAAAATTATACCCTCTTCCATCCATAACTTTTTAAAAACCTCAAAATATGGGTACCTGCAGAACTGCACATGTATGAAAAGATTCGTGGATGATTTAACTTTTCCAAATTCTCTCAATAAATTTATGATAAAGTTAGCTAGAATCCAATTCTATGTATTATTTACCACTCCTAATTCTCTCTTTCTCTCTCTTTTCTTCATATTTTGCTCTATCTACTGAATGACTACTTATCTTTCAATACCCAGGATACTTACTGGAAATTTTTCTTCATACCCCTACAATGTAATCCCCAGGGCAGAAGGCATATTTGAAATTTTGTTCACTGACATATCGTCACAGAAAGGACAGAGCCTGGCACAAAGTAGGTGCTCAATAATTATTTGTTGAATAAGTGAATAAACGAATGAACAATAAAAAAATAAATCTCATTATTTCTATTCCTGTAGCACCAAGGCATTATTAGTTAAAACGAACTTATTGGTAATTTAGCAATGGCTAGTAGTAGTTAATATAAGTATTTTAGCACTTGTCATTTTGCGTTATAATTATTTGTTTCCATGACTGACTCAAGCTGTGCCTTGTGTATATGTCTCAGTCTCACTCAATGCATGGCATATGGTACACATTCAATAAACGTTACCTGAATGAATGGATAAATAGAACAAGGTATCTCTCAAGATTCATACTTAATTTATTACAAATCTGATACCAATAAATTTAGATTATTTAAACATGATTCAAATACAGAAATTTAAGTGACTATTTCAATTCATGACAACATTCTCTATTGGCTGGAAAAACATAAATTCCAAAGGGGTAATATAAATACATCTGGGGAACATCATTAATTTCAGTGCTCATATTTCATAATCAAGCAAGTAAAAATAGATTACTTTATGAAGGTTTATGTTTGGATAAGTTCTTATGCAATAATATACTAAGGAAAATACTTTGTTTTAATTTAAATTATTGCTTACCAGTTTTACCATTACATGTCTGAATCCTGAAAGAAAGCCATTCAGTAAGAAATAGAATCTAAATATTGTCCTATAGTGGTACCTTTGCCTCTGTATCCTTTTTAAAGTATCAATTACTATCAATGGAGTAGAATGTTATGTCTAAATTGTAAAAGTTCTAAATTGGATAAAGAGGAACTATAATACATATTCAAAAGGCTTCAAAATAAGACATGGAGTAAGTTAAAACCCATATTATATAATAGATGATTATATTTTTCACAATATAAAATTGATAGGCTTTTATAAATACAGTTGACCCTTGAACAACATGGGTTTGAACTGAATGGGCCACTTATACACAGATTTCTTCTTAATAGTAAATACTACGGTACTACACCATCTACACTTGGTTGAATTTGTGAATGTGGAACCATGGATACGGAGGAAGCGTAAATACAGAGGGCCAACTCTAAATTATACTCTGATTTTTGACTCTGATGCCCCATCCCCTTCATTGTTCAAGGGTCAGTGTAACACATTTTGGAACAGATTACAATTACTAATTTTACTTATGCAAGTAGTATGTGGGTTAAACACAAATGGAGGCATAAGTACATCAGTGAAACATACTTTTCTAACCCATAATAATTATCTTGATATGTTATGACAAGTGGATTTGAAGTTTTCTGATTCATCACTGTAAAAATAATTTATAAAATATAAAAAATAGTAAAATTGTTAAAAATCAGCAAAAACATCCACATACACAAAGATGCCTATTGTTTGGAATTTATTAGTCAACTTTAGATACCATATGTGTTGACTGCTACACTTGAAGGAAAAAAGCATTATGCCTACAATTCAACATAAGTCTGAAGTCTGGAATATCTGGAGCAAAGAAAATGTGTTATATAACTTCCAATACAATGTGGAATCAGGAAGCCAATGGTTTGTAATTTGAAAAAGAAAATGAAGGTATTTTTTGGCATCAAGTTCCTCAAGAAGAGTGAAGGAGAAATAAATGAAGGAAAGAAAAATCTTTTTACGATACCCAGGATAAGATGAATTCTGGTTTGATTTCATCAATAGCAGTCATAAGGAATACCATTTAAGGGATTAATATGGGATAAACAAGCAAAGATTACTTAAAGTTACACAGGAGGCAAAGTAATTAGAGCCTTCAGACTTTTGTGGATTAGGATTAATCATGGCACAGGTAAGCCAGAGATTTGAAACACGAAGAATGGTAACAACATGAGATCCAATGGTGGAAAGGAGAGCAAACGTTTTAAAAACCCCCAGATTGAGTAAAATTAAACGGATGTCCTTACCTCAAGTCTATTCATAGCTTTTTATATGCAATGCCTAACATACAAAAGGTTCTAACTTACTCCATAAACATTTTTTTCAATGAAAAGTGAGTAAAGCATGCAGTGTTTCTCAAACAGAATGCTCAGAAGAATTCCTTCATAAGCAGGCATTTGGGAAGCTGCCAAAGCATAGGGAAGCACTGATGTTCTAGAGAATACTCTTTGAGAAATGCTGTTCTAAACTGCTGAAATAATGAACATAATTTTGAAAAAAAAAGTTTATAGTAAATCACTGTTTTTTGATGTTTTGCTTAGTTTGTGTTCACTGTGATTTTGGCGTATCTGTGACCTCTTTTCCAACAGTTTCCCTTTAATTGAGGACTTGACTAGATTTCTAATTTACAATATTTATATAATATTTCTGCCTTCTTTTCATTTAGATATCAGGAGGCTATTATAGATGGAAGACAAACTTATAAATGTACCATTTCCCTTCAGAGTTAACGGAATCTATCTTGATTTTTTATTTCACCTTTTCTTTTGTGAGTTATATATTTTTCTTCCAGAATAAAACTCTGCCAAAGATCTCTTGAAAGCTCATAGATACAAAATGCACTTTCAACCAATATTGGTTTGTAGACACTTGATGTCAATGATGCAATTTTGCTTACTATCTTAAAAAGTCATTTATGACACAGACATATATTTCTTTTTTACTTTGAGAGCCAAAAATCACAGACAAAATTTCAGTCTACTGTGAGGGCACCACACTGCTCTGAACTACCTGAACTGCCAGTGAGATGTTTTTGCTTTTGTTAAAGATGTTCTTGCCGGTATTCTGAATCATAGCAGGACTGGAATAAAATGCTATTATTTGCATAATAACTTTCTAGTAAACTCATCCTAACTTTCCATGTTCCACTGAAGTTAGGCTTCACAAATATAAGCAAAATTTTCTTCAGGTCAGACACTTCTCCTTGGAGAGCAGTGCTTCTCAAACTTTAAGACACCTATGAATGACCTGAGGATCTTATTAAAATATAGATTCTGATTAAGTTGGTCTGAGGTGAGGCTTGTTATTCCGCATTTCTTATAAGTCAATACTGCTGGTTGCGGACCACATTTTGAGTGGCAAGGTTAAAGTACATGAAGTGTCACTGTTGACTTGGAAACAAATTCCCCCAGTTTCTATGGAATGTACTGCCTAACATCCAGCATATCATAACTTAAACATTGTAAGAATATTTATTCTCTTTTCCCCAAATACATTTGTATAAAGATTTATATTTTAAGAGCCAGACCTGGCCCAGTGCTCTCAGAAGAACTACAAATAGCTTGGGTTACTCTTTTTTCCACTTGAGTTGTCATTTTCCCCCCAGGCATTCTTACCTTTATATCATTTACAAAAGAAAACACTTATACAATAGGATATGGCAAACCAATAAACTCTGCTCTTGGTCTATCATAACCTTTCTATTATACTCAGGACATGATGACCCATATTACAAAATATAATGCAAATATTGTTAAAATCATCCCAGGACTAAAGAGGACAGCTTTCATATTCTAGTAAGTGTGTGTGTATTTTATATTCAACCAATCCACCTTCACAAAACTGTAGATGGCACCTGTTTTTTCAAACTGTTGGCCCCTCTCTCAACTCTATTACAATGTTTTAGTGTGACTAGGTGTCATCAGGAAGATTATTTAAAATGCTAATTCCATGCCTACCCCAGGAGAGTCTCATTCTACAGGTCTGGAGTGAGGCCTGAGAATCCACATTTTAGCAAATACCTCTTGCATGTCTAGTGTAATCGAAAAGTTTGAGGAATACTGCCCTAGGAGCAATCCTGACCAAAGTTCCAACATCAATCCACACTTGCTACTAAAGGCCTGATATTGTTCATTATTGAAACTTTTACACTTTCCAAAGGTTCTGTTTTCAAATATACTCCTGATCCACAATTAGCCCATTTGTCACTGTTTTGACAATATCTCTGGTTTCACCATTCCTTCTTGGACTTAAGGACCTTAACTCATATGTCTTCTCTAGGGATTACAGTTTATCTTCCAGACCAGACACTTTTGAGAGAAATAGGGAGCACAATTAATAATTATGCCAGGATAATTGGAATAAACTGGAACCGTCCTGAGCAGACTACATCACACTGAACTTGAATCCTAAATCAGGGAACTCTTTATGTAATACTTTTCTACACATACCCACACAACTCATTGACAGGTATAAACTCAAGAAACTGGGCCTTTGTTTAGGCATTGTATCAACACTGACTCATGTCCCTCTCCTCTAAGTATTGATTTATCTAGTTAATCATGGAAGAACATTCAGAAAAATAACCCTTTTCAATTTTAACAGGATCAAAGTACACTTAAATGGATGTTCCATGTTCATATGGAGAAACTGAGGACAATTCATGCAATATAACGAGATTAATTATATAGAGCATTAAGGAAAACAGACATATATTCTAAAGCTTACTTCATCCTTCTGCCTATTATATTAAATTGGAATTTTTAAAGACAATTAAGATGAAAATACCACTTTAAAATTGTTTCTAGTGCATTAGATTAAAAGAAAGCAACAAACTAAGTTGAAAGTTTTAAAATGTAGTGTAGTATTAGTAAATCATATACTCCAGGCTAACCTTACAGGTATGTGTTATTTTTATAAATTAACTAGAACTGGTTTAACCCTAGGGTCAGGTTCAAGTGGTGTACACCAGCAGTCAGATTACAACTTGATGCAAATTTTGTCTCATTAAAAAAGTCACACACTGCTCCACTTCATTTGCAAGATAATTATACATGTGGTCAAGGTCAGAAGATTTTCCTTCTATTGCTTTCACTGAAGGAATTCAGTTTTTTTTTTTTTTAATGCAGCTAAACTGTGGGAAAGATTTCCTAATTTATTTTCACTTGAGGAAATAGCAAACTTCTAAAAACCTCAGAGGTTTTGTGCTCATTTTTGATGTTTTTTGTTTAAAAAAAAAGAAATCATATAAAAAATCTGCTTGTTTTAGATTTTGAGAGAGGATATACTGTACTATAATTCTATAGTAAAAAATAGAATTTTTCTCAGTGTAAAAAACTCTTATTCTATAATTCCCAGAGGAAAAGAGAAAATTATTAGTGTCAAAATAGCTAAAATTCCCATAACTTAGTGGTGATATGAATTTTAAAAAGTGTGTTTAAATTGTGCTCAAACACACAAAATATGATAAATGAGGTCCTACTAGAAATGAGAAGAGAAATATGGTGCTTTTATTTATTTATTTATTAATAGCTCTTGAGTATAATTGCTTCACAATACTGTGTTAGTTTCTGTTGTACACCAAAATGAATCAGCCATATGCATACACATGTCCCCATATCCCCTCCCTCTTGAGCCTCCTTCCCATCCTCCCTATCCCACCCCTCTAGGTCATCGCAAAGCACAAAGCCGATCTCCCTGTGCTATGCTGCTGCTTCCCACCAGCCAACTATTTTACATTCGGTAGTGTATGTCAATGCTACTCTCATTTTGCCCCAGCTTCGCCCTCCCATCTCGTCATCAGGTCCATTCTCTATGTCTACATCCTTATTCCTGCCCTGCAACTAGGCTCATATTCCATATATATGCGTTAGCATATGGTATTTGTTTTTCTCTTTCTGACTTACTTCACTCCAAGTGATGGACTTAGAGATAACAGACTCTAAGTCCATCCACCCACCTCACTACAAATAACTCAATTTTGTTTCTTTTTATGGCTGAGTAATATTTCCATTGGTGCTTTCAGATCACTGAGATGCATCACCACTTTTAGGTTCTTGATTCAAATTTATATTCTACTATTCTCTGGCCTCAAGATATTTTCAGTCACTTCCTTCTTCTGTAGTTAAATACAATTATTTTAATATACATTTTTTTTTGTCTATTAGATGCTACTAGAATTTTTCTAGGTGAACATTTACCTTACATACTCTATCTCAGTTAATATTCTCAGATAATCACAGTTGATTTAACTTACAAGATTTATCAAGGTCTTAAAAATATAGAGAGAGCTCTTTGCTTCATTTAGGAGCAAATCACTTCCTCACTACTATGTTTCCAAATGTGTTACTTAATGAAGTATTTAATTTCATTATGAATCTTTAAAAATTGTTTTTCCCACAAACAACAAGCAGTTGATGAGAGAAATATGAAACAGAAACATTTGGATTTTTTAAATAAAGTAAAAACTGATATTTGCTACAGAACTCTGAAATGAGAATGCAAAAATATTTAATATTATACAAAAATAGAAAATTACTATAGCAGGTATTTTTTTGTTGTCTTAGGGGACTATACTAAGTATTGTTTAAGAGGAGAAACTGACTTTAAACAAGGTTCTTTTAGCCATCTAAAATTGTTAGAAAGTAACAATTTTGAAAGTATTCCAGAAATTTCTTAATTTTTTTGATAAGTTGCATTATTTGCATATATATAACCCATAAGGTATTTTCAAATTTTCAGTTTTTTAGCTGCCCTTTACTTTTCTTACTATTTAAAAGAAGATTAGGTTACAGTTTCACAGTCAAATTTCACTTCTTTTGTTGTTCTTCAGCATATGCTTTCTTCATTGATTCTGATAGCTCTTGGTTGTTCAATAGTAAGAGGCATCTCATATTAAATAGGCGCAGACTACCCCTATTTGATTAAATGACAAAGAAACTCTTTCCACACTTGAATCATGCTCCTCAGAGCCCCCTTCTCTAGGCCCCAACCTGTCCTTGGCCAGCTTCATCCAGTTTCATCAAGAAATTGATTTCGTTTAGCAAAGGTTCCCTCACCCTTGGTATCTGATTCCGTTTAGCAAAGGTTCCCTCACCCTTGGTATCTGATTCCGTTTAGCAAAGGTTCCCTCACCCTTGGAATCTGATACCCAGGATATCTGATCAAATTCTTCATCTCCCACTTTCAATATCTTAACATTCTGGACTGCCTTCAGCAAGAATCCTGTTTAGTAGATCTAACAAGAATGGCCCCAGCCTTGATGTTTTCTCTTAGCAATTTTCCATTCATTAACCCCCACTCTGCTCTTTGGTTATAAATCTCCATTTGTCTTTGTTCTATTCAGAGTTGAGTCTGATCTCTATCCCCCATTGCAGTAGTACTTCCCTCTGAAATAAAATATTCTTTACTGCCTTTAACAAGTGTTATGAAGTATTTTTTTAAACCAGGAAGACCCAATATATGCCCCATAAAAATAGTAAAAATAAAGCATTTATTTAGACTTTAGCTACCTCAAATTATATTGCAGGAGAGCATGAATAAATAGAGAAATCAAACTGGTCAAAGGCTATCCTCATTCTCATCAGGTTGGTCTATGACTTGACCTTGAGTTTCAAAGAACTATCAGGGAGCTATGGGGCAAGGAAACCAGTAGGAAATGGATAATCTAGAAAGTGCTATGAATCTTCTATGAAGAACAATTATAGAATTACTATATAATAATCAAGACTTTACTTTTTAGAGATAATACATTGAATGCATAGAAAACTAAAGTAGATTGATTGGAGAGTCCTGAGAAAGTTAATCAGTAAAACCAGAGTATTCTACTTCCCAGAGGGATTGTTATTGGGAGACGATGAAGAGATTGTGAAACCAGGAATGGGAAGATTAATATCTGACAGGGTAAATGACTTCGGCTCTGCCAGAGAATCTACAGAGTTTAAGCTGAAATTCTTTCCTTCCTGTCAAATTTGAAGGTGGTCCGTATAATGCATTCCTGTCCCACATAGCTCCAATAGCACCGCAAAAACTCAGAGCTTGTGCACAAAGAAAGAGTAGGAATAGCCACACAAAGAAAGTCCACTCCTTGGGTAACTTGGCAGCAGTTGCAGGCATGTTTTAGAAAGTACGTTAAAGTAGAATAGATCTATTTGTGATTCAGCATTGGTATGTATTTGCTTAAAATTAAAGCAGGGATAACTAGAGCTACCTGAATAAAACTGTAATACAAAATTTGAAATATGAACTTTGGAAAAGTATAGAGATTCAGAATCTTGTGAAATTGATGGATGAAAACTGAAAGAAAAAAAAAGGGTCTTTCTACATCAAACCAGTATAGAAAGGATAGGACTAACAAGTGCCTCCACAGATGTAGAACTTGGCCAGTGTGGAAAGATGACCTGCAAAAATCAGTACAAACACATTTTCATGTAAAATTGAGATAACAGTAGCGCTTATTTTGGGGTGTTACTTTAGAAAATAATAATGATACTGAACACTTACTACATACTAGATTGTTACTCTGAGTCCTGTTAGAAGCAGATGCCGAGACTATAGTAGACATATAAGAGATTCATCAGGGTAAATGCCTATGAGGGAAAATACACAGTGCAGGAGACCATAATGCAGTCTAAATTTGTAGAGGGAAGAGAGGGAAGGAAGGGTGATTGGGTGGAAGTCTTAAACTGCTGTGCAGTTCTAAAAAAGTTTCACAAAGCCAATGGTGAGTCCTGAAGCCACAGCTGCATGAAACAAGAGTCCCATGTCTCTCAAGAATGCTTGGATTAGTAGCCATGTCATGCTTAGTCATTTGCTGGGAGCTATCATGGAAAGTGTAGCTTCAGCATTTTAGCAGTCAGGAGTAACCAAGGTTCGAGACCTGAAAAGGAAATTTTCATGGCTGCCACATAGACATTGCACTAGGAAATTAATAAGCATTAGCTGCTATGATCATTTTTTTAAATTATTTTCACATTATAATTTTTTTAATTTTTTTTTCTTTAAACTCTCTGTATACTGACTCAACTTTGCATATAGCATATTATAAATGAACATTTCATGTTATAAATTTGCGTAACATTCTAACAGCTGGAAGTTTGCTTTCCAGGACAGTTTGCTTTTTTGAATATCAGAAAGGGTACAAATTTTGAGTATTTTAAATGGACAGGTTTTTGAGTTGAAGAGATGCCTGAAGTTTGGGAAGGGCACCTGTCATTCGTCAATTACAATGCCTTCCTTTTTATCAGTTGAATATCCAGGTGTACTCTTGAGAAAGGATCCTGCATCTAACAAAAGTCTGAAACCTATTGTTTTTATTGGTTTTTGTCCTGATTATTCTGTGAGAGTTATTAAAATTTTTTAAATGACTGCTTATTTTAGTAATAAGAATCATGAGTCATATTAACTTAATAAAAAGCAAGACAAAGACGCTGAAGGTCTTGAATCTTTAGCCTCACATTCATGAAAACAAAGCCATATCTCTGTGTTTTCAATTATGAAGGGGAAATTAATGCCCCAACAGTACTTACTCCTGCCTGATGGTCCCAGATACTACTTTAATAAGCAGTATGTGCCATTTTTTACAAGATCATTAAACTTCCAATCTCTTTTATGAGTTATGAATAGATTATATTCTAGTTCCTAAACAATGACTTCCCATTATACAACACTGGAGTTTTATAAACATATTTTCAAAATACTACTCTTCTTATTCATATTTAGCTTCTAATTTATGAACAAAGAAGGCCCAAGCTTTTACATCATCTATTTACGGGCTCTCTTTTATTTATAACTAGTGGAATTATTCCATTAATCTTT
Organism: Globicephala melas; assembly: GCF_963455315.2. Taxonomy (NCBI): domain Eukaryota; kingdom Metazoa; phylum Chordata; class Mammalia; order Artiodactyla; family Delphinidae; genus Globicephala; species Globicephala melas. The sequence continues at coordinate 24,507,195 of NC_083320.1, read as the reverse complement.
AACCCATGAATTTCTATTTTTTCTACTTGTCAAGTAACTCTCAATTCAAATGATCAACAATAAACCCCACAGTACCAACCTGAAATTATGATCTTAATGATTTTATAGATTATATTTTTCATTTCATCAGCCAGGTCACCCATGAACATGTTCAATAATTTCATGTGTCTTTGGAACATCATTCAATATTCCCCTGATCTACAGCTCAAACCCAGGCTGACACTGAACCACTAATAGTACTCTTGTGACTTTAATACTTTTCTACATGAGACTCTAAGTCTCAAGTGATTCCTACCACAAACTTCCAGTAGCATGTATCATGTAGAAATAAAGTCAATGCTGAGAGAGAGAAGTAAAAACTATCTATTGCTTTACCATACTTGTCATTCTGTCACACTCCAGAGTATTCAGATGAAATTAAATTATGTCTGTTCATTTTGATCCTAAAGTAATAGGAATAACACATGATTTCCTTGTTATAGTAGAACAATGCTATAAATCACTATGTACTACCACATAAAATTCTAAATGCATTGAATAGAACAGAAATTTGTAATAGGCTTTTTCTGAATTTGAAAGAAGGCCAAAAAAGCATAGATTTCTGACTTTTATAAGTAAAGGACCTAGAGAAAGCAATCCCTGTCATCTCATTCTAAGCACATAAGTTCAACAAAATGCATTGCAAAACAACCCATAACATTAGTATTATGCATAGTTACTATCAAAGCTTTAATAAATTAGATCTATTTCTTGTCACATAAACACTGAAAAAGTACCATTCTTGATTCTGCAAAGAGATGCATACATTTCACAAGTCAGACTAGGTTATTTAAACTTAATTTTATGTATTAATTTTTCATGCTTAAGCCATATTTTATATTTCTACCTATGTTTACATTTGCCAAATATTTATACTACTGTTTATGTTATGTACAGCCATTCTTGAGAACTCATTTCTTACAATAAATGATGTATAAAGAATAAAATAATTCTAATCAAAATTATTTTTCATTTTTATATAATTGCTTTATCCTAAAACCAAAGCCTTGATATTCTGTTTTCCAAGGAATAAAAAATAAAAAATCTTCTTAAAACCCTTTCATAGTACGTGCCAGTAGTGGGAAAAACTTAAGAAAGAAAGAAAGAAATTGTGGTTATATAGATGGGACTACCAATTTGACTGTAACACAGAAGAAGGCATTACACACCAGTAGATACTAAAGAAATACAAAGGAATTAATATGTCTGAGCTTAGTGCTCAAAAATAAATATTTAAAGCAAGTTTCTCAGCCTCTCTACTGCTGACACGCTGGTGCTGGATAATTCTTTGTCAGTGGAGCTGTCCTGTGCACCACAGAGTATTTAGCAGCCTCCCTGGCTTCTATCCACTAGATGCCAATAGACCCGCCCCACCAGCTCCTTCACTCCCCTCCAAATACCCCAAATGGTGACAACAAAAAATGTCTCCAAACATTGTCAAATATCCCCTGGGGGCATAACTGCTCTCAGCTGAGAAACGTGAGGTAAAGATAATAAAACAACTTATAACTTCAATGAGGAATAGTAATAATAATCACATAGCTAAATTTGACTCCTCACTATACGCTAGTCAGCCTATTGACTACTTTTATAAGTATTATTATTATTATTTTTTTTTTATTTTTTTTTTTTTTGCGGTACGCCGGCCTCTCACAGTTGTGGCCTCTCCCGTTGCGGAGCACAGGCTCCGGAGGCGCAGGCTCAGCAGCCATGGCTCATGGGACAAGCCGCTCTGCGGCATGTGGGATCCTCCCAGACCGGGGTACGAACCCGTGTCCCCTGCATCGGCAGGCAGACTCTCAACCACGGCGCCACCAGGGAAGCCCTATGAGTATTATTTAATTTCATTTTTGCAACAACCCTACGAGACTTCTACCATTATCCCATTCTACAGATGAGAAGCAGTCGCAGAGTTTAAATATATGCACCAAATCCCACAGCCATTTGTCAAGATCAGATTCTTTCCCAGATTTTTCTAATTCCAGAGCCAGCGCTCTTAGCCACTGTACTATACTGCCCCTAATTGATCATGGGACAGTAAATTAAATGATGCCATCAACCTTAACTGCATTATTACATAACATGAAAATAGGACTTTTAAGAGTTCAAATAAATTGTGGTGTCCATTGCCTGATGCATTGGAAGAAAAGGAAATAAACTGCGTACTATACAATTAGCAGGACTTTTCAGGCTTAGGACTCCTTGCAATTGCCTCCACTTCACTTTTTTTGTAGCTACTCCTCGTGTTTAACAGTTCTTACCTGTCCTACCTGCATGGCAGATAAGTAGTAAACTTTTCTCTTGAGACTGGAACCAAGTTACTATAAGTATGATTCAAAACTATTACTACAGTTATATTTTAGGCTGACCTGTAACACTGAATATCATTTTCAAAGTTATTTATAACCATTGTAGATTTTATATACTATCCTAATCCCTCATTTCAAATGTTACATTCCTAATTTTTATTGTTACAAAATAATGAACAGTGTCCTCCTCACAAGAAAGGGTTCCAGAGAATACAATAGTTCTTTTTTTTGACCCATTTTTTTCTGCTTATCTTCTCATCCATACTCCATAAACAGATGAAATACATAAAGATACTAATAAAACTAGATTATCTTGGCAAGAGGAGATTATTGTCAAAGCTCAGAATTGTCACATACATATGCAAATATCCTGCTTCCTCTCTCTCTTACCCCCAGGTAAAAGGATAGAAGAACAAGAAAAGAATTGAATGTCACCAGTACTTAACAAGATAAGTAATTACTGATTTAGAATAAAGTTTATTTTGTTTATTTATATCTAGGCTTTACCAAGGAGGCCTACAAACATCCCTAAATTATAGAAAGGAAGAAAGAAAGCCATTAAAGGAGGAGCAAATTTTTATGCAATTGAAAAACTATTTAGGTAGATATAAAGAGACAGAGGAAGGAGGCTAGCATAATATTGCATATAAAGAAGTCCTAATTACTTGCTAGGGTAGCATACACTCTACCATGAACTCTTGCAGAGTTCATGGTACACTCTCATTCTGATTATGTTTTTGAGATCCATTTATGTTGCTTTATGTAACTCCTCCTTATTACATCTGACGGTTACATGATACACTGCATTATTGTGCATATATCACGTAACAGTGATATACACTACTGTGATGATCACGTTGGCTGCCCCTAGCTCCTCACTACCACAAATAATGCTTCAATGAACATTATCAAACATACCTCCTGCTAAGACCTATGTGAGAGTTTCTCTGATTTATAAGAATAGGATAGCTAGATAACATAATAGTGGCATATTTATTTTCACCAAACTGTTTTTCTACCAGCTACTGCAATGGGGGAAAATCCATCAATTATGTAATTCACAGGATTCTTTGGATTAGTATTCTCCAAACTATATTACTTGAGTCCCCAGGATGTTAATATGTGTTTTAGAGAAAGGGTAATTAAAATAGAAAAATGTACATTGGAGTCTCAAACAATGTGGGGAGTTAGGGGCACCCACCCTCCTCCCAGTTGAAAATCTGAGTATAATTTAGAGCTGGCCCTCCAAATATGTGGTTCCTCTGAATCCATGGCTCTGTATCAGTGGATTCGACCCATCTCAGATGGTGTAGAATTGTAGAATTTACTACCGAAAAAAATCCAGACGTAAGTGGACCTGCACAGTTCAAACTCGGTTGTTCAAGGGTCAACTGTATCTGCAAAATGTTCTCTTAACTAAAGAAGTTGCTCCACTGAAGAACTGCCCAGTGCATTTTAAAATGCTAATGTTCACTGTAAATGTTCAAGAGGCGAGAAGGTAAACCCATTTTCCCGAATATATTTGAGTCCGAACCATAGATTTTTCAGATCTTTTTACAGACATCTTCTGACATATTAGTGATTTATGGAATACAGTTTAGAAAACACTGCATTAGACAAAAATTACTCAGAATGAAACATAATGAATCTTGATACTAACACCCAAAAGAGGTGCTCCTATAGAGTCCATGTAAAAAGACTATTTAATGTAATTATCTATATCTTCAATAATCCCCTAACAACATATTTATACATTTCATAGGGTTTTTTTTCCAATATAAACTAAGTAAACAGGACTTTATAAGAGCTAAGCTATGGGTAGCTGACAAAATATAACTCAGATACATAGTTCTCTGGTAATGTGGATAATTTGGGCAAAGCATAGAGGAATAGATGAGCTGCCCATGAGCTGACTTTAGCTAATGTTATAAATATCATTTCTCTTAGAAAATAAGTTTTTGATAGTTACTGGGTGACATGAGATAAATACATATATTCCTGAGTAAATAACTACATTACAGTTATTATATACCACCAGCTAAATTTGAAGCTATAAACTAAAACAATCCCATAAGCAGAATTAAGAAATTAGGTAAAATAAGTGTTTTCATCCTAAAACTTGATTTTTTTAAAGTCATAAAAGTTTTTATATTTAAATTTAAATGTAAATTTTAAAGTCACTATTTGGACAGTGATAATGTATCTCAATCAACTTAGTAAACTTGGATTTAAGAAAAACAGTTGTTCAGTTCTGAGGGCAATATAACTGGAAAGCAGAGGAAGGAAATTTTATTTTAACCCTCTGAAAAAGATACAGAAACAGAACAATGTATATTTTCCACTACTCAACCCGTTAGAAAATTCAAGATTGCATTTGCATTTAAAATGTGTGTTCTTTCAGAAGTCCATGTATTAAAGAGTTTAGTTAAGCTGATAAGTGAAATTTTCTCTAATATTAATTGTCTAGACAATTTAACTTCCATTTTAGAAACACACTCTCAGAGCTAGAGATAGTCAGTTCTTTGTCACAGCAGATAAAATAAGCTCACAGCCAAGAATACCAGAGCACTATTTTTGTCAGGTGCATATCAACATTTATGTTGTCACCCTGTACCAGCAGAACATTTAACAGATCTACTGAATCTACATTTCCTAATTATCTGATATCTATTTTTATATTTCCTCAATGACTCTCCCCACAAAAAGTCACAAAGTGACATAGAACGTGAAGTAAAAAATATGTTTTCTTAAATCAAATAAATAATGTCCAGACTTCATGTTTTTTTTTAATAAAACCTAGTGTAATTAAACTTTCAATTTGATTTATTATAAATTTTTCTGTCTTGATTCATACCAAGCACTAAAACATATACTTAAATGAACGTTTACCTAAACCCCTCCTGAAAAAATGGTACAAAACACAAACAAACATCACATGGAAACAAGTGGTCAAGTTATGCTCTGTAGAAGTTTATTTTATAGCACTTTGTATGAACCTCTGCTATTGTGCCATTACAGTATCTTAACTATTGGTTTCTGGATCTATCACACAATATATGTTGCAACTTTAAAGCATGTGAAGGACACTATCAATTGAAATTCTTAAGACCAATGAACTTGGGAAATAATGAAATGAATCAAGGGCAGAAGGAAAGAAATACTTAAGAGACCACAAAATAATTATTAATTTTAGGTATACCAAAGTCAATTTTTCTTTACATTAAAACAAATATTTTTCCAGGCACCTTTGTGACAACTCAGTGTTTGGTTTGATCTGCACTTCTCATTAATGAAAATATAATCGAGTGGTTTCTGATACATGAATTAGCTTGGCTTTGGAGCTGACGGAACATGAACTTGTTTGGCACAGCCTTATCTAAAAGAGTCGTATCAGATAAGCCTGAGTGCTAACACTGTACGTCACAGCGTTGGGAAACATGCTTTGGCAAGCTCTCCAAAAGCCTGACTCTCTTCATGGAAGTAATAACAAATTTCATGTTTTAGAAGTCTGATATGCAGATGATATATAAATACCAAAGGAAAAAGTGTACTTAGTGCTTTGCATTTAATTTATAAAAAACAAAAAAAAGTAACATATAATGTTAAGACCTACACAACTGATGATAATTATTTTGGAAGTATCGTGTCTTCAAAGACTTCCATTGTTGTCCTCTGGTTCTTTGTTTCTGGTAAATAAATACAACTTTATTTGACGTTTTCAAATTATTCCTAATTTTGTGACTTAAAAAAAATAATAGGGCATCAGGAAACACTAGTATATCCAAAATGAATTCTGAGGGAATAATAGATATCAGAGAGCTTTACAGAATGGACACAGTGTTCTCTCATGATTACTAGCTTTCCTTTTATGCCTATTAAGATTTGAAGAATTCATAAACAGAAAAAAGACCTGCTAATTTATTAATTTTTAAAAAATTAAGTAATTCAGAATATGAAATTTTAATGTCTTGGAGGTCATTTGGAGGAAAAAGTTTGAGAATAACTAAGACTTTATAATAAAATTTTAAAATACAATATAAAGGGCCATCCATTCCATTCATCTAGCCTTCGGCATCCTGGTATCTAATCCCCATTCAGAATGTCCTGCTACATATTTTTGAATGGGAGGGTTTTTGTCAGTTTCCTTATAAACCAATTAAACTACAGTACTTGCATCAAGAAACATTTCAGAACTTACAAATGAAATGAAATAATGATTTCACAATCAGAAAACTCTCATCCAAAAAGGTCACAGGAAAAGAAAGAAATGGTGAAATCCTGTCATTAAAACTGAGCTCATATCTTGAAGTTAAACACCTGGGTGTTTCACCACCAAATTTATATCTTTATGATACTGAGAAACATGCTCAAAAAAATCTCACCTATTTTGGTAAGGCACCTGCACAGAGAGCCACTTAGTCTCACATATCACTGCTGGAAAGTGTGGCCACAGTACCTCAAATCTTATCACTTTCCATGAGTTAAAAAGGTTCTCCAAGTCATCATAGAAAAATGAGAATAATGTAAAAAACACACACTGACTTGCAGAAAACTACAAAGAAAGGGGTCAGTGTTGTTACTTACAGCTAATAAGCCATGAGAAAGACTGCATCCAAGTATCCAGAGAAGATAAACTATTGTTTTAAAACTCAAATTTTTAATACATCCTCTCATTCTAACAAACAAAGAGTATCTGTTACAGAATGTGAATAAATTGTTCCTAAAAGTAAAAATGTGAAAATAGAAGAAAGTAAACCTAAAACTCAGCAGATAGGCTTGGTTGGAAATAGTTCAAAGCCTAGGGCCGTGTACTGCATGAGCCCATGGGAATAGCATGAGTCTGTGTTTTTCTTTAGTGCTCAGTTTGCTCTGTGTGACCAAACTGAGTTTAGTGCTCAGTTTGGTCACACAATATTAAGTTTTTGCCTTCCCAGAGCAAAGCCTGCTTTCAAAAACTGATTCAAAATCTGCTCATACTGACACTAATGATGACAATGAAGCTTCCATAATGGTAATCCAAGACTCAGGCAAAGGATTAGAGACTATAACTTCAATATTTAGAAAAGTTTTTAGCCAAAACACTGCTAAATTCACATTAGAAGAACAAGAGAGTCTATAAATAAGGCCAGCTGTATGGTGATCCTATTTACATACCTATGCTTTCACAATGTATGATTGCCCAGAATTTATTAGAAGATGACATAATGAGTTTCAAAGGTAGTGACATAAGTATCATGAGGTGATATATCATGAGATGTCTTCAGAGGATGGGGCCACTGATTTGAAATGTTTATAATAGAAAAATTAGGTTAATTATTCTCCATAAGTCTTAGACCTGTGCTGTCCAATAGCCACTAGTCACATGCGGCTGTTTAAATCTGGATTTGTTCATTAAAATGAAATAAATTTAAAAATTCAGTTGCCCAATCACATTTGCCACACTTCAGTAGTTCATCAGCCCCACATGACTAGTAGTTACCATATCAGACAGTACAGATATTGAACATTTCCACACGGCTGAAAGTGTTCTAGAGTGTACACAATGTGTAACAGAAAACTTGACTAACAAAGATTCAAACTAGAGTTAATTTTTAATAGAAAGAAGTCCAGGGGTAGGTACTTGTGGACATTAGTTTGGGTGCTAAATAATGACAAAAAGAAAGCAGACTCTTTTGTATTTCTCTTCTACCACCCTTGTAGGTTTTGTAGGTTGTGAGTTTCTCCCTTACACTTTTTACCTCATGGATGCAGAATGCCTGCTGCAGATCCAGACATCTTTCCACATTCAAAACAGGAAGAAGTATATAAAAGGGAGTAGAGGCTACAGCTATTCCTTAGTCAGGGAAATACTTTACTAGAAATCCCCTGTAGACTTCCACTTACATCTCCTTAGCAAAAACTATGCCATATGGCTACCTTTACTAGGATGGGAAGTCATCCCAAGAAGACTGGGAGAACAACCCCAGAAAAATCAGGGTTCTGTAAGTAAGAAAGAAGGGGAAAATAAATTTTAAAAGACAATTATAGTGCTTATCACAGATTTTCTTAAGATCTGTATCTAAGAACTAATGAAAAGAGGAAAAAATGAAGAGAAGTAATATATATTTTCCCTCTCTGAAAAAAAAAATGTTTTAAAGAGGGAAAACCAATGCTGAAAAATTAACCTCTATATTTGTCCATGTGAGGAAGAAGTTTTTAAATCCATACAAAAAACTTTAAAGTTATTAGTGTAATGCATTCCAACAAAAAGTGCTGAAATTTAATCAAAGGAGATTAATACTTCTAATATGCTCTTATTTCTGTGGTTAATCTTTTGTGATATATTCCTCATGTAGTATTCTTTAATATAGAAATGAATTTTCCTACCTGCCAACGTGACCATTTCTTTAAGCATTTGTGCTAAGACCTTTGTCAAAACTATTCTTGTCCAAATAGAGCTAAAAGTCTCAACATTTACTAAGGAATAAGTATTGTAAGGAAATAGGAAATAAATAAGATAAATTGTAAGGAAACAGGAAAACCATTTGCTTTTCTAGCCTAAAGAGGAACAGCATGGCCAATAGATATTGTAGAAAGTTCTGCATGAAAATTTGTTATAAAAATGTGTCAAAAGAGATACCAAATATTTCAAAAAGCAGTAAAATTAGTAAGCTAAAATTGTATTCCCTTCAAATCATCTATTTCCCCTGGTAATATTAGAACATTTTGAAGAGACTCGTTCAAATATGTCATGTGAATTCTACGGTTAGTAAAGCACAAAAATTTATCTACTTATCTGCATAAACAGTTGCCACCACGTGCAATAAGACTGAATTTTAAAATCTGCGTTTATTGTGTGCTAATTAATACAAATGATTCTAATTTGAAATAAAAAGCAAGGAAGGCAAAAATAGAAAATGCCTTGGATGTATATCTCTAGGGAGGCAGTAGATGCCAAGTGGAAAGAGAAGGCATTATTAGTGGGCTGAATTGTGTCCCCTAAAAATTCTCCTGTTGAAGCCCTATCTCCCAGTACCTCAGATATAACTGTATTTGGAGACAGGGCTTTTAAAGAAGTGATTAAGTTAAAGTGAGGCAATTAGGGTGGGGATCTAATCTATTAGGACTGGTATTCTTATAGTAAGAGGAAATGTGATCACATAAAGAGACATCAGGGATGCATGGGCATGGAGGAAAGACCATGTGAGAACAAAGAAGATGGCCATCTGCAAGCCAAGGAGAGAGGCCTCAGAGGAAACCAACCCTGCTCACTTCTTCATCCTGTACTTCTGGCCTCCAGGACAGAGAATAAACGTCTGGTGTTTAAACCACTCAATCAGTGATATTTTGCTATGGCAGCCCTAATGAACTAAAACAGTGGGAATGACTGAATGTAGATCGAATTTCTCAGATGTTTCAAATAATATGTTCTACATGGGGTGGTAGGGGAGAGGGGGAGGACTCTTTTTTTTTTTCAATATGTAATACAAAACTTGGGGTAATTATTCCTCAAAATTTTTGGAGCAGTGCTGACTAAAATTTAGCCACTTAGCCACATGTAGCTATTTAAGTTTAGATTAATTAAAATTAAATAAAATTAAAAATTTAGTTCCTCAGCCATGCTAGTCTCATTTCAGTTGTTTAATAGCCACAATAGCTATTACAAGGAAATGTTCATTTGTGCAATAACTAAGCATATAATCAGAGCACGTATGAATGAACATCTTGGCTACTATAGATTATACCACCAGAAGTAATCATGTTGCCAAAATCATACACTTGCAAATGACCCTCATATAAATGAATTACCATGGTATCACCTTTCAAAGAAAGTACTTTACAAAATAATAATAATGGGAGGGGAACCAAGATGGCGGAGTAGAAGGATGTGCTCTCACTCGCTCTTGTGAGAACACCAGAATCACAACTAGCTGCTGTGGAAAAAGGAAAAAGATAAAACCCCAGAAAAATAACTAAATGAAGTGGAGATAAGCAACCTTCCAGAAAAAGAATTCAGAATAATGATAGTGAAGATGATCCAGGACCTTGGAAGAACAATGGAGGCAAAGATCGAGAAGATGCAAGAAATGTTTAACAAAGAACTAGAAGAATTAAAGAACAAATAAATAGAGATGGACAATACAATAACTGAAATGAAAACTACACTAGAAGGAATCAATAGCAGAATAACTGAGGCAGAAGAACGGATAAGTGATCTGGAACACAGAATGCTGGAATTCACTGCTGCAGAACAGAATAAAGAAAAACGAATGAAAAGAAATGAAGACAGCCTAAGAGACCTCTAGGACAACATTAAATGCAACAACATTCGCATTATACGGGTCCCAGAAGGAGAAGAGAGAGAGAAAGAACCAGAGAAAATATTTGAAGAGATTATAGTCGAAAACTTCCCTAACATGGGAAGGGAAATAGCCACCCAAGTCCAGGAAGTGAAGCAACTCCCATACAGGATAAACCCAAGGAGAAACACGCCGAGACACACAGTAATCAAATTGACAAAAATCAAAGAAAAATTACTGAAAGCAGCAAGGGAAAAAAAAACAAATAACATACAAGGGAACTCCCATAAGGTTGACAGCTGATTTCTCAGCACAAACTCTACAAGCCAGAAGGGAGTGGCATGATACACTTAAAGTAATGAAAGGGAAGGACCTACAAACAAGATTACTCTACCCAGCAAGGATCTCATTCAGATTCGATGATAAATCAAAAGCTTTACAGACAAGCAAAAGCTAAGAGAATTCAGCACCACCAAACCAGCTCTACAACAAAGGCTAAAGGAACTTCTCTAAGTGGGAAACACAAGAGAAGAAAAGGACCTACAAAAACAAACCCAAAACAATTAAGAAAACGGTCATAGGAACACACATGTCGATAATTACCTTAAATGTGAATGGATTAAATGCTCCAACCAAAAGACACAGGCTTGCTGAATGGATACAAAAACAAGACCCATATATATGCTGTCTACAGGAGACCCACTTCAGACCTAGGGACATATACAGACTGAAAGTGAGAGGATGGAAAAAGATATTCCATGCAAATGGAAATCAAAAGAAAGCTGGAGTAGCAATTCTCATATCAGACAAAACAGACTTTAAAATAAAGACTATTAGAAGAGACAAAGAAGGACACTACATAATGATCAAGGGATCAATCCAAGAAGAAGCTATAACAATTATAAATATGTATGCACCCAACATAGGAGCACCTCAATACATAAGGCAACTGCTAACAGCTATAAAAGAGGAAATTGACAGTAACATAATAATAGTGAGGGACGTTAACACCTCACTTACAACAATGGACAGATCATCCAAAATGAAAATAAATAAGGAAACAGAAGCTTTAAATGACACAATAGACCACATAGATTTAACTGATACTTATAGGACATTCCATCCAAAAACAGCAGATTACACTTTCTTCTCAAGTGCAAACGGAACATTCTCCAGGATAGATCACATCCTGGGTCACAAATCAAGCCTCAGTAAATTTAAGAAAATTGAAATAATATCAAGCATCTTTTCTGACCAAACTGTTATGAGATTAGAAATGAATTACAGGGGGCTTCCCTGGTGGCGCAGTGGTTGAGAGTCCGCCTGCTGATGTAGGGGACACGGATTTGTGCCCCGGTCTGGGAAGATCCCACATGCCGTGGAGCGGCTGGGCCCAGGAGCCATGGCCACTGAGCCTGCGCGTCCAGAGTCTGTGCTCTGCAATGGGAGAGGCCACAACAGTGAGAGGCCCGTGTAAAAACAAAACAAAACAAAACAAAACACAAACACATGTAGGCTAAACAATACGTTACTAAATAACCAAGAGATCACTGAAGAAATCAAAGAGGAAACCAAAAAATACCTAGAGACAAATGACAATGAAAACGCGACGATCCAAAACCAATGGGATGCAGCAAAAGCAGTTCTAAGAAGGAAGTTTATAGCTATGCAAGCCTACATCAAGAAACAAGAAAAATCACAAGTAAATAATCTAACCTTACACCTAAAGGAACTAGAGAAAGAAGAATAAACAAAACCCAAAGTTAGCAAAAGGAAAGAAATCATAAAGATCAGAGCAGAAATAGAAACAAAGAAAACAATAGCAAAGATCAATAAAACTAAAAGCTGGTTCTTTAAGAAGATAAACAAAATTGATAAACAATTAGCCAGACTCATCAAGAAAAAGAGGGAGAGGACTCAAATCAATAAAATTAGAAATGAAAAAGGAGAAGTTACAACAGACGCCGCAGAAATAGAAAGCATGCTAACAGACTGCTACAAGCAACTCTATGCCAATAAAATGGACAACCTGGAAGAAAAGGACAAATTCTTAGAAAGGTATAACCTTCCAAGACTGAACCAGGAAGAAACAGAAAATAAGAACAGAACAATCACAAGTAATGAAATTGAAACTGTGCTTAAAAATCTTCCAACAAACAAAAGTCCAGAACCAGATGGCTTCACAGGTGAATTCTATCAAACATTTAGAGAAGAGCTAACACCCATCCTTCTCAAACTCTTCCAAAAAATTGTGGAGGAACATTCCCAAACTCATTCTATGAGGCCATCATCACCCTGATACCAAAACCAGACAAAGAAACTACAAAAAAAGAAAATTAGAGACCAATATCACTAATGAATATAGATGCAAAAATCCTCAACAAAATACTAGCAAACACAATCCAACAACACATTAAAAGGATCATACACCATGATCAAGTGGGATATATCCCAGGGATGTAAGAATTCTTCAATAAATGCAAATTAATCAATGTGATATACCATATTAACAAATTGAAGAATACAAACCATATGATCATCTCAATAGATGCAGAAAAAGCTTTTGACAAAATTCAACACCAATTTATGAAAAAAAACTCTCCAGAAAGTGGGCATAGAGGGAACCTACCTCAACATAATAAAGGCCATATATGACAAACCCACAGCAAACATCATTCTCAATGGTGAAAAACTGAAAGCATTTCCTCTAAGATCAGGAAAGAGACAAGGATGTCCACTCTCACCACTATTATTCAGCATAGTTTGGAAGTCCTAGCCATGGCAATCAGAGAAGAAAAAGAAATAAAAGGAAAACAAATTGGAAAAGAAGAATTAAAACTGTCACTGTTTGCAGATGACATGATACTGTACATAGAGAATCCTAAAAATGCCACCAGAAAACTACTAGAGCTAATCAATGAATTTGGTAAAGTTTCAGGATACAAAATTAATGCACAGAAATCTCTTGCATTCCTATACACTAATAATGAAAAATCTAAAAGAGAAATTATGGAAACACTGCCATTTACCATTGCAACAAAAAGAATAAAATACCTAGGAATAAACCTACCTAGGGAGACAAAATACCTGTATGCAGAAAACTATAAGACACTGATGAAAGGAATTAAATATGATAACAACAGATGGTGAGATATACCATGTTTGTGGATTGGAAGAATCAATATTGTGAAAATGACTATACTACCCAAAGCAATCTACAGATTCAATACAATCCCTACCAAATTACCAATGGCATTTTTTATGGAACTAGAACAAATCATCTCAAAATTTATGTGGAGACACAAAAGACTCCGAATAGCCAAAGCAGTCTTGAGGGGAAAAAATGGAGCTGGAGGAATCAAACTCCCTGACTTCAGACTATTCTACAAAGCTACAGTAATCAAGACAATATGGTACTGGCACAAAAACAGAAATATAGATCAATGGAACAAGATAGAAAGCCCAGAGATAAACCCACGCACCTATGTTCCACTAATCTATGACAAAGGAGGCAAAGATATACAATGGAGAAAAGACAGTTTCTTCAATAAGTGGTGCTGGGAAAACTGGACAGCTACATGTAAAAGAATGAAATTAGAACACTCCTTAACACCACACAAAAAAATAAACTCAAAATGGATTTGAGACCTAAATGTAAGACTGGACACTATGAAACTCTTAGAGGAAAACATAGGAAGAACACTCTTTGACATAAATCACAGCAAGATCATTTTTGATCCACCTCCTAGAGAAATGGAGATAAAAATAAACAAAAGGGACTTAATGAAACTTTAAAGATTTGCACAGCAAAGGAAACCATAAACAGGACGAAAAGACACCCCTCAGAATGGGAGAAAATATTTGTAAAGAAATCAATGGATAGAAGATTAATCTCCAAAATATATAAACAGCTCATGCAGTTCAATATTAAAGAAACAAACAACCCAATCCAAAAATGGGCAGAAGACGTAAATAGATATTTCTCCAAAGAAGACATACGGATGGCCAAGAAGCACATGAAAAGCTGCTCGTCATCACTAATTATTAGAGAAATGCAAATCAAAACTACAATGAGGTATCACCTCAAACCAGTTAGAATGGGCATCATCAGAAAATCTACAAACAACAAATGCTGGAGAGGGTGTGGAGAAAAGGGAACCCTCTTGCACTGTTGGTGGGAATGTAAATTGATACAGCCACTATGGAGAACAGTATGGCAGTTCCTTAAAAAACTAAAAATAGAATTACCATATGATCCAGCAATCCCACTACTGGGCATATACCCAGAGAAAACCATAATTCAAAAAGACACATGCACCCCAATGTTCATTGCAGCACTATTTACAATAGCCAGGTCATGGAAGCAACCTAAATGCCCATCGACAGACGAATGGATAAAGAAGTTGTGGTACATATATACAATGGAATATTACTCAGCCATAAAAAGGAACGGAATTGAGTCATTTGTTGAGACGTGGATGGATCTAGAGACTGTCATAAAGAGTGAACTAAGTCAGAAAGAGAAAAACAAATATTGTGTGTGTGTGTGTGTATATATATATATATATATATATTTTTAAATTGTTTGCGGGCCTCTCACCGTTGCAGCGTCTCCCGTTGCGGAGCACAGGCTCCAGATGCGCAGGCTCAGTGGCCAAGGCTCACGAGCCCAGCTGCTCCACGGCATGTGGGATCTTCCCAGACTGGGGCACGAACCCGTATCCCCTGCATCGGCAGGCGGACTCTCAACCACTTTGCCACCAGGGAAGCCCCCAAATATTGTATATTAATGCATGTATGTAGAACCTAGAAAAATGGTACAGGTGAACCGGTTTTCAGGGCAGAAATTGAGAAACAGATGTAGAGAACAAATGTATAGACACCAAGGGGGGAAAGCCACGGGGTTGTGGGGGTGGGGGTGTGATGAATTGGGCAATTGGTATTGACATGTATACACTGATGTGTATAAAATTAATGACTAATAAAAACCTGCAGTATAAAAAAAGAAACAACTAATACTAAACTTTCTTTGGGTTATTTGTATGGAAATATGTTAATATAAATGTTTCAGACATTACATGAAATTTCTAAAAATCTTATATGTTCTGGTATAATGTTATAAGTCATAATTCTATTTATTACTTTAAAATGTATATCTTAGAAATAACTAAATTTCCTTTTCAATTGCATTATTATGAACTTTCATCAAATCTTTAACCATGGTCATTTTTAAGTCTTTTGTCATTTACAGACAGTTCTGGGTGTACTCTGATGCTTTTGCAAAAATGTTCCTATAAAAGGTTTCATCTTCAAGGAATTCATGGAAAAGGCTCTGACAAGTACAGGTTTCTGGTAACTGACTATACTGCTGAACTGAATGAATAAGCATTTTCAGAACTCTAATGCAAAACTGATGAATTCATAAAAGTGCTAACAAAAGATCAAGATAAAAAAAATTAATTACATGGGACTGAGTGAACTGATGAGGATGACTATAATTTTTGTGACTTTCTGTTTGAATAAATAATAATAATAATGATGAATGTACCAGATATAAAAACAGAAATCAAGATAAAAATCTTGACTTATAGACTAGAGATTCTTCTTTGGGGAAAAAAACTAATAATTTACTAGGAGATAATTTTCAAGCTAGGTTGTTAGTTGAAATACCAAGTTAAAAATTCTTAATTAAAGAAAAGTTTTTACTCGTTTAGTTGCATTAATTGAAATAGATAAACATGTATGTGTAATACCTTAAAAATAAGATGAATTTAATAAAATAAATTGAAATTTACTTGTATAATAGCACCATATTTTTGTGCAGCAAATCAAATTACTCTAAACCATGAAATGTAAGCAAAAATACATTTCGCTAATAAAATGCTTGTTAACAAATCCATAGACATGTAGCATGCATATATGCTTGTATTTCATTGTAATTTCTTTTTTTTTTTTTTTTTTTTGTTTTGCGGTACGCGGGCCTCTCACTGTTGCGGCCTCTCCCGTTGTGGAGCACAGGCTCCGGATGCGCAGGCTCAGCGGCCATGGCTCATGGGCACAGCCGCTCCGCGGCATGTGGGATCTTCCCGGACCGGGGCACGAACCCGTGTCCCCTGCATCGGCAGGCAGTCTCTCAACCACTGCTCCACCAGGGAAGCCCCATTATAATTTCTGATACATAATGAATTTCTTGAGAGAGGTACTGAATCTTTGATTTTTTTAGTCATTCTTTGGAAGTGCAATGTAACAATGTAACCAAACCTAGATATTTCAAAGTCATTATTAATTTAGTAAACCTAATTTAAACGCAGATTTATTAGTATTTTTGTTAGCAGGAAGGAGTGAGTCTGAGATGGCTATATGTATGAAGTTATTTACCCCTAAATGGTCCATTTTATATTTATTTCAGGATGGACATGAACTATTCCCTACCAGTTTTGAAACACTTTGCAATATCTTAAAGTAATTTGGAAGCTGTGTATATCAATAAATTTCCTGCTTAAGTAACATAGAAAGTAATTTTTTTATTTACTTCTCTTGTGATCACCCACATTGGGTGAGACATAAAATGAGTGTCTTCTAAAATTTGTCATTTGCTAACTTGATTTGAGTTAGTGAAAACTGGTACAGTGTTCTGCTTATTAGTTTCCAATGTGTAACCTGTGTCTGTTCAATAAACATGAGCATACGGTGCCCCCCCCCAAAAAAAAAATCCTTTCACTATGGTGAGTTGCCTGGCACACTGGAAACTTCCATATTGCCACTTCACAAATCTAATTTAATGTTGTTCTGTGTCAAATGCAAAATTCTTGGGGGTTAACTATTTTATCAGCTTTGAATTATCTAGGAATGAATGTATGACCCTAAACTTTAGAGCCAGGGTCCACTAAAAAATAATAAAATATTGACACAAATTATTAAAGATTATTTTCTAGACAGATACAATCTATACCAGATATTTTGTTGTTATTTTCCTCTGTACCTTTAAAAAGTTTCTACTCTAAAAATCTATATAGTGTCTCTGAACCTGCTCATTAAAACATAGTTCTAATAGATGTTTTAGAAAGGGGGAAAGAAATCCACACTTAAGTATACTTAGTAGGGCTTCCCTGGTGGCGCAGTGGTTGGGAATCTGCCTGCCAATGCAGGGGATATGGGTTTGAACCCCAGTCCTGTAGGATCCCACGTACCATGGAGCGACTGGGCCCGTGCGCCACAACTACTGAATCCCACGTGCCTAGAGCCTGTGCTCCCCAACAGGGGTGGCCACCGCGATGAGAAGCCCGTGCACCGAAGCAGGGAATGACCCCCACTCGCTGCAACTAGAGAGGGCCTGCGCACAGCAAGGAAGACCCAACGGAGCCAAAAATAAATAAATAAAATTTAAAAATATATTTTTTATATATATATATATTTTTAGTAAAGCAGTATGTAAAAGGGTATGGCGGTGGGGGGCAGAAATCTTGAAATATCATGCTGAAGAGTTAAGTAAGACCCAAATCATAAGGCCTCTGGGATAGATTCAATAAATGTTCCCCATTATATCAGGACCATGAAAGTAAGTCTGACCAATGGAATATGAGGGGAAATATTTGTTGTAATTTCTGGGCCAATGCAGTTTGGAACCAATGTACCTCTTTCACTATTGTCTTTTCCTTATATGGTGATTTGGGAGGCCATGTGTGCTAGATAGTGTAATCACAGTTTAGGGAGGAGTAGTCAACCTATACTGACCCTTTCTATGAGAGAGAAAGAGGCCTGCACTTGGTTAAGCTTTGTTGCTTTTCAGAATATATCCATCACTGTAGGATTTATCTACTGCCTGGCTTATCTGACCAATGAAGGCTTGTTATTTATTTATTTTTATTCTACAAAGATATTTGTGATTAGTCTTTTTTCCACATGCAGTTGATTAAACAAAATAATTTAATTATTGTATAAATGACTTTTAAAGCAGTTGTCCTTAAGCAGCTTCACACAGGTAAATGTCTACATTTAGGAGCAATTTTAAATCTAGGTCATGTGACAGTTTTGAATAGTTGAAGAGCCAAGAGATGCCTGAGGTGCTTTGCAATTTGAGTAAGTCCTAAGTAAAGGAGACCAGAGCCTGAGCATGAGGATGCCATAGGAGAGAACAGTATATGGAAGTTTCCAAATCAGATTCAAGGTGTTCTACCAATTGGTACAGTAAAGAAAAAAAAAAAAAAAGTGGTTATGAAGAACCTAGGGGCAGAACAGGAATAAGGACGCAGACATAGAGAACGGACTTGAGGACACGGGGAGGGGGAAGGGTAAGCTGGGACGAAGTGAGAGTGGCATGGACTTATATACACTACCAAATGTAAAATAGATAGCTAGTGGGAATCAGCTGCATAGCACAGGGAGATCAGTTCAATGCTTTGTGATCAGCTAGAGGGGTGGGATAGGGAGGGTGGGAGGGAAACGCGAGAGGGAGGAGATATGGGGATATATATACATATATATGTATAGCTGATTCACTTTGTTATAAAGCAGAAACTAACACACCATTGTAAAGCAATTATACTCCAATAAAGATGTTAAAAAAAATGAAATACATTTACATCTAACACAAAGATGTACACATAAAGTGCACATTGATACACACACATATGTACACACAAACATAACTTATGCACTGGAAAACAACTTGGGTATTCCTGGGAGTCTCATTTTTACACCAACATTTTCACAAAAGGAAAAACTTTTTACCTTTAAATCTACCTTCCAGATCTGTTTACAGATAGAGAATATGGTGGGTATTTGTTCCTGAAAACTAGCACTGCCATTATAGGGGTGTTTCTCGGGTCAAGAGATTCTTTCATGGGACTTTCATTTGCAGAAAGAGAAGCAAGGGAAGGTAACTGAAAAAAGTAAGTAGGTATAAATCACTTAATATTTCCAAGTGGCTTTTACCAACTGCAGTTCGACTTAAGAACACTAGTATATCTGTTGATTTTCCTTTCTTTTCTCTTCTTTTTTTTTCTTTTCATTTGTTTGTTTTTTTCAGGATGTCCTTATTAACCATATATTGAATGCAAAGACTTGTGCTAGGCTTAAGAGTGTTCTAATGTCGAATAAGGCAGAAATCCCTGTCCTCAGGGAACAGTCAAATAGGGAAAATAAGACTTTGATAATTAATTTAAATTGTGTATCTTTATATCATTATCTATTAAAATTATCTTGAATAATTTTACAGTAAAAAGTGACTAGTCAGTATGTAAATAATACAAGCTATATTTTCAAGTTCAATCATTAATGGCATCCTTACTTCATAAATTACATTGCATTTGACTCCGTGTGTATCATTTTACTATATATCAGCTCAGGTGTTCTTGTTACAAATTTTATGGACAAGACTATATCTTCGATAAAATTCTGAATAATAATAACAGCTTATTTTATGTGTCTTAGGATTCTGTATTACAGGATCACAGCAAAACTATCAACATTAAATAAACTTTATAATGGCCTTCTCCATGGTTAGTACAAAAATGGTCTGTACTAAAATATGAAGTTTGCTCCCTTTGGAAGCAAAAAGGGCCCCGATCTACAAACCAATTGAAGTCCTTAGATAGCCATTGAAGATTGAGTAGCATTTGCTCAGCTTTAGCTTAACAGTAAAGCAAAAATCCAAGAGAGATAAGAAATCACCATGCTACAGCTTTAGAGCATAGCAATGCTGCTGGTTATTCTTATAACTGTGAGTCCATTTTTCCCAGCTTCTCAATAAAAGACATGTTAAAATCTTGTCTATCATTGTAATATACTCATAACCAGCTAGTCATCTTGTCAGGATGGAGTTTATTACAGGATTTAAATAAACCCTAGCTTTTAAAGGGTATATGTTACATTAATTATGATGGGGTTAGAGATAGTGCAAGAAATCAAAATTTTATATTAATAAGCATGGTGAAAATACTGCCAACCTACACGTCATCTCTTCCCACCTTTTTTAAGAAAGTTAACCATGTCAACTATGAAAGGGAAATTTGTAATGTGCAGCTTAGTCCCACTGGGGTTAAGGGAAAAGCACCAAATAAAATTAAATGAATTCCCCTTTGTGTACAGTAATATGTTTCAAATAAACTCCCAGAGGTAAAAGTTATTGGTTATCGTTACAACTATAGTCAACTTTGAACATAAAGCAATTTGAACTTTTCTATAAAAAGCTGATTCTGTTAACAAGTCCAGTACCTTTAAATAATATTAGTCTAAACTACTTATTGCAAACTATTTCAGCCAGTACTTGAAGGGGGCGGGTAACCATTTTGCTGTCTGATCCTCACACAACTACACAAATTACACATATATTTTCACAAAGAAGCAAGACATCATTAATCAAGTTATACACACTGCCATCAGCCATGGGCAGGGCCAGTTGGTCTGTCCCAGACATCCCACCCTAAACTCTGTTTTTGTTCACTTGAGTTTACAGAGAATAAAGTTTTGTAAAATCTTAAGGCTGTACTGATGGTACAATTTGTTTCTTACAGCTACTTCCCCTCCCAATAGCAAGGTTATTTTTTAAAGTAATCATCAAAAATAGACTTCAAAAAAAAAGCATGCCCTTCACAATTTATCACATAATATTTAAGTGTCTGAAAGAAAATTGTTACTTTTGCGATTTTCCATGCGTGTCTATAAGTTAATACATTTTAACAACCTCTTTTTACAACTGTCTATATGTGTTCTCTACTTAAATCATAATCTCATAGCATTTTTGTTTTGCAGATGAACAAACAGACTCACTTATGAAACATCCTTTGTTCGATAAAATGATCTAACCAACTTTTATCTTAGTAGTATGAGTGGTCATTGAACATTACCCATAATATTATTTTCTATGTGAAAATACAATGAAAATGTATTGATCTTGTTATCTTTGTAATTTATTCATAGAAACACCTCATTGATTAATATGTGATGTTACCTTCTCGATCTTATGAATCAAACATGAATATTTTGTTCTAAATTCTATCATTTAAAGGACTTTGGTGGCCTAAGAAAAATTAATTTTAAACGTGATAATTTAAATAATATATGTAAAATAAATTTTACATAAATTTGATACATAATGGACTATATCAGTGCCTTACCCTTCAAAAATTATATGGAGATGTTTGGTATTCTAGAAGATAATTCATCTCTTGGCTTTTGCTTTTCCTCCCATTTTCCCTTTGTTTACAACACAGATCCTTGCTAATATTATTTCACTCAGAACAAAGAATTTTAAAATAAAAAAGGATTCATTTTCTTTTAGTATTATATGGTTACCTCTTTACTATGATAAATCATAGTTTCTCTTGATGATATCCTGTTACTATTAATATAAATTGGTAAGACTAATTTACCAAACAAAGGAGTGTGTTTATCCATCTGTCCACCTGTGAAGCAGAAATGCTATGAGAATATGGCTTTAAAAATAATTAGAGGGGCTTCCCTGGTGGCGCAGTGGTTGAGAGTGCACCTGCCAATGCAGTGGACACGGGTTCGTGCCCCGGTTCGGGAAGATCCCACATGCTGCGGAGCGGCTGGGCCCGTAAGCCTTGGCCGCTGAGCCTGCGCGTCCGGAGCCTGTGCTCCGCAACGGGAGAGGCCACAACAGTGAGAGGCCCGCGTACCGAAAAAAAAAAAAAAAAAAAATCAGAGGCCATGTATAAGCAGTTTCAAAAAGTTAGTAAAGAATTTAACTATAATATATATCTATAATATACTACTGATAAACTGTGGAAAGTAGGCAAAAGATAAATTAATAGAAATTTACAATAAATCTTTTAGAATTTTGTTTCATCAAGTTTGTATCTTGGAAATACTTCACCTTTTCTTTTTTTCATTTTCATTTCATGGAAATGTACACTTGCCCACAGTAAAGCCCAGAAACCGAAAATGGTTCCATAAATATATCCGACATTTTCCTTTTACCAGCCTCCTTACAATTGTTTAACGCTGGGTAGTACAGAAATGTAGCTTTCTGTCAAAAGTACAGTGTGCTGCCCTGCACTGTGTGGGAGACTTGAAATTGTTCAGACATAGGGTCACTTGGTTACTACCTTACATTGTAAGAATATAGTAGGTAAAGGCAGTGGCAGAGACAAAGTATCCTTTGTAAGGGTCTAGATAACGGACAAACAATGATGGATTTCATGGTGATGGATTCATTTGATTTCCACTGGCCTCATCCAGAACCCCCATTAGATTACTCTTGAACAAAGTGTACTCATTCCTTTCCTATTTGTCGAAGTACATTTTCTAGGCCAAATCCTGCTTTTGAGGTCATTTCTAAATGGCTTCCTATAGATATTTTCAAGTTTCTCAAACAAATTTGTTTGACAGTAATAGAATTCGGACACAACAACTATTATTTATATTTCCATTTCTTAAAGAGTGGAGTCCTATCTTCCCACATATGAATACATTAAAAAAACAAAGAACTCTTTTAATCTTTCCAACAGAGGCATTCATAAAATGTTTAAGTGACCTGTCCTATTCATGTTACCTTATTATTTTTAACTACTTCATATGCTTAAATATTTTATCATAATATTATTTATTTCTCTACATATTCTACATTTGGTAATTAGCAAAAAGTATTTATTTTTAAATAAAATAGTCAATCCTTAGCTTGATCCTGTTTGATAATGTTCTGATTTACCTCCTAAAGTATGGACAAGTACATTTGTATAGGAGACAAGCAGTTTGCTTGAAAAATGTTGTTCAAAAAGTATAGGATTAAGGACTTTCCTGGTGGAGCAGTGGTTAAGAATCTGCCTGCCGACGCAGGGGACATGGGCTCGATCCCTGGTCTGGGAAGATCCCACATGCCGCAGGGCAACTAAGCCCATGCGCTACAACTACTGAGCCTGCGCTCTAGAGCCCGTGAGCCACAACTACTGAGTCCACGCACCGCAACTACTGAAGCCCGCGTGCTTAGAGCCTGTGCTCCGCAACAAGAGAAGCCACCGCGATGAGAAGCCCATGCACTGCCATGAAGAGTAGACCCCGCTAGCCGCAACTGGAGAAAGCCCCCCCACACAGCAACAAAGACCCAATGCAGCCAAAATAAATAAATTTATTTTTAAAAAGTATAGGATTATAAATGTTTATATGAGAACGAATTCTTATTCCTTGGTTATAACACTTATGTGGCACCTTAGCTAACTGTAATCTAGGTTTTCAGTTTGAATCTCTTGATCAAGATTAGATTTTTCAACTAAAAATAGAACAACCATATGACCCAGCAATCCCACTACTGGGCAGATACCCTGATAAAACCATAATTCAAAAAGAGTCATGTACCACAATGTTCATTGCAACTCTATTTACAATAGCCAGGGCATGGAAGCAACCTAAGTGTCCATTGACAGATGAATGGATAAAGAAGATGTGGCACATATATACAATGGAATATTACTCAATCATAAAAAGAAACGAAATTGGGTTATGTTTAGTGAGGTGGATGGACCTAGAGACTGTCATACAGAGTGAAGTAAGTCAGAAAGAGAAAAACAAATACCGTATGCTAACACATATATATGGAATCTAAAAGAAAAATGGTTCTGAAGAACCTAGGAACAGGGCAGGAATAAAGATGCAGACGTAGAGAATGGACTTGAGGACACAGGGAGGGGGAAGGGTAAACTGTGACAAAGTGAGAGAGTGGCATGGACATATATACACTACCAAATGTAAAATAGGTAGCTAGTGAGAAGCAGCCGCATAGCACAGGGAGATCAGCCCGGTGCTTTGTGTCCACCTAGAGGGGTGGGATAGGGAGGGTGGGAGGGAGACGCAAGAGGGAGGAGATATGGGGATATATGTATATGTATAGCTGATTCACTTTGTTAGAAAGCAGAAATTAACACACCATTGTAAAGCAATTATACTTCAATAAAGATGTTAAAAAAAAGATTAGATTTTTCATTATTAGAATTCTTTGTATACATACAGTTACTTTGTCTCAGCTATGAATCATTAATTTGCTACCCAACATGGTAGCATTGCATAGTCTTTAACTGGACTAAAGATAAATGTTGCCATTATCATCAACTTATTGAGTGGATTAAAGTACAGAAGTAAAAAAATATTCATACTTTAACAATTTCTTAGCAACTAATCACCAGCATTAAACGTTGGATTCTAGATTCAAAATCTAACTTCAATTATGAATCCTTGGGATGAAAAGATGTTTACAATACACGAAAAAAAGAAAGAAAAAAAAATTGCACTGAATAGAGATTAAGTTAAAATAGTATATTATTCTAATTTGTGGCATGAGCAATTGGTTAAAATTATTCTACTTCAGCTGTCTCTTTGCACAAACCATTTAAAATCACTTATGAGAATTCTTCCTCTGGAGACCCAAAGGTTGCGGGGGGAAATAAACCAGTACAACATCATATTTTGCCATAGAATTTCATAGTAACTATAGTTGTAAAAACAACATATCCTCAACAACAAGACCAATTGTTAAAGGTCTTGACTCAAATTATCATCCTCTATTTTTTTAAAACCTTGTATATATTACACTAGTTCTAAATTTATGTGGCAGCAAATCAGAAATATTTGAATTAAAAAAAAAAACTTGGAGAGGTATATATATCCCTTTCACGGAAAATTAGATGATCTGTATTAGGAGAGCAGTTTTCTATTCTGCGTGAAGGTTTGGACAGGTATGTATCAGAAACAAAGTAGGTTTAGAAGAAAGTCAACCAATGAAATATATACCAAATTGCTGAACGTGAATCTCCAGCGTTTTGTTTTTAGCTAATGCATCCTGCTTTTCCTAGTTTCCATCCACACAAAGAAGAAGAGCAGAGGACTAGTAAACACTGGCTTAATTATCCCCATCAGTCTCAGAGACAAGGCGCTTAAGAGTTTTAGCTGCTGTAAACACTCCCTTGATAGCAGATAAGGAATCTGCTGAAAGGCAGTTTTGTCTGGGGAAACCTCAGGGGCACAACAGTTAATCATTAGTGCAATACTGTATATGCATTACTACATCAAAGGAAACAAAACCCAATATTCTATTCTGAAGATTTTCTGTTTTCTTAAAGGTAAGAAAACTAATGCTAACAACAACAAAAAAATTTTAAAAAACTACATTTGCTGCAGAAACAAAGCATGTTCTACTTTTCATTTATTTTTCTTTCTTCAAGAGAAAATGACATTACTGTGGGGTGTGTGTGTGTGTTTGTGTGTGTGTGTGTGTGTGTGTGTGTGTGTGTGTGTGTGTGTAATACGTGCCTTCAGGGATATAGTAAGTTTCCACTGAAGTCAAAGATTCAAGAATTTTCACCTTTGTATCTAAATGCATTGACCAGAAACAGAGAATATCACATAACATTATTTTATCACAATACTTGAAGTAAACCAATGTTCTTCTTCCATATCAGTACAGTGTTTGTCCGAGGATCTATTTGTGGAAAACTGACACCTTACTCTCCCTAACAAAGAACCTTTCTATCGTTTCAAAATGAAGGCATCCACAATGACCTCCTATTCTTTAAATTTAATAGACTTCTCATAGTCCCACAATCAGAGAATCTTAGAGGCTTCCAAAGCCTTCAAAATATCCAGAGTTAACTTCCACTCTCTCAGCCCTTCTACCACTGTCTGCAAGGAAAATGAAACTTTTCAGTGTCACACCCTCCTCACCCTTTCCCACACCCTGGCCCTAACACACAGGATTTCTTCTGATCAGATACCTGTCCTCCAGTTCCCATCTCTACAGATTCACTTTTCCTGGAAACTCCAAGTCTCATATTTGAATTCCTTCATAAGCCATCTCTGTTCTTGTTTCTCTCATGCAATTGGAAGTAATCTCTTCTCTCCTCAGAATTCCTTTAGCAACTTTTTATCATAGTTATGTTTGTTCTAATATTTGGTACACTCTGGGCCATCAGTAAATGTTGCTCAATGACTGAACTTAGTAGAAACTACTTTTTATTAATCACTGTGGGTATTTCATGGGATTTTAAGGAGGGTAAGACAATCTTTTTTTTTTTTTTTTTTACCACAGAAAGTGTAGTCACTTTCAGTATTTCTAGGTCTCTTAGAGAGGAAAAATTAACTGACTTTTGTTGAGAACTTACTATGCATCAGGCACCAGACTAAATGTTTTACATCTTAATAAATCTACCTAAGATTATTAACCTGTAAGGCTACCCTTTCAGTGTGTGTCTAAAACCATCTGAATTCTCCACTTTTCATTTTTGATGAAAGATTCGGTGGTAGATACACTGAGGTTTACTTGACTAAATGGCTTGTAAATTAGTCATGGATGTCTCATTTTGGTATTGATAAGCTCAGACTTTGCTATTGTCACATCTGATATAGCCTCATTTTGTTAACAGATGTTTCTCAGAGGAAATTTTTAGTTTACCCCTTAAATTATGCCCAATTTGACATGGATTCTAAATGAGGCAATGTTTTGAGTATGTATTCTATATAAAGTAAATGATACCATAACTGCAATTTTGACCTTCGAAAGCACATTGCACTGCAGAATGTTATTACTAATTAACTCTTTTGCTAGCACTCATATTAAATAATCAGCAATTTGGGCTACACTCTCTATAGTAGAAAACAAATTCCACAGTGCCTGAGAATGCATGGTTAGAAGAAAGCTTCTCCTTAGCAATGTAGAATAATGGTTAGTGCAAGGAGTCTGTAGATTGATAGCCACTAAAACGAAATCCATTTCTGGCAACTGCTACCTATATTACCTTAGGCAAATTATTTAATCTCCACAATCCTCAATCTGTTCATCCACAATTAAGGAATAATAATATCTATCTGTCAATGCCTGGCACATGGTCATTATATTATCATTTGATTAACATGAAAGAGAAAGTATGAAAAATTCTCTATACATTGGAAAAGAAAAGTAGAACAGGATAACCATTCTTTCTAACCCTAGATATTGATGCAGAGAGACAGATTAATTTAAATTACACTGGCTCTAGGGATTGATCACAACGTAATGGACATGGGGTTCATTCTTTTTCTACATAAACTAATAAAATATTATACAAAATTAGGGCTTCCCTGGTGGCCCAGTGGTTGAGAGTCCGCCTGCCAATGCAGGGGACACAGGTTCGTGCCCCAGTCCGGGAAGATGCCATGTGCCGTGGAGCGGTTGGGCCCGTGAGCCATGGCCGCTGAGCCTGAGCGTCCGGAGCCTGTGCTCCACAACAGGAGAGGCCACAACAGTGAGAGGCCCATGTACAGCAAAAAATTAAAAACAAAAAGATTATACAAAATTAAATTGGCATCAATATTATTAGTGAAATTCATTTCTTTATGAGTGTATCTTTTGGACCATCAAATTGATTGTCTATGTGTAACCATACTCTGATATTTCAATTTTCTGACAATCCCATGTGTGTCAACATTTAATATACAAAAGTATTTTTAAATGATTGATATATAACATTTAGTAACAAACATTTTGATAGATAAAATATGTACAATATATTGTAGTCATAAAAAGCATATAATTTAGATATACATATATTTTTAAATAGTTTCATGTATGTAGGAAATTTTATTTCTAGGTTATAAAAATATTTGAGATGAACACTTTATTTGAATATTTCAAAGAGGTACAATAAATATCTCATTTCAATATATGAATATTTTTCTACTCTGTTACTATAAAGTTTATAATTCAGTAGCTATCATTTTGGTTTTCTGTACTGGTAAAATATGGCAAAATCATAACTTTCAAATATTTAACTGAATACTTCCAACAATATGTTAAAATAAAGGCTTAATACCTTTAAGTAGAAATAAGTAAAGGAACAACCAAATCAGCTGCAAATTAAAAAAAAGAAAAAAAACGAAGACTAATAGGGCTTGTAGTACATGCTTTTAGATCATCAACTATTATTTAATTTTTAGACATATGCTGACATATCCTTTTCTCTTGGCAACCACAAGTCCATTTTGATATGCTAAAAATTTACTCTAGCTCTTTAAAAATTAATAAAATCTCTGATTAATTACTAAAGAGATAAAAGTACAACTGTCACTTAAGCTATTTAATGTGATTTTTTTACCCTAAAACTGATAAATATGCTCACAGATGCTGATGAATTACATAAATAGAAAACAATTTTACCAAAATAGAGACATAGTCATTGCCAACACAATCTTTATGAATAAGAAAATAATTCAATAGAAATATTGAATATAATTTTGAAATACTGATCTCAGAGTAACAAGAATAAAGCTTAAAACACAACTGTACACCTAAATTTTTCTTTCATAAGCAAAGCCATGTTTTTTTTTTTTTTTTGCGGTACGCGGGCCTCTTACTGTTGTGGCCTCTCGCGTTGCAGAACGCACAGGCTCAGCGGCCATGGCTCACGGGCCCAGCCACTCCGCGGCATGTGGGATCTTCCCAGACCGGGGCACGAACCCGTGTCCCCTGCATCGGCAGGCGGACTCTCAACCACTGCGCCACCAGGGAAGCCCAAGCCATCCTTTTTAAAAGAGTTATAAGTTGACAGGTCTAATTATAAAACAATTGAAATTTAAATACAGTATGTAATTGCCAAATATTTTTAACCCACTACATCTCTTTTCTTTTCCCCATTTGGGCCGTGATATACTTTACATGTCTATAAAAACATGAATTTAAAACATGAAAATGTCTCTCTATTCACTGATTGCATATTATATATATATATTGGTTAAAAAATAACAGCAGAGGGCTTCCCTGGTGGCACAGTGGTTGAGAGTCCGCCTGCCAATGCAGGGAACACAGGTTCGTGCCCCAGTCCGGGAAGATCCCACATGCCGTGGAGTGGCTGGGCCCGTGAGCCATGGCAGCTGAGCCTGAGCGTCCGGAGCCTGTGCTCTGCGACGAGAGAGGCTACAACAGTGAGAGGCCCGCGTACTGAAAAAAAATTTAAAAAAATAAAATAAAATAACAACAGATATTAAATTAAACATTTTATTCTATATCCTACTAATTATAATTATAATAGCAGACATTTGTGCTATTGTATGTTTATACTTTACATGATGTAATATATTTATATGATGAAATATTATGCAATTTTTAATTTAAATATTGTTTAAAATATAGTTTTTAAAGGTATATGCTTATAATCATGTGATGAAATAGTACATGCAGACTTTTTTTCCAAAATGTACACTATAAAAAGGATTTATGTTCATTAAGTTTAAGACATTAAGTTTAAGACATGGTTAAGACATTATTAAGGAAAAGACCATTTTTATATAACTAAAGTTAGAATATGAAAATAAACAGACTTGACTGATATTTATTCCACTTCATTATTATTGAGAACAAAATATTGTATGTTCTTCACTGAATAGTAAAATATACATGGATACCTAAAAATAAATGAATATGCTAATATCATTATTTTACTGAATTGTTAATATTTCAAAATGTAACATTCACAGCTATCTGGAAACAATTTCAAAATCAACAATACACTTAGATAAGAATACCAAAGCCAGCTATCTATGTAAAAAAAATGAAAGAATTTACATCTGACAGCAAATACATCTAAGGCAACTGCATTTGTTGCTTTCCTAAAAAATATAACCTTACATATTTATTTGAGAAACAGTTACTTAAAATATGTTAGATAACTCAATTTATATATGAATTTACACTAGAATATAATTTTGTTGCATTTTACAATGCAAGGGGACAAATAAAAATGTAAGCTTTGTCTACCTGACTAAACCAATATATCAGTGGAATAATGTAACCCATTTAGCTGTGCAGAATAATTGATATTTTCATGTTTAAATGGCTATGTTGGCACCAAGTAAACAAAGGCACTACTATCAAGATTTTAAAAATAAATACTTAATTTCTCAATTATAGGATGTTATAAAACACAGCTCTTGAGATTTATATTTTAGCTTCTTTCTCAACCTAATGTGAAGCAGTATCACAGCTAAACAAGCCTCTGTACAGGCTTACATATAGATTTATAAAATTTTCAAGAACTACCAATTAATTTTTGCCCATGATTTCCACTATAGATTTGAACTTATGATTCACAGATACCAAACAGGTAATGGGACAAGAATCAAGCATAGGAGTATTTGTGCTTACAGATGCTAAGGTGTTGAATGTTAGAAGAGGAACCATGAAAACCATGTAGCTGTAGAATGGCACAATTCCACTCATCTTAAATAGACTAGGCAGTTTATGGAAGAATCTATACCAAATAAAAATTCACTTCAAATGTGGAATATTGCTTATCTCAATATTGAGCTATAAACTTCTTACTCCAGCTTTGTTGAGTAGTTCTAATTCCTTCTGCAATTAGCCATTCTTTTGAATCAACCTAGCATACAGCTAGTTGATTGTTTAGGGAGATGGAGGAAAGGGAGATGGGAGAATACCCGGGAAGTGATTCAGAGTATGTATTGCCAAAAATTCTACACTGTGCATGCTATGCTTTTCCAAGTTGTCCTGTGCCCAATTAGAACCTGAATTTTTTTTCTTTAAAAAAAAATGAATTTCTGTCTAAAGCCCTTTGACTCCTACTACTGCTAATAAAGAATTCTCAGTCAGCAATTTGCAGTGTAGGAAAGCCAGGGATAATGGAACTGGGCAGCTTTTACAAGCAAAACAAAACACCAAAGAAAGGAAATAAAAAGGCTGACAAACAATGTAAGCTCTCCCATAAGGCTTATACTTATTTTCTCCTCCTTTAAAGTGTACCATAAAAAAGCTGAATTAGCTGTGACGATAATGATGCAAAGTTTTGATTATTACAGCAAATTATACCTTCACTATTCAGGAGAGGGCAAAAAAGTTTTGTGGCTCATCAAAAGAAGCTGGCAATAACAGCCAAGGCCACTGACACTTGTGGTGGCAGATTAAGCTGTGAGCAGACTCTAAATAAATTCCATTCTCCCCCATCCCTAAAATACACTATTCTGGCTTCTAAGACTGACTTGCATTCTATGCATGCCAGTACACTTTCCATTCAGGATCACTTATTTCAGTGGGAGACAGGGAGGGCAGTCTTCTGAATTAGGAAGCTGTAACAGATTAGTTCTGTGTGTGTGTGTGTGTGTGTGTGTGTGTGTGTGTGTGTAACAGACTGTTAACTATGAATGATTACAGTCTCCGCTTCAAATTTAAATAAATCACATATTTTGTGAAATAGTCAAAATCTTTTTCAGCGAAGAAAAAAAGAAAAGTTGTGCGCTCGTTTAATTTTTGAACCAGGAATTAGCCTTTCTGTCATCTAGAATATATAACTAACATCATTCTTTGAGAAACACAAAATAATGTTTGCCAAGACATATAATTAAATCACCCGAAGTTTTCAAAGATACATGAGTTTACATAAGAATAAAATGCCCAAATTATCTTGTGAACTCTGATTTTCTTGATTAAATGAATTTTCTTTTTGTGCTGATAAGGTTTTTTAAAAGCTGTTTTGGAAAATATATTTCCATTAGAACAGAAATAAAAATACATAAATCATAAGACTTAGGGGGAAAACATGAAGCATATAAATTGTAATAATGCAAAGAAAACCATAACAATTCTAAAATGAAATTATAGAAAAGGAAACAATATTAAGGACAATAAACCAAATGTCATTAAAAATATTGACAATCTATTACAAATCCAGCATTATCATTCAAACTGAATTAACTACGAGTACAGGAAAAAAACCCTCATTTTAAACTAATTTTAATAAAAATAATTCCTTCACTACAAACAATTTTATGAGGTTAAAAAAATAAAAGAACAAGTACATATAGGGAAGAGTCTTTGGTAAGTCAATAAAATCTGTTTCTTCCATATTTAATGATATCCTAGTTTCATTTTATACATGTTTTATATTTTTCCATCTACAAATCAAAATAATGTTTCCAAGGTAACTAGTACACAAAGAATAAAAAATATGTTCAAATTTATAAGAATTCATAAATAACCGTAGGTACATATTGAGGAGACTAGCTTCCTATTGAGGAAAACTATCTTTACTCAGTTTCAGGAGGTGTGTCTTAAAGGCAAAAACATCCCCAATCACATCAGCCAAATCAACAATGGCAATTAAACACATGACAGACAAAGCTCTTCAAATCCAATGCAATGCCCTAGTATATATCTCAGGTTGTTTAGTGACAGTGAAGCAAAGAAGACTCAAGGTACAGGCTCCTAAGGGATATAAATTTGATGGGCAAAATCTGCTTAGAGATCATTTATGTTCTATTCACAGAATAAGAATGCAGTTGAAACAAGGATTAGAATATTATCTCTGAGGCTCATTATGGCATATCAGATATAAACTATGATCATATTAAAAATCTTGAGATTTTTCATTCTGTGGTAAGATAAGATTGCAGATATTGTTTTCTCCAAAATACAATAATGAATTAAAACCACAATTAGGTTATAATCCCAGCTTCACTGGACCGCTTATACAACACAGAAGATACAGAAATTAAGGGGGAAAAAAGAATACTGGCCTTGATCAGCCCCACAGTACAAATTACATCTTTCAATGTTAAAGATACAAAGATTCTTTAAAGGGTAACTTGGGATCATGCGGTAGATGGATTCAGTCAGAGAGGTCTATACCTACCCCATGCCACACTGAGCCTATGGAAATTGTTGTTATAAAAAAACATGAATGAGAACAGACTTTTGTTAACATAAGTGATTTTCTCATTAATGATACATATTTTTCTCACAAGTGTGTCACCTGTAAAATGTCTGGATACATAACTCAGAACACTTAGTATCCTGTTTTGAATAATATTATCAAATACTGCTTTTAAAAGTTTCCCCGCTTTGAACAAAGCTTTATGGATTAAATCATATGAATAACAGCACTATTTACAATAGCTAGGACACAGAAGCAACCTAAATGCCCATCAACAGAGGAATGGATAAAGAAGATGTGGTAAATATATGCAATAGAATATTACTCAGCCATAAAAAGGAACAAAATAGTGCCATTTGCAGAGACATGGATAGACCTAGAGACTGTCATACAGAGTGAAGTCAGAAAGAGAAAAACAAATATCATATATTGTCGCTTATATGTGGAATCTAGAAAAACAGTACAGATGAACTTATCAGCAAAGTAGAAACAGAGTCACAGATGTTGAGAACAAACTTATGGTTACCAAAGGGGAAGCGGGGGGTGGGACGAACTGGGAGATTGGGGTTGACATATACACACTACGATGTATAAAATAGATAACTAATGAGAACCTATTGTTTAGCACAGGAAACTCTACTCACTGCTCTGTGGTGACCTAAACGGGAAGGAAATCTAAAAAAGAGTGGATGTATGTATACATATAACAGATTCACTTTACTGTACAGCAAAAATTAAAACAACATTGTAAAGCAACTATACTCCAATAAAAATTTTTTAAAAAAGAAAAAAAAAATCACACAAATAAAAAAGGGCAGGGCTTCCCTGGTGGCACAGTGGTTGAGGTCCTCCTGCCGATGCAGGGGACACGGGTTCGTGCCCCGGTCCGAGAAGCTCTCACATGCCACAGAGCGGCTGGGCCCGTGAGCCATGGCCACTGAGCCTGCGCGTCCGGAGCCTGTGCTCCGCAACGGGAGAGGCCACAACAGTGAGAGGCCCGCGTACCGCAAAAAAAAAAAAAAAAAAAAGGCACATGTTCATTTAAATGGACTTCAACCATTCTCTCTGCAAAATTTTATCAAAGTTATAAAATCATTCACTAATATATTACTTTTATTAATAAAGATTAATTATAGTTGTATAAATTAATCAGAAGTTTATAAATGGTCTCTGTAATGGACTGAATTGTGTTCCCTAAAAATTCATATGTTCAATCCCTAACTCCCAGTGTGACTGCATTTGGAGACGGGGCCTTTATGGAAGTCATTAAGTTTGAACGAGGTCATAAGGGTGTGCGCTAATCCAATAGGACCAGTGTCCTTATAAAAAGAGGAAGAGACACTAGGGATCTCTCTCTGAATCTCATGCACGTGGAAGAGGACATGTGTGGACACAGTGAGTAGGCAGCCATTTACAAGCCTAGGAGAGAGGCCTCTGAATGACATTTACCTTGCTGGCACTTGATCTTGGCTTTTTAGCCTCCAGAAATCAAAAAAATAAATTTCTGTTATCAAGGCCATCCAGCCCATGGCATTTCCTTATGACAGCCCTTGCATACCAAAACAGTCTCTACAAATACTAGTTTTTATTCTTTAACTACTTAGCCATGGAAGGTTAAGGAAGTCATTTAATTTCTGTGAACTTCAATTTTTTTTCATTTACAAAATAAGAGGGGTAGGCTGGCTAAGGGTTGGTGAATATAAGACATACATGCCACCACTCTTTTTTTTTTTTTTTTTTTTCAGTACGCAGGCCTTTCACTGTTGTGGCCTCTCCCGTTGCGGAGCTCCGGACACGCAGACTCAGCAGCCACGGCTCACGGGCCTAGCCGCTCTGCGGCATCTTCCCGGACCGGGGCTCGAACCTGTGTCCCCTGCATTGGCAGGCGGACTCTCAACCACTGCGCCACCAGGGAAGCCCTGCCACCACTCTTTTTGTTTCCTTGCTCACAGTAGACAAACTGTTCCTGGTAACCATACTCAGTCAATGAGAATTGTCTTGTGAGATGACGCCTATTCATCAGGTCAGTTATATTAAATGCCTTTGGTAACTAATTGGAAATATAAGGGAATTAATCATAAGATATATTGTCTCAAAGATGTTTTATGGAAGTTATGAAAATTGATACATTCTTAGCTACATAAAGTACCTTGGGCCTTGAACTTTCAAGGATGCTGATTTTCCATTGGAATTAATGGAAATTAAGAAAATGTGTAACATACTGGTAATATTATTCTAATTTTTACTTCTTATTACATTAGGAATTTTATCCTCCTGCTCTCAAACCCCAAGTCTTATTCATATTTTAATGTTCAGAATTATGAAGCCATTTACATTTCTGTTAAAAAACATAACCCTTGGGCACTAATTGCCTTAAATACTGCATGCATTCACATCGTTTCGGCCATAATGTCAATAGTAACAAACGACAGATCTTTATCTCTAGTTCTACTTATTCAAGTTCTCACTCTTTACCTTTTATCAAATACCAAAAAGTTCTACCTAATAAAAATCACCCTCAAACTAAATATATTTATTACCTAATTTTATTTCCCCCACATATCAATTTTTTCTTAGCTGACTGTTGATGTAACAAGCACTATGATTTTAAAGATTGCATGGTGACTAACTCAATATAAACTGGAAATAGGATAGGGGTAAAACATGTTACAAAGTCCCAGGAGTTTTGTTTCCTATGTGTCCCACACTCTAGATTTTCACTGTTCACCCACATTGAGAAAAGTGCTGATGCTTTTCCGCCACTTTATTGGTCCTACTGGGATCTATCTCTTTTAATCCTCTCATCCACCATCTTCAGATTCATCTTTACACGTATCATTACATAATACTTTCCTGTTTAAGCATCATGAATAGTTCCCTTATTACTTTATAATAAATTGAATCTAAATTCTCTTGGTAGCTTTCAAGGCCTTCAAAAATCTGACTGTACTCTTCCTAGCTATCTAAATACATTCTCTGCTCTATGCAATCCAGTTTTTTTATTATCTCTAATACTTGCAAATGATCAAAATTGTTTTTCTTTGCATATTCATTTCCCATTGCCTATACTCTGCTTCCTTCTAACTACCTCATTTTTAATTAAACAAATATGAATTTATCACGCACCATGTGCCATCTTTTGGTATCCAACACAAATTCCACTGTATTCATGAAGTTTTTCCTGGATATACTAGCACTCACTCAATTGTGATCATCATTACAGATAATTTCAATAGCTACACTTTTTGAAGTGCTCACTATTGCCACATAGCCTGTTAGGCAATTTACATACACTATTTCTTTTTTTTTCCTCAACCCCTCTGTGGGTTTATATTACACTTATTCCACAAATGATGAACCTGAGGCTCAGAGCCCTCATAACACTTAGTCCAAACCATAGGAATTAGGATTAGATCTCTATTGATTTCTGTGGGTCACTATTACTCAGTGTCCCTAATTAGATTCTAAGTGCTTTGAGGACAATAAACGTGCCTTACTTTTTTTTGTATCCCTCTAGTACTCAACACTGTGCTGAACACTTGAAAGTTCATCAATTACATTTAGTTGATTAGTAAGTTAAATGTTCCAAGCTAGAACTTCAGGTTGCTCAGGCCATACGAGCGAGACTTCTCCCCCATGAAAGTCTCACTTTGAGCTAAGAGGCTCATTCTTTTCACTCCACTTAAAGAAAGAGAAAAGAATTCATCAGAGAGATAAAGCATTAGGTAGTCAAGAAAATGGCTTGTGTGAACAACAGGAAAATTGAAATTTAGTAGCAAGGTTGTTCTTCTATGAAGGTTTTTCTACTTGAAAAAGTAAGACCGTAATAGTATATAAAATATTTTTTAAATATAATGAATTTTCTCACTTTAAAACTTAAAGAATGCAGTGTTGGCATAGACTAGAAGACCTAGGCCTTCATTTACAGTGTTGGAGAGCCTGGAAACCCAAACTGAAAACCAGATGGCAGCAGGCCAAGTTTAACTGAGACCTCTACCAACCAGTCCTACATCTCATGTCCCCTTTCTCCTTACCTAATGGAAAACAGGAAAATCTGAAATAAAAAATAGCTAAGTCCTCTCTTTTCTGTCAATAGTTATTTATGGTCCTTGCAGGCTCATGGATACAAATTGAATTTAAATTTATAAGCTGATTCCCATTAAATGGCTTGAATTCATCATAAATAAAAATATGAAACTATAGCCCAACTGATTTGATTCAAGGTGTAGGACCTCTACTGACACTGAACAAAAAACTCCATGTTGACCTCAAATGCTATAGCAATCCAAGTTTTCTTTGCCTAGCTTGTAAGGTCTGCCATGATATAATGACTGACTATATCTCTGGCCATCACTACAGCTATGCACAGTTACTTGCAATTCTTTGTACGCTACATCTTATCTTCTACCCCCATGCTGTTGTAAACGTTCACCCCTTGCCTGGAATAGCTTGTTCCCCCAAACATCTCTCAAGATGAGTTTAACACTATGCTAAACAGCAAAACAAAAACAAAAAAACATAACTAATATTTAAAGTAACAGAAGCAACTTCCAAAGTTAACTCTATTAAAACAATATTTTTTGCACTTGAGAATTAAAACGATATAAATGATAATGATGATAATTGATGACAAGACTAAATAACATTTATTAAGTGGTCTGCATATCCCAGACTACTGAAATCCTTATGTGCATTATCCAATATAATACCAAACATAAACCCAGTGAGACAGATATAATATTATCCATATAGAGAATGGGGAACAAGGGTAGAGTTTAAGGAACTTGTCAAACATTAGTTAATTAGTTAATATAATAATTAGTTAATAATATAAGTTAATTAGTTAATATAACAGAGCCCAATCTGAACTCAGTTACAACTGATTTGATACTATAGTGTGAAGAGAGCACCATTCAATATACTACACTTCTATAATGCCTTTAGTTAAATTATTAATCAAATTATAGTAATGACTTTTCTTAGGAAACATCTTAATTTTTTTTGCAGTCAATGAAACTGGGAATAAATCTACAATAATAATAATAGTAACAGTTTTCATCAGTACTGTGTGCTGTTTTATTTACTGAAAGATGATTCCAGGATTTTTACAGCTTCTGTTACAGCTTATTAAGCAAAGTAGTCAAGAATGAAAATACTAAGAATAATTTTGTAGCAGTTTAAATAATTTTAAAAGCTAAAAAGTTACAAAAAAAGAGGAATTGGCATTTTTCTTTTTTTGAGATGGTTGAAAGCTGATAAAATCAATGGATGTAGTATATAAAATAACTATGATTTGATTTAAATATATGTAATTACTGCAAACACAGATGTTTATGCAAAAAAAAATGAAGCAGAGACACTTTTTTTAGTGACTAATTTTTAGAAAACCAATGATAATGTTGTAAATTACATAACGTCTTTGGCTAAATCATTTCTAAAACCTTAAGAGATTCTCCTGTCTGTGAAGGAAGTCAGTGATAAGTGGTAACAATCTTTAAACAAAATATAGAAATGATCAACAACAAAAGATTAAGGGCATGGCCAACATGGTGTAACAAAACAAAATAAAACAAAACCAAAAAATTCAACAATCTGAAGGGTGTATATACATCACTTCCCATATGTCTCTGTGCAGTTCTTAAAGGTTTGAACTTGGATAAATGCAAATGATGTTGTATGTGTGTGTTTTCTGTTCAAGGCTTTCAAAGTTATCATTTTTCATATCACCCAGATTTTTAAAAGGCTGACTTTTTAAGTCAAACTAACTGAAAATGTTGTGAATATAAAAACACATTCACATATATCATTAAAGAGGAAGAGGTGGTGTATTACAAGATAAGTGAGATAAGTGACAAGGATGGTGTACATTCTGTTGTTGACTCCCAGAAAGGTACTCATTAATTTGTCTTTCTACTCTGCTTTCAGAAACCAACAAGTAAAGGAAATTGTATATGATTTGGGGTTATGTAATTTTCTTCAGTAACTGAGTTACTTTGTGACAGAACTATAGCAGATAGTGCCCAAATTCACAGGGGAAATTAAGAAAGACTGTTAATTTAGATATTTACTGAGATGTTTATATATATAAAATGTATGGGTCTTATGTGATATTTCCAAAATCATAAAGGTGTACTAAAATGACTGAAGTTTACTAAACACTTAAGTGTTTCTGGCAATTAAAAATATTGACGAGGACACTAATACTATCAAAACATAGAATTTCAA
Organism: Globicephala melas; assembly: GCF_963455315.2. Taxonomy (NCBI): domain Eukaryota; kingdom Metazoa; phylum Chordata; class Mammalia; order Artiodactyla; family Delphinidae; genus Globicephala; species Globicephala melas. The sequence continues at coordinate 24,467,697 of NC_083320.1, read as the reverse complement.
AAGTCTCAGCAGAACCAATGCTCCTTGTCTAAATCAATGAGAAAAAAAAATAAATCCTACATTTAGTATAAAAATCTCTGATAATCCTACCTCAAATATGGAGTTACTTCACACTATCAGAAAACATTAAGATATTTAGCAAATATTAACTGCAAGAGATACTTCTTTTTTTAAATAAATTTATTTATTTTTCGCTGTGTTGGGTCTTTGTTGCCGTGCGCAGGCTTTCTCTAGTTGCGGTGAGGGGGGCCATTTACACTTCGTTGCGATGCATGGCCTTCTTATTGTGGTGACTTTTGTTGCCGAGCACCGGCTTGGCACGCGGGCTTCAGTAGTTGTGGCACTCAGGCTCAGTAGTTTTGGTGCGGGGGCTTAGTTGCTCCGTGGAATGTGGGATCTTCCCGGACCAAGGCTTGAACCCTTGTCCCCTGCATTGGCAGGCAGATTCTTAACCACTGTGCCACCAGGAAAGTCCCAAGAGATACTTCTTTATGTTTGATATGAATCTGGGAAATCAGGCCTGACAGAGTTGCCTTCATCAATTTGAACATCATCATGCAAATAATTTTTTTTCTTTCCTTGGTCAAATTTTCTCAACTATCAACATTTCTCCTTAGTCTTATTTATCTCTTTGATTGTTTTTGTGGTTCCATGTTTACTACTTCTTCAAAGTTTTGACAGTATTAACTGAATAGAGTACAGGGCTGTACTGCACACTTAGACTAACACATGACCTATACCAGATGAAAATTATATTATATCCTATGCACTACCAATGTATTGGCTAACAATTTATAAAGTTCTGCACAGAAATGCAGTAATATCTATAACCATTTATGACAGAATTTGGCACTAAATATTTAGAAGTGAAGACTTTAGTTTCATTTTAAAAATGAAGAATCTAGATGTTCTTAAATACTATAATATATTCATTATTATGACCCCCAATTGTCTTTTCTTTTACAATTTTGAATATTTTATAATATCATTATATTTATAGTGAGTAAAATCAATACCCACATTATCTACCACTCAGCATCAGGAGTGAAGGGCTCATTTTTTTGTGAATTCACAGTTGAAACCTTCAATCCTTAGCTGATATTTTCTAGCAAAGTATTTTATTTGATTATCTAAAGAACTAGGACAAATACTAAGTGTAGTAAAGCATTAGTAAAAATAAGTGAATCCCACAGAATAGTCACCTTCAAAGTCATTATTAAGTTATCTTATGCTCATTTGTTCATGTTTTGAAAAGATTTCCATTTCCACCCAACAACAAAGTAGTTTTAAATATGCCAGTGACCACATAACGATAAGAAATAGAACAGCTACGTGAAGTTCAGGAACAGCTTCTTTATTCAAATCTCCATGGATCAAGAATGAGTATAATGCACCATATCTAAATGTATTATGATAAAAATTTATCAATACAGAGAAACAATGTAAAAAAGAATCAATGTTTATATAGATCACATTTAGTATCATCTGATAATAATTGAGAATATCTTGAGCCAGAAAGATCTTTTTAAAAAATCTGTGTCAATGTTATTGCCAAAAAGGCCATTTCCACAGCTCTTTATTTTAATAAGCTATTTTTGGCAAAGGCAGAAAAGAAAATGAAAAAAACATCAAATGCACAAGATATAACAAGATAAAAATGGCAAGAGAAAGAATCTAAATTAATCCCTCTGCCCTGATATTTTCAAACAGAAAATTCAAGTTTCTAATCACATTTATTTTCCTTTCATATAACTCTTTACTGTGTGTGTGTGTATGTATACACATGCACGTGTATGTTTCTGTACTGTCCAGAGAGAGGTTGAAAGAAATATGACAAAACATTATAAGCATTTTTGAATGTTTAAAATAAAGCACAAAATGAACATACTGCAAAGTCATACCTACCAGACACCTGTTTCAGTAATATCTTTAAGATGCAAAAAGCACAAAAGAATGACTTTAGTAGTAGTGCTAAGGACAGCAAATCTCTTTATAGCTGCCACCTAAATAACACTTTGTAAAATCTTATATTTTTCTGCTGTACTGCTGCATGATCATGGAAATATAACACACACAAATACATACCCATGTTATGTGGTAGGAACAGACTCATGATTGGGGTACTGGTTTAAGAAATGAACATTAGGAATGTAGTTCACTTGTTTTAAGATAGTGTACTTAACAAAATATGTTTTGAAAGTATACACTTTAACTATACTTACATATTTTTATTAAATATATTTATATTAAACATATTTTATTTAAATTAAATTATTATCCATAGTATTTTTCTTTCAGGAAGCAGGCACTTTGGAAATGTGTAAATCTTTAACATTTATAATTGCTATGTTGCATCCTTTTTTTAATAATTGTCAAAGTTACATTTGGAATACTATAGCAATTGATGACACTTGGTTCCAATTAGAGATTGAATTAAACATTTTGTTTCTTCCTATTTATTTAAAGCCTACACATATAATATTCTCAAAGTTAAGAAAAGGTTCATTCGCCATTTCATAAAACAAAATCATATATTGACTGGTCAGAACTGAATCAATATGAATTTCCTAAAGCAAAGACTGTGGACAGGAGCTAGAGGGTTTCTTTTCTGTGGTCCTTGTTTTGTTAAAAATGATTGTTTTTCCACAATTCACATTCCAACTGAAAAACTGTGATAGTGAAATGTATTTCTGTATCAAATGAAAAGTTCAGATTAATTATTGTTCATTTATTTGCTGTTTAAAACACTGACAAGCTTAAAGCATTATCTATCTTTAATGGGAAGAGTAACTCGAATTATCCTAAACATAAAGAAAATACCAAGCCAGAGCCCTATAAAAGAAGGTGATCAGAAGGTTACATACAAAGTCAAAGGAGGTTAGTTCAGAAGAAGTAATTGTGCCTTAAATGATTAAGGAACCACTTCTAGGGACGTATTTTCACTCTTTGTTGGAGAAGCGCGCAAAAGGTAACGTCAACACAATCTTTCTCATCTGTATAAGAGTTGTCAGACAATCCTATGTGGTCAATTGTACTGTGTTGCTTGGAAAACCATAAACAAACTAAGTGAAACTATTACTTACATATGTGCAATGTGAGAAAGACATTGATTTTTCCATGTTTTCCCTCCCAACCTAAAAGATAGAGGGTTACTTAACTTGCAAGTAATTGCAGCATTTCTTCAAATGACACCAAATCAAGCACCTTGAGTTAAAACTGGACTCTCTGCCAAGCAACCAGTCATGTCCCCAGCCGCCTCATTAGACTTACTCATGATAGAATCACATTATGCCCAGGAAAAACAAAATCGGGCCCTCAATAAAAACCCAATTGAGCTGTCTAGGCATAGCTTAAAATTAACAAAATTTAAAAAAAATCACAGAAACACAGAACTGATAGATACACAGAACAGATTGGTGGCTGCCAGAGGTGGGGTTTGTGGGGGGGGGGCAAAACGGGTAACAGGGTCAAAAGGTACAAACTTTCAGTTATAAAATAAATAAGCCCTGGAGATGCACTGTACAGCATGCTGACTGTAGTTAATAATAATTGCACTGTATATTTGAAAGTTGCTAAGGGATTAGGTCTTAAAAGTTCTTATCACACACAAAAATGTGTAACTATGTGTGGTGATTCATGTTAACTGGGCTTATTGTGGTAAAATTTTGCAACATATACAAATATTGAATCATTATGTTGCATGCCTGAAACTAATATAATGTTATATGTCAATTATATCTCAATAAAAATAAGTAGAAAAAAATTAAAAATTAAAAATAAATTCACCTATACATGTATCTCATATATAACCAACCTTTGACTAAGTCAAAAGCTCAGAATTTTTAAATTGATTTTCTGATACTTGAATAATAAATATATTCTACTATCCAGAACTAACTTATATTAGTTTTGTTTTACATATTATAATTTGCTTCTTTTTTAAAACTTAATATTAATAAAGAAGTTTCCCACAGCACTTTAGTGCTTGTGTTATATTCCACAGACCCTCACTACTCAAAATGTGGTCCACGAACCGGGACCAATAGCATCACATGGGAACCTGTTAGAAATACAGAATTTCAGATCCCAACCCAGGACTATGGAGTCAGAATCTGCATTTCATAAGAATATGCACATACACACACACTCACACATATTGTACCTCTGCATATATATGTATGTATAAACCATAACACAATTTTAGAAGTATTTTCATAAACCATGTGTGAAAAATAAATTTTTCCTGCTATGCAACTTTTCAATAGAAAATGTGAAGTATACAACATATGTAATACTCATATATTACAATTATACATATATAATTATACACTATTGTATACTTCATTTTGTCCTATCATAAAGTTCAGGGTTTTTATAATTTTGCTATTTTCAGTAACCATTCAATGAATATATCAATTCACATGTATCTTTTACCTCCATTTCAGAACATTTCTTTTAGAATGATTTCTTGAAATGAAAATATTGGAATAAAGAACTTGACACTGTAATGCTTCAGGCACAAACTTCTGAAGTGTTTTCTAAATTACATAAATAAGCAACATTTTATCCGTATTTATAGCTGCATTATTACTTGTTTAATAACAGATGTTTAATTAACAAAAAAAGGAATGGCATCTCATTTTTAATTTGCATTTATTCTATTGCCAGGAAATTTAAACTTTTCATGACATTTTTCATTTTCATATTCTTCTTTTGTGAACTTTTTTTTTTTTTTTCGGTATGCGGGCCTCTCACTGTTGTGGCCTCTCCCGTTGCAGAGCACAGGCTCCGGACACGCAGGCTCAGCCGCCATGGCTCACGGGCCCAGCCGCTCCGTGGCACGTGGGATCTTCCTGGACTGGGGCACGAACCCGTGTCCCTTGCATCGGCAAGTGGACTCTCAACCACTGCGCCACCAGGGAAGCCCTTTTGTGAACTTTTATGTCAACTTCCTTTCCCAAAACACTGGGGACTTAGTATTTTACTATCAACATTATATATTCTCTATATACTAAGGGTATTATACCTTTGTCTGGAAAGAGGTGAGTTTTTCTTGCTTTACTCCTTTTTATATTGGGATATTTGTACAGTGCTTTTGACTTCTATGTGGTTAATAAAACTGGTCAACTTTTTCTATTGTTTTCAGGCTTAGAAAATCTTTATCCACCTAGATATTCAAAAATAATAAATCAAATATGTTTTTCTTTTTCTATAGTTTGGCATTTGCAATAATCACAAATTAACATGGAATTTATATGCATTATATGCAATATGATGAATACCTAGCATATTTTTTCTTTTGTTTTACCAATTAGACATCGACTGGTCTGACCCACTACAACTATTTTGTGATGAAAGGCTCATAATTATTAAAAGCATAGTTATTAACTCTAAGAATAGAGACACACATTTTTTTTCTTCTCTGTATTTCTGGCAAATGTTCTACTAATTCAAAGTTTTTGGGGGGAAGGAAGGAAGAAAAGAAGAAAGGAGGGAGGAAGAAAGAAAGGAAGAAAAACAAGAAGGTTTTAGAACTCTTCTCTAATTTGTAAAATATATAAACTTAGTTTTTCAGTACACTCTATTGACTATCAAATATTTTTTAAGAATTATTATATGGTCACCACATTACCAGGAATTGTGTGGATACAAAGATAATTTTAATATGCAGTTCTTGGTCTCAGGAGTTAAAATTCAACTCTGGAGACAAAACATACAGAACTTTAAGGTGTTAAATCTGCTAGCTTTCAGAGATTCAAGAAAAGAAAGAAAAGTGTTGGGAAGAAAAACTGAAGGAAGCTTTGTGCCAGCAGGGAGATTGGAGTTTTACAGTAGATGGGGAGTGCATTCCAGGTGGAAGTAATAAATACAAAGCACCTGTTTAGTTATCTGTGTTATCTAAGAAAATTCTTACCACATTTACTGTAATTACTGAAGTACATATCGTGGCTTCCCAACTGACCACAGGTTGATGGTAAGAACCACAGTTACATATTTTCACTGTCCTACAGAGTTCTGAGCACAGTTGCTTTGTCTGTTGTCATTGCTTAATGGACATTGGTTTTAATTGCTTTTGATTTTATGTACAAGTTTTCTTAAATATTGTCTAATCCTGACTGACTACTATTCATTTTACCAGTATCCTTAAGTTGTATTTTAGAATAAAGATGTCCCCAAATTTATGAGAGGCACTACTTTCCAGCCCCAGTAGTTACTAGCTCTTAATGAACACAGAAGCTGCTTTTTCTTCCCTCAAGCGAAACATCATAAAAGTAAGCGACAGAAGTTGTGACCCTATCTGTGGAAATTTATGAGACTCATTTGCAGACAGACTGAGTTACAATGTTATTGTAACACCTCATCAAAATTCTTGTCCAGATTTTAAGACAAGTGGACTGGCCTATAACTACTGGGATCACTTCAACAACTTACCTAGAGAACAAAATAACCCTTTTCAGTTAATTCCGGTTATTTCTCTCGGCTGAGGGAGTATATAAGGGAAAGGGGTCCTAATGATCTAGGACAGGGAGGTAAAGGCCTATAATATCATCTCTACTATTCTGCTTCCAAAGAGACAATAATCCTGAAATGACTATGACATTACATTAGCAGAGAAACTGATGAAAATTTCATGTCTAAAGGTTCATTCGATTTTCTTCTATCAACTCAAAGCCATTTAATAGGTATGTTTTAATTTAATAACTATTTCAATACAGCAGTATATATGTAAGAACAAATTAAATATATTTAAACACAAAATGGTAATAATTTGTGCTGGCATAATTATAGCATTAATTTTCACTGTTCATTTCCACCTAACACCAGTTTTCTAAAAGTAATGGAAACCAATATGGATTTTCCTAAGAAAACATCTGGCAGTTAAATTTCAGGAGAGAATTTCAGTATGAGAAAATGCTATAAATGCAAAGAAAGACTAGAATTATTGTTCTTAAATTCCATGCTTGTGGAGCAAGAAAAAATATATATATATATGTATCTAGTAAACTAGAAGATGTTCCATAATATATTATTTTTATTATATTTAAAAGAGAAAGAATTGTTTATGTAGCTGCAATCTTCATGTTTATGACAGAAAAACACAACAATACTTTCAAACTAACTAGAAGATTACATTTTA